>NC_046223.1:104175440-104775440 GCF_009819885.2 Catharus ustulatus | reverse complement strand
TACAGTTTAGGGTACTTTTTCACAAAAAAAAAAAAAAAAAACCTGGCCAAAGAGGGAAAATAGCAGCAGTCTTTACACCTTGATTTTTTTGTCTCAGAAAGGGTATTAAATCCTGATAGATTTTTACTAGTAAATATATCTTGGTGTGTTTTATGTCCCAACATCTCACACAGAATGTTTAATGGAAAAATCCCTCTGTAGGTAAATACCAGTTCAGTCATGGAAAATTACATCTCTACAAACACCCACTGTTGTGGAGTTAGTTCTTGAATGCTCAAGCAAAGTGTGACCCAAGTGGGACTAATTTGGCCCTTCACATATGGTATATAAAGCTATGCATAGGAGACCACTAATGTGGGGAAGAGGCCAGCCTAGCATTAATTGTGTCTCTAGGCTACACATTCTTCAGCTGATGCAAGTGAAAAAGTGCAGATGTCATTTTGGCCCGTGGACAGATACCACAGTTTTTACTGATGCCACAGAAAAACTGATCAGGAACAAAGTGGCTAATAAAAGAGCATATGTTATAAAAGGTCTCAAGTTTAAATAAGTCATTGTTTCACATCAAAATATCCATGCAAATAAAAAAAAAAATAATCAAATTGAACTTTCTTATAGCAAAGAAGTTGCCATATTTTGGCTATAAATTTCTTCATAAAAATGGCACCTATTAATATGAATTTTATATCATATTAAAGTACAAAAAGCTCATAAAAATTATTCCATGCAATACAATTTTTCTTTGTGTTCTGTCTTTCTTTTAAACTATGTCTCCAAATCATTTGCAGAATGAAATCATAGTATTTAATTTTATTATTTATATTATTAATTCCTATAACTCTTAGACCTTGTACCTGAGGTTCTCTGTGGACGTTGTTGGAATGGGCCCTGCAGTCACTTTGTCTAGTTTCAGCAGGATAACCAGACAGAAGCCAGGCAAGCGTGAGTGCTCAAGAAAACCCTTTTTGCTCTTTATGCCTTCCCTCTCTCTTCCTTCCAGCTGCAGCCAAGAATTAGTCACAGCTGCATTTCTTCAGGTTTTATAAGCTTGTCTTAAGCCCTGCTTCCAAAAAGGAGAAGCCAAGCTTGGGCACTGCAGCCCATTTGCATTCCACCAGCACTTAATAGTAAGTGCAGAGTTGAATCATTTATTAAGGGCAGAGTTGTGGAAAGAGGCAGAACCTTGAAATCCTTCTGCTGCTATTACTGCTAGGTAGGGCACTAACAGGGACACATGCTCGGTCTTCAGGACATTTTGCAAAGTGCTCTGTTGCTCTGTGGTGGCTGATTAAAGTTCTGCTGTGACTCTCCTGCACTGGCAGAGCCTCCTGGGGCATCTGTACACAGAGCTCTGGGACAGTCCATGTCTGGAAATAGATTCCCTTGCCATGACCCTGCCAGCATCACTGGACACAGGAAAAGAGATGCCACTACGATTTCATTTACCTTTTTTTGTCTGAGAAAACCATTGACTCATCTGCAGCCCACAGTAAATGTGTCTCTGTATGGGTAGTCCAGGACATGCAATACATAAAGCATCCTTCAGCACGAGACAGAATAAAGCAAATTGCAAACTGAGACAATAATTTGGAGAATCCTATGTCTTTTCAGTCTCCCAGCTTGCTGGCACAGAAGACAAAAGCAAAATTGCCACTGTATTCAATGCCATAAGGCATCATGAACAGCCCTGAAGGGTTCCTCTGGCCAGCTGACCTAATGATATTTGGGAAAAGAAGACTTTTATTTCCTCTCTCTGTGCTGCAGAGACAGCCGATGAATTATTTACTTCCTCTCCCGAGCCACCCTCCAGCCCTGCTGTGCACAGATGCAGCTTTGGCCCCAAAGGCCAGGGGCAGATGTGAGCTGGCCCCTTGGCCAGTGGCCAGGCAGCAGCAGGGCTCCAGGCCAGGTCAGGGGCAGCACAGGAGGCAGTGGCACATGCAGGCACACAGCTCCTGATCTGCCTCACACCACGGGAGATCAGGGGCTGTGCAGTGCAAGAATGGGAAACTGGAGCTGGGGGAGATATGCTACAGCAAGGGCTGAAATTTTGGGTTATCTTCAAAATCGTGACCAGAATAAAATCCACGGGTTTGTGCTGATTCCTTCCTTTTTAAAGCATCTCTGCTTTAGTGGAGTGGTGTCTGAAAATTGTCTCTGCCAAGCAGATAGTACAGACATGGTAATGCCACTACTGAAAACTAGCTGCCTTACATAAACGAGAATTATTTTTTAAATCCTCTGCAATCCTGAGCTGTTACAATCACATGTTATATAAATGTGAACACTGTGATTTAGCCAACTGTGCCTCTTCCTCCTTTGCTCCCCATTTGCCTGTCACATGGAAGATTTCAGTAGAAAATTTTGCAGACATGTTTATGATTCACACGCTATAACTTAAACATTTTTTCTTTTTTTTTTTTAAACTCTCACTTCTGGGTCACACAATAATCTGAGTAAGGCTTAGCCTCCCTGGTGATGTGCAGATCTGCCTGAAGCTTTTGCCACTGTTAACAAATATTCCAGTGGAGGTACAAAGATCATCTCTCTGAAACTGCAGCTTGATTTAAATTCACTCACTGCAGCTCCTCATCTCAGCTGGTGCCCTGCTGTGTTTAATTGATCTCTAAAAGTACATCTTCCTTGTATCTTGACTAGGTTGAGTAGGAGGTGAGAGAGGAGGAGGGAAGTCCTGCAAGGAGTGGAAGAGGACAGAGGAGGGGCAATAGGCAAGTTGCAGCAGTGGAGTGAGTTATCATGACATGGTCCTCAGAAATGCCTTAGGGCATGTCTTCACACAGGGTGAAAAAATATAGCTAAGAATCTGGATAATCACAATTCTTCCTATGAAAAATGGGTTTTAAAAATTTGGGAGTCATTTATTTAGTAAAGTTCATCATCACTAATAAATGAAAGGATGCCAAGGTGTGTCCTTGAGAATATGAACTTCATTATAAATGCTGACAAATTTTTAAAATGCCTTGGCATAATTTTATCCTGGGTTGGGCAGAATTCATCTAAACAATTCCCAGCTGGGCACTGGCACAGTTCTGGAGTTAGCAAAGGCCAAGACCCATGGCCACTGGCCACTGGGAGACTTGGACGCAGCCATCTGTTTTAGCCTGGATCTGAGTTCAATGGGTGAACTCAGCTGAACCAGACCAGCACCTGGCACTCAGAAAAGAGGCATTCTCTTTATGGATGAAAGTGTGCAAACAGTAAATCCTATCTTGAATGGTTAAAAAAGGGGGGGAAATATATACTGTGCTATTTAGAACTAAAGATATCTTTAAAGCTCATCAACTTCACAGACAATTCTCAAAACCACCAAATTTACAGTCATATTCTGTTTAAATCTTCTCCAGATTGACAAATAGCACAAATGTCACAGCACCATTTCCTGGGTAAGTGCTGCTGCCAGGAGATTATTACGAAGACGATGGGCAGAAATTCCTGCCCCAGAGACAGAGAGGAGGTGACCCCCCTGCATGCCAGGGCCTGGGTTCACAGCCCTCAGAGTGCTGTGCTGCTTGGCCACTGTCTGCACAGGGTCACCTCCGCTCAGCCTCGACCTTCATCAAAACTCTCCCTGAAATCAAGGATTTGATCCACATCATGTACAAATAATATGTCTTCCATGGGCTTCAGTGGGTTGACTCACAGGGTTCTTCATAGGTGTTTAGGTGATCTGCAGAGACTTGGTGGACTCTTCATCAAAATCCAGCAAGAAAAAAACCATATTTCTATCTACAAAGCTGTGTACTGGCACTGTATGTTCATGCTGCAGGGAAAATCACTACTGTAATTAATTTAAGAATGTGTCCTTTTTAAGCCACACTTCAATCGGGTTGTATTTTTGAATAATTAAGCTTTAAAAAGGAAGTCTAATGAGACTAATGGCTATCAAATTACTAGATTTTGGAAATCATTGATTTTCTCATTTACACTCATACATGGCTGCTAAAATTAATTGATTTCATTTGCATATAGAGATTGCATTTGCTTTGACTTCCAGAATGTTTCTCTCCCAAGTTTCTCATCAAACTTTCAATATTCATTTTCATAAAAAGGCAAGTGATCCTTTAACTATGCTCATTTGCATTGGAACTGAGACATTATCCCTCTTCTAAATAAGCACTATTTTAATTCCCCTTTTTGTTTGAATATATTCTATCCCAGAGTGCTTAGATATTTCAGCTGTACTCATCTCTCTCATAGCATCTGCATACCTTACTGAAATGACAATAGAAAACTCTAACATTAAATTATTTCAAACCTTTTGTTTTCTGTCTTTTCTTAGAGAAGCCCCTTTCTTTCTCTTTTCTATCACATCCGTTAAGCTAAGTCATTTTTTCCACCCCTTACCAACTTTCCACTTTCTGCCACAAAACTTTCCCTTCTCTTGCCCCTTCTCACTCCCTGGCTGAATGGGAAGGCTGAGCTGTTCATGCATTTGGAAAAGGTTAAGGTGCCAAATGACTCGTCTTTCCCCTACTGTAATAAGTAACACTAAGAAAAAAAGAAATTCTTTCCAAGAGGACCCAACCCTAACAGCAAAGGAATATAAAAAGAAGCCTGGATAATGATATGTCAATTAAGTACTAGTGAAATATGTTGATGCTAACCATTTATCCAGACATATGTCTACTTGGTATCACTAGCCAGCTTCTATCAACAAGAAAGATGCATCATGGTCAGTACATTTCTCTCTATCATCTCTCCCTCATACCATGCTCCTGTTCTGCTAAACTGCCTACATGGTTTATTCTCTATTTTTAAATTATGAAACTATGCCCATTGCTTCACAAGTATTTTGGCACTCTAGAAAATAATTAAAAAGCAAATATCTGTTCTTAGGGCTTGGGTGCTGCTGGGCTCTTGTTCTTTAAAAATTTGTCGAATTTTGGACAAGAAGCTAGATTACATAAGTAGAATTAAAATTATGTTCTGATTTTGATGTTTTTATGATCATTCTGGTCTCTACTCAATGAAGAAGCCTCCAAAGAAAAGCCCTGGGGAGAAGAATTGTGTGAACCAAACCGGCTGTGCCCCAAGGCTGCAGGCTTGGGTGCCACGGGAGACAGTGAGACCCTGCCTGTAAGGGTTCTCTCTCCCAGAGGGGATTTTGAAGAGGATTCCTGCAGTCAGACATCAGATCAAGCTATTCTGCACAAAAGGAGCACTTCTTTAATGTTGGTCCAGTGACATCTTGAATTAGTAGCTGTTTCTCTTCACCACACAGTTTTATTCAAAAATGTAATTTATCGGAGGAAGAAACAGGCATGTTCTGAGAATCTTATTCTCTCTTGACTTCTGGTACTCTATTGAAAGAAGGCCTTATTGACTGGCAAACCAGTATGAACAAGGAGAAATTCAAGCCAATGTCCATCCAGCCTGTCTGCTAGGAAGGGTGGCGCTTTTACTGGAATAATAATTGTGATGTGAATATGTTTCCTGAGATCTCAGTGAGACATGACATTTTATGAGGATTGATAACAAGTAATCTGGACTTCAGTCAGGTCATAAACCCATTTTGGTTTTCCTGGTAGTGATGATCTGTGTACTGGATGGCACTACTGAGGTTGGTGCACGTCATGATAGCTTCAAAGGAGCTACAGCACTGCAAGGAGCACAGGTCCCAACTTCTGGAATCCTAACACACCTTTGGTGTTTAGGGTCTATGTTGTTACTGGTACCAGTTACTCCTCTCAAGCAACAGGTTAACAGCATGTATGCACTAGCCAGGAGTACACCTGCAATGGAAATCAGGATGATCTTTCAAATAATTACAAGATTTCAGTTCTTTAAAATTTCCTCCACCTGGAGAAACAGAGGTGGGAAATTTAAGCTGAAGTTGGTGCAGTTTTAATCTTCCAGAGAATAAAAAATCTAAACGATTGTGAACCACTAAGAAAACCAAGAGCTATTTAATCCAGCAGATTATGTGCTGCTGGCTCTGGTAAGAAAAGTAAAGTGAAACATAAATCAGAATTATGAAAGCTTGAGCTTGATTTAAAATGTGCTGAATCATGGAATCCTGACAATTTTGACTGTCCAAGAGTTCATGTGACTTTTTGTTTTCCAAACCTTTGTTAATATTCTCTTGACCTTCATATTGTTATACCTTCAGCTATGCCAGATTGTATTCATCCAGTCTGCTCACACCACAACAACTAAGTAATTTTGTGCTTCACTGAGAGACCAGCTGGGAATCCCTTGCTGTAGGAGTTAGCCAGGAAGTCATGGCCAAATATTAGACCACAGAAATCAAATGAGTAGGAATACTTGTTTTGCTGCATCATCTCTGCTGAGATGGCAGATGTGAATGGAATTTAAAAAATAAAAATGTTTCTGCCTTTCTAAAGGAGAACATTTTGAAAATGTCTCTGTCACTATCTGCACTGGTTTTTTTATCATCTGTGCTTACAGTGATGGAATAGGAGTATGTGAGATCACCTTAGCTAAACTGAATAAAAACTAATTTTAGATGGTCATCTCATTTGGATTCACAGAGGCTAGTTCTTACAAAATCATCCATGTAAGTGACATACCACAAAGGCACACTGCATGGACCATAACAACACAGTCAATTAGGTGTCTGACCCCAGGTAGTTTCACTGGTATTTGGTTTGTGTATCTTTTAGGAACTGTGTAACTTCTTAAAATTCATTAGTTTTCTGTAGTCTCAAGAAAAATGTTTTGACATTTGTATGGAGACTGAAGACAATACCAGTTTAAGTGGCTATCTATTACTGTACAAAGAGATGGGGAAAATAACTGAAATTCAGTCCTATAAATAAAAACCCAAGTCCTGATTCAACCAGACACACAAATATAAGTGTTACCTTAGGCTCAGAATTCTAACTACTGACATTTAGATTAAGAATTTTCCTTAAATCAGTCTTTTAATTATTGGAATTTTTTCCCCATGACTCTCATATATCCTTACAGTGATCTGATATGCCCTAACCCAGATTTCCACTTAATTAATTTGAATAAAGTCACTGAAGACCTATTTGCATTTTTTATCAGAGCTATACTCTTACTCAAAATTCATATGCAGACCTAGCCATAAAAATTTTTAGATGTACATTTGAAGAAGAAAAAGGGAGGGAGGGGTGTTTAGCCATTTTTTTGCCATTTCATTTCAAATATTCTTCCTTGAAAGCACACTGAATTAGGCTTCTCCATCAAACTTCCATGATTATAGTTACAGTAAAGAAGTATTTCTTGTCGATGATGAACCTAAACATTTCCTTTATGTGACTACTATTAGAAGGAGAGGATTTGTTTTTTAGCTACATGTGTGTAAATTTGTTTGAACTCACTCTCAAGATAGGCAGGACTTTATTTGGTTTGTGAGAACATTCTGAGTGAATAAAAACTTCCAACACTCATTGCTCATTTGGTGAACATCACTATTATAGGTAGTGGAAAATATTCCAGGTTTTATGTGTGCACAGCATGCTAGAGTACAATGTATGCAACTTTATAATTTCTAAACAATAATGCCTCATATGGGTTTAAGGGAATAAATCACTGCTCAGTACAGCCTCTACAGGCAAAGAAAGGGATATAGAACAATATAACCCCCCCTTGCTTTTTCAGACCAGCATCCTAATCAAAATTTCATAATTATAACTTTCAGCTGTGATAATGTGCTGCTATCTTAGAACAGATTTGGGAAACAAAGACATGTTTATCCAACTTACAGTCTGAGTTTAAATACTTTAAATTTATCCCTTAACTCAAGATCAGCAGTATTATGAAAGCAACCTGAGGCTTGCTGCTTAAAGAGTCCAGCCTGGACATTGTTTTTTGTGAATATTAACATTTTCTTATGTTGACATCACTCCTTCCTGGAAAGGAAGCTGTTAAATCCTGAGTATTTTCATTAGAATCTCTTGGAGAGCAAAATGCAGAGCTAAATGAAGCATGAACACCATCCCAAAATTGCTCTGAGGATGTACTGTGAGCCATAGATTTTTAACAGGCTTTGCTGGTTTGGGTGTAACCCTTGTTTAGGGGGTTGTCTGAGGTTTTTTCGAGTGGAATTACATGAAGGTATGTAGTGGAGTAACGAAGCAAGGCATTTTAATGAATAGCTCACTGTATAGCTATTGGTCATCATGGCCATCATCAGTTTTTTACAGACAATGATTGTGGGATGCAGAAATCACCCAAAATGCATGATCTGTCACTGTAGAATGAGGAGGGTTTTTTCTGAGTTTATTCATATGGTCATGCTCTACAGTAATAATAATAATATTTAATGTGTCTGGGTCATTCCATTAGCAAAGTGCAGACATTAAGGGCTGTAAATTGTGGCTCCAGGGCAGCGGGTGAGCTCAGAGAAGAAGTAATGATCCAGTGTTCCTGCAGGAGCTCGAAAGGACGATGTGCCTAAAGGCATCACCAGGACAGAAGCACAAACCCCTAACTGAAGGGTTTTGTCAACTGCAGCATGTGCTCCCCCTGGCTACTCTGTGCTCTGACATCCAGTGCACAAAGAAAGGAGATTTCTAGCAAGGACAGCATCATTAGCCACCCTGGCCTGGGCTCAATGCTGCTCAGAGGTTCAAAGCCTTTCATTGCAACTGAAGGGAAGAGGAAATGCTGACATCTTGAAAACACAAAGAGAGAGCCAGGAAAAAGCTAGATTTTTCTTTTCCTTAGGACCTGGAGGAAGAATGAAAATTATTTCAAGATTTTTATATCTCTACCAGATATTTTTTCTTTTATTTTATTTTAATTTTTAATGCGAAAACTGAAATCTGTTTTGGATCATTTATAATCTTTGAATTTTCCTAAATAAATATGTTTTGCTGCAATTGCAAACAAAATCCTATTCCATTCTTTCAAATATTTTTAGGTGAGGAAAAATTGGTTTTAGCTGCAAGACAAAACTCATATTCTGAAGGTTGAAAAAAAATAAGGAGCAATGACACAGGTACAAAGGCTCTGAATCTGCCATCTTAGTTGAGAAAAATATTAAAAATCCTTCCTGTACCCTGTAGTCACTGTTACTCTGGTCTTGACTAATGAACTAATTGCTAATTAATACTTTGCAGCTATTAAAAGATACCAGGATTCCAGGAACAGGTCTTGATTTACCAAAATATGAGTATTGGTCTAATACCCATACTCAGCTGTGACAGACAAAAGACTCTCTAACAATTTAAAGTTAGAAAGTGAATGTTTATTCAGTGCTGGGCAGCAGCGTGGGGTAGCCCCCTAATATGCACTGCAAAATTACAGGTGGTCACAGAGTCTATTTATTGACAGAAGGTTCAAACAAATACATATTCATAACAGCAGCCCCTCCCATCCCCTGCTTCCTATGGTAATTAGCTGGAATGGCTATTAAGCATGCGTGGTTGGCTTCTTGAATTAAGTCTGGGGTCGTTTTTGTGGGGAGGGGTCTTAGGAGGAGGAAGTAAGGTGAGTCTTCCTCACCCTGACCTTTTCTATTAATGACAATACAAATGACTTTTGGGGCAACTCCAGTTTTGCAAAGAATGAGCTTCTGGTTGCAATTGTTTGTGTTCTTTGGACCTAACTACTAGTTTCATCCTTTCCCATTGCAAGCACAGCTAAGCAAACATAAATTGACAGGCAATCAATTATTTAAGTTTCAGGTAACTATCTCAAGCGCTGTTTCTTCTAACTTTTAACTAAAATCCTAATTTCTTTATGATTAGTGTTTCAATCTTCCTAATATCAAAATATTAACCAAAGCCAGATGTTTAATCTACTGTAAATTAAATTAGCACCACTTCTGATATGGACTCAAAAATTGGGTTTGATCTCTTGATCCTAGAAGTATGCTTTGTTCCATGTACAAGCTCATTGTGGCTCAGGTACCATGGATTCCCCTATTAATAATAATTAACTGTGGCTGTGTTAATGCAGTAATTCTGTGTCTGTGCTTGGGACGCCAGAAAGATCAAGCTACATCATAAGCAGTCAACAAATAAGAAAATAAACAAAAAAACCTCACTTTTCTTGAATCTCAGAATACAAAGAGCACCAAATTTGGATGCCTCTGTGTGATCCAAAGAGCAGATGATGACAAATCATGCTTAAAAAAAGGCTCCACACAAAGCTGACCCTCGATGGGAGCCTCTGCAAATGGCTCTGTAGGATATGCTGAGAGGGATGTGTGTTAAACCCTTCTTCCTAGGACTGAAGAACTACATTCCAAGGTGGGGATCTTGGAAACCTGACTACAGTTCTCCCTTCTCCATAAGGGAATTACATTGAGACTAACCTCCCTAAATCAGCTCTCAGACTGGGACTTGATTTCCTGTGCACTGGCATCTAGTAACACTTTAAGAGTTTAAGCCATAGTTTTATTTATATCTCCAGAAGGATGTATGTCTCCCACAAGTGTTTAATCTCATCTGTGACCCCTAGAATGGCAAAAGATGTCTCAAAAAGTGGTGGGTAGTTGCACGTGGGTGATTAAATCCCATCCTTCCTGGTCAGTTTGTGTGCCCAAACTATACCATGTGCTACCTGCTTGGGCTGCTGCCACTGCTGCTGCTGCTCCGAAAAGATGGAGTTCTTTCCTATGGCCTGCATCATGTCTTCCAAGTCCATATGGATGTTGTGCATACATATTGTAGAGGATTTCCAGTGGTAGTGAGTGTCTTGTCCAAAATTCAGATTGGAGCCTTCCAGGTGGAGTTCTTCTCAAGCACAGGACAACTAAATGAAAGTAGATGTCTACTAGAGGTACCTAAGTTCCCTTTGTAGTCACTGGAGAGCTAGTTAGTACACCCAGCAGAGTTACTCAGTGCCCCCTATAGCAGGCAGGTAGTAGCTGGGTATCTAAATTGTTCTTTGGGCTTCTCTTTCAGCACTGCCTTTCCACAGACTATCACTGAAGTTAGACTCTTCCAGCACAAGTAGACACCTTGGTGTAGACATTTAAGATATCTTAAGATGAAGGCAAAGTATTCTGCTGGCAGCTAAAAACTCTAACCATTAGGCCATAGGCTGCCCTGGTTATTGGGGTAAACCAGGATTGGGACAAGAGGTTTTAATTCCCCCTTTAGAAGCAAACTCATTTTACTGGGGATAAATTATAGATATATCATTGTACAATTGAGAGATAAGTAGAGGTTTGTACTCAAACTCAAAGAGTGGTTCAGGAGGCTCTTGAGGTTAAAAACGGATCATATATTCCTGCCTGAAAGGAAAAAACATTGCCAGCTTCAAAAACTGTAGATCATTCTGGCACGGTTAAACAGAATGGTCAAGCAAGAATAATAGAATAGAAAGAACAGAAATATTAAAATTAGTCAAGCAATGCAAAATACCTAAGGACTCACTTCTACAAATTATCAAGACAATTTAATTGCCCCTGCTGAGTTTTTAAATTATATTTTTCTACAAAGAAGTAAGCCAGTTTTAATTGGACCACTTTGGTGGTGGTGGTTTTGTTTGTTTATTTGTTTTAAGTTAGGCTACAGATTCTTGTCAACTGCTCCTAGGAGCAAAAGAGAAATGTTGCCTGCTTAACATCTGCTGTCAGATTATGTTGCCTCTGCTATCAGAAATGAATGCAGAAGACCAATTCAAGTTCCTGTCAGCTGTGATGTCTTTTGGACATGTTTCAATCAAGCAGCAGGCTTTTCTTTACACTTAAAGAATCATTAGAACAGCTAAAATCTTAGGGAAAACACATTTTGATTGCAATTATAAACTAATGTCTAATTCATTTAAATTATCATGTATTAAGTAAATATTTGAGCTACTTTGAGATCCATCACACATAATTGTAGCTTTGTCTTGAGTATTTCTCCCTCCTTCAAATTCTAATCAATAGCATGCAAAACATCTTTTTAAGCTAGTGCCGCAGCAATCTGATATGCCAGTGTAAATGCCCACAAATTCTCACTAATAGTTATCTGATATTTGTCATATTAACTATTGATGGCTCTGACATCTCACAGTGAACTTGGTGGAAGTTAATGATAAGCTGGAACATCCCTCGTTTCCATCTGATGTTTCAGCTCAGCTTAGATTCTGCTGATTCCATGCCTAGACAAATCTTAAGATGGCCCTGGGCCTGCTGTGTATGGCACAGTGTTGCAGTGTGAATTGGCTTCATGTCAAACAATTGTTTCAACAATCTGAAATCCATCACAGCGATGAGTAGGGATGATTCAGCCTTGATGTTTGAGAAAAGACTGTTCCTATGTGAATCACCTTTTTCCTATCCAAGAACTCATCAACAACTGCAAATTTCTCATTTTCCACACAGAAAGAAACAAAATGTTATGACACCTATGCTAGCAATGTAATTACAACATTTGGTGTTCTCCCAAGGACTCTATTTCTAGAGCCGAGTGATTAGACGAGTATCTCCGTTTTCAGTCTCTTTCACAGAGGCTTCCAGGAGATCTCTTGGGAATGTTGTTATTCCTGCAAGCTCACAAACCAAAGGCAAGGAAGAGCAATTAATAATGCTTTCTCATTTCTAAAGCTCACTATTTTAAGACAATCACATGTCTTGAATTGGTCTATCTTGTGATATTGTTCAGCTACACTGGTTTCAACTCTAACAGTGATGTTAGCGTCCATTTCCCACTTCTGCAAAGGGAACCCTCCTACTGTAGGATAGCCCTTTCTGGGCATTTGACATCAATTAATCTGTTTCATCTGAAGTGGTCAGCTGAAGTTGTTTTCTGTTTGAGCAGTGTCCAGCTGACCCCATCACAATGGTGGTGCCACATTATTTCCTTTTTAACTAATATGCAAGGCTTTAAATCTACTTCAAGATCTACTACCTTCAGCAGAAGGTGTGTGTCAGATCTTGCCTACCAGGCTTACCAGGAAATAATGAAAAAAAAGTAGTTGCATAGACTGAAAAAGTGGGTGAGCAGCCTCAGAACAACTGAAAACAGCTGCAAAGAGGAAGGAGTATTCTTTACTCTGTGTCTAGAGGCAGGAAAGAAAACAGCATAATGAACTTAAATGACAGTGCAAAGAAGAAACAAGAAAAAAAAATGAGCCTGGTGTAATGGACTGCCTGGGAATGCTGTGAGGCATCTTTAGAAACAGGTCGCCTTAATAACTCACAAGAGTCACATGTTGGTGATGTAGGGGAAGGCTGGAATATACAATTTCCTGAAATACTTTCTGCCCTAATTCTCAGTGACTTTATGCACAGGCTGCCTGTGAACTGTCCCTGGTAAGTGGGGCATGTCCCAGGTATGCCAGTGGAAGTGTTAGGGGTGCATGTGAGGATTGTGCTGATTGAGCAACCCTCAGATATGGAAACCCTACTCTTTGCAAGCCTAGACTGAGATCTCTGCAGCTTGTAACTATAATATACTAAACTACACCAAAATATTTAAACATTAAACTGAATCTGGATGCTCTCCAATGTTGTTCAGGGAAACCAATCCAGTAAAAAGCTACTTATGTGTCATCTACCACAACAGCCAAGTTTTATGTACATGACAAATAGGATGTATGTGTATTGAGCTCCCACAATTTCTACCAAGTTTTTGCATAAAAACTGCTACATCAGAAAATAATTCCCTCTCAAACTGCCTGTTACAGGCAGTGCTAGGTGAAAGGAAATACAACAACAAGAGAGAAGTTTAAAGTTTTGAAACTCCAGACCTTCCTCAGCATTGAGGCAGTTCAGTCTTAGACACAAGAAGTTTTTGATTCCTTGTGGGAAGGATGGGGTGGAGGAAGGCCATGTGCTATCCTCACACTTGACAGTCTATTTCAGTGGAGAAAGCAGAAGGATGCTGCCATGGGTGTGTGTCAGGAGCAGGCAGGTGCTGATGGTGTTAGGGGTCCCTGTCTGCCAGGGATCCCTGCAGGATCCAGCTGCTGCTCTGCCTTGTTCCTCCTCCGGCTCCCAGCTGATCCCAGCAGGAACCAGGCTGGGCACAGAGCTGCCCAACACATACAGAGCCACACTGGCTCAGCACAGGAGTCTGCAACTTCAGTGACCTCAGGTTGAAAGGTTTTGTTTAGTTAGTCACATTTTTTTATTAGGCTTATCATTTTCTTCACCCAGACCTTAAAATTTGTGAATCTGTGTCTACATCACTGCCCTGCAGGCTTTAAGAGCTCAAATTCACAGTCTGTTCAGCAAATCCATTATAAAGAACTAACATTGTCCTTTTTTTAATTTTTTTTCTTATTCTAGGCAATGTCTGTCTTTAAATTGTATTGAGTAGAGCAGGAGATCTCTTTTCAGGATGATGGGGAAACATCCAGAATATCCCACAGAAAAGTAAAGCACGTCTCTGCTAATTCCTTGAAGATGGACAAAACAGCAAAACAAAGAGGGCTTCTCTTTTTTGTCTGGGAGCACTTTCATTTTCTGAGAAAAGGAATCCAGCAACCCTTCCATTTGATTCACATTTTGAAAAGATGGATTATCTTGTTCTCAGTTGGGATTATGGTCTCCAAGGTCCTGTAGCATTGGAGTGGCAGGGTGGGTCGTAGGAAGAAGCCAAAATAAACTTTTAAGACAAACTCATTTGTAACCTTAGCTATGAAGAATCACTCCTTAATAATGTTAAAAACAAAATCAGTGCCAGTGAGTGGAAAAGGAGAGGATAAATACTGTACATGCTGCAGATCTATGTCTTTCTGCTCTGCTGACTCATAGCTTAAACATGGTACAAGTCAGGTGACATTACCACAGTGATAAATCTGATCTGTATCTACAGGAGAAGGCTCCTGAGCCAACCCTTTGTTGAATCCTGAGAAAATCATTGCCATATGTGAATATTTTTAGTGGTGCCTTCTGACAAAATACATATTTTCCATTCTTTATTGAGCTGTTTATCTAGACTAGAATTATGATAAACTTCTCGAATGGTTCGTTTTCCCAAGATTCATATGGAACAAATTAAAAATAAGTTTCCATAACAAAAATCACTTAGTGATAGAGCCATGAGATCTCCCTCTCCTATTCCTCTCAAACAGGCTTCACAGCCAGACAGATGTGAGCAGTCCCATTTGTGGCTTCCCAGAACTCAGCAGCACATGCCAGAGAGGCAGTGCCACTCCTCCAGGAGGCTGCACAGCCAGACACTGCCATTGAGAGGCTCTGAACCACCACTGCAGCTGGGTGAATGCAGCAGGATACCCCAAATTCACTTTTTCCATTCCTTTTAAGGTGTGTTACTCCTCAGTGAACAAGAGAATAAGGATCTGACTCCTAAAACAGACACTGAAGAATGGGGATGACATTTGCTTTGTATCTGCATGCCTATATAGCCTTAGTCAGATTACTTGAGCACAAGCATTAGAGAGAGTCTAATTGACTTCCAAGACAATTTTTGGCTCAGTAATGGACAAGAACGTACATAAAAGGTCCTTTTGTGCTTCAGCTCCATATCGATTCTTTCATTCCAGCTAAGACTGCCTAACATTTTATTTTGTATAACCGAGTTTTCTTTCAAAACTTGGAGAAACTTTTTGAGATTTCATACTTGTCATCTTTCATGCTACCTTATTTTTTTAAAAATTGCTAGGACTTTAAAAAAAAAAAACATAACAAAGAGGTAAGAAAAATAACCACTAAACAATGTTTTTAAAAATGTTACTAAAAATCTTTGGAATTCTGTGTTTTGCAGGAACCCTGTGTGGTAGAAGAGTGTGGCTTTTGTTAAGGATAAACCTCATTTACTCATTTTTATTCTCTGTGAAATACATACAAACCTTAAAAATTTACAGGTCTTTGACAAGTAGTAGTTTGCACATACTTCATAAAGACTTGCCAGAATTTAACTGCCAGAATCCCCAGACAGTCTGCCTTCACTGAACATGTCCCAGCTCCTTGAAATTTCTGTATATGCTGAATTGTATGTGTTTCACAGTAACTGGGAAAATATTTTTTAAAAAAAAAAATAGTATTTTGCAAAGTTGGTTGTAGGAATGAGATCAGTTTTCCTCTGTAATGGCTGTCCCCATGTGTCTGGAGCTGGAGCAGTCCTGGGCACTGGATGTGGCCCCAGGGAACTGATATTTCTTGTACTCTCAGTCCACCCACTGCTGAAACAGAGCATCACAGAGAAGGGAGATACCTACCTCCTGCTGGACAAGAGGCGAACAAAGGCTGTCAGGAAAAGGAAGTATGTGAAAAAATGTGATTTTTCTGAAGGAGAACTCTAGGTCTAGATGTTGTCAAGGAAGAGAGACAGGGAATAATCCATGGAAATATAGAATCATAGAATAGTTTGGGTGGGACAGGACCTTTACAGGCCATGCAGTCCAACTGCCCTGCAATGAGCAGGGACATCTTCAACTAGCCTGGGTTCCTCAGAGCCCTGTCCAGCCTGATGTTGAATGTTTCCAAGGATGAGCCATCTACAACTTCTCTGGGTATCTCTCATTAAAAAATCACTCCCATGCATCTGGTCTGAAGCTGCCTTCTTTTCGTTTAAAGTCATTACCCCTTATCCTATTGCTGCATGCCCCGCTAAAAATTCTGTCCTCAGGTCTGTTCTGGGAAGAATCCAGCACACTGGGAAGCCTGGAAGAGGAATAGGGACTAGAGCCTAGAAACAGTAAGGTGTGCCATAGGTCCAAGCAGTGGCCACAGTCACGCTGAGGAAAGAGATGGGACTTTTTGTGTGCAAAGAAACTGTGCTCAGGGTGCACAAGGAGGGAGGAGAACCCCACTGCAGAAACTGGATGCCAGTGCAGAGGAATGAAGGCCACAGAAACAAATTTGAGGGCTCACCAACACTGACTGAATATTTGGTGAGGGAAGACTTTTGGGAGAGGGAAAGAGTGAGGCTGTGATATGAATCCCCAAATGGGGCATACCTTAATTTTCTGAGATTTCCATGTTGTTAAGTGAGCAGCTAGGCATGGGACTGTAACAGGACTGGAATAAGACTAAAACAAGGCACAACAAGAGCTCTGCTTAAAGAGAAGAGAAGATGAACACAACCATCCTCAGATCTGTAAACTAAGCCCAAAATCTTTCAGTTCAGCCCCTTCCCTGACTACATCCCCTGCTAGTGCACATGTGTGAAATTTGCAGCATCCTTGTTGTATCCAGCAGCCAAGTTCATTCCCATGCAGTATTGCTGGTAAGCACTGAGCATTGAGCACAAAGGAATTGCTGGGAAAAAGACATCAGCTCCAACCTCCTGAATATTAACAAGATCTGACCTTCTTTACTTCCCAAAACTTGAGGAAAACATCATGAGACTGGTGAGCTGGGTGGTCCTCCATTGGTTGCAGTGTACCGTCTGTATCCTCACCTCTCCAAGAAACATCTGCTCTGTCCTGAGCTTTGGAAGTGCCAAAGACCCTGTAAGGTAAAGGCCAAGGTTCTGGCATGGAATTGAGGGGACTCAATAATATGCTCTTTAGAGCAAGGACAAAGCAAAAGGCCCAGAAAATGCTCGGTTGTAACAGGGAAGTCCACGAAGGAACTGAAACCCGTATCTGTGTAATGGGAAGATCAATCTTATTCATGGCTGAAAATAACAACCCTGGTTAAAAAGATTTGCAGCTCCTCATATGATCTATGTGTCAGAGACAGGGATGAAATTCAGTTCTCCTGAGTGACATCCACCTACCTCAGGCACCAGACAATCCTCTTTCTCCCCACTCTCCCCCGCCTCATTCATCTCACATCTTCCAACTTGTGCAACAAATGAGTCAGGGGATTTAACAGACAACAGATGCCTTCACAGCACAAGTCTGATTCACCCCCCTGGCAAAGTGGGAAAAATCATATGTAACTATTTAATTCAATATTGTAACCTAAGAAAGTGAATGGAAAACCACAGATGACATTAATTCTGGTATGTTGTTATTTTTTAAATGTCTGCATCTGCAACCCTAGAAATGTTCTTTTAAGGGTTGTTAGGTATTGGGTGGGATATTTGGTTTCATTTTGTTTTCTGGTGCAATTTATCTTAGGCTACACCATATGAAATCAGTTTTATATTCCCAGGGCAACAAGAGCACAGAGATTCACTTGGATTTATCTTTTCTGAATCACTATAGTAAAAATATGAAACTAATAATTTATTGTAGTTCTATCCAAAAACATAGTCATATCCAAACGAAAAGATATCCAAAATACCTAGATTCATTTGTACCTCACCATGAGCTTGGTGTGCTTGTACAGTTTCTGTATATAAAATTGCATCTTTTTCTGATATACAGTTTTACAGGAGCCTTAATCCTCGAGGCCTTTGGAGAGCTGAAGTCTGGCCTGATGGCAGATGTGATGCACAACACATGGAACAGTTCTGAAAGTATACATACACACATATACACACACACAAAGAGGATGAAATGCTCCAAATGAGTCACATATTTTCACTATCCATTCCATGGGCTGCAAACATTTGCCATGGAATATAATAATGCATTAGATTCCCAGCAGAAATTTGTCAGCAAAAGAAGAAAAACAAAGTCCTCTGCAGAGTACATCACACCAAAGCTGTTAGCCATACAAGGGTTCATAGAATTGGCACATTCAGATCAGATGAGTGTTCATTTTCATACATCCCTAATCCTCTTTTGTTCTAGTGTGCTATTATTTGATAGGGAATCTTCATTCTCATTATCTTCTCTTTCACACTCCTGACACGATCCAGAGAAATGAAGAGGGTCTGCATAGCACTAGAAAATAATCTCAGCAGACATTTCCTGACTACAGATACACTTGCTGGATTTGATGATGAGCTATGAAGGTGTTTTCAAGTATCAGTGACAAGGGTATGATTTCTAAGGATGCTTAAAATATCCCTAATTTACAGATACCTCTCCGTACTCCTCATATTTCAATTGTTTGGCAATAAGAGAATTTTCCATAGAATAAATATGAAGGAAATTTAATATTGTGCCCTACATTATATACTTAGGCTTCTTAAAGCTTTTTGAACTGCTAACTGTTCAAGAAGGGAGACAGAGAAAGGTCTGTACTGACAAGATCAGCCTCAACTTTAGCTGGAGGCTTCCACACTGTGCCTGACCTACTGAAACAAAGGCTTATTTGGATCCAAAGTGCTATCAACCATTTTCCAAAGACTTCCAAGATCATAGCACAATAAGCACATCTTCTCACACTGTACCATCTTGTCCACTCTTTGATTATGAAGGGCACATAGGAGTCGATTCTAGCATTTTTAAACCTAATTTTCCAGTTTTATATGTCTCTATTAGTAATCCAGAAGACCACTCAAAGCCAAAAGCTGACTCACAGAGTTTGAATAAGATCTCTATCCTCCCTCATAGCAATGTTTGAGTCCTAGGTGCCTGATCCAATAGTACAGCCAGTGGACTCAGAGCTTGGAGAAAGCTTGTGAACACTCCTGCCTGAGTTTCCCTGCCTGGAGGAGCTGCCAGCTCTCCCCAGACAAGCCAACACAGGGGCATGTGCAGGCTGGAGTGAGGAGTCCTCTCACACCCCGAGCTCATCCAACAATACTAAACATCAGGTGTGAGCACCTGAGATAGGCTTCACCTCTGAATTACCTTCTGGAGAGCTCTTCTGACCAGAGAACAAGGAGAGGTTGAGAGATTTCCCAAGTAATTCACACCTGACTTTGTGAATACCACATCCTTTCCACTCACTGTTACTTACAGGTCAGGAAAGCTTTCAGCACAGAAACCAAGGCAGATCCAGATACCATCGAGGATTCTAAACAAAGGCTGAAACTTCAACATCTTAAGTATCACTTGAGGGGTATTCAGACTCAAACAGATCTTTTGGTCTATCATGAAGTGCTTTACTTGCTCCAACAAACTGCTATATACTGTTGTTTAGTTCTGATGGAAATACGAATAAATTGCCATTAATACAACACTGCTATAAAAGGGCCATTTTTTAATACATATTCTCGTCATTATAGAAAATGAAATATCAAGAAAACATCAAGTCAAGAGCAGAAAAGGATTAAGATACAATTTCTAGCAAATCTTCAGCATGTCTTTCACTGACTCATAATTTCACTTTTAGCACACAGGGTGTAGTACACCAAGTGCAAATGTCACCAGTCTACTGTTTACAGTCTTTCTAACCTGAATGGCTAATAAGTTTAACACATTCATTTTTCAGTACAAATTAGGTCTGTCAGAATGACTCACACTTCTATATAAAGGAAGTTCTAAACATATTTAAAGGGAAATTTAGCTGTCAAAGTCAGTTAGTTTGTTGGGGTAAGAAGAATCCCATGTTCCTTTGTAACCTTTCAGAGAACATGGTATTTGGCAGATTGCAGACCTGTGCAAGATAAGTGGTTCTAAAACTTGTTTGTGTATGTTTGTGTGTGTGAAAGAGAGCAATTAGAGACTCTGGAGAGCAATTCTGGAGAAGCTGAAGGCATACACTTTGCCCTTTATTACCAGCTAGGACCTTTTTGTAAGCTAGTGAGGTCTAAGGAGGGGTTTACATCTTGCCCAATTATATAAGATCATATGCTGAAAAACTATTTTCCCTATAAGTCTTCTCTTGCTGGTGTCCCCAGTTTTAACACTACTGCTTCTTGCATTTCAAAATCATTTTTCATTGCTAGTTACTGAAATGTCTTACATAAATATTGGTGTTCAGAATGATCTTTTCCTGAAAAAAGATCTAGCAAAGCAAAAATCTTGTAAGCTAAACATGGCTGGAAGCCAAACAATTCTGCTTTAGATTTTTTCCAACCAAAAGGGGAAAATTTAGAGCAATGCAGAAGTTCTTCATCAAAGTCTTTCAGCTAAGAACCTAATTTTCTGTTCAGGCATTGTTTCAGTGGACATATTCTGAGCAGCCGTAAATGAGACCCCTTTTGTTGTTTGTGAAAGAGACTTTGGAAAGGTGAAATAAAGTGCCAAGAGCACAGGGCAAGTTAGTTGCTTCTCCCAACATTAGCATACACCACATCCTGCTAAGAGATCTGGGGGCACTTCGAGCTCACTATGCTGCATTCAGACCCTCATTTCCCTGTTTAGAGCTGGAGACCCACACACTGGATGAACTGATTCCTAAAAGACATGCCAGTAAGTGACAGTAAGTCTGTCTCCAAAGCACAGGGTAAAATCCACAGTTGGAAATCCTGTCAGAAAGTAACAACATCATTTGCACCAGACCTGCAAAAGCCCTGAGACAAAAAGAAAAAGCAAGACGAAGTCTAAGTCTGGAACACGATGCTGAAAGCACTAAGTCAGGAGGAAGAGGATGCTAGTGTGGGAAGGATGATCCATGAGAGGTGACTGGAGAGGTGAGGAAAAAGAGGCCAATATCCTTTTACAGTGGGCAATGCTGCTTCCTTCTGAAGTAGTTGGCAAGAAAGATCCCAAGATTCTTTCCGCAAACTCCACTCCTGGACTGCAGCTGATATCCCTGAACAGAAGTTACTAAATATTTCAAAATATTTAATAACTGAGGTTATTAAAAAATAAATCTGAGAAATACAGGATGTCTGGGGTAGCTGGGAAGAAGTCTGGTCTACATTCTAAAGACAGACTGCCATCACCTCCAGGTTACATACATAAACTTCTTCAACCTCCTGCCCTTAGGAACCCCAGGTATGCCCCTTAGGCAAGCTGGATGACACTAAACAGTTGGAGCCTTTCCCTAGGTACCTAGAAAAATTAACCAGTGAAGTCATAGTTGGTGCTGATTATGGGCCCTGTAATTTTCATTCTTGGCCTTTAAAAGCTGTTGAGACATCCTTCCTCAACACCTGTGGCCTGTTGTGGATTTCAGCCCTTGTTTCACCATTAATGCAATATGTCCTTGCTGCTACTGGAGCTGCAGAAGGATGCCACTCCTGACTTTTCTGCCTTCTCAGCATCCCTTTCAAAGAAAAGAAAATTTTCAGCAAAAAATTTCTTCACTTCAGGGTCATGCAAAGGTCATCTTTTAATCCAGTAGACAATTAAAGTAAAATGCACGCTAATGATGGGCCAAATTAACTGAGTTACTAAGGATAAAAGGAAACTTTTAACATACCACTGTCCACTTTATCTGTGGGCAGGTAATGCTGAATTCACCCAGAACTGGAATTCTTGGATTTTAATGGCACATTTGAACTTTCCATTTCCATTCAGAAGGTAAATTAGATGGTGACTTGAGATGGGTGGGCACAGCATCCTTTTACAAGGATAATTTTCAGTTCAAACTGTAGCCTACTTTCAAGCTCACTTTTCTTTAAATTCTCTATTTGTTCTAGCTGAGAGTGTTAATAAGCCAGTATGGCACAAACAACAGGTTGAGAGAGATTGCCGTTAACTAATCGAAAGAAAAATTGCCTTTCCAAAAGATTCTATTTAGCTCCTATTTTTGGGGAAGGGAAAGGAAGCTCAGCATCAACTGAACTGTTTCAGGTCAGGCCAGTCACCATGGCAACAAATTTTTCTGATATTAGAAAGTATCACTCGGGAAGTGTGGATGGGATAATAGCATCATGGATCATTTTCATATATCCACTTTAGAGTCAGGCCTTAAAGGAACTACAGCCTTTTCTTTTGAAAAGAACTGCAACATAATGCACAAGATAGAGATATGCAAATAAGCATGTCAAAGAAAACAGGTTATCTCAGCCAAATATAGGCCCCAAAAGTTTTGGCTGGCAGAAACCCAGATTTAGCTACCCAGTAACCTGATTGACATTAGCTGTCCTGGCCCCTCTTTTCCCTGCTGACTACAATAGAACAGCATTTTTCTCTTATTTAGTTATAATTAGATGCACTGATGCAGAGTTTTTCTAAGCATCAGAATACTACCTAGAATAGTGACTACACTTGAATTGGTTTATTTCTTGTCACATTAGATTTAGCTGTATTTGAAATATGCTGGATTTGCTTTTAGGAAGAAGGATAAACATATAATCTAGTTACAATTAAGTGTTTTCAGTCTATAATGTCATTCTTTGCATTCTTTTCCTCTCTGGAGGTAGCCACATAGCTTCTGAAAGAGCTTGAAAATAGCTGCTTAGTGATGTGGTAGATTCTTAAATTAAGTCTTTTGGAAGTTTCTCATTACATGATAAGTGATTAATTCAGTGCTAATATTAGGGATGAAATCTAAATGTGTACAAGGCAGAAGGTCAGATGCATCTATAAACTGCAATAAAAATATTGAAGATTCTTCCTTGTCATGTAAACAACGCCAAAATCTATGATTGGACCAAGGGGCCAGTTACCTCAACCTCCTTGATTCTGTCAAAACATCACACTTCAGAATAAAGCAATGTGCACTAGTACCTAAATATGTATCTTATGTTTTTATTCAGGAGAGTAAGGGAAAGTTTTCACTGGGTACCATATTGTGAGGAAGGGTGAACAAAATTCTGATTTCTCTTTCATTCATGTAAACCCTGGGCTGCCAAGTGAAAATCCTAAGGATTTACAAGAGGATAAAATGAACTCAGGCTACAGCCCAATATATTGTATGAGGTAATGCTCACCCATATAGCTGGTTGGAGAATTTCCTTATGGCCCAGGGACGAAACATTCAGACTGTGCAGGAATCACCTGGTGGAGCCTCTGTTCCACGTGAGGTCAGACTAGATAATCAGAGTGCTCCCTTTGGGCCTTGGAATCTCTGAAGCTATTAAATGAAAGCAAATGTTACAATCAGTCAAGCTGCTTTTCCTCTGCTCTAGCCCACCAGATTATGACCAACTAGTGTCTCCAGGCACAGCTATTCCAACTGTTGTTTGGTGCAACACTGGCATGAATTAAAGCACAGGAGGTGTCAATTTTTCAGCTTCATTTTTTCACCAGTTACCTGCTGCAGCTGAAATCCTGAAATCCTAAGTCAATTCTGGCTTAGCTAAGGTTCAAATCTAGTTAGATGCTTGGAAGATTAAGTAATTTCAAGGACTGGATGCAGTAGGTGTTGTTAGACCAGTTGTAGTGCAGACCCTTAAATGTCAGCTGCAGCCTGCAACAGAATTGCATCACCCATGTGCACAGAGTGTAAACTCCTAAAATGAAAACATAATTAATCAATTTTTTAAAAAGGATTGAGCTATTGTAATCATATACGCGTGAAAAGGATACACGTCACATATTTTTGCCTGGATTCTGACTTCCTTATATATTTGCCATTTGTGGTCATAAGCCATGTCCAATGTGTGCTGCAAAACCTGAGACCTATCTGGGATAATCACAAAGCACACAAAAATAATGATGCTCTGCACAGTAAAAATACAACATCTTAACTCATCCTACACAATGATTAAGCTATCCTTAAAATAGCTATTCTCTGTCATGTTGTTTGGTGTAACTTTTCAACTTCCTTCTGTGAATGAAAAATTAGAAATTGTTAAATCTGTCTGTCTACAATGTATTGTTATATTGTTCTGAAACCAAACAAAATGTATATTATATATAGTATAACATATTGGTTACAAAATTTGATCTTTGTTGCTACATAAAATGTTGGAAAATGGGATTTGTGGAACTGAAGTTTTCCTGTGTGTAATGTAGGTTGTTTTCTGTGTTTCATACAATGATCAGAGCAAAGATCTTTGCACTGAGGATAAACTTATTTTCCAAACAAGATATAAATTTAGAATGCTTTCTTCCACTTTTACCTGCTAATGCCTCTGCCAGCCTGTACTATTTTGAATCAGTAGGAGAAATGGAGTAAGAAACTTCCAGTTATTCTGAGAAAAAAGAAAAAACAGCAGTCATAAAACTACGAAAAGTCTAAGAATATGAAAAAATGCACTATTTCATATTAGACCTTTACTGTCATTCTTGAGGCTTAGGTACATGAATTATCAGATGTGCTGGTAGAATATGACCTGAAAAATTGCTGAGAAAGATTGAAATGGCAACATCTCTCATGATTATCATAATCGGGAATGGTTGGTACAGGCTTTGCAACCAGGTCAAATAAAACCTTCCAATATGACTATCATATAAATGAACATATCATTATAGAGATGACTCAGAGAGTTTTGTATTGAAATGACTTTGACATTGCATCCTGCACTGTGTGACAAAAGGCAGCACTTTGGTGCCCATATGTAGCCATTTTGTAAATTTTTTTAGGTGTCATAGAATGTCTGAGATGTCCTCATTGGGCTGGCAGAGACAACATGCCTCTATCTGAACAAAGAGCTGGAGGGCAGCCAGGATAGTCTAGAGCATCCTCCATGGCACTAGGCATCTACTCTCAGTCAGCTGACCCGAGCCTGAGGCACCCAAATTCAGAGAGTGTTAGCAGAGACCTACTCCATACAGTCACCAGAGTCTGGAGGGTGGCTCAGCTTCTCTGGCTAGAGAGATTGTGGCTGAGCAGCCAAGTGAGGAGCTGGTGCCAGTGACTGCATCTCCAGTGGCTGTGACAGTCTAGATCCCTAGTTAATGTATAAATGGAGCCCTAATCTCAATTGGATTCTCAGCTGTAGAGCTCAATAGAGCTGCTCACAACTCTTTGTGTTGTTTCAGATCACTCATGGCATCTAACTGCTTGTCAGGGAAGGCAAAGGTCTGTTCTACATCCTACATTACACCTGCCATCATGTGGATGCTCCAGATACATTTGGGTGTACCAGCTGGCACTAAAAGCATAAATCCAGGCAGATGACCTAAGTCCCTGACTCTTTGCTTTCCTTCCATAATGCCTTCAGCAACTGCTGATGTGTTGCAGATTGCAAAGGCTACAGCCTCTAATAAAGACTAAGCTCACTTAAGGAAACCCTGGGTAGAACTGGGCAATTAATTAGCCAATTGCTCATCCAGTCTGGGTGGTGGGAAAAACGCAACTCATCTGAACCTTTAGCCAATGGCAATCAACACCTTTCCTGTCTTATCATCCATCATCACATTAATTACATGATATTTTAAATCTTTCTTGTCCATGACTGCATTGACAAAATAGATTATCAGGGGCAACCAACCTCAGAGTGCCCAGAAGAGGGTCAAATTATAACTGGGAGGAGGTGCTTCAAAATTGTCAAGGGCAATCAGAATTAATGCTTAAGAGGAAATAAAACCAAGCAGATGAATTCCAGGATACTGAGACTTCCCTGAGGGATGACGAAAACACTTCTGAATAATGGCCCAATTATTTAATTCTGAATTTCAGTGAAAATCCTATAAAAGTACTTAAAACGCCCCTATTAGCACTAAATGAGCTCATCTTGATTAATGTTATTAAAACAATTGCCAAAGGGTTTAGTAATGATTAAGTCTTTTATCTCAGGTGATAAATTCTTAACATTCTAGCTACATTAGATTAAAGCATAAAAATAAAATCTTATTTTAATTTTTCTAATTTATTATATTCCTTCTTTGTACCTCACTCAGACCTAGCAACACCTGCACATTTCCACCCTCATCTTTGGCACAGGAAAACTATGCGATAATTTTCCCACTGCTTCAGCTGGGGACTGAGGTGCTTCAACCTGCTCTTCCCACTAGGTTTAGGCACTGTTCAAGGCACCAAATTAGAAGATTAAGCTCCTTTATTGACTCTTTACACTTAACAGCATGGGATGGGTTCAGTCAAAGAGTCTGACTCGCTGCCTGACTACATCTGTCTCTTTGTACTCTTCTACCTCAGACATCTTCATCAAATACCTACATTTATGTGGATAAGTCCTAGTCTTCAAAACCTGCATAGGCACACAATTAGAGTAAGAATCTAAGCCCAGCTGAAGCCATTAAAAAGACCCCTGTTGACTTCAGTGTGGATTTGCCTGGGCTTACTCCACTGGTAATTGAAAATCATCTTTTATACCTTTCACATCCATCCCCCAGTGTCCTGGCCTTTCCCTCCCAGGACCCTCAGAAGAACAAAACTGAAACCAAATGTGGGTTTTACCTGTGACAAAGACATGAAGAAGTCAGGACACAGGAGTCCCACACACCCAAGAGCAAGACACAGCACATGTGGAGAATGTTTGTCCTTGCCCACCTGCATCCTGACAGGGTGAGCAGCGAGAGCAGCTGAGGAAACTGCCAAGCTGCCTTCCTCTGCCAGCGCTGGTTATGGACCAGAGCAGACAAAATCTTGTCTTTCTCTGCTACCACTGCAGATCAAGACAGCCAAGGAACCTCCAGGTGCACTGTCTGTGGTAGAGGAGATGTCATCCCAAATGAGTGCTCAGAACATTGGTATGCAACATTGGCCATTTGCAAAGGCCAAAATACGCAGGAAGTTTTTATTTGCATGGGTCAAACACCAGCATGCAGAGCAAACACCTACTTTGAAAAGCTCCAAAAGTTCTAACCCTTTTTCCTCAGACACGTATGGGCATTTACTAAATCCTTCCTTCCCTCATGCCTGTGATGAGTGCATTTTGGTGTCACCCTACACATGCTGGTTGTTGGAGTCAGTGAGTTAGGAGTCTCTCTCAATTCTTCAGAGAAAAATCAGAGTGCAGGGATTGAATTAAAGCCTTTGGATGGATTGAAGTATGTTAAGCCACTCACACATAAAGTAGAGGTGTAAGTTTAAGTTTTAGAATAAACAAGCAAGTAAGTAAGTTTTGGAATGAGCTTTAAGTGCTTTTAGTGAGTAAAAGGTCTCAGATGTCAGAGTAGAAGTGTGAGTTCTAGTGAAGGTTGAAAAACATAGTCTTAGATGCTAGAGTTTCCGTGGAGGCTCCAGGTATATAGTTTTAGATATAATAAAACTGTAGTAAAATATTGCTTACATTATTCAGCTAGATCAAGGTAGACCATATGAGTAGTTTATACATATCCCAGAGTGTTAAGAAAGTAGAATTCTAATAGGTTAAGAAGTGGTGGTTTGAGTTTGTGTCTTAGCTTGTTGGGAAGTTTCTATATAAGAATCCATGCATTGGGAAGAGCTGGTGCTTTTTGCCATTGCTTTTTGCCATTTGATTTTCCTTTGTTCCTGCTCTCTTGGCACTTTCTTCAACACCAAAGAAGAAGACAGGAGCTGCCACAGCAACATCAGCCCTGCCAGGACCTCTGGGAGCAGCTTCTGCTTCTATCTGGGACTTTATACCAAAACTTAGCGTGGACTTTAGCGTCTGTGACTTTTTCTTTTGAGACTGATGTTCTTCTGCAATAAACAACTTCATAGCAACTATTAGCTGCTTTGCTCATTAAAGAAGACAACCTGACAAATTGGTGCCCAGAGCACCGGAGATTTAATCCCACAGCTGGTAACAGTTTTGCTGTTACTCAGGTTCACATGGTGTGGTGTGCACATAAAAATACCTTGAGAAGACCCTTAGAGTCCTTACTTTTTTCAAGTTCCTGACACGTCAGGAGGCAACACAGCTCCTTCAGCCAGGAGTGAGAGCAAACTGTGACTCATGAGTACTCAAGCCGTGTTGCGCTGAGAATGACAGCAGACTGCTTTTCCTTATCTTCTGTGCTACAGGCTCCTCTGGCTGCATCAGGGCACACTGAGGTTTGCTCTTGGACAGATGGAGAAGGCAGATTTGGCAGGCTTTCTTATGTGCAGTCGGATGAGCTGTAGTTCTTATCACTGAGTAATTGTACAAATATCTCTGTGACAGCCCTGGAAGCCCTTCTTACTGCTTTTTTGGCATCATACACATACACATTTGCACAGAAGTTTCACCTGAATATAAGGAAGAACAACTTTACTGTGCAAGTGACTGAAATTGCCCTGAGAGAGTGTGAACTCTCCCTCACTGGAGATATTTATTTGGACACAATTCTGTGCCATGTGCTCTGAGATAACCCTGCTAAGCTGGGCAGGTTGGACCAGGTGACCACTGTGGTCCCTTCCAACCCTGATCCATTCTGTCACTCTATGATCTCACCCTCAGAGGAACTGGGTGTGTATTCCTATGTGGCAAGGAGACCTGAGGATCTCCCATTCTCGGGGAGACACCATGGAGAGAGATATAAACAACCCATGAAAAGCAGACACAGTGGATTTACAGCCACCAACTGCAAACCCTGCATGAGCATGTCCAGCCTCTGGTGAAGCTGGGCTGTTCCAGCTGGTTGTGTCATATCTGCGTGGACCTCTGCCACACCTCTGGAACATGCTGCAGATGTGGTTTCAGAACAAAGTGCCTCCAGCTCTTCATCCAAAGCCCTGCAGACATCAGTACTTCTTTGTGTTTTTCACAAGTGGCACACAGGGCAGCCCACCGTGGCTTGATACGACAATACAGGGATAAGGGTCTGACTAGCAACGCCCTTTAGTGACATCAAGGAATGCTGAAGAGGAAAGAAAAGGGTGGTTTCAATCGTGCTATGTGTCTTTGCCAACCTGCTTCCACTTATTATTGTCAGGTTGTTAGAGATGCTGACAGAGCTCACTGGATCTGAAGTGACCTTTGCCCAGAGGTTTTTGATATTTGTGTGCCTGTATATGGAACAACTCTTGGTCTGCACAAAGGGAAGTGATAAAGAAACCTGATCCTGTAAAGGCAGACCTGGGAAATAATAACCAAGGGATTTCATTAAACAAAATTCAACCCAAACACGTTTGGATTTCTTTTTCTGACTGGAGTATATATTACTATTTTTTTTAATTACTCATAGATTTTGTAAAACCTCTGCTTCTCTATTTCCTGATATTTCTTCAACAACTTGAAAGTTCTGATGAATTCTCTGGAAAAAATATAAAGTATGAAACATCCTCAGGATTCTTTCCCTTTCATCCCACATTTTGCACCATGTGGCCATTGTTGGATAGCATTTTGCAATTTGATTGTCTTCACCAAAGCTTTTGCCAAATGTCCTTATTTGCTGCTGCTGAAAAAGCCCCTTGATGTTTTGTTTCGCTTCTCCCTACATGCCAATGAACTTGCAGCAACATGTGCTTTTTTGCAGTTTTCTGGAAAATATAATATCCTGCCCTAGTTCACAAACTTTGACTCCCAAGCACTCATTTGGTTGCTGCTTTTTTTTTTTTTAATCTCTTGCTTTATTTAGTTTTTTATTGAAGTCCAGACACTTTTCCTCACCCAGAACTGACTTTCTGTCTTGGCCCTATCTAGTTTCTCCTGCTCAAGGATGTTTTCCTTATTTCCAAAGTGAAGATCCCCAGCTCTACAGGGTTACCTGTATTGTCCAGAGGAATCTGTCCAGCCTGCCAATTCAGTATAGCCAGGACACAAGGACAGCACACCGTCATCTGCACCAGGGAATGGTCACAGCAGTGCCATGCCAATGCCACCACTTGTGAACGTGGGCTGGCAGCATCATCCAACCTGTTCCTAGGCACAGCCATTAGACCAGGAACTGTTTACTGGACAGGTTGGATGCAGGCACCCTCTTTTGGAGGCAAAGAGAGTTTAAGAGTACAGACATTGCCAGATGGCTTCAGAGACAAAGAGTCCTCAACAGATGTACTCTTGGAGAACCAGTGGTGCCTTCTCAGAATCTGCTGTGTTCATTCAAACAAAAGCAGGGGTACTGCAGGCTGTAAATGTCCTGACCATTGAATGCATCTCCATCCATCAGAAGGACATGTGCCCACATGAGTTTATGAACACCATTTGCAGGTGTTCTTCATTCCATTTCACTTTGCCATGTGTTTTCAGAACCCTCTTCCCCATCCAGACACTCCCCATGCAAACAAAATACCCCTCAGTGAGGTTGGCTGAATTGTGCCAAGTGACTACTGCTACTCAGGTGCTGGTCAATTCCCATTGAGAAGTAATGCTGCATGTAGCTGTAGGTGATTTTCCCCAATTAAAACTAGCAGGTCTGTGTGCTTTCTGTATGGGGGAAGGGGGTGTGAAAAAATAGAAGAGCCCCATTCAATTGCACAAGCTTCATGAGCAATTAGTAACTCAGAGTGGAAAGAAATCATGAACCAAATCATAGGAAATGGCAACAGAGCTACGAAGATGACATCATAGTTTATTGGAATTATTTAAACATCTTAGACATATGTGCAAAGCTCAATGGAGAACTCCAATGCTACATGCCAGTTAAAATTAGCTTTTCATTCAGGATCAAGTCAAATATCCTTCTGACTTCACATTGGAGTGCTATACACATCTTTTTATGCATGGCATCTAAATAAAGCCTCTGTCACAATTAGCTGTGCTGAAACAACCTTGGATATCACATGATGATGCATATGCTTTAGCTGATGTGCATCCGGAGAGAAAGCTAACCAGAACCACAGGATATTTCAGCCCTCGGGGGGAGGGAAGTGAGCAACTCTGCTGTGGAAAGTAGCTGGAAGTCATCCAGCTTCTCCAGGGCAGTCAGTCATGAATATCCTGCTTTGGCCACAGAAGGGTTGTGGAGGAAGCAGGCTCACAACAATTGGGAAAGGTTTGTAACCACAGGAGTCAAATGAATGAAGCCAAGAGACTGCCAAGTGATGCAATTCATGGAGAAAAGAGGAAAAAAAAAAAAAAAAAAGGAAGAAAAAAAATACCCAAACCCTCCCCAGCTCCTACACAGGAGCATTCATCATTCACTGTGACCTTCCAGGAATGTGCTGACAGACACAAAGCGTTCTGTGTGACATTGTGCCAGTGAACTGGAATGACTGTGCTCACTGCATTGTTCCTAACAGCAGGGCACCATCTTCTGGAGGCTGCACGGGCTGTCCTGCCACTCCCGGGCTGGGATGAGGGGGCAAAGATGCACCATCCCATTGAAAGCAATTTAGGACCTGAAAAAACCCCAAAACAGTGTTCTGAGCTCGTATTAAAACCAGCCGCTGCCTCAGTTAGGCACAGGCGCCTGAGTGCCTGAGAGGGATGCTGGAAGTGGGGGTGGTGCTGTGCTAGGATGGGATGGAGCTGGGGGAGACATCCCAAAAATGTTGTAATGTCAGAGCTGGCGTGTGGAGGAGGGCAGACACCTTTGTGCTGTTATCAGCACAGCACAGCCACTGACGGACAGACAGAAAAGAGGGGAAAAAAGTTTTATCATGGACCTGTTTGGGTTGGAAGGGCCCTACAAAATCATCTAGTTAGCTACCAAAATCCCTCTGGCAGCAGAATTGAAGCAAGGTGGGATGTGGTTGGGGTGTCAGAGGTTGTCCCTGCAGCTGTGACTCTGCTGGGGACCTTACTGCCCCAGGGGCTGTAGCACAGACACCGTGCTGCCAGTGCAGCTCCTGCTTCCTCAGCAGCAGCAGATGTGGTCTGGCAGGTTTAGAGGTCGTATCAAGCCATGCTCAGTGCTTTCAGATTCCTCTGAAATACCTCCAGGGTCCTGTTCCCTTCCTTGTAATGAGGTAAACCTTATTTCCTGATGATGAGCCAGGCAGTAGGTTGCTTTGGTTATACCTCACAGACCCTTCTTGCAGAGTCCATTGCTCTACATTTTCTACTCAGTCTGGCTGCTAAGTCAGCACAATGTACCTTTGCTTGAGTACAAGTAGAGTCAATTTTATAGAGTCAATTTTATTCTCCCCTGTGCAATGCTGTTGTCCAAACTCTTAGACTAATTTAATTTAAAAAACAAATCAGCTTCTTTTTACACCTGCAAGTCTTTAATTCCCAAAACTCATGATGCCTGACATACGTATTGTGGCAGTCTGCTCTTATTCAAACAGACATCAGATATTTTAGCTGAAGGACAGGTACCATGAGCAGAAGTTCCTGGGCATCTAGGTATGTCTAGGAGCACAAGTTGCTCACCCTCAGCTGAGGGTAGCTGGGCATCCAGAAGTTTTCACAAATCCTGCTTCTCTGTTTTCCTGCAACCATTCCAGCACATCACATCATGAGAAGGGAGAGAGAGAAGGAGGAATAATGCAGGAATGTGAGGCATTGGGCTGCCCTTGGCATTGTGGTGCCTGCCTCATTGAGGACTGCAAGTGACAGGCTGGTAATTCAGAGGATGCAGGACAGCAGGAAGAAAAAAAAAACCACTACTCTTGGGACAGAAGAAAAAAGCCAAAACCATACATGGAATGACTCTTGGGACTGTCCTGTGCAGGGTCAAGAGCTGGATTTTGATGTGGGTCCCTTCCAACTCGGGCTATTCTGTGATTCTATGATTCTGTGCTGCCACTACAGACAGTGCAGGTACCATGAACAGAAGTTCACCACAGCCTGCACAACAGGCCTGGCTGGCAGACCTTGAACCTGTGAGGGTGTGGCACAGTTAGGAAGAGTGGAGTCTATACAAGAGGAACTGATGTGGGCAGCAGGTTCTGGAGATCCTGGCCATAGCTGGGGTTGCACACTGGGAGATTCCCACGTGTCTTGCTGGATTTCAATAAAACAGACTGGAGTAAGGTCATCTAAATGAAAAGAAATTAAACTGCTACAGAAAAAGGTACAAGAAGCTGCTCTCTCCAGTGTGCCCTCCACAAAGGCAGTGGGTCACCCGGCTGAAGCTGGGGAGAGAACTCACTCGAATGATGTGAAAACAGAGACTGGAAAGGTAATGAGCCAGTTCAGAAATGAGTGTAGGCTTACAGGCCAGGGTCAGAGAGGTAGGATGTAAAAAGCATTTGGAGGAAATAATAGTTGCTGCAACCCTTTAATAAAAATAGAGTAGAAGATGCCAAGAACTTACTCTTCTGTCCTTGCTTGGAGGTAAAATCTCAGGACCATCCAGATGATGAAAGATCAGTCAGGCAGAGATAAAGGATTTGCAGCACCTCTGTGCAGCACTGTCACTGTAAAGGTGGGTGCTCAGTGATGTCCAGTATGCTTTAGACATGCATTTGGGTCTCTCACTTCACAATCAAACATGCTGCTTCATTTCTCACAGTCCAGCTGTAGCCCTCAGTCTCCCACTGCTGCCGTGGGCTGCAGTCGCAAGGTTGTTCCCATGCCCCTCACTATTTGCTTCTTGGCACCCACTTCTGGGAACAGCCATCCGTGTGCCCTGTGTGTCTGGGAACATGTGATCCTGGGCAAGTCCTGTACACTGTGCATGCCACGGACCAGAAGTGCTGGGAAAAGTTCACAGGGACTCCTCAGTAATTGCCCAGTGGTCTCTGAGAGTGTTTATTGGAAAATGGGGAGACAATCAGAGCAAACCTGTAGGGAAGCATAAAAAGATTAGATCTAATCTAAGCTGTGGGTAACAGCCTGGCTAAACAGAGTAAAAGCTTACAGTTACAATTCCTTTAAGAGATTCACTTCCTTCTGTTCTGTGCCTAATGCAATAGCTGGTTTTTATGAGATGATCAGCCAGAGTTCTCCAGTTATCTGAGGGAAGGCTTCACCTCAGTGAGCAATGAAATGCTAAGCCCACCTGGTGTCAGAAACCATAATTTCGCTGGTGGCAATTTGCACCAGTGCATATCAAAGACAGATCTGACTTGGTATCTGCAAAGGCAATGTTAATAGAGGTAGCATGTGCCCACTGTATAACTGTGGGTTATGTGGGTTTCTAGCAGCACAGCACCAGAAAGCCTATGAAATAAAGAGTATTTTCATCTTGTGTGGGATGTTCATTCCAGGGCATCCCAAGCCTGTTGTGCTTATTATGTTCTGTGAATTATTCCTCCCTATATAAAGACAACAGAGTTGTGTCCAGCTTTGCAAAAAAAAGGCTGAATTCCCTCAAATACTTTACTGATTTATGCTGAAGATCTAGGGAACCAACACAATGCTCTTTAACAACAAGATTATGGTTATCACAATTTATCAGAAAAGCAGGGCTACCACACTGTGGTAAGGAAATGAATACAATGTTTTCTTTATCATAAGCTCAAAGCACTCAATAATTACCAATTTCTTTCTTGTAATTCCACACATATTGGGACATGGAAAATTTGGCATGGGGAGGCTTTTAAGGAGGAAATTGCATCTTAAATTTTTTAATATATTTCCATAACTTCCAAGCTTTTCAAGAACTCCTGATGAATTAGAGGATCTCAGTCCTGAGAGCTGAATTTAAACGACCATAAAAGGACTTAAATTTCAGATGATGGGTGCTCAGCCATTCTGAAATTCAGGCGTTATTACAGTGTTTCCAGTTAAGCACCCAAAGTCATTAGTCACTTCTGAAAACCTTGGCATAGAGTAAAAGAGAAAATCTCCAACTGAGCTAACATCCTTCATGTACAGACTCGTAAAACAAAAACTAGAAAAAATGTCCTAAAGCCCATGAGTGAGTCAATCTCATTCATTTTGACTGTGGTAAGCTGTAAATTATTTTTATTTAATAACAGATAATACCTGGCTTTTATACAGCTGCTTGCTTCTATTTTTTTTTTTCTTTTTTTCTGATCAGTGGGCTATAAATGTATTATAATCTTGAAATGCAGCATCATGGAGCCATTAGCACAAGAATTTAGTCAGTGTAGACAGACCATCATAGCAAAAGAATCCAGCTAAACAAAATATACACCAAAGTATTTGCTCCTTAGAAGACAATAGGAAATTTTAAGCAGGCAAAAATTCCGAAGCCTTTCTCACATATTATTCTTGAGAGCAGATTTTTCAGTCGAATCAAAAGACAATTGTGTTAATATTTCTTTCTCTGGTTTCTTTTGGCTGCTTCTACCATGGAGGCTTTATCGCAGATCCCAGCTTCAAGTTTTCTATCCTGTCCTGCAGACCAGAAAGGCAGGAGGAGCAGCAGAATTGCACAGAGCCTCCCGGGGCTGCTTGCAGAGCAGTTGTTTGGGCATTAGCCCAAAGCTGTACCCGAAACAGTCCCCTGGACCATAAGCCCCAGCAACTGACTCGACAGTCAAGGAGCCAAAACCATCCTCAGCACTGGCCTCAGCCTGGGGCATTTAAATATCCCAGGGTACTTCCTGGGGCACCTGTAGTTTGGCTGCAGGAGCTCATTCAGGATGCGACAGCATCACATCCCTGCTGGCCAGACTTTTTCTACCACGGAGCAACCCACTGCCAGCCCAGTTATCACCTGCCTGCATGGACTGACCAGGAGGAGCTGCTTGCCAGGTGGGCCTTGCTCTTTCAAACTCACAAGTTTCAGCCTTGCACCATCAGCACCAGTGCTGGGCAGTGATGAGAGAGAAGCCAAAGAGGTGGTGGTTGCCCAAGCATCCACATTTCATCCAAAACAACAGCTCTGTGCCTGACCCATCACCCTGCAGCTTAGATAAGACTTAAAATGAGCCTGGACTGACCCCACTTCTCTTACCAGAACATTTTTGCTGTCCCGGCCCAAATTTTCTGAATGCTCTTGCATGGGGTTGAAAGTACGTGTGAAGCCAGGCTGAAGCTGCAAATGGAACCAGTCACCTGGCTCCTGTATGAGGGCCTTATAAAGGTCACTTTATGTGTATTGTTGTAAAGTGATGCTATGCTGTGTCTCTGCACAAACCCAGTGCATCATTGCTCAGCTAACACTGCTTGTTGGACAGGCTGAGGGTTGATTTAGGTGGGGCAGCCCCATTAGTTTTCAAAGGGTTAGTAAACAAAAGAAGTCCTTGTGAAATCTTTGCAGCCAGCCTTGGGGCCATGAGCAGATGTTTGGGTCCTGTCACAACCCCACAGCACAGCCTCCTGACAACAGAGAAGCTGATGAAGACATAGCAGGGATCAGGTCCAACACATCCCCATCTCATGTCCTTCTGAAATAGAAACAGGTCCTTGCAAAAAACCAGGCAGTTCATAAGGAAGGTAAAGATAAAACACAGGAAGAGAGCAGAATTTGAAATGCTAACGAGATAGATGCATGTCTTTAAAGGGAACAGAGAAATTCATAATAGACACCTAGCCACCCAAAACACTCAAAGGCAAATTTCCTGGACTGATGCAGTCAATACATTTTTCTGGATATTTTGCTTTCTAGCCCAATCTTAGAAACCTGTGGCTGTGTGTTAATTTTATACATCCATTTAGCAGTCAAACCAACTCTCTGTCTCACTTTTACCTAGTTTTAGAAGTTAGCATTTTATTTGGTTTGCAAATACGATTTCCTTTTAAAGTAAAATTATTCTAGACAAAAAACCCAAGTCAACAGCTGACAAATTGTCAAGTAAAGACTTTATGAAGCATTTTAAAGTTAAGGACTAAAATATGTATTTGCAGATAAAGATACATTAAGATAAATATTACTTTTTAATCCCTAAGTGCAAAATATGAAATAGTCACGTACAAAAAAATATTTCAGCAAAGAAAGGAACACAAAAATTACTACTCTGCGCCTGAAAATAGGCAGGTTTTATGTGAATTATGTGCTTACATCTCCTGAATATAATAAGTCTTTGCTTACCCTTATGGAAGGTTGTGCATGAGGTTATTACTCATACATACCAATCAGTTTCCCAGGTAAATCAGTAGGAAGCTAATTTGACCAATTTGACCAGACTCTGAAATTTTCCATAATTTTTTAAGCATGAATTGCAATCACAGCATTATTTTCAGGAATGTTATTGATGTTGTCTGCTGTATTCCCCACCAAATGTTCTTTATTTGAAGGCAATGTTTAGAAATTCTCTCTAGCTAAAATTCTACACCCCTGATTATCACAGGAACATTTTGGGAATGTTATCCCTAGGTCAACATTCATCTCATTGCATTTTAATGAACAGTGTGAGCCCTTCTGATTTGCATAATAGCTGATGGTTTCAAATCCTGCTGGAGCTAACACCTTATTATCCCTTTTCAGGAGAGTATCTGGGTAGCAGTGACCTGGACACCTCACTGTTACCATTATTCAGTGGATGCCATAAGTGCTCAGAGCTTCTGAAAACCAGCCTGCATTTAATAGGTAGCTAAAAATACAGAGGCACAGGCTGCTTACAAGACAGAGCCCTTTAGCCTCCCACCCTGCCTACATGCCGCTGTCTCCTGCTATTTCATTTTTCTCCTCAGCAATTGGGGTTTGGAAGTGCTCTGATACAGGACTGCATCACTGTCACTTAGCAACCTTTGCCATGGTCCTTAAATGAAGTGTTTTATCAAGGAATTCATGTAAGTTTTGCATTTATAACCAAATCAGTGGGTTTTTCCCTCTGTCACCAGATAATTAAAGTATAAGAATTAAAGTTTAAAATAAACCTGTGAGGGCTTTGTCTCTGTGACAGAAATAGAAATTAGGAAAAACTGATCTAAAGTTCTGCTGTGAGTTACTGAGATTGCATTTACCTAGATTTTAACCTTTTGGCTGCTTATTGTGAGAGGACATTGCTGAGTTGGGATGCCTCCTGGGAACAATTGCCTTGGACATTGTCCCTTGCCAGAACCTCCATCAAGTCTTCACTAGTTTTTAGTACAGTAAGAATAACTGTAGTGGGAGATTGCTTCCTGATAATTATGTAACTTTTAGGTAGGCTGAATTTTAGCATGATGGTTTATTCTCCCCTTTTAATATAAATAATAATATTCTCAAGTATATATTAGAAAATTTGGAGCAGTACAACTGCATGAGAAACTCCTTCAGGTTTAATAACATACACTTAGACTATGCAGCGATATTTTTTGCATATGCCAAGCCACTGACTATTTGAAACTACAGCCCAGTAGCCCTGAATGGCTGGAAATGGCTCTTCTGCTGAGCAGATTGTGGGTGACAGTCATCTCTTTGCACCTCTTGGCACTCCACCAGCAATCAGCCCAGCCTTGGCTCCTCTCCCTTGGCTGATGGACAGTTCAGGGTGGGAAGGGACACTGAGGCAGGGATGCAGGTGGGTGGAGATACCTGGTACTGTGGGCTTGGCAGCAAGGAGGGCCTCCAGGGGACCATGGATCCTGGCTAAGCAACCAGGACTCTGGTGGCCAGGTTCATCAGCAAGGGTCAGGTTGCAGCTGTGACTGAAAGCCAGCTGTGAAGGTACCAGTCCTGCTCTGCCCTCCTCCGAGGAGGGGTCCCCACCCCCGGCTCAGAGCTGCCCTGGGAGGCACCAAGCAGGAGTCACAGGTGTGTCAGGCTCTTGGAGTGATTTTTTTCCCACAAGACAGCACTAAAGAAGGAAATGAGAAGCGGTCTCTTTTGTGGCTGAGATTCACTCTGGAGGGCTGCTGCTTGCCTGCCGCTCCTATGTTGCAACACAGGAAATTTGCTTCTGCTAACACCTGGTGTTGTTTCAAACAGCCAGATGGTCCTAACCTCAGTCTCCGGTAATTGATGGCCCACTTGTCTAACCCTGTAACTATCTCTCGCTTTAGACACAGATGCTGCATCTCTCTAAATACCGTTCCATATTCAAACATCCTACCTTCCTGTTCCACGTATCAATCAATGCAGTAATTCTTACAGAAACCAGCAATGGCCTGTATAAACCAGGAGACAGTGGGTGTAAGCAAGGAGAGATAAAATTATGCAGGCCTAAATTACAAACTGGATGTGCAGTTTGAAGGATTTGGACTCCATTGCAAAATTAGCTGGGACATAACCAGCAAGCAAACAGACATCAGGCAGTGACCCCAAGAGAAAATGTTAGCTCACACAAGTCAGGATGCCCTGCTATGTACTGCTCTCTGTTACAGGGACTAGTGCTAACTTGGTGCTTCTCTGCACCAGCCCAACCCACTGCTCATTTCCAGCAAATCCAAATAGCCTTGCAATACCTTTTTTTCCTGGGTTTTTCTGGTAGATGGTTCTCTTCTAGTTGGGTTCTACTTGTAGGTGCTCTCTTACTACAGGGATGATGATGCCGCATCCTACAGGCTACCACAGTGCCAGAAGGCATTAGCCTTCATGAGTTTCAGGGCCAGAAGCTTTTACTTGACAAATTAGGATCTGCCCTGAGCTCCCTGCTTCCTCTCAATCCTTATTCTGAACAAACTGAAGGCTGACACCTGGGACCTTGACAACAGACCCGGGAAATGAAAGCTGATGTTACTGAGGCTACCAAGATGTTCTGTTTCCTGACATTAAATGGAGACAGTATTCTTCCATCTCTCTTGCTCAGCAAGGATAAAACCTGACTGTCAGGTGTTCAGAATCTGAGCCACTGTTGGTGGTTCAAATAGCTTTCTTGCGTGATCTCTCCATTTCACATCACAGTATTCTAGGCATTAAAGCCTTGCTTTCAGGGCATGCCTGGGACAGAGGAACTGCCAAGACATAAGGCACAGAGCACAGTGAAAGATTCACTCAGCCCACACAAGATTTCTCTGCCAGGACATAGACTGGATCCAGTTCCTTATTTACAACCAGGTTTTTGCATTTGTATTAGTTCCTCCCTTTAAGGCAGGTGGTTTCGATCCTACGATTTCTTTACATGGGGTATGTTACCATTCAGGTTCTCATCTGAATGTGGTTATCCTGTGCTCTCAAGTTCACTCATGGACACCAAGCATGACACTTTATAAGGTCTGTCCACAATTATAGGATTATTACTATGAGAATAAAGAGGTCAAGTATAGAATTGGGATGGACACAGTAAAATTGAGATACAGTTTCATGAGATTTAGACATAAGCATAAGGTTCTGCTTCCCTCTGAGACCACATAACTCCCTAATGCAGAACAAAATAATCCCAGGAGTAGACAAAGGGGGTGGGAGTGGAGAATCAGGAGGAGCAAACAAGGATAGTGACTTTTTCCTTCAGGCAGTAAAAAACCCAGTAGATCAGATCCACCACCCATAAAACCACAACCCTGATTTACAAGAATTTACTAGGTCAAAAGAAATGGAAGTGATTCCATGTCAATGATGTGCAGAAAAGCAGTGCAGAGCAAGAGGAGAAATGATATTTTCAGAAAGGTGCGATACCTAGGAAGGTTTTCAGGCTGTGCAAAGAGTGCACAAAAAGGCAATCAGTGTGTGTGTGAACTGCTGAACTGCTCCCTGAGTCACTGTAACTCCATACAATCTGTTACTGACACAAAACAATGTTTCTGAAAACCACCCCACCCCGTCACACTTCGAGAAATAGAAATGTGTCTTGTTATTTCCATTTACACAATACATGGATCAGAAAAAAAGTCCACAATACAGGGCACTGCATTTTTACACAATATCTGGATCCCTCCAGGAAAGGAGTGGGATAATATTGAGTCTTCCTCTTTCTTTCCTCTCAGTACATTCCCAATAAAGCTGCTTCACTTTCTGAGCCTCACAATTTTTCCTTCCAACTCTGCCAGCTTGAACTTGACAATTGAGAGGGGTAACTGGAAGGTCACATTTTAAGCACAATCCACTGAATTTCTGCTTTCCCAGTGTACTTATTTGCTTTAGGTATGTTTTTTGTACACATTTTGTTTTCCACACTTCATCTCCAAGAAGCCCATGCTAGCAAAGCTTCTAGATTTTTCTGGCCTTGTTGCAGAATTGCAGCTTCTCTAACACGTTGATATTGCCCAGTCTCCCCGCAGACCAGGTGAAAGCAGTTCAGGACCAGAGAGTGCCTCCTCTTGAGACTAACTGAGCTACAGATGAACTGAAGCACCAACTGAGGCCACAGGAAGAGAGGTCCCAGTATCTCATTCCCAGTCAGCTGGGACCTGCATGGGAAAGGAAGCACTGCCTGACCCCAGCCCCAGACCTGGCTCTGCCCAGGTACAGTACAGACGTGTCAGCAGTGCCAGGGCACGAGCCCCAGCCCTGGCACACAGCTGCCTGTCCAGCTCCAGTGACCTGAGCCAGGGCACCCAGCAGTCAGCCAGGCAAGCTCTGGGCACAGTGTGAGGGTCAGCAGAGGCCAGCAGTGCCCCTGTGTGCAGGCAGGCAGCTGGACACCGGCCAAGAGAGCCCGTTGGTGTGGGTGCCGAAAACGATCCCTACCCTTTACTGGGCAGCAATTTATCTGCACAGACATAGCCACGAGCTGGAAATATAAATAGTTGTATCTAGCAATGGGGAATGGAAACTGCCCTGGTCATTGGTTTTGATGTATTTATGGCTGTTTTTAACGTAAATCTAAGTTTTCAGTGCTAACGGTCCAAGCCTGCTGAGGATTCTCTCCTTCCGCCACCATATTTTGGCAAAAGTCAAAAACAAATTGACATCTCCTACCTCCTTGCCTCCAGTGTTCTGAAGGGATGAAAGGGATTGTGAATTGGATGGAAGTCTGTAGCACTTGCTATTCACACTTCAGATTGCAATCATAGCTGTGCATATCTGAGCAGCCATCCAGATGCTAAGGCAGCTGATCCCGTGTCAGTAAGATTAGAGAAAGGCCTTCACTGTTTAATTTTTGGATATTTATTGCCTACAAATTGAAGGGCCAATACATATTGAGATTCCAGGGGAAATATCTTTTTTTGCCTGTGCTAACAGTAATGTTCTAAGATAAAGCTGTTATTTTAAAACATGACTTATTTTCACTTTTCACTAGTGTTTTTAACTGTCCTGAAAAGAAGGATGTTTATACAACTTTGCAAAGAAACATGAACTGTTCTACTCCATTTACATTTCTTTGTTCCAAAATGTATTCCTCTTGTTGAGATTCCAGCAGACAAGGAAAGCAGACACAGCGGTTACTTTCCAATGTGAAACTTAAAACCACAATCTCCTGCTCAGAAAACACAGAATGAGTCACAGGAAGGGGCCACTTGCTTGCAAAACTCATTAAAAGCAAGGCAAGGCAAAATGGATTTCCTGTATCAATAAATAGATTGCTGGCAGTAGGCAGAACACCTGACAGTGCTGGAGGCTAAAACCGGTCCAAGGGTAACCATTAGTAAAGTCAGATCAATTCTTCAGCTCAGAAACTGTTATCACCCTGGTACACAGCTTTCTTGGAATTAGCTGGCTTAATCCAGCAAAGTGTTTAAGAATATGCATAAGCTTGATCTTAGGGAGGGATGAGTTAAACAGTTGTTAAAATAGGCTGAAATAATTGTGATCTCTATATTTAATCACTGAGGCAAACTGTATTAAGAGGATGCACACATGGTACCACTGAGGGGCAGATATTACATGTGAAAGCTTTGCTTCCCAAGTTCATGAAATAGAGAAGTCCTAGTTCTTGCATAAGCTTAAAATTTAGCTATAATTGCAACTTTGTTTTGCTGTTAGCAATACTCCTTGGACACTTGAGCTCAGAATTCCTTTTGTACAATGCTATTCTCTTCTGTCTGGCAAATGAAGCCAAAATGGCCTTCTGATGTCTGCTGTGCAACAGACACACAGGATGTCAGGCTGCACTGCTTAGGGGGCACAAGGCAGAGCTCAGGGCCCGACCAGCACCACCCAGGGTCAGCACAGGGGTAGGAACAAGAAGGTGCTTTTTGGTCACTTGTTCTGTTTTTGTTCCCTTTCTCTAGTTCTCCCTAGAAAAAACTTATTTTTCATTTTACCTTTATTTTTCTCCCTCCTTTCCCAATGGCTGGAAAGATCTTGATGAAGGTCTCTTCCCAAAACATCCCACAGCTGTATTCCTCAGCACCATCTCTTGGCTCCTATTTACAAGAAGCCCTTTGACTGGATATTTTCAAAATGCTACTGAACACAATGAGTGTTTACTACATGCACAAGAGTGAGATTACCTAAGGTCATGCCACTGTGAGTATATTCCCTTCACCACCATACTTTGCTGGACTTTTATGAAAATAAAGAAAAAAAACCATAAAAACCCACTAAGAACAACTGACTTCACCTTTTCATGCATTCATAGAAGAGCTGAAAGACATACTAGTTTTATTTTTAGGCACTAGCTCTTAACATCAACCATCTTCTGTCTCTTGCAATGAACTATCCTGAAGTACTTGATGGCAAATGCAATGCATATTGAATTAAGGCTATTTATTTATAAGGATGAAAATGTATCCAGGAAATACTCGCTACCTTCCCCATGGCATCAAAAGATCCCCCCTCCCAACAACTTTATGGTCTTATCTCCTAAGGAGCTTCCCCCCTCAGACTGCTGCATCTCTAGTGTCAATGGCATATTGACAGGATTTTCCAGCATATTCCAGGAGCAATGAGTGTGTCCTTACAAAGTTTGGTTCACTGATGCAAAAGCACCATTTCTCTGACTTTTAATTAAAAGGGCACCTTCATTTCAAAGTCTGTCTCCAGAGCTCCAGGGTAAATGTTTATACAAGGCAGAGACATACAGAAAATAGAGAAGACTGATGAAGCAGTGACTGCAGGCTGCCCAAATACAGCTGCTCCTGTATTTTTAACAGAGAACTTGAGATGCCGCAGAGCCTTATCAACCCCAAACATCTTTGTTTTCATACCAGCACGTATGAGCCTGGCACTATCACTACACTGCAGTGAGTCTGCTCAGCAAACCTGGCAGTGGGAGCAAAAGGCAGCACTGTGTTCTCAGGGACAGGAGAAAAAAAGGTTATTGGCCTTTCCCCAGCAGGATGGCCTACGTGAAAGAAGCCCCAAGGAACAGGCTATCTGGTCTCACTGCCATGGATGACAACATCCCCATTCAAAACAGATGGACAGCTTTTGTTTAGGTCACACTAGGAATTAGACAAAAGGAAGATTCAAAAGACTCTGGGGTGGGGTAGGATTCCCAACTGCCCCAATTTGCTCCAGTTCCCGTCTGGTTGCTCTTGGCTCCAAGGTGCTGTTCCCATGTCGCAAAACAACCAGAGCCCAGATCCTGGCCCTGTCTCCCTCAGTCAACTCTTTCAGTTTTAAAAGGATCTGGTTAAAACCCTGCAGATGAACAGCCAAAATAATGTAAGTTACACTGGATAGCCCCAGTAAGAAGCAGGCAGTGGAGACTGGAGATACAAAAGCCATGCTCTGCAGATTCAGCAGTTCTCCAAAAGCACTTTGCCATTATCAAAAAACACAGAAAAATAGAAAAGTCAGGAAAAATTTATTTTTGCCTTTATTACAATATATATTTCTACCCTTGTTGCATTCAGAAAATCAAAATGAAGTGTTAAAACTATTTTAATTACTGCAGTAGCACATACATATACAGAATAAACACTGTATATAAATAGGCTTTCAAATAATAACAAACAATATCTACAAATAAAAAATACCCAACAGTGCTTTCTCCTCCTTCCCCAAATTACAGCAGTAACATTTTATCTTCAGCATAACTGATGTCAAACTCTCTTTCCCTCCCATGACACAGCTAGAGTGGTGTGGCCATGAGCACCAAGAAAATAAATATTAGTCACTCCTCACTGCTGCATATTCTAGTTTCTGTGTGTTTTATGAATAAAATATACTGTGATTTAATGTGTCCGCATACTTATGTTAACATATTCTTTCTGTAACAAAAACCAGCATTACACTGCAAGCAAGGTTGATTTTTTTTCTTTCACAGAAAGAGTAGCAATTTTTTAAACCATACCTTTTTCTTCTATATGAATTAACAAAGCAGTTTAAATATTATGCTTAAATTATTCAGCTACCGAATCAAAATGTCTTATAGTTTCTGGAAAAGTGTGGTGATGCTTCTAGCAGGTCAAACCCTTGATTTTCATGTAAGTGTCTTTTTTGCCAGTAAATTTGAGAAAAGTTACAGCAACACACATTGCTGACACTGTTCAGCTGTACTTCAATTTCAGATACAAAGGGGGATGCAGCAAGTCGGAAGTGAAGCGCTGAACATCACAATCACAGAAAAGTTGGTCAGAAGGGACCCCTGGAGGTGATGCAGTCCAACTTCAGCCTTGAAGCAGATGGTTACCAACACTAGATCCAAGTCAGCCATCACCCTCTTTAACCAAATCTTGAAAAACCCTTGGACAGATTCTGCAGCACCTCAGGGTTACCTGTACCAGCACTGCACTGTGGCCACGATCTGACAGAATTAAAACAGCTCCTCACTCACACTATCATTTGGTTTTAAATACTAAAGGCAACAAACAACCCTGGACTGCCTATTCATTAAGTTACAAATAAATATATCACAGGTTTTAATTGTGGAGAACTTTCATGGACCATCTTTTCTGGTGGGAGTTCTGTGTGTAGTATCTTTGGAAAACAGATTTTAACTACTGTTAAGGATTAACAGCACAAAACTCACAGTATCTCACTGAAGAGACGGGTTGGTTTTATTTTATGTATTTTACATAATAAATGGCTTAAAATAGGTCTTTACCAAAATTGAATTTAAATAGGATGCAGCTAGTACATTCATCCATTTATTCAATCATTAATGACAAGTATTAACAGATAACTAAAGGAAAGTGTGGCTATATTTAGAGATGAAACCATCTCAGTTTGGCAATCTGCAATCCCCATCGATTGTCTTTCAGAAAATCCACTTCATATTTCTTACACCTTTAAGTAAAAAGATATTCACATTTTCTTTAAACTTTCAAGAGAACACAATCAGTTCTGGGTTGTCAAACACTCATTTCTTGCTCTTTATGTCTAATCCTGGTACATCCAAAGCGGACATTTACCTTGCCTGAAGTAGCAACGTTCCTGTGAAAGGAAGACTTAAGGAAAGCTCTTCACTGCACACTGCAGCTGTGTAAAGCATTGCACTTGTTTCTATTACTATTGAAGGCACAGAGAAATCATAAATTGGCCCACTAATATCCCAGATAAAGTCTTCAGCAGTAAAACTTAGAAAACCCCTACCAGAGAGTTACCATCTTATCTACATTGCTATCACTCTTGACATGCAAAACCAGAATTTGCTGTTACAGAATAAATGTGATACAGAGCAGCCATTTCCAAATTTCTGGGCAATAACCAACCATAATCACATCTTAATATTTCTCCTGGACCACTCTGCCTTCCTGTTATTAAACTCTTAAGTGAAAATACTACAAAGCAGCAGCTGCAAAACATGTACCACAGCCTCAGATCACAAGCTGGCAGAGACCCCAGCTCGTGAACCACCAGTGCAGTCATATCAAAATAGAATGTACATAGAAACCCATGATGCCATTTTCAGCATTTCAGAAAGCAATTAGACTTTCCAATATATTTCAAAAGGAAAAATAAAGTTTCTTTCCTAACTACAACACATTTGAAATAATTTGGCATGTGGGCACTTGGAGTCCATATTTTAAGTACCACAATGTGTAAAGGCAGACCATTTGGAAAATGTCATCGACTGATCCACAGTATTGCTTTCAGTGCACACAGTTCAGTTTTAAGGCTGTCAAAAGCAATATCTACAGCTTGTGTCTGGATAAATAAGGAAAAAAAAAAGAAAAAGGAGATTTCATTACCTTAAAGGGGAGTAAATTGCACTAAAATTGATACAAAACAAAGCAAAAAAATCCATATAGTAAAAACCTGAGATGCATCATTCACCAGCATCTAAATTCACATTTTAACCAAAATAATATTTCAAACAAAACTATTCAATTTTGACAAAATCCCTACTATTTTTGGCTCAGTAAAAAATCTTCAACCTCAGCACACAGTGTGTGGGAAAGATGTGTTTACTGAAAATCACCCACTTCAGTAGGGTGGGCACTATCCACAGAGGCCTGTATCTTCCACTTGCACAGTTACCTTCATCCAAAAAGCTACTCTTGATGCACGATAGTCCTCAAACTCAGAAAGACTGGAAGAATCTGGCCATCCTATTTCATTTACTTTCTATTTAGATTACACATAATTTATTTCCTCAGAAATGTCCCATGTCAAAACAGGCTGGATTAAATCAAACACAGCTCAATTGGTCTTGACAGCTACACTGATTTACATCTGCTGAAGATCTAGACCAGTAATTAACTCTTAAACAAACAGTTGTTGGTCAAGCAAGGGGAGAGGGGAAGAATCATCTACTCCTTCAGAGAGAAGAATTTTGATATATAGATTGCAAGCCCTGTCTGTGTCACCAGATAATGTCAGGAATGGTGAGCACCTTCAGCTCCCTTACTGGCAAGGGGTTCTGACAGGACAGAAGATGGCTTCAGTGATGCAGAACATACATGGAATCACTTTACAGCCTTATGGCATGTTTAACTGCCAACATCACTGCACTTTTAATTGATCTTTTATAATGAAAGTGCATGGCAAAATTTGAGGAGCTAGGAATGGACCTAGAAAAGCAACTCCTACTCCTAGCAAAATTCCTCTTGTCTGGAAACCTGACTAAATGTGAAGAAGCATTCCTAAGTTTGCTCATAACAGAAGAATACAATGCTCACAACATCACAGCTTCAGATTCCAACTGAACTGCCAACAGCAAAAGCCAAGTGGTGCCCTTTCAACACAAGCCAACCCATTCTCTGAGGTGAGACCAACAGTTTGGAGATAGGTTACGATGAGGCTGGATGTACATCCTGAGTTTCAAACGGTGGCAGAGGTTCTCTCCAGTAGGTGAACTGGCTGTAGGTGTCAGAACAAGGGAAGTCTGAAGAATGACTTCTTTTAAGCAAAGGGAAAATGTGGTCTACCACTTCACAGAGTCTGACATAGCTGGAAAATAAAAAAATTAAAAGAATGCTCAACCATTTCAGATCATCTTAATTTGAACTTTTTTCAAGTCCCCAACCACTAAGGCGCGACTACATTTACAAACAGACAAGGTGGACAAGTCACCCTCCTCAAAGGAATAAAACGAAATTTAATTTTGGTGCACAGCTTCCAGAAAGGATTCACAGTTACGATAAGAAATTCATTCTAATCCGTTCATTCTAACAAATGATACTTACCTAATGAGAAACATGCCATTTTACACTCAGATCATCTGCTAAAATATTCAGGCACCACATTCTGCTTCTCCATTTCTGTCCAGCCTGGCTCAAGCAGCTCCCTGCTCAACTGATTATTCATATTTTATACACATATGGCTCCCCTTCAATTAAGGACGGCAACATTTAACATTAATTTCAGTGTTAGGGGTTACCAGTGCCTAAGCATCTTGCTGGAAGCACTTGACCCTCTCTTCAGATTTTGTTTTCTGGTTCTTCTAGAGAGGAGATCCAGGAAAAGGAAATTTTGAAAAGGCCAGGAAAAGGCAGATGGTGTCAGCAAATCTGTGAGTCTCATTTTTATGCAGACTAAATCATCCACTTCTAAATCTTTTATGATTAAAGTAGATGAAATATATTATTCTAAATGCAAAAAAAAAATCTTTTTGTCAATTTAACTAAAAGTAAGTGGAAAATTTTTATTTTATTCTAAATCTCTTGTTTTGTTTAAAGTCTTCTAAGGAATCTTCAATTACTAAAATTGAATGGATCTTTGGGCAACTTGAGTCATAAGTTAGCACAGCAAATTAATTTAGTCCAAAAAGTGTTAGGGATAAGAGATTACTTACGATGAGATGTTTGTCTTTGCATGCTCTTGTATAAGTTCTCCTTTGGGATTAACTGTAAATATCCTGTTTAAAGACACTCCCACTTGTTTGTAGGAATAAACATCCTAAAAAGAATATAAAAAGAAAAATCATGATTCTGCATTTGCAAAATCATGTGTAATCTTGCTCAATACATTACACAAAAGAATATATTTACATAGAACTGATACTAAATTTACCTATTATTGTGTGCCTGAAATTCTCCATTATGTTACAAATAATCAATCTAATGAAATGTTCATGAAAGAAACTATTTGCTGCTAGGTAAGAAGTTTGCCACTTCCCTTTACTGTAGTCAAAATCATGTTCATTTTTTCAGCAACTAACCTTGACACAACAATAACATTCCATAAAGAAATTATGACATGATGTAAGAGCATTAGCATTTCTTTCAGATAATATTTAATGTCCTGTGTACCAAATATGTTACAACACTGTACAGAGGTTAAAATAGAACTTTTTTAAGGACGCTAAAGGAATTATTTTTTAAGGACAAGATCAGAAATTTCACAACAAATATGTCTATACTAAAGCCATCACTTAGCTTCTGAGTTCAGATTTGTGGCATATTCATACTCTATGTCAGAGCAAGGGGAAAAGAAGGGAAAGCAAGAAATACATGCCAAAACAGCAGCAGTGAGCCCCAGCAGGTAATGCACATAACAATTATGGGAAGAACAATTAGAAGTCAGAATTTAGAATGTCTTCTAAGAAATTCAGATTATTAAGAAAAACAATAAATAAGTTTTGATCAATTCTGAAGATAAGCTTGACAAAATCAAAGCTGAAAATATCTCCCGGAAGATCAGAGCAAAACCAGTTTCCATTTTGCTAATATAAATCATGGTTTTAAAAGCCTAAATGGTGAAAAACTGGAATGTTAATGAAGCCACAAAGTTTATTTTTATATCTATATTGTAAAGACTGTTCCAAAAAAAAAATAACTGTACAAAAGTGAAGAGCAGCTACTTCAAGAATTCAGTATCGTGGCAGTCCACGCACTGTCTACACCTGCAACATCCATGCACACAGAAATTTCCCTGAATTTGCTCTTGGAAAAACAAACAAAACAAAAAAACCAAACCAAACCAACCAAAACAGAAAAACAACAGAAAACCCAGAGCAGAAGAATGAAAAAGCTGTGATCTTGAGCTATACAAAGCCCATGGCACATCAGACACCTGAAGCCTCACTCTGACAGCAAGCATGGGAGTGAGTTACCAGTAATTACTTTAGAAAGAGTAATTTTACTTAAAATTTTACTGAATAAAATCATTATTTTAATGCATGTTTCCCTGAGGTTCAAAAAACTGAACTAGAGGTAGTTATCATCCATAATACAACAACACAGAGGTTTTTAAAATGTTATTTCATAATCATGTATTTAAAGGTGCCTTGACAATGGAAACTAAGCTGTCTGTAATACAACAATTCAATACAGCAATGGGACAGTGAGGACCTGTGTCACTTCTGATGTAATGCTTTTAAAGAAGGGATAATCACATGCCAGGTCCCCCCTCAGCCCAAGCCCTTGAGACTGTTTCCTTTTCTAGATGTATAACAGCATTCTCTGGTCCAGGGCAGGAGCAGGAGCCATCTACAGCCCAAATATCGTCTTCCAATGAATGACAGAGATCTGTCTTTCCTTTTCCATGTCCAATTTATCACTTTCCATACAGAGTAGAACCTTTTAACTTCAATGGGACATTCAAGGTATTTTGAGTGTACTTAGAGTTACTTAGAAGTGTAATATTAATCACCAATATTAATCTGAAATATTTTCTTTCTGCCCACAGGTATCTCACTGACACTGTATCTGTGTGGATTAAAATGAGACCACTGTTTCTACACAAGCTTAACTGCTAATTTATGCAGATAAAACATAGTTACTTTGCTGATCTTCCATCTCTGAATCCTACATCATGGTATTTTTGAGTAAGAATCATAATATTTTCTTTTGTAAAGGGCCTAATAAAATGTTCAAGGTTCTAATACCAAACCATGAAATAACAGCAAAATTTCTGTGCAATGGAAATAAACTCAGCTACTACTTACAGCAGGTCTGTTTCCAAAAGCAGCATAAAAGGGTTCTGTGTTAGGATAAAACAAATTTTTGATGTCTGTCAAACACTGAACTTTAAATTTTTCTGGCTTCTTTTCTATGACCTCCCTGAAAAGATAAAAAAGGGAAGCCGAGTAAGTACACATGGAATACACCACAAACCATTTTATCTTCTTTATTCAACATTTTTACCTATCTAGATACTACTGCATAGCATCCACCCTTCTCTAATAAATATTTTAGAAGTCAGATTGCCCAGGAAGCCAAAACAGTATTCCCAAGTTTACATAATGGACACAGTAAACAAATCCTCTGAAACAAGGTAACTTCTATTGAAAGCTGCATTACAATGACAGCTACTGAGCAAGGATAGCAGATTACAGGGAGTAGCTGCTGAATCAATCCTTAAGAGGCATAAACCCTTATCAAGTAAACTGCCTCAGGAGAACTGCAGAATGATTCAAAAACTACATGAGCCCTCACTGTTTATGGTCCTTTTTAAAAAAATTTATTTTTAAAAGCACTGCAATCACCATATGTGCTAGAAGCACCTCAGCCTGTTAAGACCGAATTACAGTCAGGTTCTCCACCACTGCTAATTAGCAAAAGTTAAGGAATAAAGGAATCTTCTATTTCTGTTCAGCTGCTCCTTACAGAATACAGAACTCATTAATGAACAGAGGAGTTATCTCATCTCTGGGCAAAAGCCCTTTCATAACAGCTTCTCTTGGCAGGAGGACTGAACAGGTGGCAGAGTCTGGAGTTCCCATAACATAGGAAGATGCCAGCATGATACAAAAGCACTTAAGAAGCTCAGAATCCAAGATCCTAGCACCAACACATATGTCAAGGAAGATGTGAATAGTACAGAAGCTTCATAGGAGTAAAGCAGCCCTTTGGAACAGCAGATCCATGTACAAATCAATGTCTGGGAATGTGCAAAAGATGAATAAAACTGCCTTTCCTCAGTCACATACAACTGATCTCAAACCTACAATGATTAAATCTATGGATAAAACAGTGAAGTCATTTATTGCCCACACACCTCAGCAGTTACAATAGCATACACTGAAAGACAGGCATTCCTTAAGTCTAAACAAGATACCGAAAGGAGTATAATTTTAAATGTATTTCTAGATACAAAGATAACAGTACCTATCTTCACTGCATGTATTACTTAATCAGTTTGAGAAGTGCACTGTAATACCTCCATGGTTTCTTATATTTAGAACATGACTGGTAAGACAGCCTGTAGCATGTCACTCAATCAGGAGAACACCTGAACAACCTTCCATTAAAAATTCTAATGAAATATATCCTGTCACAGCAGCTTTTAACAGCTTAAAATATTTTCAGTAATCACTTGACATGCTTCACTGAATTAGGCAGAAGGTACAATATTCATAATCTGTGCTGTTATTATTCACTCACCACAGTTCAACACCTAGAAAAGATAACATTGTCCTCACAGAATCCCACAGTGCAGTCAGGAATATAAAAAGTTCATTTCATTTTCACATTAATTTCTTCAAAACCCACCAAGAAATAACCTTCCACAAAAATATACTTATGCCAACTGGAACATCTTACAGGTAAAGACAAGAGTGATTGCTATGAAAACATCCACATTTCTCCCATAGCTAAATATGAACGTGGAATATTAAACACATGAAGTCACCAAGCAGTACCTACTGATAAACAGAGAACACAGCTGTGCCTTAATATACATCTAAGATAAACTAGGCAAAACCCAGATATTGAGTAACTACTGAATTTTGGTCTTTCTCTAACAAAATTTCTTCTTAATTAAATTTTGCACAAATATGTAAAAAAAAAAAAATATTTCAAGCACTCCCACTTAAAAAAAGCTCTTAATTCAGCCTCCACCAACCTCAGAGTTTCCTTGTCTGTAAAAGTGAAATTGCATTACCTGTGAAGAGCTGAGAATAGGCTACTTGGACTCAGCAAAACTGGTCCCTGAGGCAGCACAGTTCCTCTTTCATTGACCCAGTGCAAGTATCCTCTGGTCATGCCTGCCATTCCAATCGCTCGTGCTGAGCAGTACAAAAATTTATATCCATTTCTGTGAGCAGAAGAAAAGCAAGTGTTTAGATATTAGTAATTTTGAGAGCTTACTTATACATGAATCAAATCACAGCTGTTAAACAGTCTTATGTTTAATCTACACTTAATTTAAAAGGAATAAAAGCATTTATGTCAGAAAACTGGATAATTAAAACCCATCTAGTCCCACTGCATTTAGTGATTATACCTAAAGAGGGCTCATTTATCTCTGCTCCTCTCAGGACTTATGAACTTATGGTAACCTTTCCACCCCCGTGTGGTGGAACCACTGTCTTCAGAATTAACTGAAAAGACATGTACCAAGAGGAAAACACTTGGCCGAAAGCAGACAAAGGCATATTGGCCTTTGTTGCATTAACAGTGTTGCATTCCTGCCTCTCAGCCCTCTGCAAAAAAGAGATGTGCAGCAGTAACATATTTCCTCAAACTGGAATAACTTGAGCTTCAAAACAGTCTGAGAAGTAATCTTTAATTTGACACTGAAATGAAAAGTTTTGGTGTAAGTGACAGGTTGCCTTTGATTCTGTTCATGATAGAACAGAATCCTATCTGATATTAGTTCAACTTAATAGCAGCTTACTTTCCAATTCCTATTAAAAATTACTTCTCATAAAATAAAGAAATACTGTATTCAGTGCATGCATGGTCATTAGATCTATTAACCATTTATACGGTGTTCAGCTGTAATATCTAGCCACGACATGATTAACTCGGTAATTTGAAAACCAACATGACTCAAATCTACTTTTTCCCCTATGTTTATGATCATCAAAGCCCTAACAACTGATAATGCTGGCAGGCACAGAAATAACAACTGCAATTAAAAAAATTAATTAACATTTTCACAAAATGTAATGCAGAGGTTATACACAGAACTCAGCACGTGAATTCCCAGGCTGTCCTGTCTTTTCTGTGAGAACGTATGTCTGATGTGCAGACAAGTGTCTCTGGCATAATTTAGATTCCACCATCCATAATTTATAATTCATCATCCATGTAAAACAAAAAGCAATAAACTAACCTTAGCATAACTCTAGTACACAGAATGAATCAGATTAACTGAGAGGAGAGTTGTGATCGGCACCAGAGTCTCTTCAAACATTCATGGTAATTTAAACATATAAGAAAAGCTGACATTCTTGCAATAAAACAGCAATCACTAATCCTCCTTGTAAAAAGACATCAATTCATTGTTCCTGATTTCCCCTTTTTTCTCTCAATGGGTAATTACAAAAATTCCCATATTCTGTCTTTCATCTTCCCATGTACACAATGGCTTGACTACATTGCAAAATGTATCCAGGGAACCCACAGAACACCTGTACTTTTGCACTAGCCTTGCTCACCTAGAGGCATTCCCAAACATCACCACACATGAGCTGGTACAGTCTAATTGTTTCCCTCCTGATCATATTCATCAGAGGAAACACCCCCTTTGTTTTGGAACAAATTGCTCTAGGTCATACCTGCATATGATGTTAACAACATTAACTGACCTAAAGCATAGCTGATATACAATTTCCTGATACTTCTTCAAGAGCTAATGGCAATTTTTTTTTTTCTAAACACAGTTAGATCCCAAGTATATTGAGCTACTTTTTAAAGATGCCCATCTTTCTCCAAGTATTACATAGGATGTAAAAGCCATAAGTAAACATGATGAATCCAAGTCCTTTACCTGCTCCAGTGACATGGAAGGTATTTATTACTGTGGACCAGCAAACATCAGTGCAGGTCAGTTACTGGGCTATAATACAGCAGTTAAAGCACTGATATTGCCAGGTTAAAACCTTTTCTTTAGGCCCTTGACAGCATGGTCCTTACTGACTTTCAATAACTTGAAACTGCATTTTTAAAAAACTTTTACTTCTCATCTGCTCTCAAAATTAACCAATGACACAAATATTTAAAACCTTCCTAACCTTGTAATTTAACACTGGATTAGCAACACTTACATACAGAAATAAAATAAATTACATAATGTCTTTGAAGCTCGTTATTCATATAACAAATAAAATAACAATAATATTAGCGGTGAATATCCAAAACTGGGGGATTTCTAGTCAAGATACAACACTGTGCTGTGCTTTAAGGATGAGATTTATCTTGCTTTACTAGAAGCCCAATATTTAGACAGCTCAAATCAAAGCTGTTTCACTGAACTCCCTTTCTACTCACTGGAAAGAATGGGAAACAGACTCATTCCATATGTTTTAGGTTCCATCCTTGCACAACTCCAGGTAAGTCAAGTTCAGCAAGAAGAATTCCAAGTACAGTGACCACCTTGGGCCAGAGTCTTTATGCATTTCAGAGTCTCCTCAACAAGGAGTGAAAGGAAGGTGTATTAGCATCTTATGAATTAATACTGCTGCAATTCCCAGTTTGCAAGAAAGTTCCACTTGCTACAACTGCATAACTCATTCAAATTACTCCAGTCTTGGGAACTGTCTGTATCTGTTTGGGATGGTTGGAAGAGCAATCATTACTCACAGATAGAGGGCTTTTGCTTTTGTTATCATAAAGCAGGTTTTGCTCAGGACATCATGCAGGAGATGTTTACACTGTGTAAGCATCACTGAAGTGACAAGATACTGATGAAATTGTCACCCTTATAGGTTAAGGGAAGCCTAGAGAAATTTAAATTTTTACGCACAAATGAATAAGCACAAAGAAGCCACAGATACATGAACAGATTGACTCAATACTCACTGGCTCACTTTATGGTACAACTTCGCAATCCCTTGGTGTGTCCAGTCTTTGCCAAGAGTTGGCAAAATATGACCTAAAGTATCTGACCTGAAAAAAGGAAAACATCATAACTGAAGTGGGAAAAAAGCCCACACAGTAACAGTCAAGTCTAATACAAATCCCACAAACTTACTTGGGTAGCTGCAAATGAAAATAAAGTATTCTGTAAGGGACCGTTTGTCATCAGAACAGAATTAGTTTATTGTCCTTTTTTTGGGAAAGACTGACAGGCTCATCCTTGGCCACGTTGTTTAAACCACTCCTGTGCCCCAAGATGGGCAAGCTTGTGCCCCAGAAGGAAGTCACAGCACACATGCCATCAATCAGACTTCTAAGAGGCCACCAGTGCTAAGCCCACTTTTAGAGGTTTACGATAAATATTTTCTAAATAAACCAAACCTACCCATAATGAAGTTTATGAGAAATTGAAAGTATGAGGTAAGTCACATTCTAGCTTACTTCCAACTAACTTCCCCACATCAAGGCAGGAGTTGGTCAGGTGCAAATTACTTTGAAATATTTATTCCGGCTTCAATGTATTTCTCGCTTTAGATGAGAGAAAATTATTTACACTACAATAACAAATAGTGCAAATGAGCATCTTGCTTGACTAAGCATTGCACAGATACACAGCAAGAAGTCCAGACCCTGAATAACTTGCGTGATAGAAGAAATACTGGGCAGTGGCTTAGGATGGATTTGCACTGGCATTGTAAGGTGAAGTGATTCAGTAACTCTGGGCAGATCAGTAGCAGAGAGAATAGGTCCCACTCACTTTATTGAAGTTTAAGAAAGCAAAGTGGGGATAGATGTTAATTTACATTGGCACCAAATGAAAATGAATAAATGGATAAATCACAAGAAAGAAGAGTTTGAGTTTAAATCAAGTATTTTAATTTCCCTCAGATTGCTCTTGAAAATTATTTTTCCTTGTTCTTTTTCCTAATTAGATATAACTAAGTTTGATTTTGAAAGAAATTGATTTCAAAACAAATTAAACACCTCACTTCAAAAGACAATACTTGCATTTTTTTTTGTGCTTCCTCTATTCCACACACAATTGTTCTCCCCAGTGCTAAATATACTAAATAAATAGAAACCAGCAAGTCGGTCAATCATTTTGGTCACTCCAAAATGACGAGTTTTACCCAAAGTACTGATCTGAAACTTTCCATCAGATTCTAGTTCTGACATTGATTTTGGAGACTAGTCTTCTAAGCAATAATGCCTGTGACTGCAATGCCTCAGGAATGCCATTTAAAACAAAATTCACGTTTCTTCTCTTTAATTACTCCTTTTAATTACTACTTACTTCATAAGTGTGATGCAACAAAACAGTTAGGATTTTGCAGAAGGTCCTCCAATACTGCTGTAAATATTATCATGAAACACCAACAGGTGACAAATAATGGGCCCATATGGCACGTGTCTATTAAATTAAGAATTCAGCTAAAGACTGTCGTATTGTTTGAAAGCCAAATTTAAAAAACAATTAAAAAAACCAAGGAACAAAACCTCCCAAAACACTGGTTTATGAAGATTCTGTGATTAACATTCCCTGTTAATTATGTTTTCCTTTAAACTAAAGGGGAAAACCCTTGCATATGAAGTCTCTCCCTGTTCATGAACTCACCGTGTGATTGTTCCATCAATATCAGAAATCACAACTTTATCATCCCAATTCCATAGGTAAATGGTGCCTTCACAGCGGCAAGTGCCTTGATACTGGGTTGTAACACTAAAGGTCACATCATTGGGGCCATTCTTGAGCTTTAAGCTTTTCTGCAAGACATTATCAGCAAGATGGTCAAAAAACTGAGCATGTGAAATGGACACAGTGTAAAAGCTGCATATGATCATTGCCTTGGTGTATTCGGCTGGGGAAGCTGGTGTGGGTTTCTCCTCCCATAAAGGCAAACCCTTTTGTAGGATTGTTATTGCCCAAAGACCAGAATGTATTGGGAGGTAATGCAGAAGAATAGGGAGACCCAATATGTGCCTCAGGGAGATTTAACATTAGAGGAAAAATAATCTGTGGTGTAAGATTTATGCTGCAGGAAGCAGAGTAGCAGGAATTACATGAACTGACGAAGAATGAATTTTGCAAGGAGCAAGGGGAATGTGATGATGACCTGAGCCAGGCCAGTGTCAGTGCCCAACAATCAAGTATGCTGCTTTCCTGTCCTGACCACCCATCCTCAGTGCAATGGAGCCCAAGTCATGGAGTTGGAGGGGTGGAGGAAGCCCATGAAATGAGAAAGTAACATGTATCTATGAAATGGTGGGAGAGTAGTTAATGAAATATATGTTTGGTAGGGAGATGGTTTAAGAATGTAGTTAAGTTGTATCTGTGGGTAAGGAAGGATTTCAGCAATGAGAAATAAATGCAATGGAACAATGAGAAGTCTTTGCGGGAACTGAGTATGATAAAAATGGTATGGAATAAGGGGTGGAAATTTATTAGGTCTGTCTGAACTGGAGTTAATTTCCCCACAGCAGCCCTCACAGTGCTGTGCTTTGCATTGGCAGCCGGAAAGGTGTTGGTAACACCCCAGTGATTTGGGCACTGCTGAGAAGCACTGGCACAGCACCAGTGATATCTCCAACATTCCTCCCCCATCAAGGGGCTGGGCAGGATCCTGGGAGGGGACCAAACCAGGCCAGATGATCCAAATTAACCAAAGGGGTATTCCATACCCAAACATCAGCCTAGATAGAAAAGTTAAGGAAAGGAGGAGGAACAGGGCATTTGTTATTTTACAACGTTTGCCTTCTGGAGCCAAAGTCCTGCTTTCTGGGAAGTGGCTGAGCATCCCTCACCGGTGGGAAGTAGAGAATATACTTGTTTTTCTCTTTGCTTATCCATCTTTATATTCTCTCCCCCATCCCACTGAGAAGGGGAGTGATGGAGTGGCTTGGCTGGGCACCTGGCATTCAACCAGTCAACCCAATTTGGTAACACTGAATTTTATTGCTTTCAGTTGAAGTATTCTAAATAACAGCAGAGGTTTACCCTGTGTGGTGTATATTAGACATTGATTTATAGAACAGAATAAAATGAAGAAACAAAAAAATCTTTTTCACAATCAGGTAAATTTAAAAAAAAATCCCCACATGTTCACATAAACAGTAACAAATAATGGAATAGGAACCATCTATGGGCATTCCCCATTCTGAAAGACAAATACATATGCAGAGAGAAATGTAACAAAACATTCCATAAATTAAGACCTTCTCTAGGGGGATTTGTGTTCTACAGTACTACGTCTCTTTTCTACGACAATCAACTTCTCACACCACATGAACTACTATCCTTCAGCCTACACAAACTGCCCTTAACTCTCCCACTTTGCTGCCCTTCACTGTCTCCTGTGCCACTTGGGGCAAGAAGCTACTGATTTGAGTCTATTTGTGAACCTAGCTGTTCATTTTTCCAAGACCTGTAGGAATTTAATACTCTCAGTTTATATTTTAATTTGTTACCTTTCATTGCAACTTTTCAATTGGCTAAAAAGTGACAAGGGGATGAGAATACAGAACTCATGGTAACTGATTAATCTCACCATTTCACCAAGAAACAAATTTAAGACAGCTTTAACTTCAGCTAATTTCTGCAAGGTTTCTGAAACTGAAAAGTCCCATTTTATTTGTGCAAACCCTGCTTTCTCTTTGCAATGGAAAACAACCAACACATCTCATCTGTCTCTTCAGAAAAACTCTGCACTTCTTACAAATTATCCAGGCAGTGAGTGATGGGCTGCTAAGTGCTGTACATCTCGTGTGAGTTTCCTTCAGAAAATTAGTTACCTGTACCTAAGATGACAAGAAGTATTTCCCTATAGTAGCTCATTTTTCCAGATCAAATTGAAATGTACAGAACACAAAACTGTAACAGTTTTGTCATCATTAGCCAAAACACCACTATCACAGAAGAAGAGAATTGGCTTCAAAGAAATTAATAAGCTCCAAAGAAATCAATAGCCTGGCCTCATTATACATTCACAAGCAGCTCTTTCAGAAGTTACTAACAGAAAACTGTATTTTAGCAAAATGTGACTATTTGCCTATAAATGAGACAAAAGGAAAAGAGGAAGGAGAAAGAAGAGAGGCCTTTTAACATATACACATTTCACATACTACAAGAAAGGATGTGGTTCCAATAGAGTTATTCAGGTGACAAACACACACTCTGGAATTTAATTTTGATATTTTTCTAAATGAGATACTATCTCCAAACCTCAGCACTTGCTGCAAGGAACAACATTCATGTTTAATACAGAAAAGAGAAAAGGCTTTTTTGAAAAATATAGTGATTGAGAATTAAATGCAAGACATAAGAGCTAATTAAGCTTTGAAGCCTGAATAACAGTAAAGGCTCATGTTGTATTAGAAATGACATTTCAGGACAAGGATGTAAAATTAACTCACAAGCTGGTCAGAAGTGAGTCGAAGGGATTTTTTGTAACTGATTCCAGACAATAATGAGAGATGACTGGAGTTGGTTTGTAATGACCCGAGGTTTTGTTTGGCAGCTCTAGGGTCTTCATCGCTTGAAGAAGATTCATCTTTTATTCTGGAACATTGCACACACAGAAAATGATGTTATCATGTCAGTAAATGCATCTCAGTGTCCATTAAAAATGCATTAACAGTGAGTCACCAAATAAGTCATTGATTCCCTCCTACCAAGTACTGTCTCACAGGAGGTCATTCATATAATGAGTTTTAATATATCAATGAAACACCAAACTTTCATTCACACATTCTCCATTATTCAAACTTGGATTGTTGCAGGCAGGTGAATGACTGTAACAACAGTTTTCATTACTTAAATGTAATGAATATAAATTAATGTGCTATATTAATTCCAAAAATCTCATACAAAAAAAAATAAAACCCATTAGATACCATAATTACAAAAAAAGTCCTCTGTTCTCAAAAGAAGAAAGAGGCACTTGCTATGCTGGCTTTCTCTTTCCCCTCTTCTCTCCTCCGCCAAGGAATTCAAAAATTAATTTTTAAAAAATGCAGATTATGGAAGTTTTATTATACAAAATAACTCCTCCTTTTCTTTTAATGAGTTACTTCAGATAACTGGATTATTCTTTTCCAGGGGATTACCCTGTTCAGAATACAATGATGAAAAGTCACAAAACCTGAGCTCCCTCAGTATTCTGCTAAATACACATTGGAATAATTACTTTTGTTCTGCTACAACCATTTTTTACAAACTTATTAAGGGCATTCTTCCTCAGAAAGTTTTCCTACAGTAAAAAAATCTGTCACTGTAGGTGTAAGTTAAAATTCTTTCAGATCCTACAAATCTAATCTCTAAAACAATCAGTATTTGGCCTTTTATTTCAACAGATGTTGTTTGATGCTAGGAAGTCTTGACCCAATATCAAGGTACTGCATGTCGTCACTACCAATATTTAAAAGCCTATCTTATCCTTGGTGACACATGATCTCAAAAGCTTTACTCAACATCCCACTTGTCACATTTTGCTTGCAAACAACACATTTTTAATGAAAGATTTCTAAGGCCAGTTAAAATTTAAATAAAGAACACTGATTTCAGAATCTAGTCTGCTTGAACTCTTAATCCCACTTTAAAGCTTGTCTTTAAACAACCATGTAAGAAGCAGACCTATATGTCACCTGTCATCCTTAAAAAGAAAATCAGCCTTTCCAACTTACTCTGGTTCTCAATCTGAGAGAGACAACAGCTAATCTCCTACAGAACAAGGAATCCTCCTTCCAGCACATTTGCCTGGACCACAACTGCTGACCACCAAAAAGTATGAGAGCTTTTTGTTTCAGAATGGTGACCCCTGAACTTCACTTAACGAGCATAAAGCATATTTGAATCTGGTCCTTTTCAGCTGTAACTGCAGCCAGCACAAACAAGATGTGTTTACATTAAGATCTATATGCACAGAAAAGGCACAAGGTAGGATAGCTGTCCCTGGCTAAGTCATCCCTCCAAAGCAAGCTAAAACTCATATTATGGAACCCTCCAAGGTGGATTCTGGTTATACAGTAAGATTCATTAAGAGCACAAGAAGGAAGAGACTCCTGCAATCCTGGAAAGAAGTAACAGAAAACCATGACTACTGCCTGTGAAAAACATTCTGGAAAGTCCCTTAACTTTCCAAAATATGCAGGAACCAAATAATTTGTCAGGCCATAAATTCAAATAAGTAAAAAATTTTAAGCAACTGGGATCTGACAACAGCTTGAGTTCATCTCTGATGTTCCCTTAAAAACTCTAGAGAAATACAGATAGAGAAGTACATGTAGCTTGGAGAAGTGCTCCTATTACAATCTGTTTTCAAGGGGCTGGAATGTGTGTCCCAGAGCTGCCAGCCAAACCACAGAAATGCCAGAGTGCATTCCCAAGATCTGCAGCCCTGCCATGGGTAGGGGCCTCCTATTTGCATTTATGTGGTGCAATGAGTAACAAATTAGAAGTATTTCACTGACAGTATTTCTTTGTTCACATAGTTGAGGTAACTTGCTTCCACTTTTAAATGGTAACTCTTGCTTGTTTCAGGTACAGATAATTTTGGGGATACCTGTTTGCCCTGCTCATCTGTGAAGAGTCTTCTGTAAGTCCACTCTCACTCATACCTTGCTCTGGCTTTGTTTCCTGCAAAAATACAAGTATGAGTAGTTGTGCATCTCCTTTTGAGGAGAAAGGAGATGTTTTTAGAAAAAATAGTTGAAAATAAAATTGTCTTGTACAGACTTGGTAAAAATCATCGGCATGTTTGTCTCCTTTGCTTGTAGGCAAAATAAAACCCTTAAAGAATAAAGGCAGTACAAAGAACTAAAAACTGCAACTATAAAACTCAGGAGAATAATTAAGATTTAGTTTTGCAGGGAAGAAGAGAAATACCAGGTTTAACATCTAGTACTGTTGAAGTTGTGGGATCAACTCCACAGCTACTCAATTCATACACTTCAAACAGCTACATTTTCCCTGAGAAAGCAAAGTATGACTTGGGAGAAGGAAAAAAAAAAAAAAACAACACAAATTACCTTTCATAGAATCATTAAGATCTTCAATCCAGTAAAACTTGCTAAACTGCTTTTATCTTGAGTAGATGCTGAACACTATCAAAGTCATTACACGAGATTTTTAAATGGTAAATAGTTCTGTTTTATATAGCTCCATTTAAAGTTGCCACAGCTCAAGAGATAACCAAATACTTCCAGACAAAATCCTAAAAACTTCGAACAACTATAAAACTAAAACTTCATGCTCTGAAACCCATTCCCACAGATCAGTAGAAGGGTTATTTCATGCAAGGTTAAAGAAGTTCTTGACTGAGGCACAACCACAAAATTGTATTGTAAGTAATTTTTTCCCCCTCAAGTACTAATGGCTCACTAGTATAAATTAATATGAAGAGGTTTTACTAGACAACAATATTTCATATAAAGTTTTGGTTTATTCAGTTTCTAATGCTCACCCATTACTTTAAAACTGTTATCACAACCTTCTAATGCTCTGAAAAGAAACTCAAAAAGACTTTCAAACCAATTATATATAGTCAGTTTGCCATCTCAGGTTTTGCTGAGTTTTACAGCTCACACTACTCATAAATATGCCTGCTCTTTGACCATTAAAAGAAAGATGCAGAAAGGTAGATAATCTGCATGAAAACTTTAAATTACTGGCACAACTCTTTGATTCTAAGTTTCCAAACAGAGATTTAACACATTTGATACTACTGCCTCAGGTCTGTGTAATGGAAATAAATGCACAACCAAAACTCTTCAGGCAAATGTTTCACATAGGGTCTGATCCAAAACTTCTGAAGTCAAAACAAACCAGACTTCAGACTGTGTCCAATGGGTTTTAAACCTCAGTCAAACTGAGTACCAAGTTACCCTTCTGAGGGATGAATATGCAGATACTCAGGCTTCCCACTGCAGCCAGCAGGAAACTCTGCTTACTTCTTAATAAAAACTCTGCTTACCTCTTTAATAGTGCTGTTCCTTCCTCGCCATGAAAACCACCATCTTCCACCTTTCTTGGGCATCTTGTCCCTCATTATAGATTCCACAGTTGCCTGTGACAAATGGATGGTAACATAAAAAAGACCCAAAATAAAGGACAACCTGACATACATAAATGAAAAGGTGCCAAACACACAATTTTAACTGATAATAAATAGAATAAAAGTAAACATACTGTCTGTGGACCATAAATTCTACTAAAGCAAAATCTAATGGTATCCAAAGCTGCTCTGAAGTAACTTAAGCATGAATACTTATGGTATTTTTAAAAGGATAAAGAAAAAGAAATCAAATCAAAGAAGGAAAAAAAAGCATAAAGAGATATTAGTATAATGTCTGGAATGGTGAACCTGCTGTTTCTAAGTTATTTAGTACAAATTATACATTAAAAAAAAAATCACCTGCTGAAAGAGGCATCATGCAAAACAGTAACACAGTGACATGCAAGAGAGTTATTTACAGAGTTTGCATTCAATAACCAGCTTAGAAAAAAATCAAAGAAGTTACTAGCTTTTATGAGTTTATGAATTATGATTTTATGAATTATCAAACTATGAATTTGACTGAAAATGTTAGAATTGTTTCTTTTATAAACCTTTTCTTCTATAAAACTTTTCATTGGTTCTACATACTAGACACCAGTAGAAAAGTTTCTTTCAATATCCATAATGACTGGAGCTTTATGCATTATAACAAGGGGAGCTGTATTCTTTCACTCAGAGAGAAGCAACAGATGGAATGGGAAAATATTACAGTAAAAGTGGACACAGGGTTTAGTACACCCTACTAGAACAGCTTGGCCACTGCATTTCTGAGCTGATAGCTTCCACTGCAAGAAGGGTCACCAAAAAAAAAAGCTGTGCTGGCAATAAAGGATTTTTAAATTTTTTTAAAAAATTGTAAGAACTCTTAGCAATTAAGAGGGGGCTGTGTTCAGATAATGTGTGGCACAATGGATCCCTTTTTCCATAGGTTTTCTTCACTATATTATCTAAAGTATCAGAGAAAAAAAGAAATTACAGAGGAATAAAGTTGACTTTTTCAAACAAAATAAGAAAAACAGGGAGCAGATGGAGCTATGGAGAATGGAGACTGACCATCGACCACAATGGTTACAATTTAAGGAGATTCTCAAACATGTCAACAACTTCAAGCAGATGTCATACAGACTTTTAGTGAAGGAATTCACATGCTTACTATTAGAAGTGCATTTAAGTGTATTTTACAGAACATTAGTGATTTTTTTCGCAAAAATTTCCATTTTCAAACACTTCATAAACTCTGCTCATGAATAAAGTATCTTAGTATTCCTTTAATTCCTTAGATTAGTTACTACAGTAAATCAAAACTATGCAACAAGTCATGAAGAAAACCAGTAGGATGACTGGTAACATAAATGAGTTGTTGTTTCAGAGGTACAGTGAACCAAGTAAACATTTCCAATCATTGTTCCAACTATAAATACTGGCTTCTCCACTAAATTAAAACTGCACTCTCTAGAAAGTTATCAGCATTCAGAATATAAATTAACCATTAAAAAATCCCAAGCACATTGAATTATACACTCATAGAAGATTTTTCTCAACTGATAACCTATATGAATAAGGACGTAAGTATAAAGCTGAAGAACTTTAGTAGACGTAAGTATAAAGCTAAAGAATTGCCATCTCCTGTAACATTATGTAAAACTATTTTATAATACTTCTTTCCATTTACCCATCCTAAGCAAAACCCAAGACATCTGGCTCAGGCTCTGAAGTGTTTAATTTAAAATGTAGTTACTTTAGGTTATTTTTATCGGCACTGAAGACCCAATAGGCACCTATCAAGGTCTGAATCACACTCTGTGAGCACCTAACAAATACAGAGTAGTATAACTATGTACCTTCTGTGGGCATTTGAGTCCCATGGGATGAATCCCACCTTTGAGGATTACTAGAACATGTGCACTAATGCACAAAACAGCAGACTCTGTGACATCTTTGAAATTCAAGCCATGTTTAACAGATACTTGGGATTTTTAGCCTTAATTTATTTGGGATGGTACCATGCAGCTGCACATCACTGCATATAGAGAGATATATAGAGGTAATATGGCACTTATAGAGTGCAATGTGGCACTAAGAAAGGAACACTGGCAGAGAGTATTCTGGGCTTTAAAGAAATTTTTAGCCCGCACTGATGGTGACAGAGACAGCATTTGAATTCACACAGAACAATCCCAAAGATATAGGAAATGCTGCAAATGGCAGGAGGAAAGTTAAGGTTCAAAAATTTATTAAATCCGTGTCTAACCAGGACACAAAAGAGTGACAGTGGTGGTACTACTTCTTTATATACTTTTACAGTATTTCTGTAATGAGCACCTACATGGCACCAGGTCATGTGGCACTGAACTAACTTCCTCAGCATACTTAAAAAAGCCAACACACACAGTTGTCACACAGTCATAGAGCCATCTGGCACTGTCTACATGGGTTATGAACAACCAACTGAGAAACAAAAAGCTAGCAAGCTGCAGGCCTTCCTCATCTAGTACTTAAAGCTTATTAAATTAGGTTATTTCTATGTATTTAATAATATATGCAGTATACATATACAAGGGAAAGCAAACAGCAAGTATTCAGCTACAGTAAACACTAACATAGGTCAATATAATTTATGTTTACAATCCATATTAATGAAGTAAAAAAGAAGTTTTCCTACTTCAAAATAGTTGTAATAACTTTAGCCTAGCAAACAAACACTATTCACAGACCAAACTTACTCCTTATTTAGGCCATAAGACAAATGGTTACGTGTGGGTAGGTTTTACTGATGCACAGATTCTCTTGTACAACAACCCATTTCCCCTCCCCTAACCAGTGGCATCATTTAAATACTCCTCCTCTTACCAGCCTTCATGTTCAATCTCACCTTTGGTAGAGGTTTCTGGAATGCCTGCATTGCCAGCAGAAGGGGACCAGCTGTCGTCCAGTTGTAGTACCTGGGCATGCAAAGGAGACAATTACAGCATTGTGTAATCCCAAAGTCCCAATTCACAATGTACCTGGTAATCACCACCTGGCAGGTTAAAGCAATGAAGCACAGGTCAAACTCTGGCCTGCACTAGTAATAACAGACCCATCTTTTTCATAAAATGCCCACAGGTATTTACCATATTTATTTTTCAGGGCATGCAAGAGAACCTAAGCCTTGAGTAGAAAGGGTATTTGTCACACATTACTCAAGTCATCATAGAATTACAGAATGGTTGGGTTAGAAGGGACCTTAAAGATCATCCCTGCCCTTGAGCAGAGACACCTTCCACTAGATCAGGTTGCTCAGGGCCCCATTCAACCCAGCCTTACGCATTTCCAGGGATGGTACATCTACCACTTCTCTGGACAACCCATTTCAGCCTTATAGTAATAAAGAATTTCTCCCAACATCTTATCTAGACCTCTCATTTTTTTTCATGTAAAACTGTTCCCCTGTGTCTTATCACTATTACCATATAAAATGTTGCTCTCCCTCTTTTTTCTAAGTCCCCTTCAAGCACTAAAAAGCTGCAATGAAGTCTCCCCAGAGACGTCTCTTTTCCAGGCAGAACCCCAACTGTCTCAGCCTATCTTTAGGGGTGAGGTGCTCCAGCACTCTGATCACATTTACGTTCTTCCTCTGGACTCTCTTCAACAGGACCATGTCCTTCCTGTGCTGGGACCCAGAGCTGGATGTAGCACTGCAGGTGGGGTCTCAGCAGAGTAGAGGGGCAGTATCCCCTCCCTTGACCTGCCCATGCTGCTTTGGATGCAGCCCAGGACATGTTTGCCTTTCTGGGCTGCAAACACACTCTTGGCTAATGTTCTGATTTTAATTCAGGACCTCCAGAACCCCCAAGTCCCTCTCTACAGAACTGCTCTCAGTGAGTTCACTTCCCAGCCTGTACTCAAGTCTGGGATGGCCCCAAACCAGCTGCAGCACCTTGCATTTTAACTTGTTGAATTTAATGAGTTTCTTGTGGGCCCTTTTCTCAAGTTTGTCCAGGTCCCTCTGGATAATATCACTTGCTTCTGTTGATTCCACTGCACCACTCAGCTTTGTGTCATCTGCAAATGTGCTGAGGGTGCACTCAGTCCCACTGTCATTGACAAAGATATTGAGGAGCACCAGTCCCAAGACAGAGCCCTCAGGGACACCACTCATCACCAGCTTCCATCTGGACAGAGCTGTTGACTGCAACTCTCTGTCTGCGTCCATCCAGCTACATCCTCATTATATTCCTCTTTATCACAGCATAAGCCACATTTTTGTAAGCTTTTTCACTCTTTTTCCATCAAGAAACTACATATAACTTAGGGGTTGTAGTTAGCAGGATGCCAAGCTCCTGCTATTATATGTTGAACATGGCTCAACTGTTGCTGCAGACAGCAGTTACAACAGTAATTTGTAAATTTTTTTTTTCTGAAATATACTTACTTATTTCCAATCTTAACCACAAGGTTAGGGTCATCAATGATAGCAGGATTGTCCACAAACTGCTGATATGTTACTGCATGTTCTAAGAACTCTTCTGTGGGGGAAAGAAGTTACATTTGTAAAGCATGCATTTATAAACGCCTGGGATGGGCCAACCTAAGCTTCTCAGCACTCCTCAGACACACTGAGATTTAACTGCTGAGATTTAACTGCAATATGGAAGTACATTGTTCAGACTCTCAGTCTCAGAAGATGAGGGCTTCTTTGCTTCTGGATGTCTTTCCTTTCATAATACAAACTAAAGTGAAAGCTTATGGATGGAGCTGTGAGGGAGGAAAACCTCCATTTAGAAAAATTATGTAATTTACAAGTGATTCAGATGACAGTATGACTCAAATAAATCACAGTATATTTGAAACGTTTTAGTAAGTAGCTTGTGAGCAGCAGTCAGTGTAGCATCAGGCTCACATGATTTTATGATGCCACATCACTGCAGAAAGTGCAAGTCTTAACACATTTATTTTCACATCATGCCACTGGAAGTTTAAGGCACAAAGTATTGTGATTTACCTAAAAGTTACACAAGAAACTGGAGGTAGGGCAGGAATCAGGTTAAACTTTTCAATTCCTTCTCCTCGTATTGCCATTTATGGACCTTTTACACTCCTGACTCCAACAGCTGTGAATTTCCTAGCTATAAACTGCACTAAGTGACAAAAGTTAACATTAACACATTAACACTACTGTGATACAAAACATAGCACTATCAGGAAGTAAAAATACCAATAAAATACTTCCTAAAATTTTAATATACAGCAGATTGTTCACATGTGTTAAAAATGATGAAAATCTCTAAGAAGTTTATCATTACATGGCCAGTATTTATCTTCTCAACCCAGTGCTGAGCACAGCCACAGGAGGGCTCTGCAGCCTCAGGCTGGGAAGCTCAACCCCAGCTGCCAACACACGTCTGCAGGTCACACAGTCACCCTGTACCTTTGGTTATCTCTTTGTTCTCGGTAAGGCCTCCGCAGAGAGAGATGGCAATGGAGGGCAAATCCCGAATTCCGTCCGAGGTGCTTTCAGCCCCGCTGTCAACGCCTGAGCTGCCGACAGACTGCGGGGAGTGGCTGGCTGGCCGCAGCCCCATGTCAGCCGCACTCTTGCTTTGGGCGTTATCCCCACTGCAAAAGAAAAATCAGGAATTCAGTCCTCACGCGTTCATTCCCAGATTCACTCCCTTTAACAAGCACTGTTTATATCTGATACACGCTTAGGGAAAAAAAAAAAGGGAAAATAAAGAAAAACCTTTGTTTAAATTTTAAAGCAAAACAAAAACAAGTAATATAGGCCTCGTGTGCCCTCCAATATTCAATTGCTTCTACTTATTTGCCTAAACTAGGCATTTACAATAATAGCTTCACTTACTTATAAGAACTAGGAAAATAAGATAATAAAGTGTATAATCTTAGTAGATAAAATAATGGTACGACAAGTAAAGTTTATACTAGTAAAACTATTCCCACACAAGAACAAGCATATAAGTTTATTATTTAATTCATATTAACTATATAAACTGATAGCTAAATCCAAACAAATAATGTGTATTTATGTGTCATGCATATAGAAAGAAAACAGTCTACATTTAAACTACTAGGATTGAAATTTTCAGAAACAATAAATCATTCCATGCACTTAAAATCTGATTGAGATTATTATTACAAAGTGCAAGTTCATCAGACTCTGATTTCCACTCCAGATTTATATGACTGCATTTGAGAAAGAAATTTACAATCCAACCTTTTCCCCATATAACTAATCCTTCTCAGTTTTATGTTAATATTACAGTAGCTAAGTTTAAGCAAGCAAAAAAATAAAGTACACAAGCTACTTTGGTTGTTGCTCAGTGACTTTTGTCAAGTGACTAGAGTGTATGTCGAAAGACAACTTTAAGTGTTGCAAGAGGCTCCAACAAAGATCAGAACAAGTTGGAAATTGTATGTTCAGGGTGCAGTATTTTCATATGTAATTCTGTAATGCATCTTCCAAAATTATTTTCTCACATTCATATTTATAGGTGAATCAACCACAGTAAAACAACATTAGAGGAATAATTTTCTGCTAATACTGTTAACAGTAAGATATGTTCCTTTTGGTAATAAGTCACAACATGGGGATAAATATATCCCAAGGCCAACTGCTCTCCCAGGACACACGAGTAACAGTCACAAACATCACTGTGTATTACATAACCATCCACAATCAGTACATGATGCTTAATTGACCAAAACAGAAAACCAGCTGCACCACTTTTCTCAGGCCCAAATGCAGCACCTCCCAAAAGTTCTAATTTTCCACTCTACAAAACAAAATTTCACTTTCCTTCTGCCTTGATCTCTGCTTGAACCTTGAAAAAGATGTCTTATCTGGTTGGCAATGAAGAGTTTGATCTAAATATGGAAGGTGAAAAGAGCTCTTTAAAAAACAAAAATATAAGAAAAGGACTTATACTTTTTGGGGAAATAAAGTGCAGCAACTTCTGGATCCATGTCAGTGAGGTCATCTAAATAGACACCATCAGCACCAAGATGCCGGCTCCGTTTGTCTGTAAGGGACAGAACAAATAAGCCAATTAATTAATATTTTCTGAGTGACAATCCAGAGATGTTATTACTGTTTAGCTATACATTTTAAGATTGAGAAACCAGAAAGTTGTAACAGCTTGTGAACTGTATCTGTACAAAATGATACTGCCAAAAATTTCAAAACAAGTAGTTTATATGCATTGTTCAAACTATGAATTTTAAAAATGGGACAGCAGAGGACTAGTTTTGAGACATGCCAAAGACTCCCTATCCCAGACAGAACCACTGAGAATCAGAAGTCAGTGATCACTGGAAGAAAGCAGCAAAAGGAAAACTTTCTAAGTATTTACATAGACCTACCACCACAGTATGGCAGCCAAAACATTTAATCTTTGAGAACTAATCTTCCATCCCTCCCTGAAAAAGGGAAATAACAGACTAAAATACAGTCACTAACACACTATAGCTGGCTCTTTATGGAGACAACTCACTTTTAGGCACATACAGCTGATGTGCTGTGTGTGCACATGCACCACTGTAGGGAACAACACACCCCTTCTATGCCTGTCACTAGGTCCAACACAGAGCCACCACTGCAAGGCCAAAACCTAATTTGGAATTCATTCTCAAACCCACAGCTTCTCACTGTCCCAATTTCCAACACTAAGCATCACAAAAGCAATCAGAAAATCTACACAAGGACTGAATAGTAAGCAGAGAAACACGCCATTTTTTGTTTTCAAAGCTAGTGGAATGCACGGGGAAGAGGCCAAGAAACTTGTATGTTTACTGATTAAAAAACAGCTGCACAAACTAGGCTTACATAGAGCTTACATGATTATGGAATAATCAGTGCTGTAAAACAGAACATTTGTAAGCCAATAAATTTCACGTGAAGACTGTAACACTTGTTCACTTATTATAAAATACCATGGAAATGGAGCCCAGAAATTAGGATAGAAAAGCAGATGAAGTTATATTTCACATATCCAGGACAGGACATGTACCACACATGAACTGAAAAGCATGTAGAACAAAAGTACCTTATTTTATGGTAAAATCTGCTCATTGTGCAAAAGACATACTACAACTTTGCACTAGAGCAGAGAGGTTCCACAATTACCAGCAACACATCACTCAGGTGAACCAGCAGATCTCTGGTCTGCTTATAGGTAAAAGTAAAATCTCTGAATCTGTCAAATGGAGCAAGTTTTGCAGTCTTGCTCATACGCGAAGAGCTGCCAAAAACTTCAGACCAAGAAGAATCTTCTAACATATCTCATGAGAACAGTTTAATACACAACTCATGTTTTGAAGGCTCATTCCAAAGCTTATTCCTTTTCTGATCTGAAAGTGCCTTCAGGGCACAGATTAATTTATATGTCAATAAAATGCTTTATCACCATGAAATTTGAAGATAAAATCATACACATGAAAGTGCAGGATCAACAGCTTTACCTTTCTTCCTGGAAGGGGAATCCATCTTGCCAGTAGGTTGGGCTGAGCAAGCTGCAGCTTGCTTTATTTCTTCATTTGCAGGCAACGGGGGCTCAGCTGCTCCTGGCAGCTCTGTCTCTGGCTTATTTGTCTCAGCTGGCAGGGGCTCACTTTCATCAGCAACTGCTGCATCTCCTTGTCCAAGGGCAGGTAGAGGAGACACTGTGTTAAACTCCTCTACAGGAGAACTCTGGATGACCCGAAAGTGAGTGCTTTCAGAAGGATTTACATCTGCCACGCTGGGTTCCTTTGCTTTGAGCAGAGAACTGGCCTGTGAGGAAAATGAACAGATTACTACAAAGAAAAGCTCTTAAAAAATACAACAGCCAGAGTTTAACCTGCTCTGTTCACTCCAATGAGATCAGACTGTCAAGATGATCAACTACAGCAGAAAACCACCACTGAGATAGAGATTTCAATATGCAAAAGATCTCTCTGCTGACTGTTTGTGCAAAATTCATTTGCATCTTGGGGACAGGAAAAATTTGTTCTGCAATGTGGTCTACAGTCTTCATTTCCCATTCACCTGCACATCCCACCTCCCACCCTGCTTTCCCCTCTTCCTGTGAAAATCCTGTCCTTCTCTCAGAAGCTAAACCTGACAAACAAGAGAGGATGGTGCAGATTGGAGTCCTTGCACAATGAAGACAGTCCCAGGCACCAGACACTGTCTAATCTCCAGATTTAGAGATCGCTTTTTTAGAGATCCCCAGATTTAAATCACTTTATAGGAACAATTCCAGATCTTCTCTGAGTGTGGGACAGGAAGTGTTCTTACAGAGGGACAGAGTGGAGCTGAACTACAGCAGCAGTTACATAGCTACTATAACCTTAGCAAACAAACAACTCTTACATGAAATTGAACACTAACCAAACAATGACTCCCAGTTCACAATAGCTGGGCTAGGGACATAGACTGATTGCAGAGAGAAAAGCTTCTGGGAGTAAGATTTCCAATACACCCCAGGGTGTGTGACTGGGTTAAAAAAGATAATGCCTAAATTTCCTAGCAGGAAACCCTTCTAGACTGCAAATACCAATTTGGAACTCCTGCATGACCTGTGCACTTAAATCAGTTCTCTTCAAGCAGAAAATACCTCCCAAATATCTTGTAATACACACAGGGAGAAGAATAGCACAGAGATGATGAGACAGCTCACCACTGGCATATTAAAGAAGAGGCCAGAGTTCCTCTAAAGAAGTTAAGAATTCTGGATTCCCACCTCTCCTTTTTTCACTAATTACCAACAGTGAATTAATTACAATAAATTACAGTAGTGCCATTACAATTCTGCTGCCATCACGAGAACATAGAAGTCTTTCTGAACAGGATGCCCAACCTCTCTGGCCTACCAAGTAGCAATTTTTCCTCTTCATACTGTGTGTGAGCCCATCTCTCCTGCAGTTCTTTCTGCAGAGAAGCCAGCCTTCAGCAGGAAGTGCCAAACTCTGCCCCATCCCAGCCCCCACAGTTGCAGCATTACACTGAAACCTGAGCTCTACTCCTCATACCCTGGTGCACGCGTAAGCCCTAAGGCTCCCCTTTCCTGTGTGAATGCTGTGACTCCACAGGAGCTGTCACAAGGAGCCAGCCAGCACCTGACCAGCCTGCAGTGTGGGCAGCTGCCCACAGCTCCTGTGCAGCACTGGAAACAATGCTGCTGGCTGCAGATCCCACACCTAACTGGGACAAATGACTCCAGGAGGAGACAGGCACCAAGCCAGCCCTATCAGCCAAGAGAACAGCACGTCTGCACATCCACAGATACAGAACTGCAGGTGTCTCTGGATACTTTTGTACTGAAACAGCCCATTTTCATGTCTGTGAATCAAACTGCTAATACCAAGCACCTAATTTCCATTTAAGATAATCTATGAATTTCAGTGATTTACCAAAGGATGTTTGGTTTGATTTTTTCTGGTTTTTAAATGTCTAACTTTTACAAGACTGGGTCCCAGGTACTTCTTCATTTCCTACTGTGTATCATCAGTATTGAGAATATCTATGCCATAAGGTACTTTCCTATACCTCCTATGGAGTAAGATTCAATTCTCTTATATAAAACACTGTAATTTTATGTAAAATCAGGATCTATTTCCTCTTCATCAGTCTGCAGTAGACTAAGCACATGTGCCCTATTAAAGCACAAGAGATGACAGCAGGAATTAAAGAACTTATGTTGGATACCTTTGCAGCCTGGGGTAGCTCTCCCCATGCCCAATGCATGTGAGGATTATCCTTCAGTCCACTTCTGTCCGTAGGTTTACTGACTAATTCTGAGTCACTTTGAGGAGTAGGAGGACGTGAATCTGATGGGCTAAAGAAAAACAAATAAAAAATGTTACAAAAGTAACCACAACACACTTAGCCCTTCCCAAACTGATGTCCACCAATACAAGGAATTGAAGAGTGAAATAATCAAGAGCCAACTGGAAGTATGAAAGCATAGGAAAATAGTTTAAACAGTTCAGGATCCTCTTACACTGGCATTCAGAGGTTTCATCCCTTTTTCAGTAAGTGCTGTCAGAGAAGTAGTATTTGAGAAGCTGAAAAAGACAGAACAAGAACACTGGACCTGAACATTTCAGAAGGATTTTCATTTTTCTGCATGGAAAAAAGAATGGGGATGGTACTAGAAGCAGCAGATGAATAGATGTTAGTATTGCTATAATGTACACAAAGTGCAGAAATTACTCACATCAAGACACCTTATCCTGACTAAGTAATCTAGTTTAATCTAAGAAATTTAAATCTTAAATCTAAGAAATCCAGTTGACTCCTTTCTAACTTGTTCAGTTCAACCATTGGATGGATGTCTGTAATGAAAACAGCAGGAAAGCTACACAAATAATTTGAGCCATTTTAGTTGAAACATATTTAACTGTTTGTTTTGATAATTACTTGATAAATATTTATAAACTAATTAGTAAATTATCATCTTATAGCATATTTTTAATGCGGTGAAGTCAAGAATGTGATGTCAAGTCAGTCATTAATAAATAATGAATCACTGATTTCAAGGACAGAAGGAAAAATTCAGATTATCTGCTCTGCCTTTCTGCATAACACAGGTCATAGAATTTCCCCCAGAACCTCCCGAACAAAGCTTGCATTTTTTATCTGAACCATAACATGTCTTGGTATACTCATCCAATCCTCATTTAGAAGCTAAAAGCAACAAAAGAATCAACAACATTCCTAAACCAAAGGTCCAAACTGAGTTACTTTCATTCTCAAAAACAAAGGGTTTCCATCTCATGAAGTGCCTAATGCAGTAAAGTTCAATAAGGCCAAGTGCAGGGTGCTGTGCCTGCGTCGAGGTGATCCCAACACAGGCTGGGCAGAGAATGGACTGAGAGCAGCCCTGGGAAGAATTACTTGAGGGTGTTTGTGGACAAAATGCAGACAATGGTGAGGAACTGGCACAGGTTGCCCAGAGAAGCTGTGAACTTCCCATCCCTGAAGAGCAGACTGAATGGGGCTCTGAACAACCCGGCCTAGTGGAAGATGTTACTGCCCATAGCAGGAGGACTGGAACGAGAGAATCTTTAAGGTCCCTTTCAACCTAAATCATTTGGTGATTCTAGAGTTCTATGAAAGAACCAAAGTGGCTTGGATATTCAGTTTATTCAGAAAAAGAGAAAGAATAAATCAAACATGAAGAGTTTATGTAAAGGTAGAATTATAGAATGGTTTGGGTTGGAAGGGAACAGCTAGTCCAATCACCCTCCCATGAGACCAGGATGCTCAAAGCCCCATCCAGCCTGGCCTTGAACACTCCTAGGGATGGGGTATCCACAAATTTTCATGGCAACCTATTCCAGTGCCTCAACACCTTCACAGTGAAGAATTTCTTGCCAAAAGTCCAAGCTTTCAGTTCAAAGCCATTGCTCCTTAACCTGTCACTACACGCCCCTGTGAAAAGTACCCCTCCTTTTTAGCTACTGGAGGTGTCGTAAAGGTTCCCCTATTCAAAGTTCTGTAGAGCCAGCTCGTAGGAAATCCACTGATCACAGCAAAATAATTACTTCACATTCACATCTGAAATAAAGCAACCTAATTATCTACATTATTCACTGGTTTCATCTATGCAGTAAAATACACTTTGAATACGCACAGACACCAGGACTTTTAGCTACAGATATTTATGTTATCTAATTAAATTATAAAATGTATAAGCCATCCTTTTAGGGCCTGAGAATTTCAATTTTTTATCAGTCCTTAGGGTATAACCCATAATTTGACAGATGAAGGAATCAATACAGTGCAATTTTAAAAGTATATTCAAGCTCTAAGGATTCAAGAAATGCCTAATGGGTTTTTCATCAACTTCTAAATCTTCCACTGAAAAGTTCATAGGATTTTCAGTTCCCTACTTAGAGTCCATTGAAACCTTGAAAATCAGTAGCCTGAGCACTTCAGAAAATCTCAGTAGGCAATAATGCTCCTACTGCTGCTTTAAGCCTAAAATGTCTAGATTTAAAACAGACTTGTCACTTTATGTCTTATTTATCCTGTGCACTACAGACATTTTAACCTCCAAGATACTTACTGTTTACTTAGAAAAATCTCCAACCTGTCTTTGTTCAGCCCAAGTTCACTTATTCAGATGCCCTGAGAGAACAGAGGTATTGCTTCAGCTTGCATTTTGGGGTGGAGGGTAATCCAGAGTTCTCCACAATTTTCCCTGAAAATACAGGTCCCTTGTACACACATCTGAGTGGGGAAGAGCCTGAGCTGTTACTCAGCACCAGGATTTATATTCTCAGAGCCACAATGAAAGTACCAGAAACATGGCACTCACATGGGTGTGTATGTTAAAGCAGGCAGAGCTCTGCTCTGAAGGTTCTTGCTGCAACTGCTGGCCAATGATCTGGGTTTGCCTTGGGCTGAACTATGTCTTGCAATTCCTGTGTCCTTAAGTTATGCACTGACTCAGCCCAGCTGAAATTCCCTTGCCTTGCACTGACTGCTGAGACACTGCAGATCAAACCAGAACCACCCATCCTGTCAACAGTACACAAGAAGGAAGGAAAACTTCAGGTATTTAGATCAGCATCTCTGATTCACATCCCACAGATGCTGAATATTTGTGTCACAGTTCTATGTATTCCTTAACAGCTATGACTGCACTTAATCTGATCTAATGACAAAGAACAAGGAACTTGGCCTGTGGTTGGCAGCTCTGCAATAACAGACTACAATGATCTTTGCACTGAAAGCAAAGAAATCCCTGAAAAAGCAGCAATGTGACCTGAGAAAAAGTCCTGTCTTGTGTGACGAAAGATATGGAAGGACAGTTTGTCAGGATATGCAAAAGGCAATCTTCCCCAGTGAGTTACAGCTGTACCGATTACCAAGGAGTGAAAACAGCTGTGCCTGCCCAATGAGGATGGGGGTTTTAAAAGAGTGGGGTAGTTGGTCGAGAAGTAGATGGAGTCTCTTGGCTGTGCTGTGAGAAGGAAGGGATGTGTGGTTGTGCAAGGGCTAAACAAGGTAAGCTGCTGAGTGAGGGACAGATAGGTTCCAGTGGCCGAGCAAGGAATGGGTTGGGGTCAGTCAGTCATGAAGAAGGAAACTTGCAGAGAGAAGACGGAGTCAGTGCTGTGTAGAGTTGCCCGAGAGAAGGCACAAAAAGCTTTTAATAAGGGTGCTACTTGTGTCTATATTGACAACTGCAACAGAAAAATACCTGTGACAAAGAAGATTAGAAGGAAAGAAGCCTACATCATGCATATGTCATAGCAATGACAAAGAGCCTCTGAGCCTCCTCTTAGGTGGCCATAATAGCATTCCTTATTTCACAGTGAGGGGAAAAACAAATTGCTGAAAGACCCACCAAGCACTTCTTATCTCAACAGCTGCAAACACAGCGCCTCGTGCAGACAAGCTGCTACAAAACTTTAAATGTTTATCTAGTCTGTAAAACAGGTAAACTTTAGAGCAAAGTTCATGGAGCCACTCAGCGCACATCACTGCTCCAATCCCAACGTGTGCTCCTGCCCTTCCTTGCTATGAGAACATGCTAAGGAAAACAGTTTTGAATATTCCAGGATCTCACTTTGACTTAGTGCTGCAACATGGTCAGGTTAAAGACAGCAGACCTAGAAGCTGGGAAAACACCAAGATTATCAGTTTGGATATGGCTTTAAGCACCTAGTATGGCAGCTATGATATAAGCAATAAGTAATTTAGCTTGATGCATTAATCAAAGCTTTCCCAGCATTAATACAGAATTGTAGAGGTCATATTCTACTACTTTAAATTTTTTTATGCTGCTGTGACCTCTCTCCACTGACTTAATGGAGTGAAAGAACTTGACTGCAGATTCTTGAGACTCCTTGAATTTAGGATAACACAGAAAGCGTATCTACTTTTAGCTCTGTAGAAAACAGGAACCCTATACTACTGTGAAGGCTTCGCCTCAGTTTCCTGAATCTTAACCAACATGCCTTATCTACTGTGTCATCTTTTCTCTGTGAGGTTTTCCCCTTTGTTCCACTCCAACATACAAAAAATCTTTTCCCTTCCCAAACCATGAAACAAAGGAGAGACATTTTCTTTTGGCACTGGGCTCCTTCTATTACAATATTTGCACATTTCATTGCTCAGTCTCTGTGGTTTTGGCTTTTATTTTAGCAATCTATGCACAAGGAAAACCACGGGATAAAAATGTTATTAAAACACATACTGATTGTAAAAAGCTATGTGGAAATGTCAGTCTTCAGAGGAATGAATTCACTAGTTAAGTTTTTCCTTTTTGGGGTTTTTATCTCTTAATTAACTTGACTTTTAACATAGGCTTTCACTGGCATGTTTTTATATCAGCCATCCTCTTTCAATGGATGATTTATCAAGGTAACTTATCTCAATGTACACAAAGAAGCAAGCAGAGAAAGTGGTTTCCAATGTCACTTTCAAAGTGTCTGGGTTAGCAATAAGTACAGTTGTAAACTCAACAGCAGTTCACACAGTCTTAATGTGTTAAAGGTGTATTGAAGCGTTAAAAGGATTAAAAAGCAGTCCAGAAAAGAAGGAGGACAACTGCTCTACCTGTCTGGAAGAGAAAAGTGAGAAGATTGCTGTGGACAAGAGTTAGATAGGCCTCCATCTGCTGGCACAGCGAGGAGAGTGGCTTGCCCTGTGCAATCTATAGCCTTACTGGGCAGCAGAGCATGTTGGGAGAAAGAAAGACAGGGTGTCATTATATTCACAAGTGCTGATTAACATAAACTCTTTGTGCATTAGTTACACAAATGCTGAATTTACACTGAGAGTTTTCAAAATCCAGGATAATGCAATCAAGAAACAAACAGAACACAGAGTTCCAAAAGCCATCAAAAGGGCAGGGTATTGACAAATGCTATCAGCAGCTGGTGAAGCCAATCACATTAAGCTGCACAGCCACTGGAGAACATTTCTTCCAGAATGCAATTCAAAACAGTTCAATTTAGCCATTGCCTTGAAATAATCTCCTCACAGTCCCTTCCTCTGCCCCTCAATTACAGAGGCGGAATATTGAGATTAGATTTCTTAGGACAAAGTCTTGTGACTGCACCCCAGCAGTCTGCATGGGGGATGTGGAGCACAGATGCATGGGGTACACACACAGAGCTAAATGGAATTACAATGCATTAAGCAAAAAATTGTCCCTTTTTGACAGACACAAAAAGGGAGGTCCAAACTGCTCTGTTTTCACATGAAAGGTACACACATGCACACAAATACACATACAGGAAAAAGTACTGTATGTGTTCTTTTCACACAGTAAATATATCTATATTAAAAGCAATGTGAAAAGCTCATATTTGTTTTAAAAATTTTGGTTTTATACATTAACTCCTATCTGGGAAATTCTTAAAAGGATTACACTTAAAAGTACTGAAGACTTATAAGCCTACATTCACTGAAGCCCTTACAGCCCTTGCCTGTGCATCAGGCAAATATTCAGATTTCACAAAACATTCATCCTCTCCACTGTGTTTATGTGCAAACACTGACATTAACAGATAAAAAATATTCTTCAGAATTTATGAACTTGCATTTGTATGTATGCATTTGCTGCATCAAGGACAAAGCCAACCTGACGTTTTGGTACAATATCTTATTGCAAATATAAAAGCATTTATTTAATGATCAATGACCACGTTTGATATCAAAACCTTTAGTAAGACTTCATATAGTACTTGCATAGAAGACCCTAATGGAAAAATTAAAATTAGGGTACTATGTAGAACTGTGCTATCAGAAAAAGTACCTTTGAAGAGGTGACCATTCTCCATCTGAATGAGTGTAAGGTGCAGACTGAGAAAGCACAGAAACTGCAGGAGCCTTTACGTCAGGTACATCATCAACAAACACATCTGGAACAGGGACCCTAAATAGGGGAAAAGAAGTGACATTTAAAAAACATACTTGATTACTGAATTTTCACACACCTCAGCTAACAAACCCTATTGCAGAGAAGAATTAGTATAACCTAAACTAGAAGGAGATAAAGAAATTATATCTGATTCAAACTATCTAGTTCACACCACCACAGAGGATTCTTGTTTTTAATGTCATTTTCATTACTTTAATTACTAACATTCCCAATAGTTTTCTAGCCTAAAGCTTTATTTTTAAAGTAACACCTACATCAGCCATATGTTCTGACTTAGAAATTACTGCTAGAAGGCATGGACTGGAACATTAACCCAGGTTTTCATTACATATCTCAATTCCATTATGATACCTTGAATTGTCCAATGGCTCTTTTTCTTCTTCTGAGCTAATCTCAATGGGAAACATGTCTTCATCTTCTGATGTGTCTCCATGCGTGTCTTCTCTTTTTAAGCTGTCTATTTTATGAGTTGACTTCCTCCTCTTCTTCCTCCTTTTTTTCACAGAGCTACAGACTGGAGATGTTTCAGTAGAAGGCTGGGATCCATGGGTTTGGGGTGGGACTTGGGAGGATCCGTTGGTGTCCAGGTTTCGTATCCTGTCTATGGAATTCCTCTTCAGCTGGGATTCCATTAAGGCAGTGCCCTCAGACAGAATGGGAGATGTGGAGAGATGATAAGGAATTACCTCCTGAGAAAGAAAAAATTCAAACCATAAAACATGTTAGCTCTTTCTCCAGCCACACAACTGGTTTTAAGACCTATGCACAAACTACCAAAATCTAAGTTATTTACTCCTCAGAAAAATAACAAGGATTAGATATCTGGATGCTCATTATGCCCCTATGGCATATGGAAATTTTTTCATAGCTGCATCTCCTCACACAAACCAGGGACAATATTCTTAATACAGCATCCTCTGAGCATCTAATATTGGCCAGGTTATGGCATGGGTCTCTGTCCACCTCATGTAAGATACAGCGCAGAAACAAAATCTTAGTTTAGAACCTGAATGTTTTGTAAAATACAATTCCCCTTCACAACCCAGATGACAGAGACTAGTCAGATAGGTCAATGGTTTGTAATCAGGTCAGACAAATACTCTACTATTCAATCATATATATATATATATATATATAGACATTCATGGAAGTATTTCCAGCAGTTTTCAGCCAAAAATAACTGTTACCACACAAAAAAAATTAAAAATAAAGGTACAGAGATGCACATTCACAAAGCTCTCACCTGAAACTAGTAATATCATGCTCAACACAGAAATCTGAATACTCATCCTATTCTGGACAGTGACAAAAATTATTTGGGATATGTGAAGAGAAATGCCTGCAAAAATTTTCTTACATTACACATCGACTACTCAAAGTTACTGTGACTATAATTTATTTGGACCAGTATTTAATCACAGCTCAACAGCAGACATTCTCATTTAAACACAGCCCCCCATGAATAATAGTTGTGAGATCATGTTTATGAGGAGCACCAGAATTAATGTGTCCACAGATGTTTACAGAGCATGTGCACTTTTACAGGCAGTCTGGTGCATATATTCAAATTAAAGATTTCTGTAAAAACAGGTCCCTGGACATTAACCTCTTGCACACAACTTTCACACACTGGCATGCACATGATTTATTTTTCATTTATATGATTATCTTCAGCTTTTTCAAATCTCAGCAATTTAAAAAAACCCCGAAGTAACAGCAAGCATTAAATTTCCATAGCAGAAAATTGTCCAGAAACTTTAAAAACTATAAAATGGATAAAAGCATCTTTTTCAACAAGATTCCTAAACTCAAAACTGACTCAGAAGAGCAGGAATTGGATTTTAATTATTAATTAAATTTAAATTAGTTAAATTAAAATTAAATAAAATTAATTAAATTAAAAGTAGTTTTTACTCTTACCTGATCATTATCCATCTCCTGCACAAAAAAGGCCTCCCCATTGTCTCCTAGTTTCATGTGCAAATCTACAGCCTCTCCATTAATTTCTATGTCAACCTGGAAGGAAATAAATATATTCTCATACAGAAAGAAAGTTAGTCCTGCTGTTAGCATTGGGCAAATGCTTCTCAGGGAAGCATTATAATGGAAACCTTATAATAAATAGGAAATAGTGACCTACTCTGTTTCTTTCAGTATCCCTTCACAAAGCAATCAATTACAAAAATGTTTTCTAACTTGTTCAGCTCATTGATACCTTTCTCCTCTACTCAGATAGGTTTACAGTCATTGCATAAAGTTCTGGATCTTTTAAAATGTCATTCTGAAAGCTTCACTTGCCACACAAATCTATTTGCCCTTTTAATTCATAGCCTATTTTTTAATTGTACTAGAAGTACTTCGGAATGCAAACTCTTAATGTTGTCTTTGAATTCATTAAAGAAACTTCTCTTTACACTATGAGAAGCACAAATGAGAAAAATAATTTTACATTCAATTCCTGTGTCTGTTCCTTCTATGCATTTATCATATCACTGCACAGCCCTAACTATCTCCATTTGTTCTGAGGAGTATCTCTCTCTTTGACTATAACTATGCTTGCCACCAACTCCATTTTCACTTTAAATTTTTTGGAGACTTGCACAAGACTACGTTTTTGTTGTATTTCAGGACACAGTACTCCATTGGCACAGCAATATTTTTCAACTTTTACTGATTCTAAATATTGAAATTTCTTTCTGATCTAAGTAAGAATTGAACAGTGTCCATGCTGATTTTAGGATCTTTCTGCTGAGAATTCTGGCTAGTTTAGAACCTAGACTATATGAAGCTACAAATTACTTCCAAAAATAATCTGTCACACTAGTGACTTTACATTTGATGCACTACCAGGTCACTCAGCCTAGTTACATTTATTTCAAGGTCCTCAATGTTTTTTGTAGCTTCAATTAACCTCAAGGTTCTATTATCTGAAAATATTACTTCACTAATATCTCCATTTTTGGAACTAACATTGAACATGTCAAAGAAAGGGGTTTTAATGAGTCACTAATGAAATTTAGTATAAGTTCAAGTTAGACATTTGAAATTTTGCTTTATTGAACATAAATGTTAAAAATTTCATGGTTATTTTTGTTTTTTATTATAGTCAATGTCTTACAAATTATGCTCCGAACTGCAAGAATCAGTAACAACCATTTTAACTGAACCTTGTATTATTTCAGGGTCTTTAAAAAGGGTATCTAAAGAAAATCTCAACTAAGAGATCAAAGAGCATTGAGTAACTTCCATAATATTACAGTTAACTCACAGACAGGACATATAAAAATTGTCACATTTTCTTACCACTTTCTCCCTGGAACGCAGAACTCCCATTTTCCCGAAGCGAACGTGGAAAGGGGAACACTGAAGATTTCCATCTGGCTGACGCACAACAATTATATCTATACATCCTGACAGTGTGGCTGGGTTTAGACCCTTATAGAGCTCCTTCACAGTTACAAACACTTGCCCTGCTAACTGTCCAACGTAATTCATGGTTTGGACCTGAAAGATAAAAGGTGAAACAAATTGGATTTCGATCCTTCTTTGTATTTTAGAGACATTTGAGACATGGAGAATCCTGCAGTGGTGTATTCTCCTATTTCACAAATTAACAATTTTGCACAAAATCATGATTTCCCACCAAATTTATTTGCAGCATGTTTGCAGAGAGCTATTAAAAGACAAATGGAACCTTGTAAGTCAGAAAATTGTAACAACTTTCAAAAGGTCATTAAAATCAGTTGAATTCAAAACCACTGTCAGACTTCGAGACTCTGAAGCTCATAAATGTCTCCAATTATCTCTGAAGAGAAAATCATTACTTCCAGAATAACACCTCCTCCCATCATTTATTGTGCCCTCAGCACCAGAAATACTTTTCTCATGTATTTCCACATCTTTCCAGGCTTTTAAGGGTAGGGCAAGTGAATAGCTTTGAGCATATCTAATTTTACACTGCACTAAAGGCAAAGACTGTTTTCCCATTTTACAGCAATTTCTCCCATTAAAAGATTCAGACAGTAGATATGCATTAAGGTTGGACAAGCAACATTCAACCCAGAGTATTCAAACTTTGTTTCCTAATGCCATTTTACTATTCTTGCTATATACAGCATTTTCAAACAGTATCTGCAGTTTTATTAAACATTACACTTATGTTGACAGTTGATTTGCTTTATGTCCCCTGCTCCTGCATTTATTTAGCATTTAGCTTGCTGCTTCCACATTATTAATACCCATCCTGTTTAATATATTTAGTCTCCCAGAAATCACTAACATGCATAGCTAGACATGCTTAAATGGTAAGAAAGTCTTTCAATGGCTCTCAAAATATAAGTGAATTTAAGCAGATACCTTCCTGAACAGTATAGGTTTCAAAGACTTCCAGTGTCTATTGTTTTCACTAGTTTCATCAAAGTCCTTGTGCATGCAGGATAGAGCACAAGACTCACATCCAAGTTCTTTGCTAGGCTGTACTACACCACCTGGACATCAATAAAAGAGACAGTTGCAGAGTAGGCAATGCTGAAACTCCCATTGATGGTGATGAGAACAGAACTGAGCTCAGAGTCTGAGACAGTCACTGCACAGCAGCAGCATCTGCTACAATAGAGACTCTTTCAGCTGTGTTCTTTCAAAAACAACAAAAATACGTATGAGACGCTGTAAAATGGTTCCAAAACTTAACTGTGATTTACAGTTATAAACAAAAGACTAAAGAATACCATGAAAGCACTAGAGTAAAAAAAATTGAAAGTTATGAAATGCTATAATTAAGGCAGTTTTCTTCCAAGCACTGCTCTTCTAAATAACCAATGTTCACCTGTGGTTTTTTTCAAAAGTCCCTCCACATTGTGTGGACTGAGGCTTTGCTTTTTTCTCTGTTTCTGTTGCAATACATGGGTCAGGACACAAACTGCTCTGAATTCTGAAGGAAGAATTATTTATGATAGTTATCACTACATTGTGCCTGAAAAGCAATCATGGTTTCCCTATCTGACAACTGGGGAGCAGAATCACAAAAAGATTAAAACTAGGGACTAACTTTAAAAAAATTCTGTTTGATTTTCAAAGTATTCAGTGTACAAGATGCTGCCATGGTTTAACCCCAGCCAGCAATAAAGCACTGTACAGACACTTATTCACAACCAATTCCCCATCCTCAGCTTTTCACTTTCAGAAAAGTGAAAGTGATAAACTCCATGGACTGAAATAAACACAGTTTACTGGAACAGAAAGGGGAGAAAGTAATAATAATTATAAATTATAATAATACAAATAAAATAATTTCAACATACAAAGCAAGTGGTGCCCAATGCAATTGCTCACCACCCACCAACCAATTTCCAGCCATTCCACAAGCAGCAGCCCATGGCCAGTTTCTCCCCAAGTTTATATTCTGGAGGTCTACAGTATGGAATATCACTTTGGTCAGTTGGCATCAGCTGCCCTGGCTGTGTGTTCTCACAACTTCTTATGTTCCTCCAGCCCTGTCACTGGCAGGGCATAAGACACCAAAAAATCCTTGACTGTTCAGGAACAGCTAAACCAGCAGTGTGTTACCAACATTATTATTCTAAATCCCAAACACAGCACTATACCAGTTACTAGGAAGAAACCTCTATCACAGCCAAAACCAGGCCAGATGTCAACAAACGGAAGAATAATCCCTAAATAGTGTTTGGAGAAGCCTTTCTGCACAGCCCTCAATTCAGGCATCCAGAAAGTGCCACCCACTGAAAAAGCAACACACAAAAACTTCATGGCAATTATATTCTTTTCTCCAGCACTGAACTGGTATCAGCACTTCTGGGCTCCTATTACACACTAGAAACATCGCCTTCCTGAATGCAAATCTAGTGGCAAGCTGTTTCATAGGGAACAGCACTTGAAACTCACGCCACACCCTACACTGTGTCACAGAACAACAGGTTGGAACAGACCTCTAAAGGTCACCTGGTCCAAACATCTGCCCAAGGCTGCCCACAACCTTGGTCCTGCAGAGTTCTCAGTGTCTTCAGGATGAAGATTTCTCAGCCTTTCTGCTTTCCTGATCCTATGCATCCCTGACCTCAGATAGGAAGTTTTCTTCACAATACCTAATCTGAGTTTCCCTTGCTGCAGCTTGTGCCACTGCCTCTTGTCCTACCACTGTGCACTTCTAGAATCCCAGCTGTCTCCTCTACACCCCCCAAAAAGTAACTAAGAACAAATAAAACTTGTTTTCTTGGCCTCTGCATCTAAGTCATAAGGTCTTAGCCCCCTAATTATCTTAGGGGCCACCATCTAAACTCTTAAAAAAGTTAGCATGACACAGGCACAAATCTAAGTTCAGAAGTCAGCCTCCAGGGTGGCAGATATAAGCAAACTTTTAAAATTACCCTTTTCCTGTGGAAAAACACTTCCATTTTTACTAGGGATTTTTCCAGGCTAAAGCACAAAACCAAACACATTTCTGATTGAGCTAAATTAAATGCAAAGACAGCTACAGTTAAGGTCAAAATTACATAGTATAGTTCACCCTAGTTAATGCTTGGTCTGTTGAAATAACAAAATTTCTGGTTGCAAAACAGCCATGACTTCCTTGGTGGAGAAGGAGCTGCTGAAACAGTACATAAACCCCACTGTTTGGGAGGGTTCTGGACAGACAACCCAAATATGAAGACTCACACATCCTCTTCATAAGTTACACCAGCTGGGCACCTAAAATCCTAAACACAGAATTTTGCAACTATTCTTGCTCACAACAAATCTTAGCTACTCTGCCTGCCCTGTCTTTGGACACAAAGATTATTTTTATACCCACAAATTTAAAAATTTGGACACCATCCTCAAGCTCTGAGGCCAAACAGCTCAGCACAGCTTGCTTCCATAAAGTAGAAATCTCTTATCCCTTAAAAAGTGCCACACTCAAACTGTGAGCGGGTGATGGACACTCCTCTCAAGCCGAGCTGAACCTGGCATGTGCAACAAAGTCATTGTAGAATTAAAAGATAGACTGGGAGAGTGATCACATAAACTCCACTTCCCTAAGGAGCTGACAAAAATGGGCTTGTTTTTCAAATGTAGGGAACAAAAAATGCTGCAGTTAAAATGTGGAAGAGTTCAGAAATTAGACTCTGATGTTTGTAGGCCCTCTATCCTACCTTTTACACAAGCCAGCCAAAGCTGAGATTGTCTGGAGTCTGAGGTTTGTAAGTTTGTCCTCTGAACCTAAAGTTGGTCCATGCCATGTCAGCACTCCAGGAAACCAGCTCTCCTCAAACCCCAGAGGGACTGGATGTGGTTTTGGAGCAACACTTCACTCTGGCCGCTCCAAGAAGTCTTTCACTTACTGACCAGGCAACAGCAACTTCAGCAGTAAACACAAGTTTATATCATGTAAACCCCCAGGGCCTGCCTGTTCATTATACTCAGTTTAGTAAAACCCTTGTTCTCACACTGTGCTAGTGGACACAGCACAGAATATTTTTTCATGCTGGGAAAATTCAGAATCCTTTGATCTAAGCTTCCAAGTGAGAACAGTCTGTACTGCTTCTGTCAGGATTCTCAAATGGTTTGAATTTTGTTCTTTGCCAAAAGACATTTCACAGCTCTACATTTTGTATGTATTATAAAATTAAAGGTATTTTCTAGGATAAATTTTAATGTAAATCTAACTAGCACCACCTTCCAGAAAGCCTAGAAAATTTCCAACTGTTTTGACTGTTAAAGACAGCAGCCTTTTTTCAGAATTGATCATTATATGGAAAAATAAGTCAAAAATAAATAGTTAGGTGATCCCCTTATTACTTAACTGATTTATTCACTTAGCAAAATTGACCTAGCAAAATTAATTGTTTAAAGTCCCACTTTTCTGGATGCCACAGTAAGATCAAACACACTGTCATCTAGATAATCCACTTCTTTCATACAGGTGCACCAGACTATGTCCTAATTCCACTGGAAAAACCAGTAATTGTACCCTTTGTGGCATGGTTTTGGTTGTTTGTTTTTCTGGGGATTTTTTACAGATCAGCTCTTTCCCTTACCATTTCATCTTTTTTTATTACATTTTTCAAAATAAAATACTGAAAATCACAGGAATCAAGGGCCTTTTTTCCTTTTGCAATGCCTGGTGTCTCATCAGGTGCCACAACATTAATGAATAATAGATTAGATATCCACACACATCCAAATTACTAAGGAATGCAAGTGCTATTCAACATGCTCTAAAGGCAGACAGTTGATTTAGGTGGCATGCTGTAAGGGTAATTAAAAAGTGAAACACATTTCCTCTGGAAGACATTAAATTTCCAGTGGAGAACATTTTGAAAACTGGACAAACATTTGCTGGGACTGGTTTAAGAACAGGCAACTGCAACCTTTAGGAAAGACACTGCTGCTGTTCCTGTGCCCAAGGCAGTAAATAAACCCATATCCCACCACAGACTCTGACAGTCTGGATATCTCTACTGAATCTATTTAAATTTCAAAATCTGCTGCTGTTAAATTTCAAAATGTGCTTCTTTTAGGCACAGGCCAATAAGCACTCTCTCAACAATTCCAAGTCACAGCTAAGGAGATAAGATGGACTGGGCACTACTGCCATGGCCAGTTTAGAAGCCCTCACCTTCACTGAAAGCTTTACAGAGCTTTATAGAATAGATGGTGCTAGCTGGTCTGGTCACCAGGAATGAGCTTTGGAAACATTTAGGTCTCTTTCAGCCCCTTTTCTAAGGCTCTATGGTTATGATTGTGCACTAGCTTTTTAGGCCAGGAGAGGAAGATTTGCAACAATGGTAAACATAACACAAACAATAAACAGAAAAAAAACCCCACAAAAATACAGACACATATTTCAGTTACACTTTTAGTATCTGATATGATGATGAGACCCTAGTCCATGGCTGAAATGATGGGCATAAGCACAAAACAAATCAACTTTCCTCCTAAGAAGTTCCATATAAGTTGTGAAATGGTGAAGATAAAAATTGATGGGCCAGTGTTCAGTTAAAATACATCACTGCAGCTCTGCTGCTGACACTGAAACTATGACAATTTTACAAACCTGGTCGAGCTGGTCCCTTGACTTGCCCTTGGTTTCTGTTATGAAGATGTAAAGCTTGAGAGAGACCAGACTATTTTTTGGGAATCAGACTGTGGACCCTTCAAGAAGACTATTCTTCAATTACAAAAAATAGTAAGTAAATGATAATACTTCAAGGTCAGTGCTTATTAACACTCTTTTACTGCATATCAAATATCTCTTTTCCTGACTCAAACAATTCAGTTTTGCCTGCAGTACTGAACACTTAATCCCTCTGTTACTGTACGTGGTTGCTGGAGCAGTGCTAGTTACAGTAACATGGCGACTTTTTTACATGAGTAAGAAAGGGTATTTATTGAAGGAAATTATGGATTTAAATAGTGTACATCATGGAAAACAATTTGGAGACATTTCATTGGACAGAGGAGAAGACACTCCTTTAGAAACCCCCTGTGACTAGAGTCACGAACACCACAGGTGTTACAATTTTTGTTTTGGGTTTGTGTCCTTGACAAGCCTGAGAGCAAAGCTCATCCAGCCTGGGAAGGAATCCTGGGCAGATTCTCTTAGGCCTCAGTCTGCTACATCCCTCTACCGCAACTAACAGAATTTTACTATTGACATATTCTTTACCATGAAAAACAGTTTTGAAGGCTATGTTCTAAAAAAAAAGATTCATGAGGAAAAGATAGGGGAGATAAGAAAATATTTCAGATGAAGATTCTCTAGATTAATATTTTCAAAACTAAGCTTACCCCTTCATGTCTGTGTGACAACCATAGTGATGTTGACTTCTCAACTATAAAAGATCTTAATAACTACCCTTCTGTTGTTTTTAAAATATGTACTTTTGTTTATTAGTAAGCTGTCAACACCCTGTAAAGTCAATAATGCTGTTTGATCGTCATATTCAAATTTTAAGCCATTTCAGGTAAAATCATTAAGAACTCTCAAAAACCTCTTTCTTAATTATGTGAGTTCCTACATCAATTCAACCTAAAGTCACTGCCACGAATTCCCACCCTACCTTTTTGAGTAAATGCCCAGGCAGAACCCCAAAGTTGTGCATTTTTCAGAGCGAAATCAGAGCTGAATATACTTTCTCTAGAGGAGCCATGAAGACATTGCACAGGACTTTGGGAGAACTCAGTTTAAAGCTCTACTTTCCTACAAGATCCCCACACAATTTTGGGCAAGTTACTGAGGCTTTTGTCTCAGAGGGTGTAACTCCCATTGTTTCAAGTAGGGTCTAACACTGTGGCTATATCCCAACTGCAGCAGGTCAAGCTCACCCAAGTGAGACATGGACAAGCACCCTCCTTGCATATTCTTTTTTCCTGGGAAAGGAAACCTGGACACATGACCTGAAAGGGAGCCATAAGCAGCCATGACCCCAGTTTGGACAAGCTGCTGAGGGAGAACTCCAGAGCACTCTGGTGAGCAGTGTGACTTTGTTTGTGCTGTAAATAGGAGGGCAAGCTCCAAGTCTGATTATACTCACATTTGTTCCAGACTTCCCCATAGTCACAGCTGCATGGAACAGACCACATTCCTGCAGGTGATCTGGCAGTATGGCTGGTCAGTTGAGAGACAGGTGCAGTTCACTTATATGTCCCACATCAGAAAGCAAAATTCAGCCTGTGGCTGGCTCTACACCAGAATAAGAACACTGTGCTTCCTGCCAGTCAAATATTTCCTCCAGAAATATTTCAGGGTAGGGATTATTCTGGTCTTAATTCTATTAGGAACTATTTGACTTCTATTCCAAGTTACCCAAGGCCAGTGCCAAAAATTGTGACTTCTTACAGCAGTCAGAGAGTCAAACGGATCAAATGTCAAACTCATCTTCCAAGCTGCCTGTCCCTCCAAGAGCCCACCCACCCATTCACACTCACCCCCAGTAATGGACTTTGAATATGAGATGACTCTTCCTCTGGTTCTGACATTGCACTGTATTTCAAATAGTTAAAACTTTACTTGGTGCAATACTTCATGAAGTCCCTGTAGAGGACAGAGTATTTTCTTGGAAGCAGCTAAAATCAAAAATACAAATTGAAGACTCAAAACTTGCCTGCAATAAATCCCCATGTTCAAACAAAGGGAGAACTGGCCCATAGCCCCACAGTCAGGGTATCAAACTGGTACCAAACAGTCGAGGAGAATTATTTCAAGACCAGGTGAAGGGTACAATCACAGTCCCCATAACAACCTCCCAGCTGCACATTCCCCACTCTCCTAAATTTTGCCCTTGTGTCAGCACTGAAAAGTAACACCACTAAAGCCAGAAAAAATAATTTCCGGCTAGATCAATGGGATGATCTGACTCACCACACACCCATACAATTGCTACTACCAAAGAGAGAAACCAAGAGTCAGCAGTGGTGGACAGTACAACGTACACCCCTACTGAAATCCCAGGCAGTCCTGAAATCACATCTCAAGACTCATCTACTCCTTTTCCAGAGATTTCTTGGGAGACCTTCCACATTTCCCTTGGTCTCATTGTACCTTAACTTCCCAACTGTACAGTGCTTCCCTCCTCATGGAGAGGGAATGTACAGAAGGGCTGAGACCCCTTTGGACTGACCCTGCATAAAGAAGTTCAAATTTTACAACAAATTGAAAAGCACAAACTGATGCCTGAAACCAAGAACTTCTGCAGTAGCTGAAGAATTTGTGGTAACTCGTACTGTGCTGCCCTGTGCTACTGTTCTGATGTCAGTGAGGGAACATAAATCAGAGTGGAAAAACAGCAGTAGCTCCACTCTATACAAACACCTCACGTGACTTGGCATGCTTTCTCTCAGCAGGATTGAAAAACAAATTTGTTCATTAGACTTTATATTTTCTGCATTTTTAGAGTTTAAAGTGAGCTTTTACTTTATTTCAACTGGTTTTGATGACTGCTGTGTGTATATATGTTCACAGATAAACAAATCTGTACATCTGCACATGCTCAGGTATGGAAAAGAGTCAAAGAATAAAACTTGCCCAACTCCCTTACAAATAGGCCCCACTGCACCAGGTAAGCAGAAATTATCAGGTAGTCCATATCTGCATTGGTGACTTCGAGCGATAAGAAAAGCAGAAAGTATCTAAAACCATTAGAAGTATTTCCATGGCTTTATGCTTAGAATCATAATATATTTACGTTAAGCATTTTCCATCTGATTTCCTTCATGATCTCCCCAGTTTTTCTCCAGTTCTCTTCATGGAAGCAGGCTCATTTTACTGTAATAGGAGTTCACCTATCTAACTTCTAACCGTGCACTAATGACAACAAAACCTTATGTATGTACACTAAGCATTTACCAGTGTTTGCTTCCTGAGACAGCAGAGGCAGGGACACAGATAAAGCTATCCGGAAAATAAACCATTTCAAAACATCCTCCAGACTAGGAGCCAAAACAGATGCATCAAGGCTTATGACTCTATATGTAAAAAGAAAAATGATCTGCTAGACGGTCTGCAACATCAAAGCTGGGATATTACCTCCGTGCAATTCCTCTGTTTGACAGGGATAACAACATTGCACTGGTTTGTCTCCTCTCCACAAGACACATTTGCTTTTAGTTTTGCTTCTTGAAGGGAGAGGAGATATTTAAATCAATAAAAAAGTAATTAACTATTGTGAGGGGTAACATAAAAGAAATACAAAATATCTCAAATTTTCGTTTCCTGTGTTGCCATTGCATTGTTGCTAGCCAGGCTAAGTCATTAAATCCCTCTGTCCTGTTTTTGCTGTCATTATTCAGGCTCAGGGAAAGTATTAGTGAAGCAGGGACATAACGCAGCGATTTGCATCAGCAGCTGCCCGGCAAAGGGAAGCAAAATTCCTAAAGCCAAAGGGGAAGCAGCAGCAGCAGCAGCAGCTCCATAGGGGCACTGGCCACCACCAGCCCACCCAGCTGGGCAGGGGACGGAGCCCAAAGCGAGATCCCCTCTCACTGAACACCTGGAAAGCATCACGTCTGCCCTGTAATCCCGAGCACAAAGCAGTGCCCAGCCGCGATGCGCGCAGCAACCCGAGCGCAGCTGTCACTGCCCGGAGCCAGGCGGCTCCCAAGGAAAGGCGGGCAGGGATGCGGGCAGGGATGCGGGCAGCCGCCCGGAGCCCCGCCAGGATGCCCAGGCCGGACGGACCCGCTGCCTTCAGCGGCTCCTGGCCTTGCATTCCCTGCCCGCGGGCAGCCGGAGGAGGAAGGGCCTCCCTCCTCCCGCAGCGGCCGCCAGAGCCCCGGCACCCACCTCTGCCACGGGCCGGCTCCCGCAGCTCCGCTCTGTGCCGCCTCTGTGCCGCCGCGGCCGCGGGGACGCTGCGGGGCCGCTGGGGCCGGGCGGCGGTGCCGCCCCGGAGGAGGGCCCGGCGGAGAGCGCGGGGCCGGGAAGGCGCGGCGGGGCGGGGGCACCGCGCGGGCCCGGAGCTGCCGCAGCCGCCGCGGGCCGGGGCGGGGCCGGGGCCGTGGCGCGGTGTGTGGGGTGATCCCGCGGCCGAGCGCCGCTCAGGTTCCTGGCTGGGAAAGACGGAGCGCGGAAAAGGGAATGGCTCAGCCCAGGCTGGCCACAGGCAGGTCCGTGATAGGCGTCGCTTGGGCTGCCAGAGCCTAGCGTTCATCGCCATCGGGAACACGTCTTTCAGCTTCAGACTCTATCGCTTTAAGTGAATGCGATGAAATAAACAGTGCTTCCCACTGATAATGGTTTCCTTGTATGTGAACCGTATTGTAACCTCACTTTGCACTGAGTGCCTTACACAGCTGAAAAGGGAAGTGGATGTCCGTGTTAAGTCGAGCTGATGAAGGAATCTCCCAGGCCTTTCTGAAGTCTTGTTTACAAAACTCAGGAGAGGGTGGTGCTATGTGCAAAACAAATGAACAGGAAACAAAGGGGAAAAACGATGACAAAGATACTACGCAAAATATAAATAAAATTAAAAAGGATCAGAGGTCATTATTGAAGCACTCTACTAGTTTTAGGCCTGAAAACAAGTTTTTGAGACCTGGATTTCCTGCATCTTCGTGTTGTCGTCCCCAAAATGTACATGCAGCTGAAGCCTGGGAGAAGTACTTTGCACAGTAACTAGTGCTTAAGCCTTCCATTTCTGTTAAATTTCTGGTTCCACTCCAAAACAATCTGAGTGGAATGTTTTCTAGGTCATCACCCAATTGCAATCCTTCAGATTGTTTTTCTGCAACACGTCTTCCTCCTATAGCTCTCTTAGTTCTCTCTCCGTGTTGGCCAATCTTCGTACAGCTCACAGCTAAGACAGAGGCACTGAGTGATAGGACGCGGTGCAAATTCACAGTCTCCGATCCCTACCTCTTGTTCTCTCCTGCTCTCCTGGTTACACAGCTACACTAATGAGTACACTTCAGTTTTAGAACAGAGAAGTCAGTGAAGACAATTTCTGCCCGGGCATGACAAACAAGGGTGTATACTTAGTCCCAAAGAGAAAGTAATACATGACTGCAGTTTCATTTCCCAGGCATTTCATATCTAATCCCTTGCCAGTGGGCAGTCAGTAGGCAATGAGAAATAATCCCATGCCTGTTGATACAGGAAGCTTTATCTGTGTTATCTGTGGATCCTGCCAGTGCTCTGCCCACCACATTTGTGTGGAATACAATTCCATATTGTGTTCCCTCTGAGACAGTGGTAACCTCCAGCCATCACCATCCATGTTAGGTGGGAGGACTCCTCTAACATATTGGTCCTCTATGGTCTTCTACTGCTGTGCTAAAGTCAAAACATGATCATAATAACATACTGAATCAAAAACACTGTCTTTCCACAATCTCAACAACACCCACCCTTCTGTGCTTCTTTCAGAAACCCAGAAGTTAGGTTCTCATTTTTGGAAGTACTGTATTGTGTTTAGCTACTTATGTCCAACAATCTGCTGCTTGACGTAAAATAGCCCACAGAATAATGCTCTACATTTTAAATGATTCTATGTGCAAGGTCATGTTTTCTCTTCCTACAGAGCAAAGTACAGCCACAATGCACACAAGATGCCGTGGGAAGTGCCAAATGCTTGCACAGTAACTGTGAGCTTCCCTTAACAGCAGGGCACCATTTTTCTGTGCTTCTTCACTCTATTCTTATTCATGGTGTGACCAGTGTGCAGAGTGGTGTTCCTTGGGTTACTTCCCTGGAACAACCTCTGCCAGCTCATTCTGAAATCCTCACTTGTGCTGCACTTCAGCTCATAACTGTTCTCAATTAGTTCTATCTAGAGAACCAAGCACTAGTACATGACCAGTACTTTGATATTATCCAAGCCTTAGCATGGTCATGGCTGTGGATTTGACTCAGCCCTATGCAGAGTTTGGAGGATAATATGGTCAGGAATGGTTCCTAAAAAAAATCTGGAGTTACTCACAGACTAGCTGGCAGAGGAGGTATGGCACTAGCAAGAGGAAAGTCCCTGACATTGTCATTTCCAAAATGCACGCAGGAATGGTGAAATTCTGAAGTATTATTGTTTTCTTCCTGAAAGATTTCTCCTTTGACAGGTTTCTTTCCAGATGCATTGTCTTAGTCAACAGATGTTTGTTTACCAAGGTTTGATCCCAAACTATCCACAAAATTTTGAAGGACCTGCTCAAGGAAGTTTTTCTTTCCATTCTTTGATGGCCAATTTACATTAATTCATTATTACCTAACTCTGATTCTTGTTTCAAAGACCTTGTAAGTTATGTATTCACTTTGTGTTTGTACAGTTCTGGCACAGTGGAGTTCTAGCCTATGATCTGGCCTCATATTTACTGTGAAAATACACTTAAGATGAAAGTTGAGTTGTGTAGCTTTTTGTAAATTAGTAAGACTGGGTATAAAAAGAGTTGATAAGCATGGAAGAGTTTAATAAAATCCAAGAACAGATTCCTAGAAAAAATTACATAAGTCCATACAAGGGGGGAAAAAAAGCCTTCAATTCTATCTTAGGACACTAGATTTTCCTAGTAAAGATGCTGACAGCAAAATAACCATTCAAACCATTGTGCATTAGCGGTAATGTCTGGCTTTTGCCCCACTAAAACTAGGGTTGATGTTCAGGTGCACAGGACTGGGGTTATGAATGACTGCAGTTGTTAATGCCTGCCCAATGTGCAATTAAAAATTATTCAGTAAAGAGAAAAGCTGAGCTTTTAGCTTTTAATTTATAATTAAGTCGTAGGGAAAGATGACTCTGGAGCTGTGCTGACATCCTTTATATAAGTAATAAGCTCAGAGTAGCTAACACGGTGTAAATTAATAGTTGATCTAGTTTTATTCCAGTGTAAACATCAAAAAGCACTTTGTAATGACCTGATTAAACATCCCATCATCCTAACAAAGGAATTTCTTTCCTAACATAAGTAGATAGTTTTATACATTATCTATAGCTTCCTCTGATAATCGACTTAATTCTCTGTCTGGTTCATTTTTTCCCCTTTCTTTTTCTCTTCCATCTTTCCTTCAAGTACAATTATCTAGTACTTCATTTTGTCCTTCATTTGAAGGCACAGTAGTGCAGGGTATTGTAGCATGTAAATACTGGCATTTAATCTGCCTCTAAGTGCTCAAATGGATACCATTTTTTAAAAGTATATATAGATGTTATTCCCTCCCCCCCACCTTTGACTTTAACTTGTAGCCAATTTTGACTGTGCTGCTGCTTTTGCTTTGTATTTGTCCCCCTGAGATCCTTGCAGTTTGACTGAAAGCTTTAGCTTTGGGATTTTGCTTTCTGTATCATCACAGAAATCACATCATTCCTGAGTATTGTGATCATTTGCTGACAGTTGCCCATGCCAGCCAATACACTTCTGATATAATTTCTTTTCTTTTGTCTTTGACCTCTGTGTTAAGAGGTGAGATGATGACATCCTCCTCAGGAGGACTGTGATGTCATCAGAAGTAGTATAAAGTTTGGGTCAACAGTGAGGCACGGCAGTGACCAGTGAAAAGCAAAATTGAGAGGATTATTTTGTCAAATGATCAAATGTGGGACTGCAATTTTCCAGAAACTGTTGCAGCTGGAATTAGAGGCAGGGCAGGAAGCATTGATCATGTACCAAAATGTTCATCTGTAATGATAACATCTCTCATGCCATCAGTGTGTGTAATGCATAACCAAACTTGATTTTGAACGAAGTACTTTTGGACCTGGTTTTGTGACAGATACACCCTTTCCTCCCCCTCAATGAAAGAAGAGTGGAAAAGGGGGATCTCTAGCAAATGAACCACTAGACTAGTATTTTTTTGCTTCTCAGAATTTAACAAGTCTTGATGATGAAGGTTCTCAGAAGAGCCTTTCTTTTTCCTCTAGATCCACATCCAACCATGCAAACCCATGAGAACCTCAATGCTTCCTCTATATCCTAGCAGCTCTCTCCCCAGTCAAAAGTCATTTCTCTGCTACAAAATACTTGGCTACTGAGAAACAGAGACTTCTGTTGACTCATATGATCGAAATATCATCGAAGCAGAAGAGTGTAGGAGTATTTAAATTAGGAACAAGAGAGGCTAACTATATCAACCCTGCTGGAGGTACACTTGTACCAGTCCAGTCCAGTCTCATCAGAAAGCATTTTAGCCACAGTTGAGCCCTCTAAATATAATGTTAAAAAGCTTGAAAAGCTTGAGCCCTGATAAAGCAAAGCAATGTGAGCTTAAGGATATAACAGTGAAATCATCAATGTGTTCTTTCTTCAACCAAGACCACAATTCCTGCGTATGCTTGTTCAAACACAGACCTGTATCCTGCTCAGGTAAAATACATACTGGTGTCCAAGTGCACACACATAAAAGAAATGAGAGATCATACACAGCTCCTCCATCCTGTTGTGGACAGAAATGCTTTCCAGCCCAAAATCTAGCTTTTCATCAGTCCAATACATCTGTGCATGACCAGCAAAGCTTCTGCCCAGAATACTGTTTACAAAGCACAGCAACCAAAATCATTGGTATTATTTGTTCAGAACAAAATAGTTCAGAACAAAACATGCTTTCAGAACTTCAAACAAAGCTGGTCTGTTTCCCAGGGTATAATCTTTTCTTCACAGTACCTGCAATGCTTGGAAACTAAAATGGCAATTTTAATCTCAAAGAGAGAGATGGTATTTGGAAACCAGCTCCTTCTGTTGAGAAGTTTGTTGCTTTTCTCTCAGCCTCATGTCTGAAATTTCCAGATCAGAGTGCCTACCAATATCAAATTATCCTTGCAAATAAGTTCTGAAAGTTATTGCTTGAGGATTTTAAAACTGAACATCTTGATTAGTACATTGTGTTGTTTCCACCTTACCAGACAAACTGTACATAGCAAAGATGTAACAGCTGCACTTATGATAATAAGACGATTAATAGACATTGTGTGTTAAGCTTTTTCTTCTGGTGGGCTTAGGTTAGCTTGAATTTAATTCTATATCTTCACAGAGAGAGTGAAGTATCTAAAATGTGTTTTATAATACAAGTAGCATTTTTTGAGGCTTCTCTCTGTGACAGAAAAATTCTTCACTTCTGTACAGACCAGGGTAGAGGGGCTGTGCTGTGTGTGGCTCCTGGTGAATGCAGGGGCACTGTCCCTGGCTTGGCATTACAAGAAGCAGGTTTGCTGAGCTTTGAAGGGAGATAATTCTGTACTCTTCCAGGTACAGTAATTAGTTCAGGCTGTCATATAAACTGGATGAAAAGGGTTTTAATCTCCCCTCGAGAAAGAGGCAGATGGAGGATTGTGAGCAGCCTGTCAGGAGGAGAGGCAGACTCTGGCTGTTGTCTCCCTCCCCAGTGAACTGATGGGGGAGGCTTCTGCAGGTACTGCCCAAAAGTCCACATCTTCATCCCTTCCTCCAAAGTAAGAAAGGTTTATTACTTTTGCTGTAAAAAAGAGGAGATAATGCAACCCCTCACTACTTAGTGTTTTCCTCTCTCACTAATGCTCAATTTTCTTGAACATTTGAAGTGACAGAATATAACCAGGTTAGAGCAGGGGTTTTTTTAACAACTGTGTGTAATATTTTAAAAGGTACTTTTCCAAATTCAGCCTCTGCAGCAGGTGTAAGTCCTGTGCCAAAGGACTGAAGGACTCCTGCTTTCCCTTCCCAAGGCTTTCTGTAACAGCAAGGCATGAGGGAGCTCTGGCCCCCTAAGATCTTTCCACACTGTCCTCTCATTCCTTCTTCTGTGCCAAACTTGAAGACACCTTAATCTGGCAGCATGGATTTCAGATCTCTCTGATCTTTAACCCCAAGGCTCTGTATCAGGTTATTCAGGGGGAGAGGTGAGATACTGGATTGGGATAATCTGTCTGAGAAGTGTTTTCCTTTTAATTCCATTATTGGGGATTTTAGTGATTACAGTTTGAGCCAAGGACTGTGCTTGTTTTGAATTATAAGTACAACCATCCATTGAATTATTGCAATAAATTTTTATCAGGCAAAATTTGAGCTAAATGGAACAATGACAATGTTTAACAACATATTTTGCTTAAGCAAATAATCTTTTCAGTCTTGGTTGTTGTAAAAGCTGACAATCTTATTGTTGTCTTCTCTTTTGTTCTTAAAAATATATTTTTATCAATAAAGTTAATAATCAAAATTGTGTGAAAATCCTAGGAACAAGCTGAGGCATAGAATTAAATCCTGCACATCATAAGACAATAAATTCTCTTTAATTATTTGCATCAAGCCTGGACAATTAATCAGTAAATACTGCATTCTTTCTCTTATCTAAGCAATTAATTCTGATTTAGGCTGCGAATCTATATAAAACTCTAACTGGAACCTCTAAGTCAGTTGTGTTAAAGCAGGAATATTGTCATTTATTTCTGGTTTTAGCTGTTGTCATTCTTTACGTCTTCTGTAAGGACATGCATGTCTACATGATATTATATGGGAAATTAGCTTAAGTTTTATGATTTCTACAGCTGGAGTGCTCATACCATTAATAGGTGTGATTGAGTTTGCCAAATCATGAAAATGGTACTTTATGTCAGTGTCATGCTCATACTTCTGTGAGTTCTAGAAGTGTCCCAGGTAATTCAGTAAATCCTTCTCTCAAAATACTCTCAGTACCAAAATGAGTGCAGTCTCTCCAGAAATGTTATAGCACTAAAATCCCTGAATGTAGTAGTGATTGTTATTTTTGAACTTAGCATTTCATCTCCATCAGTCTAAAAATAATTATTTGGAGAACTAAATTTAGATTTGCTGTGACAAAGGATGTATTAACCAATGGAGGAACTGTTGTCTGTGGTTTGAAAGAAAAAAAATAAAGCTTTTTTTTCTGATTTCTGCCATTGTGTTGAAAGCTGAACAAAAATTAAAATTTTACTCTAATGAAAACTTCAGTATAGAAGAGTCTTGAAGTCTAAAATGCACGACAGTTTTTTGCAAGTGAAACACACCTATCTTATATGGGGGTTTATTATGTCTATGTAATCTGGTCACAAAGTGATGTGTTTCAATGGCTCTCAGGAGGCAATGATCCATCAGAAGGAAATGTAATTCAATGTTGAACTGAGAAAGTTGAAACAATTTTTATTACTCCAGTATTAAGATACTATAAATGAATGTATTATCAACCCTGCTTGCTTTACATGCAGTTCTTTATGTAAATGGGTCAATTCTGTCTCCATGTATTCCTGTTCGCTGTTGGAAAAAAGCTTAGCAGAACTTGTGCACACATGCAAGAATTGTTTAAGAACATTATGTTTTGGAGTTGTTTTGAGAATATAGGTGCATTCCAGAATTACTACATTGTGAAAATAATTTATCCTTGTTCCATAAATACAGCAGAAGTGTGTGTTAAAACAAGCACTTTGTGTAAATCTATGGAAATAATATACTTTGGTGAAATTAGGGAAATCCATTTCATTAGGTCCAGCACATCTTGGAACAGAAAGCCTTTGTCCTGGTGGCCTGTATGCTTTCCATATTCCATTATGCAAATGTGAGAATTCATCAGGTACTTTGCCTCATTCCTGCTACCCTCATTCCATATCTACTTCAGACAAATCTACATACCATGCACAGTCTCTCAAAGCCAGCAGCTTCTGCCCACAAAAATAACATCAGCTTGTTTTACTATTACTCACACGTCAGCCACATTGTGTTGGTATCCTGCACAAAGAGAATTCCCATCCCAGTGAGTTTAGAGTCTGAAAGTATCAGGCCTGGTGCTCAGTTAACACAGAGCAATATAATCCCTTTCAAGCCAGTGAACTGTGTGTTACACAAGCAAAGGGTTTGCTCATCGTTTCAAACAGGTGAAGATTTTTTGTTTTTAAAAACCAAGACTAGGAGCAAGAATGCAGTGCTTGTATCAAGCTCTGCCGTAGTACAAGAAGAGAGACAAAGGACTGGTCAGAAAACAAAGCAAATAATCCCATTTAATAGAATAAAAAACAAAGTCATACCCACAGGTAGTTCAGAGTCATGTCAAGGTACATGTCTGCTTCTGATGTGAACTCTTCAGACACCGTTCTCCCCATTCCAGCCCTCACACTGCAATTGGGGCACTAACAAAAAAGCCTCCCTGTGTAGTCATCCCAGTGATATCAGATGTCACTCCCCTGCAGCCCTAGATGACAGCCCAGTTCATTCACCCTCTGTGTTTTTCATGTTGCTTGCATGGGGCTGGGATCATGCTTATTGCTTCTGTACCTTGTCCAGGTCAGACGTTATTTGTTCTGTGTAATTCTGCTTCTCGTAGCAGATTCAGCCTGATACGTGTTTCTCACTTTCTGTTTCATACTATTAACTTCTCTCTGCAGATATTGGCACAGCTTAGTGCAAACATCTTTTATTTGCACAGTCTCTAAGATTTTTTTTATCATTAGTGCTTAGCTAGTTTCCCACAATCTTCTTTCTGTAGAGTAGATTTTAAATATAGCACAACCACATTACAAAATTCTTCCTCCTCTTCTTCAAGTATTTCTATACTAGCTTATGAGAAATACAGAATAAAAACCATAGTACTGATAAATTTTTAAAAATTCAAAATTTTTCCCAAATAACCCGTAAAATGAACTTTCTTAAGTATACTTTTTAAAAGTATAATCTTACTGCAAGTATGTATTATCCTCCATTCTTTAAAAGTTACATCACAAATTCACATGGCATGTTTTGGTTACCAGCAGATGTTCTTGTAAATCTCAGAGTCTTACCTGAATGCAGATCTAAATGTTCCCTAAGTTTGAAATGAAAATATTACATCCGTAGTATTGCTTCACATGTTTTAATTTTCACATTTTATGCTGTCCTTTGCTAATTGGATTTCCTTCCTGGTTTATCTTACTGGCATTTTGAATTCGCAGGTACCTTTCTGTCTCCGAAGCGCAGCTACTGAATTGCCTGTCCAGACCTGACCCCTGCCAACAGCAACCAACCCCATCCTCATTTCAGACTGCCTGTTTGGCTTATCTTAGCTATCCAGTTTACATGATATTGCTAATATCAAGCTCAGCATGAAGGTTGGATCCTCAATTTGTTGAAGCTGACACACCTTCCTACATCTGCCAGACCCAACTGAGAGGCTGCCTGGCTCTGCCAGCCAGCTCCCACACCAACAAGCTACAAGCAAGTCTCCACAGGCTCCTGGATCAGGAAGGTTCCTCTGGAAACCATAGAGAATGTCCTACACTGCGCTGTGTAGGTTGTCTGGAGCCCCCAGAGTGGGATTTACATGAGATAGCAGTGTAGCTATGTTAACATCACACTCTACCCAGGCTAATACATCTGTGAATCCTACGCAGAGCTGGACAGTGGCTCCAACAGCTCAGCCAAGATGTGATTGCACAGCTGTTCTTGGTGCTGGGTGGAAATGCTGTGGACTTACCTGTGATTTCAATCAAGTCAGCCTCTAAATACTCTGCCCCACCATCACTGTAAGAGTAGGTCACTCTGAGGAATAGAGTCCCGAGTCACTTAGACAAGCATCATGTTGTTCCCTGAATCTGCCTCTTTTGCCTTCTCTGCCAATCATTCAGCAGTGGCAGTTCTATAACTGGTGTGAAAAGTGCTGTTCTCCCTCTCCTTCTCCTGAGTGGTTCTTCTGTCAATACATGGCTGTGTCCCAAGACCACCACCTCACAGACACACCACCTTCTCTGCCTTCCAGTAGAGCAGCAGCAGAGATGTCTGGGCATGTTTTCCTTGGCTTGGGACATGTTTTATAACCTCACATTTGCCACAGGTTTGCTCACTCTGTGCTTATTGCTCAGGTCAAGTGCCAAATTTCCTTGTCCTGCTAGTGTTAGCCACATATGAGGTCCATCAGTTTCAGAGCCACTCAGCCTTTCACAGGAATAATGTCACATTACAGTGGTGACATATAATAACACGTGTCCAAAGAGTGACACTTGGACACTCTGCACTGGGTACCAGGAAGTGGGCAAGAATTAACCACTCCTCATCCTGCTTTACCAAAGACCACTGGGCTTCAAGCTGGGCCTGCTCTAAGGCACTGGAGTTAAAAAGCAAATGAAAAATTAAATTCCTACATTTAGATTGCGTGTCCAGACATTTCGAATCCAACCAGGATCTTTCATCAACGGAATCTGAAAGAAACAAAACATAGTGAAAAATAATGTAGTTAATTAACCATACACAGAAGTTAAAATATACAGCCTCAATCCTTGAAACCCAGCTTCAATGAATACCTCTCCTAAGATTCCTTTGTAAACCACATGGCCTTGGTGTCATCCTCACTTTTTATCTAGACTGAGAAATGTTCTCAATTCTCTCTCTCCCTCACCTCAGTTTTCAGTGGTTTTGCAGAAGGATTCAGTTCTCTGCTAGTAGGACTTGGAAGCCAGCAAATTTTATGAGTTCTGAAGAAGCATAGACCACAACAGTCTCTGTTTATTCTTTTGCAGGATGAGGATGCCAAAGATCTTTTCATACGGCATCATCCCTAGATGTGTTCATGGTACAGGAAGATCTCTAGTACCCAGCAGGGCAGGAAAAACAGTTGTGTAGAACAAGAACAACACACTTCAGCTCCTTTGAAGCAACCTGGTGCTCAGGCTCTGCATAGCAGAGAAATGAATATATTCAGTGAGTACTTCCTCTGCAGTCAGGCAGCACAAAAGCCTCAGCAGTGACTGTACTTCCAGAGACAGAGGCCACAGCTGAGGTGACAATACTGTGACAACATCTTCATGAACACACAGAAGTAGGAGTGAATGGTGATTTCATTTTTAAAGAAGCCACAGTTGCAAGACATATTGACATTAATACCCACTAAGTAGGGTAAGCTTTCAGTGTTGCTGGAGATGAAAGGATACATATAAATAAAAGGAAAAGTTATTGAAGAGAAATTTTGAACTGCATTTTATAATACTTATTCCATAGTGAAATTTCATACTGAAAGGACTAACTCTGTATAAAGATTATAATGATATCGACAAATAATTTGAATTATTTCCTTTTCTTGCCTAGAAAAGTTATGGCCAGATTTGCTGGTGGTGTGTTCTTGAAACACCCATATTTCCTCATATTCAAATCTCAATATTTTTCAAACACAAAGGCTCACCAGGAAAAGAGAATAAACATTCTGCTCTCTATAATTCTCAAGTTATGTGACACCCAGAATACTCTGTGGAATTTTACTGAGCAAATAGAAAAGGCATGAAATTATTTTCTGAAATTTCTTCCATTTGAATAAAGACCCTGAAACCACTACAAATAGGGAGCAATCAGAAATAGTAAAACAAGCAATACAGAAATAAATTCACCTAGTTCTGGTAGGTCCAGTTCTTAAGGGTTCCATTACTGTGGTAATTACAGTGGTAATTACACTGACACACTCTGGTACATGTATAATTAGAATATCATTTCATGTGGGGGATGTGACAAGTAAGTGTGAGGTGGCACAATCAGAGGAAGACAGAGAGATCTGGCACATAGACCTTCTCTGTTCATGACAATATCTTGCACTTGGAACATTCCACTAAGGATTGCACCACAGTATTCAGAGTTTACCAAGTCTCTTAACAACCTTAAGGACCAGAAGATATAAATTCCATTTATCAAATTAAGAAATTGAAATACACCGTGATTAAATTACTTATTCTGCTTTACAAAGGAATTCTAGCTCTGAATTAGGAATACATATCTTCCCACATGGCCCATTGTTTTAACAAGTGGTCTATCTTTTTTATTCTCAGAAGCAGAATAGAAATACTGGCCCTGTTACTCCAGTAATTAAATGATCAGAAATACTCTTGCAGGCTAAATTAATAATTGAAATACAGATGCATGTTGTATGCAAATGCTGAATTCAATATAATTGCATTTTCCTGCTGCGTGTGCCTGGTTGTGTTTCAGAGGTATCCTAGTGTGGTTTGGGTTGGAAAAAACCTGAAAGACCATCTGTTTCCAACCCCCCTGCCACGGGCAGGAACACCTTTAATGAGACTAATGTGCCCAAAGCCCCATCCAGTCTGGCCTTGAACACTTCCAGGGATGAAGCACATGCAGCTTCTCTGGCCAACCTGTTCCAGTACCTCACCATCCCCACAGTAAAGAATTTCTTCCTAATATCTAATCTAAGCCTACCTTTCAGTCCAAAGATGTTCATCCTTGTCCTACAAGCCCTCTCCAGCTCTCTTGTTTCCCCTCTTGGTACTGGAAGGTGTCCCAGAGCCTTCTCCAAGCTGAACAACCCAAACACTCTCAGCCTGTCTGCAGAGGACAGGTGCTTCAGCCCCTGATCACCTTTATAGCTTCCTCTGCACTTGCTTCAGTAGTTCCACATCTTTCCTGTGCTGAAGGCCAGAGTTGGATGCAGCACTGCATGTGAGGTCTCACCAGAGCAGAGGGGCAGAATCACATTCCTCACCCTGCTGCCCACGCTGCTTTTGATGCAGCCCAGGGCACACCTGGCTTTCAGGGCTGTGAGCACACATTCTTTCTTTTTCTTTCTTTCTTAAAAACAATCAAAATTCCATTATACAAGAAATAAATCTCAAAAACATCGTAATAGGAATGGCCACAGGAAAACAGTACATTTCATTAGCGGAAAAGTAAACAGTGTGTTGCAACAGAGTTGGTAATTTTACAGAAGTGCTGCTGCCTATGCATTCAGTTCCTCTGAAAACAGTGATCAGAGACAGTCCTGTAAAACATTCTTTGTGTACTGGTGCAACAACCACGCGACTCTCCAGGATCCCTGCCAACATTTTGAAAGTACAGTTAATGTTGCAGTGAAATATTTGATCTTTCGAGTTGTCTAATCTCTGTTCCTGTTCACATTTGGAAAACAACCCTAAGGAGCTTTCATTCAGACCTGAAAATAATGGAAAAATTTAGTATTTAATGAATTATATTTTGTCCATTTTTTTGAGTGACTGCTGTAAATCAACTGTCTGCCTTTCCTATTTAGTAGGCTTGGAAATGCAAACTGACATGAAGCAAAAATTACTTTAAAGCAGACAAAATGCATTGAATATTTCTTTTAGCTGTGCTAGCCTCAGCAGGCACCCTGCTGACCTTAGAGGACAAGCTAATGTGGGGAAAAGATGACCTTGCACTTAAGCTAGTGAAATAGGACACAAGTGCTATTCCTGGACAAGGCAATCAGAGTCAAGGCACACACAGAGGCACTGGGACGCTCTGGCCTGTGCCCTGATGCTGGAAAAACAGCACTTGGCAGGATGCTGCCACAGCCAGCTGGCAGGTCCCAGCTTGGGAGTGAGCACAGAGCATTCCCAACAGGCCTCTCAAGGTGGCAAACTGGTTTTGAGTGCTGATGGAGCTCCATAGCAGGAGGTGACTGGATCACACCAGGTAGCATCAAAGCAAGAGAATGGGCACTGTCGCTATTTAGTTTACTAACACCACTGTAGCAAAGAGATCCAGATCACCTCTGGAGCTACCTGAGCTTTTCTCCTTCCTGGAGTGTGGGCATATCATAAGCATTATTGCACAGTTCTCCTGATGTCTAAAATACATAATGTACTCCTAAACTGGCAGGAGAAATTCAATAATATTTATAAGGAAACTTTAATTCGTGGTGCAAAGCAAAATTTGCCCTTTGACCCCTAAAGAGAGTTTTTATGACACCATATTGCACAGTCTGTTAGCATTAAGCCAAATTAAGATATTTCTTTTATGTGAAAGAAGGTGGAATAAAACAGAAGGCTCAGAGGTAACAGATATGGGCTGGTATCTGCAGAAGAACAGATTAGTCTATTTTTCATACTCTCACTTAGAGGGGAAAATATATAAAAATACTGCAGGCAAAAAATATTAGCAGTAACTGTAATCCATCCCTCCTTAGAGATATGGAAATGCAGCAAGCATGAAATCAAACAGGAAATATTTAGGCATTAGGAAAGCTTTATAATAGTAGGAGCACCCAAGCTCTGGTATGGCTTGCCGGAAGAGGCTGAGATCTTTCAGAGCAGGCTGAACACACATTTGACAGAAATGTTTTAATTGTAGTTGAATTTGCCTTCAGGCATAGAGATGGACCAGATAATCTGTGAGTCTCTTCCAGCCTTGTATTCTATTAGTCTCTGATGAAGTGACATGGCAGAATGCGAGTCCATTTTCAGTTCTTTCCTAACAAGGAAATCTCACGGGGAAAAAATTCAGAAACTGGCAATGAGAACCCTGTTACATGAAATGCTTTGAATTAAAAAAAAAAATAAATAATAGTGCAAAAGCAAGTTATAGGGAAATATAGCAGAGTAGCCGGGGGATGGGCAGGGTGATCTAAGCAGCTCCTCTGTCTCAAACTTCTGACTCAGTCTCACAATATCACCTGACTTGTGTTTAGCTCATCACACTGATGCAACAGGGTGTTGTAAACAAAGTTGTTCATTTGTGAATTACTCAAGTAATTTCAGTCAGGTTGCTACAGTAATCATGCCTCTAAATGCAATAAGTACGCACTGAGTGCTTCATTTCTGTTAATACCAGATAGAAACATCCTATTACTTCCCTTAAGGAGCATCTGATGCCCAGAGTGAGTTATATTTTCCCTGTAGTGTGGGTGCCTAGTGCAAAGCAGCTGAGGTGTTCTTTCACAGAGAACCAGAGTAGGTGCCCTTTGTGAGAAGATGATGTCTCCACTACAGAGTAATTTTAAGCAACAAAGAGGAAGGAGGGCCACCTTCTTTCAAGATAAGATGACAATCCAATCGCCCCATGACCATATTACCTTACTAAGTGACCTAAAGTAAGAAAACCATTTCCTAGCTTCTCAAGTAAGTCAGGTTTGACTGACAACTTTACTTTTCCTGGAGAGGTTGTAACTAGTCAGATAAAACTTAGGACATCAGTAAATAATGTGGAAAAGAAAATGTAACTACCAAGACTTCTGTCAGAAACTTCAGTAATGAGTTCCTAGTTAAATGGCTTGATGTTCTAACGCTCCAAACAAAAAAAAAAAAAACCAAAAAAAAACCAAAAAAAAAACAAACCCCAACCCTTATCTGTATTTATCTTCTATAAGAAAGCTACCAAAATAAAGCCAGGTCTGTAGGAGGCAACATGGGAGCTGCTGACTGTGGAGATGACCACAGAACAGTTTAAGTACTTTGCAATATGGAAGCCAGAGTCAAGCTTTATCATATTAAGCACAACAAGAAACTGGATCTGTTTTATCACCTCACTCAAACCTGGCCCACAGTCAAAGCAGTCATTATGCTCAAGCACTCTGGTAGCTCCAGGGTCCCAAGGCATCACATGGACACAGGGGAACAGGTGTAGGGTGGGAAGATCACAGCAGTTTGGAGTCCTCTTGCTTGCCCAGCCCTCACAGCCTCTGTTTCTCTGGAGACAGCATGGGTGCCAGGGCAGCTCTTGCAGCATGGATAGTGTTGTCCCTGCCCCTTCCCTGCTGAAAACATGGATACCTGCATTGTAACCACAGAATGGCTTGGGTTGGAAAGGACCTTGAAGACCATCTAGTTCTAACCCCCCCCACCATGGGGAGGGATGCCACACACTATACTGGTAGCTCGAATTCCTATCCAACCTGGCCTTGTATGCTTCCAAGGGTGGAGCATACACAGCTTCTCTGGGAACCTGTGCCAGTGCCACTCCTCACAGTACAGATTTTTTTTTTCCCCTAAAATAGAATATACACCTCTACAATTATACTTTAAAACTGTTCCCCATTATCTGATCACTGCCTGCTCATGGAAGAAGTTGTTATCTTTTTATATAGTCCCTTTCAAGTACTGGAAATCTGAGGTTTCCTCAGAACCTCCTCCAGGCTGAACAATCTCAGCTCTCAGCCTGTTTTCATAGGCGAGGTGTTCCAGCATTTTTGTGTCTCTCCTCTAGACTTGCTCCAACAGATCCATGTCTTTCCTGCACTGAGAACCCCAGATCTGGGTGCAACACTGCAGGCAGGGTCTCACCAGCATTCCTTTTGATAGAGTCCAGGATACATTTGGCTTTCTGGGTTAAGGGTGCACGTTGCCAGTTCCTGTCCAGCTCTTTATTCACTAGAACCCCCAAGTCCTTCTCTGCAGGGCTGCCCTCAAAGAGTTCATCTCCCACTATACTATGTCAAGTTCCTAAATTATTTTGAAATCCAGATGTAAGCTGAATGCTTTGTAATAATCCAGCCTATAAATTAAAATTTAAAATAAAAAAATAAAATTTAAAAAAAGGTGAGAATATCCATGGTATTTCTGTCATGGAGCTTCTGCAAACTGCAGCAGGGCTCAGGCATGGTGGTTTGCTCACCACATTTTGAAGCAGGTTTGAAATAAAGAAAAACTTAAGGACTGAAGGTAAGACACTATGAAGCCACTCATTTATCCAGAAACCTCCCTGAGAACACCCCAGGACTGGGTTAACACAGGGGACTGGTATAGGAATTAGACCCTGAAAGAGCCTCATGCCAGGTCTGTATTCTTCCTGCTGAGCACCTCACTTTTCTTAACCTCACCCTAGTCACTGCAGAATTATCAGCTGTTTATCTGACATCTCGCAACACATGCAGATAAAGGCTGTTTAGTCATCCCCACAGCCCGTTCTGCAGGGCAGAGCGTGTTTGCTGCCACCACCATTGGCAGAGGAGGTGGCCCCACCACAGCCCCAGCGCTTGCTTTTGTCAGATGTTTTAATGGCTGCAGTTAACACTGCACCGGGGAATGTTTCTCTTAGGAACCACCCCAGGTTACCAAAAGGTGTTTCATGAGGTGATGTATCCACATCACCTGATGTTCACCCCACCCACCCTCATGGCATCAGCCTTTCCAGACCCAGAGGCTTTCCTGAGCAACCTCTCCGTCAGCCCTGGACATGGCAGCTGCTACCCACAGCTTTTCCCGACCACGGAGGAGGGCAATACAAGCCCTTCAGCAGAGAAGGGTGAAAATGGTTGCTCCTCCTCACAGCCAGGGACAGAAAGCTGGTGGGTAGTTGAGCTTCACAGTATTGACACTGCCCATGGCCTTGCATGATTGTAAGCTTGGTGAGGCTTTGAATCATCCAGACCCTCATTGTTCAGTACAAGGCAAAGGAGTTCAGAGGTAGATTTGGTGGGATCTGCAACTACAAAGAACCTGTAAATTTGGGTTTTTCATGATACAGAGCAGACAAAACTGATCTGACCCACTGATGTTCAGTCTGAGACACAAGGTACGTGCTCAGAGGACTATAAACAGAGGACTCTCCAAAGAGAAAAATGAAGGAACTGTCAATAAGTTCTTGATTTAGTTCAGAGGGATTCTGGTCAAACAGGTATGGCAGCAGAGCAGAACTGGCAGCAGACTTGTTTAAAGACTTGAGAAACTGGGTTTGTGCCACATACTGGATCCCCAGGTTCCCCAGCACCCAGCAGCACACAGAACAAAGCTGCTACTGCTGCTGTGCTGTGCCTGCTCTTCAAATAATACTGGGTACAGACTGTGTTTTTGTTTGCTAGCAAACTTTGCCATGGGTCACATACAAATACCTTGTAGAAATACCACATAGAAACTTGTAGGGAGCTTTCAGAAAGAGGCATTTCCCTGATCCCATTTGTTTTCTGTGCAAATTTAGGCATGAATTTCAGGAGTGGGGATAGAGTTAGGAAGATGACAGCAAAAAAAGGGTGCTGTACACTGAAAAGCTGCACAAGCCTTTCATGTTATGAATTGAACCCTTTGTCCATTTGCCTACGGCAGCTGCCTCTGTAGAGGCATAAAGGTCATGGAAGTGGGAGGTAATGGCCACATCTGGGGCTGCCCTCTAAAGCCTATTTGGGTTTTTTGTTCTCTGTTTATTTACTTTGTTTGCTTGTAGACTTACTCAGAGATCTCCCTTATGGGTATCATAGCTACTTTGGGCTGCTAGTGATGCTTCCCATCCCCCAATCCATTGATTTGTGGAAAACCTTCCATCAGAATGCAGTTTATTCAAAGAATATTAAATTTTGCCACAGAGGGAAGTTCCATCAAGTCAGTACTGATATGCAAGTACTTGCACATAAGTCACTGTCCAGAGTCATCAAGGGCTCCAACAGTGATATGCACAACAGGTTTTAATGTATGGCTTCATGACAGGCTTGATAGAGTCATAACAAACCTCCATTAAAGTGTGAGTGAATTAAAATATACATGGGGGTTTTTCCACTTTGTCCATCTAGGGGAAAAAAAACAAAACAGGTGGGTTTGTTATTCTTTGAAACCCTTCAAGCATTCAAATCTTAAAGCCTCACATGCACATTCCTAACAGCATAAAAAATTGTATTGTGTGTAGTTTTTATAGGGGATTTTAAAGGGATTTGCTAGCCACAGCTTTTTAGGGAGTAAGTTTATGTCATTTTGTGGAACATAGGTACGTTTGTAATATGAAGAGACTTTGTGTCCCAAGATCAGATTTCTGGAGTGGAACAACAGAAGAAGAAAAACAGTCCTACATCTGAGGGGTAGGTCAGGAAGTTTGGAAACTTCCATTGCAGCTGGCACTATTGCAGGCTGTCCGTGCTCTGCTGCACAGCCCAGCTAACCTCAGTCTGCTTCTGTTTTTTAATATAAAATAGAGAAACATTATCAACCCAGACTACTGTTATGAAAGCAAATTTCTCAATTTTCACAATTTCTGACTTCATTGGGTCAGTACACAGGGCTCACATGTAGTAAAGACTGCACGCCTGCAAAAATAAACACATGTTCATAAATAGACTTTGGAAGCAGCTCCCTACTGGCTCTTGTCCAGAAAGGCAGAAAAGAAGGAGAAGGGGAGTGTGCCTCTTCATTGCAAGTGATTTGTTTTTCTCACTAATGCTACACATTGTTCAGGACTATTTCTAGGAAGAAGGCAGTCATAAAATCCAATCAATATATGCTGCAACATTGCTGACTAGAAGAAAAACAGCATGTGCAGAACAAGAGGAAGTCTTTGAATAAAATTCTTGGAAAGAAGCATCTGAGAGTGGGCCAGGAACATTTTTCTGTGGTGCACATTTAGTATTTGTTCACACAGAAAGCTTTAAAAGTATTTAGAAATGTTTTTTAAATGTTAATATTCCTTGGGCTTAACTGGGCTTTAATTAATACTAAAATAACTGCATTGGCTTTGAAATTCTTTCACCATGTCACAATGTCACACTTTTAGAAGTTCTCTGCCTCTCCTCCTACTTTCTTCAGTATTTTGCCTAAACAAGGCTCAGTGGCCTACCAGCCATCAGTCTCTGTTAAATGTCATATAGTTGTTCTGTAGGCAGGGCAGTGCTATGGGTGAAGATTTACAGATTCCTTGCTGTAGAGAGCGAAGTTTGTCATCAGTGGATGCTCCGCAAAAGGCTGGCTGACTCAAGAGTAGAGCAACCCAAAGTGTTTACACTCCTGAAGATGCCACTGCAGCTAGACTGGTGGCAAAGCAGTGCTGGATTGATAGAGCACAACCAACTGCCTTCAGGAATGCTGTGGGACTGTGTTTTTTGCATTTATTGTTTAAGAACAATATGGAGAGACAGGGTACAAGACCTCCAGATCTCCCCCAGCATCCAGCAACACAGCCAAGGCCGTCAGAGATCCACCTGTGTCAGTGGAGGATCCCAGAGGCTGTTTCTGTCACCTACACCGGAATGATTTTCCCAAAAGTTAAATCAAGGGTACATTCAAAGCTCCATTTTGTGAATAATCTTCTATTGACTACTTTGGACTTTAAAGGTACTCCTGACTTCAATGGATGAAGGATTGTTAACTGTTCTGTGAGAAATTAACACCTCCTGATACTCCAGACTAGCGAGATTAGTTTTTGAACTAACTTCGCAGATTAAGCAAAAAGAAAGATGGTGGCAAGAAATAATCTCTTCACTGTAGCAGGCTCCTGCTGTCCTTATTTTCACTTCATTATGCCATGCCCATAATGTAATTATTCCTATATGAAGGGATTCCTGCAGAGGACTGGCACATCAAGGCAAAGGTAAAGTAATTTTCAGAGCCTTTTTCACCCAGGCCACAGCCTTCATTATGTGGCATCAGTTGAATAGAAAGATATCCTTTCTTTGGGCTGGATTGTTTGGATTGTTAGTGCTTGTGTTAGTGAGATAGCACTGGATTTGGAGTCTCCATGACATTTAATGTAAGGATCCTGCTGTATTCAACCCCGATGTACCTGTCTGGTGCATTAAGGTGAGAGAATAGTTCCTCTTAACTTCAAGGCCACTATTTTAAGTGGGATTAGATCCTGGGGCTGCACCTTTTACCTTAAATATTCATAAGAAAGATGGTTATGCCTGGATTCCCTTTCTAATCCACAAAGAGTGTTGCAGTGTTAGACCACGATCCAGTAAACTTCCTTAGCATGGCATGACACAGAGCATTTAAATACAAACTTTTTTCTCTAGATGCACCTCTGACCTGTCTTGGAAAGATCATTTTCAAAACTGCCTTCTATTCTTTTCCCATCAAATTTTCCATCCTTTTTCCCCACAGGATAGATCTGCTTTTGTATCTCACCTAGAGCATACTGATTCCATCAAAGTCAGCTTCTCTTCAGCAAAACTCCCATAATCAATGGGAAAGCGAAAACAAGTGCAAATACACACTGCAAATAAGTTTAGAAATCAAAAGAACTTCCTTTGTTACACCATTAAATTATCCCAGATTTTATAAAGAAATTATCCTAGAGTTTCTAATGAAAAAGAAGATGCACTAAGACTTACATTCTATACTGCTGTTTGTTCAGGACAGGATGCTTCTTTTGTGAAATCCTCATTAATGTAAGTGAAGCTTTCCAAAATCTTAGCATTCAAAAGTCTGGGCAGTCATTCACTCTCTGCAACTTGCCACCAACTTTATTAATATAATAAGGAACAAGTCATCATTAATGAAGGCAGCCTAGGATGAGCTGAAGGGTTTATTTGACACGTATGGCAGAGCCAGGAGCATGCTGCACAGCTACCACAAGGCCAGCAAGTAGCCAGGAGGTATGTCTGCTGCAGCCTGATTTCAGGAATGCTTGCCTGAAAATTCACAAAGCAAAAAATGAACTACTGGTGTTGCCAAGCAATTCGGACCACTATTCAATAGCTATGAACTAAGACAAGCAGGAACTGCCTTTCCCATGTGTAAATGTTGCACAAATTCCTAGCGAGTAGCGTCTTCCCAAACCTTAGAGGAAGCCTAAGTGAGCTCACACTTCCCTCTGTAGGGACTGGAGAGATAGAGACAATTCCAAGGACTGAGTTACTCCAACAGGATTGTTGCCTTTGGACTGCAGGAATAAATCCTTCCATGGATTCAAACAAAACCTCTCTTTTCACTGAAATGCGGTGACAAACCTGCAGCATCCTGTTTTGTTCCTCTTTTTTCTCCAGCATGGATGGAGATCAAATGAATCCACAGGGAAACAGGAGGTGGGAACCCCAGGGAACCTGTGGGAATCCCTAAGTGGCTGAGATTGAGGTTTCTTCCCCAGATGCCATGTGAGGAAGGGCTAGACACTGATGACTCTGGTGTTTGGCAGCCCCCCGTGGAGGGCAAAGGCTCCTTCCAGCTCCTGCCAAAAACTAAGGAAAAGCATTGCTGGGCTGGAAGCAGCCCAACTCTTGCCTACAGCTTAATGGGTGCTGTGTGGAAGGGAAACCTTTTCCCCATGTGTCAGCCAGTGTCCCCATGCCCCTGGATCTGTTGACCCTCACCCTCCAACTCTGCTTCACTCTTGCCATTAACCCCATCTCTTCCCAGCCTTTCTGCCATTCTGGATCCATTCCCACAGGCTGTTGTGCTTACTTGTCCTTTTCTGGTTACAGGCTGCAAGTGAAGTGCCCAGCCCAAGCAAAGGCCAAATATCTGGACCCTGCAGTAAGCACTGGGTTAATTCTCAGTCCAGAACATTTTCATAGTTCTGCATCCATTGCAGGAATTTCCTTCACCTACCCAGCTGCCCAGATATGCGAAGAAAATTGAGGAAACTTGACCATTGCCACTCCTGTTGCAAAAACCTGCCACCCCTCAGGCACAGGCTGCCTGCAGGAAATTAGACACCTGCTTTGGTCTTCTTGCAGTCATGAAGTGTTGGTATAGTATGTCTGCCAAACCACTATTAATAAACCACCTTTTTGACTGTCATAGAGTTATGCCAAGATAAAATGCCATTCCTTCTACCATCCATCTTCTTTTTGTTTCACAGGTCCTGGCAGAGTTCTCTTTTCTGTACTATTTCCTGATCTACTGGGATTTGTGCAGCACTTACCAAGGGAGGAAGATAAAATCAGTGACTTAATCAAATAAATAAGAGTTAAAGGGAACTACTTGTTCTCAGTTGTAACATTAGGGCCTGACTTTCCACAAGCTGTTATCCTAGGGGGGAAAAAAAAGAGAAGGTGTATTAATCTTGAGGAAAACATGAATTTTCTAGCACGGGTTATAGCCAGGTGTTGCTGTGGTCTGTGCCTATCTTCACGGGCTTGTCCTTTACACATCTTATAGAGCTGCTGGAGGGAAGGAGGAGAGGAATTTGATGAAATATAGGGTTAACATCTTCTTTCAGTTAAATTCCTTTCACTTGGCGTTAGTTTTCACATAGAAAGGGGAAAACATATTATTATGTTTGTACTCTGTTTATTAACTGCATTGCCCTGCTCACACACAGCACAGCCTGATGAATGTCACAATGTATTGCAAAAGGTGTTATTAACATAATCCCCTTTCAACAGATGGAGCAGCTGAGAAGGTTGCAGAGGGTTATTGAAACTCATCCAGCAGCGTGAGGGAAAACAGCTTTGTCATCCTGTCTCGGGCCAGCACTGCACTGACCAGGGCAAGAGCCACAGCTCATTTCCCAGTCTTAGCTGAGAGTCAAGTCCTGTTTGACTTTTATTCAAGTTTGGCCTCTATTTCACACACAACATTAAATTTCCAGAAGAAGGGATTTAGGAGCACCCAAACTTTTTTTATCAAAGGTCATGTCTGTAATTGTTTTAAGGTAGCTCAGTTGCAATGACTGTTGGATTTCCACTGACCTTACAAAAGCACCAGGACTCATATGGTGAATCCAATTTAGCTTAGGAAATAAAGATGAAAGACATTTAAATACCCTTGGGAAAACTCTCCTTCAGGTTAATCTATTTTTGGGGGTGGTTTAAATAAGGCTAAAACAGATTAAGAAAACTGTTGTTTTGCAAAAGAGATTTCAAATTTTTTTAAATTATTTAATTATTAAAGAGTATATTTCCATTGAATTTCCAAAGTGTCCCTCTGAAGGAATGCTGCCGCTCAGATGCTTTTGACTCATAAAAATCTCTAAGCAAAACTGGCAGAGTGGAGGGGCTCAGAACTTTATAATGAGAGAAAATCCTTGAACTCCAGGGATTTTGCAGAGATATTTACTGAGGTGGGAATTCTGTAAAGCCTCAATTTATACCTCTCCCTAATCCTTCTCTGCCTTAAAATATCCAAGAAATAATGAGTCTGTGGGATTCTAAAGTACTTAGAAAAAGATACTGTAGTCCATCATAATTTTCGGATTTTGAAGGAAAATTAATGATTTTATTAGCAAAGCTATGCTGAAATCCTAGTTGCTTGTGTAAGTAAAAATTACCCTTGAGATGTCTGATGATATATTATTTGCTTTTAAAAGGTCACCTCCATCCTGTAGGAGATTGCAATATGGATGGTGTTAAAGTCAAAGCTGTGCAACGTGCAGAGGGTGAGCAGAGAGAATACCCCAGCACAATGCAGGAAAAAACATTCCTAAGATGAAAAAAATTAAAAGTGAATAAATTAAAAGGTTTCAAACTGGTTAGCAAATATACAAAATATCTCAATATAAGAATACATCCATATTAACTGACCTTTTTTTTAAAGGGTACATCGAGTTTAATTGGTTTTACTTGCTACAAGCTGTTAAATATCATATGGCCTCATTTCTAAGAAGGGAAAGATAAATATCAGGTGTCACCCAAAAATATTATGTGGGACCACTGGAGGGCACTTTTGATTTAAAAATCCCTCACTTTAAAAGCCTTGTGGCAGCAGTACAAGTTCTGCAAAAGCAGGAGGAAGCAGAACTGGGGCTTGCCACTTGTTCATGAAAATTCATGGGAAAATATTTATTTCATTTTAAGATAGTTTGTAGTCCAGAAGGACTTGAGGATATTCTGGCAAGTAACCTTTATGAAACAGCTATTCTCACTATTTTTTTTTTCTTATTACAGATTTTTGCAATGTGACTGGAACACGTAACATTAATGAAACAATTAATTGAAATAGCATTTACAGATTGGGTTAGAATGAAAAAGACAATTTTTTTGTCTGTATTGTTATGCAGACACATTGCTAGCTCTTCATGTAAAAAAAGAATATGCTAGAACTATTCACCTGATCCGTGGATCAGATATCTGCCACTCGGTTCAAAGGCTCCAAGTTTACTGAAGGAGTGAAGAAGGAGCAAAGAAAAGTAGCAATTCTCTGAGTACTGGATTCATTTCTAGACTAATCCTGCAAACTTATTCCTCTCAGCAGTCTGCCTTAGATGATTGATACAGTTCACTTCAGAGGCAGAGTGGGTCTGAATAAAAACAAAGATGTATTAGACCAGCTGCCAATGTTCAGTCTGTCCTTTTGCAGTTTTTTTCCTTGTTGACTTAGTCCTTCAAGAAAGTGGGCTGCTTCCTGGCCTTCCTTGCTTGGGAGCAGCCATGCAATTCCTTGTTCCCCATTTCTGTTGGGCAAAGTGCAATTTGTTCATTCGTTATTGCAGAGCATTTCTCGGCAAAGCCACAAAACCAACATTACTGCAAGATCAGACCAAGGCTTTTATGAAATTTAGAAGACAGAATGAGAAAAAAAAGGAAAAGAGGGCAAGAAAAAATGAAAAACACATAAATGCCTCCATCAGGTATTTTCTTCTTGGCTTTTCTGAATGGAGGATGAAGAATTTATTGTGAGCAGGCATGTCTCTATTGCCTGGTAACAGTGCCTGTAATATAGAATCTGCTGTGTTTGAGTAAGTTATTGCTTTTTTGTGCTGTGGTCTGTGGTTTTGATGATGAAGTTCCTGGGGGACTATAAAGATAATAATCACAGCTTGGTACTTGTTGAAGATTTAAAGAACTGTAACTTCTAAATAGTTCTACTGAGGGATAAACAGCCTTTTGCCTCCTGCCCCTGAGCACCATGGCAGGGTCATGGGAAGCTGAACCTGAACAAAGCTCACACTGAAGCCCACAGAATTCATCCCTACAGGACCCAAAACAGAGAAGCTCTCCAAAGCTGAGTGAAGACTCTCCTTTTCTGTCAGCTTTGCAGGGAAACCATCCCAGTACAGCACCAGCAGGCAGCAGCACAGATGTAAAGAACTCAGGGATGGTGGTGAAGTTACAGCAGAAACTACCAGCTCCATTTGGAACAATACAGATCATAGATTAAAGCAGAAACAGTTTCAGGAACTTATTTTTCTCTCTGCTTTAATATATATGATATTATACTGGTAAATTATCATAAAATTAGTGGCTGATTTTCCTGAGTGTGGCTACTGGTACCAAAAGAGAGAAAATTGATTCTGAGGATGGTCTTGGGGTCACTTTCATTCCTCGTTTCAGGAATTGCAATTCCAGGTGGCATTTAGCTCAGTTCTAATATACAGTGCATCTGAACTGGAAGTGTGGGGCAGAGTGAGGCAGTGTGCCCTGACAGGATAGCCATGCATGAGGCTTTGAGTAAAACACATCCTTCTCTTCTCATTGCTCCATTGCTCCACAGCCGAACACAGCTTTGTTTTCTGTGTCCATGCTCACTCTCATGCCTGTCCCTAGCCTTCAGCATATGCAGCTCCATTTGACATTTATAAATGATTTCTAACTCTGTAAAAGCAATGAGATCCCCAAGCTCACTTGGTCTCATTTCCTTAACATATTCTCCATTTCAAATATATCATTTCAAGCAAAGTAGAAGACAGTTCTGTATTTTCTGAACCATTTTGCCATGCAGGATTTCAATGGTCTCCCCAGCACATTAAAAACAGAGGGGATGCATTCTGAGGTGCCAACATGATGGTCCCTTCTTGTGCACACCCTGATGTGGCACCCGTGGCCTTGTGGCTCCCTGGGTGATGGCAGTGGGAAATGCCCAAGTCATGACAGCCCCGCCCTCATCTGCTCATGGATTTGGAGCAGAAGCTCTTTGAGAAGATGCAGTGGAAGTGTCAGACTTGTGCTGCTTTTCAGGCAGCTTTTTCTTACCTCCCAGAGACAGGGGATTTTAAATTGAAAAGCGGTTTAACCTTTGCCATGACTGGTAGCAGCTTGATAAGTTTTTAAATGCAGTCATCTAAAAGCTGGTAGCAGGAAACAAATATATATCACTGCTTTCGAAAATCTGGTTCTTCAAGATGTGTTTGTGTTTTCTGTCTGTTTGGATTGGGTTTTTCTTATCTGCTCCACTTTTCAGTATTTTACACTTGCAGCCTAGACCTCAGTAGGTTTTGTTTGGCTGCTCAGTTGGAGCTGCTGAAGCTCAGCCTTGGGCTGGCCGGTCCTTGGACTGTGCCCTTGACAAGCTGCAAACTCCTACTCCAGGTGAGACTGAGCTGTCACAGACCACTTCAAAAAGAGAAGGAGAGTCAGAAACAGAGAGGTTAACACTCTGCTTGCATTTATGGCAGCTTAAGATAAAAAAGAGTTACTAAAGCATTACTCATCATGCAAATTAAGGTTATGGTGCCAAGGCAGTGGAGGTGACAGGAGCTGGGGGCGAAGCAGCTGACAGCCACTCATGGCCCTCACAGCCTTTCGTCCCCATGCACCAAGCTGAACTTTCAGATCTATATTAAGGCAGGGCAGGCTCTCTGAGACATGATCTGCGGACACAGAATGATTGCTGACCTCCTGCAACCTGCCCTAAATAAAATGCAAGAGGACTTGGCCTGCAGTCAGCCCCCAAAGAGTGAACCACAGGGAAGGGTCTGGGTTCAGCTTACTGTTTGTTTTTTAGTAGGTGGGAAGGCAGCACACGTGCTTGATGCTGGAGCTATGCAGTGAATACCACTGAGACTTATTTACCCTTGCAAAAATACATCCTCCACTCTCTGAAGGGTCAGCCCTCTGAAATGGGAGCCAGGAGCTGCAATGAGGCAGCACCGGCTGCTGCTGCCAACCTGCCAGGCATGGCAGGGTAGGCCCATGTGGGGGAAAAGTGCTCCTGCCCCTCAAAAGTGTGGAGTCTGCTCAGGAGATGGCTGCAAAAAGGCCACCAAAATAAAAGAAGGAGAGCCAACACCATGGGCCTGTGCTTAGGGCAGTAGTTGATCCCAAAGTGGCGCAGATCAGCCGCAGGTCAGAGCGGGGAGGAATCGGGCCCCACAGAGAGATCCGTGGGATGGAGCAGTCCCCAAGGCCAGAGCATTGCCATCTGCAGGGACAGCTGGGAGCAGCCCTGTTCCGACAGCCCTGCTCTGACAGCCCTGCTCTGACAGCCCTGCTGTGGGTGTCCTTGCTGCAATGCAGGACTGCAGCCCCCAGCAGTGGCTCAGCCTCTGGCTGCTCTGAGCTGGCACAGCTTTGGGGGGTCGGTGGGGAGCAGCCTCCGGCCCTCCCTGCTCTTTCTGACTTACCCAGGATGGCTGTTCAGCGCAGTAAGAGTCCCACAGTGAGAAACATACAGTGCTTAGATTTCCAAAGAAATTGATGCTACTTAAATTACTGCCCCTACTGGAATCTGGTAAATCCAGGACTGCCTGCAGCCCCAGAGAAATGACAGTGCTTTGCCATGACCAGTGGTTTGGCCTGGGACTGGGAGGAGAATGATGGAAATTTGTCCTGAGGAGCCAACCAGTCCCTCTGCCACAGCAGCAGCGCTGGCAGCACACAGCAGCTGCGGTGAGGTGCTGCTCTTCTGGAAGGCTTCTCCCAAAGCATCTCAAGCACAACAAAAGATTCAGGTTAAATGAACCTGAAAATTATATGTGTAGGAGGAAAAGGAGGGTTGCCATTTTCAACTGTGCCTGTTTAATTTAGGTACCCAGTGCAAGTGGCTCAGGGAGTATTTTTACAAATGGTCTTTGTGGTACAGGTGAAAGTTGCAGAAATTCTTGTGAACGTGAAGGTCTTGAGCAGAGATCTTAGAGCGCAACTACCTAATAATTTGAAACACTAGCAAATAAAACCTGAATTTTGCCTAGGGCAGTATTGAAAGTATTGCACAGTTCTCCTTGATATCTGCTATGTTTTGACAGGCCCAGTGTTGACCACCATCCCCACATGTTATATCAGCTTCTCTCAGTGATGCTTAATTTATTTGTTATTTTTTATTTATTCCTTCTCTGGAAAGGACATCAGTGTACAATCTCATTCATAACCCTAGGGAAATGTCTATATGACATCATATTTGTTTGGTCCTCTTGCAACATAATGATAAATAAGAGGAAGTTTGAAGTCTAAATGCTTACAAAAACAAATTTTTGCTTCTGGAAGCATGTAAGTTTTAAAACACATGCTGCATTTCAAAGCCTGGGCCTCATTTATTTTTATTTGCATACCTAGGAAATCTTTTTATTGAGGAGCTCTCGGTGATGAGCTTTTAATATTCTCAAATATATGTATTCTGTCATTCTCTCCAAGGATGTTGGTCCAAAGACCAACATTTTCTCTGTACTCTACAACATAGTGATAGGCAGAATCACTCCAGTAAATCTATAAAGGTAGGTGGTTCTTCTTTTCTGATGTCCTCAACAGAAGCCCAGAATCAGCAGCTCCTAAAGGCCAATAGCAACAGTTTCAAATGATATTTAGCTCATCTATTTCTATCAGAAATCTGATATTCTTTATAAGCCGACTAACACAGTTTATTTAACTTATAATGAAACTTACACATTCACTGCAAAACAGATTGTTCAAAGGAGCAGTGGGTTCAATGATTTTCTGTGGCAATTTAATAGACTTACATGTCTAGAAGAAAATTTGTAAAAGGAAACTAAAGTGCACATCATACAAATGCAGTAGTTAAAATGTTGTGTAGGATATCTTAATTTTTAATAAAAGTGAAAGCCAGGAGTTCAGTGGCACTTGAAGTTTAAAGAAAAAAATAAAATCCCCAACTTTTGTTCCTTCTCAGTTTGGTTTATATTGAACATCTTGATGTTCCTTAGTGCCCCAACCATCAGTGAACTAATCAGTCCCATCTCTCCCCACCCAGCCTCCATTCTGCTCAGTCTGTAGGGAATTTTCAGTGGAAATAGAAAGTTGCCACTTATGTTAAATTTAGAAATCAACACCTATAAATTATCTTCCTGTCTGTCAAAAACAGACATCTACCAACACACAAATACCAGGAAGCCTGTGTCCTGATGGTGAGAACAACTGGTTTCACCCTCCCTGCCTGTTCCTCCAAAGATGAGACTACGTACTTTAAATCCATGTTCCTGTCATTAGCAAAACTAATTTATTTTGTGCATTCTACTTTAAAAATCGAGTCTCAGATAATTCCTTGGGTACCTGCAGGACATACCAGCTCTTGACATATCATACACATTCATGCCTGACAACATTTAGAAACCATTTCAAATATTGTCATTCCCTGAAAAATCATAGCTGTGTGTGTCTATAAGGAGATATGAAAACCATATATGAAACCATAAATATTAATTTCAAAGCATGTAATTGTTTTGTAATCACTTCAATGCTTTTTTAAAAGTAATTGAAAGCCTTGGTTATAACCCTTCCTGGCTTTTCCTGAAATTCAGCAAATTGCCAGGTGATTCAGTAGAGCTGTTCCTATTTCTACCCAAAGTCTCTTCAGAGGGAATTCATCTTCTGTCTTTCTGCCAGAACCCTGTACTGACCCACATCCTCTCCACCAGCATTAGATATCAACCAACCCAGACCTTAAAACACAGGACCACAACCACTATTAGGGGGGTATCAGTGCAGATTGTATTCAGGCTGCTTACTAAGATAAAAATGACAGGACATTTCTGCATTTCACTGGCTCTTTTTTTGATGCAGACCTCCAGAGCAAACATTAACACTGTTCTTTACATTCTTTCCCCTCCATTATACCTAAAAGCTACCTTTCAACAGTATAGCTTTGCACGGGTGGTAAGACAGCAAAGCAGACAATACAGAATCAGTCAGGTTTCCTTGTAGAACATACACAGGAGAAGCAAAAGAAGGTTTTCCCCATGCAATTCTTTTTTTTTTAAAGTCCACAGGCTGAACTAGAAGAGACAACCAAACTATCGATGAAACACAGACTTCAATAAGAGACTAAAAATGCTGCTGATTCTCAGTACTATTGAGGGTCACACAGCACAGCTTGTTACTTTTTTCTGAAGCTTTAAGTGTTATTTATGCCACCTTAGGGCGCAGTCTCTTACCCAAGACCAAGGGGAGCCAATGGGGGTCTCTGGATGATCTTCCTCCTCAGACGACATCCTGAACTGGCAGTTCTTCCCTGTTCTTCACATACACCACTAAAGCCGCTGTTGCTTTCTGCCATATGTAAAAAAGCTGCTTTCAGATTTTAGCTGTAGACAACAAAGCTGCAGAGAATATTATTTTGCAGTGATCATGTGCCTGCTAATTTTACCTGCCGAAGTTCTTGGAAGCACAGTCAGAGCAAGAAACCTGAGCTCAGTAAACCAGAGCACACTTTCCTTGCAACTGACTCCTCAAGTGCTCTAGTTCAGTCAAAAGGTTCAGTGAAAACTTAGAACCTGAAAAACACAAATTCACTTCCAGATGATATCCTAACTTTCATGTAAGATTTTATGGTCAGATGGTTTACTGAGTTATAAATCCTAGGAACAGAATACAAGGAATTTTTACTGCCAACATTTTATTACCATCATTAATCATATTTTGTATGAATTTTAATGGTTGTTTTTTGGTTTTTTAAGACAGGTTCTTAATGCCAAAATCTAGTTCTGCCTTTCTGCACAGCTGTACAACTCCACAACTGTAACTGTATGAATAAGAAGGCAGCACAGCTTTCCTGTTCTTCTGCACAATATTTCAAAGGGGATAATTTTTGTTTCCATTTGTTCCTTTTGGTCTTCTGTTTGTGCCTAGCTTGGTACCAGTATGTAGAATCCACACAGATCCATACAAATCACACACTATTTATTTATCAGATAAACTTGTCCTGAATCTTTTGAGACTTCTGGCTCTGTCTGAGGGGACAGCTGGGTCCAGCATCTTGAAATCATTTCTGGCAGCTGGCAGAAATGGTAGCCTTGCCACCAGGATACAGCCCGAGATTTTGTGTTCAAACTGACCACTAAGTCACAGCTATGATACACTTTCACATTCACAACCTGTGGCTTGAATTATGTTATTTGTCATCCCTCTTCTTATAAGGCATCCAGCTGCAGTAGCTGGTGAAGTAAAGTTGCTATCAAAACCCCTGAACCCTTCTGTTACATGTCTGGCTTTTGGTAAAGGCTTCTAAATCCTTCCACTGTTATGTAATGAAATGAGTTATTTATAGCACCCCACTGCAGGAGAGACCTGGCATTAACTATGAGCTGATAACAGTTATCAAATAAACAAATATGCCCAGCTATGACTCATATTTAACTCTAGGCTGTATGCAAATCCAGTGAGTAGGAAAATTATCAATTGATGGAAAAACTCTGGAAATCAGGCATAGAGTAGAGAAATAGCCTGTTGCCAGCTTGTGGTCTCTCACCACTGTGAGTGTCACTAGGTAGGCAGCATGTAAAGCTAGAGAGGACTAGAAAGTGACAGCCCTCTGTGACAGCTGGCAGCCCACCAGGCATTGTCAGCTGGAGGATTAGGGTGTCACAGGCCATGGCTGGACAGTGTGTTGTTTTCAACAGCAGCATCAGCATCAGCTGTGCTTGCCTCTGTCACCCTCCTTATCCCAAAGTACAACATGCAAAACTGTTTAAAGTCTGAAATAGCTTCCTAAACCAATTTATTCTGAGGTCTTAAGAAGGGTTGCGGTGTTCCAGCTGAGAGTTAAGTTCATTGCTGCATGGAGTTTCCTTTAAGCTTTGGGAGTATTGGGAATGAGTGTTATTCCTGTGGATGAACCAAAACGAACACAGCTGCCAAACTGCTCTGAATGCCTGGCATGGCAAAGTGCCAGTTTCTATCACAGGGCAAGCATTAGCTGCAGGCAGCCCAGTCCCAGCTCACTCCAGTGACTCACGGGCCTATGGGATTGTGCTGGGCTCCCTCAGCACCCCTCTGGCACTGTCACACAGACTCCTGCTGCTGGCTCTGACCTGTTCCTGCTCCTGAAACCCTGGCACTCTGTCCCACTGCAGCCAGACCCTGATGGACTGACTCTCCACCTGATGGGTGTCTTAGGATCACAGGACACTGATGTGAAAGGCATCTGGAAGAGATCTAATCATCAGAAAAAATGATGCTTACTTAGATTCTTTCACACTTCACTTTAGAAACTCTGAATCTGAAGTGGCCCAATAGCCAAGTCACCCTCAAGTTGTAGAGGAGCTCTTCCAAGAGAAAATAGCACAGCACTGAAGTTAGCAAGATGCTCAAGTTACTTGTTTCTGTTGAACACCAAATGTTAAGACTGTAAGTACAGAAACCCATTTATTAGCTATCTGAGAAATCACATTTGCTTTCTGGAACAATTTTGGGCAGGAAATTTAATACAATTCCTCTCATTTCAGATAAACAGGGAAATGCCACGCCTAATGAATTTCAATGGCATTCCTACCACTGCTGAAAGGTCTATTCACCAATTTTAAAAGATAGGAACCACTGTTTGTTGGAGTAATTTTCCACTGTTCCACCCATTTCTTCTGATAAATTTTCTTTCAAGCTGTGATGGGTAAATATAACAATCTATCAGAAATAGCATTTAAATCATTGTCATATGCTACATAATGTTTATTTATCAAATTCTTTAAGAAGTGGGCGTGCATCTTTCCCAGCACACTGTATTCCTGAACCCTTTGTCATTTTCTGTACCATCTGATTTCAGGAACTTTCTGCTTTCATCAGGAAGCACTAAAAAATGTGGGCATTTCTCCTGGGTAGCATAGATGTATCCAGTGGCTGCTGTTCCTAGATCAATTCATCTGGTATCCATGTCCAAGGGTAACCATCACCAAACACTTCTGATCAATATACCCATAAATGGATAATATAGTATGGTAAATGGAAAATATAAAATAACTAGATGTAAGAGGATTTTTTTCTCCACAATTTCCATAAATTATGACTGTTTCTCAGACTTTTCCCAAGGTTCTCATCCCCACATCATGGGATGCTCCCAATCCCACCTCCTTGCTGTCACACCCACACAGCCAGGCCGCAGTTTCTTTGCCTTCTTCCCAGTGTTCCCCAACCACCTCAGTAGCTGCTTTTCCCTCACTCCCTTCCCATTTTCACACTCTCAGGACTTCACAACTTTGTTGCTACTCCCCCAGTTGGTGTTTTCAACCAAAGACAAAAGTGGAATAGTAGCTGACACAAAATTCACAGAAAATCTTCTCAGACTCACAGTTCATGTAGGCTTCACATCAGATTTTAGATTCCTTCTCAGCCCATAACCTCTGTGACATTGTCTAGCAACAAGTTTCACTGGATAATTATGCACTATATACAGAAGTTTTGATGCCAGTTTTAAACAGTGTCCTGTGATTTCACTACATGACACAGGGTAAAGAGGAGCCAGTTGCTTTTTTTAAACAGCATTCACAAGTGCTGTATCATGAGAAGGAAAACAATTTCAAATCACTGCAGAATATTTAAATATAGAATATTAGCTCATGGTAGCCTCTACGTGAACTTTATTTTGCTGAACTGATAGCTGTCATGTTATTTTAATAGAATAATTTTTCAACTTAAAGATTAATTTAGGACTTTTTTAATACAATCACAACTCTACTGGAACAGCATCAGTCTCTTAAAATAGATGCTTTTCACATTACAGTAGTTTCCATGGACAAATCTTACAGAGATACTCTCTCTATTTTCTTTCTGTAAAGGCTTTTGTCTCATAAACACCTATGGAAATTTATAGCACCATGTATATTAAGAATGCTATACTGAGAAAGCAAAAAGAAAATCTACCTAACCTAAATGCTGAGTCATAACTCTCCTGCAGTGGTAAAGTTCAAGATGCTACAAATTCAGACCAAACATGATCCTAGTAGCCAACTAAAGAAGGGGACATAGGGCTGCCAGCCTGCCCCACCATGGGTACATCTTGTCTGGGAGAGAAATTTGAGATTTATGGCTGATAAATTAACAGCATTTAAAAGAATAATTTAAGGTCTAGTAGAAAGAAATCACACTGTCAACGTAAAAGAAAAGGTTCCGTGTGTTTGCAAAAGCCCATATATGAAACTGTATCTTATGATGCAGAATCAACGCAGTGGTTATTGCAATAACCTCTGAGCCAGTGTCTGTCCTCCAAGTTGTTGATTGTTCTGATAGGTAGCAGTGAGTAAAATCCCACTTTCCTGTCAGTCCTGTTCTCTCTAAGTATAAAGAATACTGTTGAATTACTGTTAATGGTGCCAGCCATCATTTTCCACAGCACAGGAGCTCACACTGACAGAATAATACTCTCTAGTATGTTCAGTGTTTAAGTGAATAATCAGCACGTTGGTCATGTAACAAGTGTGGAGAAAATTCCTTCTGTTTATATTCCTATGTCAATCTAAATCAAAAATTTCAGTTTTCTTGAGGATTTTAATCAAAACCACATTTATGTATGAAGCTGCTTTATGATGTCTTCCTTAAATTCATGGCAGATGATTCCCAATGCCTTTGTCTCACAAGACAGGAGTCTCACTGCTACATCTGACACTGCATCACTTTCTAGCCAAATAATATGCCAGCAGTGGGCAATGTCAGCATTTAGACTATTGCCTCAAATCTGCCAGAGTTGTGTCCTCCACAGTCATCAATGGTTATTTTGAGAGCTGTGAAAACAAGACTGGAAATGTTATAAAAGCATTTGCAAACTACCAGAACCAGTAAGTATTTTTTCAGGTTTAGACTGGAGCAAGCATAAGGGACAGAAGAGAGTCAGAGGATGTATGGGACTACTTTTGCTTTTGACTAAAAAGCTATACCCTTAAGGAAGTAGGAAAAAGGGAAGAATATAGATTTTTTTTTCACACCAGTATATCCACAATATTTCAGTGGTCATTGAGGGGATGATGTGGGAGAGGAGGACTGTGGTGGGTGGGTGGAAAGGCAGCATGGCAGCTGGGTCTGGTGTGTGTGGTGTGGTGAGAGGCTGTGCCTCCCAAATCCTCTCATGGGGCTGTGGGTGCCCAGCAGTGTGCAGAGCTGTGCTCTCTGGGCAAGCCACGTATGACAGAGGGATGCAGAGAGAGGTTGGACTTCATGGTAAATCCAATCCTTTACCACCCTGAGAAACAGCTCTGGCACAGTAAATTCTGACACAGGCACTGTGGTTGTGGCTGGGGGATGGACTCAGGAAGGAGGGATGTCTCACAATCCTCACTCACCCTCACAGCCAGACCAGACCAGCAGCCCGTGGCAGATGGCTGAGTCCTGTTGGGCTGGGTGCTCATGACACCCATGTGAATTCCAGCATCCATGGAAATCCAGATTCTTTCACACTGCACACAGTCCCTGCCCAGGGTCCTTGTGCCCCTGCAAACACTTCTTACTGCAACCAGGAGCTCTGCTTGCCCCTCACTTTATTCCATGCTGCTGGATCCATTCATAGCCCCCTTTTCACTTGCTCTTCAATTTCTACCCTGTGAAGCTGTCTCTTGACCCATCCTTGGGTTTGTTGTACCTCTTTCTTTTTGTGTGAGTGACACCTTTACCGCTGAGTGTCACAGATACAGCTTTGAAAAGCAACCCCCTCACAAGCAATATTTAGCAACTGTTTTTAGATGCAGAGTGGAAGCTGAGATCTGTACATACCCTATCACCACAACAGGAGGCACTTGCTAGGGAGGGATGAAATCCCTTACATCCTCTAGTGATTAGATACCAGAATTAGTGCCTAAGTGCTTGTGAAGAGCTCTTTAATAGAGAAGAGAGGATGGTAAGAAGGAAAATAATGTCACCTTTCCAATAACCTTCTCTATATTTGGACTCTGTCTTTTGCAGAAGCTGAATAATAAACAACTTTCCTCTCTGACAGACAATTCTAACATGCTAATAATATTGTCTGCAGGTGATAATAGTGGATGACTAAATCAGAATGCATGGAAGGTACTAGGGAAGGAGGCAGAGGCTGTAAAAAGTTTATTTATTATCAAGTGAATCCCCAGGATGCAGAGTTCTGCTTTCTTGCCACATCCAAAAACAGAAAGGAAATACTTAAAAGATTTGTGTGCATAATGGGCATGGGCGAGTTTTCTCACAAAGGTCACTGGGACTGAAAGCCACTGATTCCTTCTCACAAATGAAAGACAAGAGAAGTGTGGAGCTGGGACCTGGGTCCCCAGCCCTACACATGCACATGTGGTAAAGAACTATAGCACCAAGGGTTGCAGCACAGGATGCCAATCCCAGTCCCACCCAAACATATTTGCTTTAATTTATCATTATTGTTTATCTGTATGACTTTATCAGATAAATAGAGTATTCCAGTGGGACACAAAAACTGCATTGCCCTCTCCATGAAAGCTTACACTTTAGGGGGGTTTACTGGTAAACTAGGTCAGGGATGAAGAAACTTTTGGATGCAGCTCTGGAGGCTGTCTCTCCCTGAGTCATTTTTTGGCTTCCTGTGAGCAAAATGCGGTGTTTTACTACCATGTGAGGGCATAGATGCTCCCACAGGATGACAGGAGGTACCTGCATTTTGGTCAGAGTAAGGGCATTCTCCTGCTTGTTACTGCATGTTCTCTCCAAGACAATGAGCTGTGCATGCAACTTCCATCACATACAATTGCTCATAAAGATGGTCCATGATGGAGGATGATTGCACTTGGTCACACAGTAGACACAGGTCTGCTGAGGCCAGGCCCTGGGACTCCCATCCTGGATACAGTGTGTAGGTAACTCATGGAGGAAAAGGTTAACATGAAAAAACACTCAGGAGTATGATGGCTTCAGGTGACTATCAGCTGTATTTTGTAAAAGTTTGGAAACTTTGTGGCAAAAGAGAATGTTAAGAAAGGATGTGTTGTGGTTTTTTTAAAATTATTATGTACTTTAGGCCTGCTTTGGTTTCTTGGAGAAAATGGATATCTAAAGACTCACAAAGCAAATGTGAGACCTAAAACACAGAAAAAAGTTAATGGATACTTGGTATAAGTTGTTTAAATATTTGGTTACAGGAAAGGAAATTTCAACTCACTGTTTTTCAATCTGAGTTCTTGCAAAAACATTTATACCTTTGAGGCTGTGTTATGTTGTGGGCCATTGAGCAGTACTGCATTTTCTCTTGATCGGTTCAGGTCATTCCTTAATTATACTAATTCTTTTCAGTCAGTGCTTTTCCTTTGGTTTTTTTCCACTACAAAAATGTGTGACTTATTGGTCCAGTACATCACCACGACAGATGTCCATGCAGCATGAACTTTATTTATAAAGAATGGATAGACATAAATGTCACAATTCCTTAAAAAAAAAAGTTTAAATTAACTAATCAACTGGTGAAAACTGAACAGTAATAATATTTACATAGGACAATGCTCACCTTCCTTCACAAAACTTAAAGTGAATTCTCACTCTGAAACACGGACAATGAAATATAGAAGCACACTGATAGCTAGCAGTTTCCTTGTAGATAGCAATCCACATCTCTTACAGAATTCACAGCTTACAGAACTTACATTTTCTCTGTAAATTAACCTAAAATAGCTCTTTGGCATAGTCATACCAATGGCTGCATTTCAAGGCCAATACTGCAACAGACACAGCCACTCAATGGCATTTAATCTGTGTAATGTCAATGATCCCCCCATTGGTGTATCCAGCAAGAAAAACCTGCCCAAATATTAGATATCCTCTGACAATGTCTATACTCATCCTTCTTACACCTTGACTGACATTAACACTGATTCTATAAAGACAAACAGGAAGCTTGCAACTTAGACAGCATTTCCAAGCACCAAGACAGAGACAGTGACCACTGATTTAACATTTAGAGCGTACGAAATATCACAATGCCCGGTGCTGTTCTAGAACATGTTTTTTAGATTTTCACCTGAATTTCTCAGCAATATGATCTCCATTTTCTCACTCCTTTGAAGCACCTTGGCAAGAAAATATCCCCAGAAAGTGTATTGGGAGTGTTTTAGAACCATCTCATCTGCTTTCCTGAGTGCACTTGCCTCAGCTTGACATTTACAGCCAGTCTACAATTTAGTCACAAAACATCACTTTCGTAGAAATAAATCACTTGCAGGTCAGTCCCACCATTTGATCTCTTCAATTATTGAAGTTAATATCAGTTTCAGGTTTAAATGTTCAGATCTCATTTTACCAGCTACCTTGTTGACTCTCTTCCATATGCTAATAAAACCAGACTATAATTAGGCTTCTACTCAACAGTCCTGCATGGTAAAACTATCCAGTGTGGCACTTATTCCAAAAATTAAAGCTTCAACTGAGTTCCTACTATTAAAGAGATATACTTTACAAATCTTCATATAAAAAGCCTACCTGGATCAATCAGAAGCAGTATACAACAGAACTGTACCAACTCCTGTTTCCCTATGTCGTTTGATAAATAAGACTTATAAACCACAACCTGCTGCTAAATTTACATTTCCTATTTCTGGAATGTGCAAAAAGTTTCCTAACTCGTTTCTTTATGAACTTGCATGTGGTCTTCTTTTTCAGAGAAGAAGTGCCTCTCTTCTGATATGAAATGCTTTCTACCATGTAAGTCTCTGTGTCTCTATCAAGAATTAGGGATGACTTCCATCAGAACATTAAACTAGAAAAGTCATTTCAATGTTTGTAAATATGATCTCACATTGTCTGATTAGATATCATTCTAATAAACAACAGAAAACAGTCCTGTTTCTCTTCAGAAAGCAGAGCCTCTCAAAAGTAATTTCATGAGATGGTGGCAATTAGTGTCTTGTGTCATTCGGGAAATGTGTCTCTTTTCAATTAAATATGTCGCCCAGTCAGGAAGAAAAGTGGTCTGTCCTCTTTGGCATTGGCAGTCTGGAATTCGTCCCGCAGACGGAATTGCCATTCATCCTCCAGCTCCAACCGGACAACGGTCTGGCGGAGAGAATTGCGGTCCTGGCAAATCACACACAGGGTGGCACCTGAGCAAACAGTTCAAAAGAAACTCATGTGAGTATCCCCTTTGTTATCACATCACCCACCTCCCACCACCTTTTGGCACTGAGACCTCCACTCCTTTCACATCAGGAGTTACAAATGGGCTTGGGAGGAAATGAAGCCTCTCAGGTAGGACTTGAGGAGATCTGTGTTCAGCTACCCAGTTGTCAGGATCTTCTTGTGTAACTGGAGGTACCTCAAAATCATCTAGTAAAATAGGACTAGCAACACTTTCCATGATCTTTAGAGTAGGAAAGGTAAAACTGGCAGGTCTAAGGTCATGATGGGTCCTGACAGAAACCAGATAAAGCCCTTCATCCATTCCTGTTGTAGTCCTTCAGATCATTTGTTACGTGAAACCCTCACTCAGCAAAAGCCACAAAGCAATCACTGTAATGGATGACTAAGCTCTTTGTGCTTTGCTGCTCAGAAATGGTCTAAACATCTCTTTAAAACTAATCACAAATTTTAGTTGTTTTTGGATTGGTAAACTCGTGTGCTGGCAAGAAAGAAACTGGTCAATGTGGCTACAGACACAAGCAAATCCAGAATGTCAAAGTAAAAAATCATACTTCAGTAACCAGTGCCAACTGTCCTGGCTGGCATGCTGATAACCACTTTAATGTGCATGCATGGCTTCCTGGCTTCTGAGGAAAGTCCTCCTTTACAAGAAAATAATTACCTCACCAGCATTCAGTAATCTAAATGAGAGATGATGAGGTAAGTGGTAATGCCCAAGACAAAAGAATCCTGTGAATATAATAAAAAGGAACAAGACAGACAGTCATATGACATTTAATTCCCATGTGACAGGTTAGAAAATCAAGTAGACTGCCAGGGGAGATGGAGAAGTCCCAAAGCAAATACACTTTGTGCTACATGATATAAAAATTGACTGGTCTATGCAAAACAAGACTGACTGGTAGCCTCTGTTTTAGCTGCAGCAAAGAACACAGCAGCTTGTAACAACTCTGCCAGTTTCAAGAGTCACTAACCACTAACCACTCGTCTCCCAGTGACAGCTACAGCTGAGTGAAACAAATCCCCAGAGCAACAAATGCCTAAGATAGCAACAGAAGGATTCAAAAGAAGCTTGCAATGTGACTGTCTGCAACACAAGTGGAAGTTAGTTGTCTCCACTGCTACACCATCACAAGGTTTACATGGAGCAACTGGCTATTAGGAATGCATTTTTAATGAGCCAGTTTCTATTTCTCAAATAAAAAATAGATTTTGACAGAGGCTTGTCAATCGCCCATATTCTATTGAAATTTAGAAAAGGTCCAAGAACACAGTAGGTAAATGCTTCACGTATAAATCTTCAACACTCAGTTTTCAAACAGAGTAAGGAGTTGTGCACATACTCTAGGCATGATGATATGGATTCCTGCTTAGAAATCTGCAGAACTTACAGCACTGCTGTAAGTTCTACTATCAGTTTACTGCAGTGCAGAGCCAGTATGATCAAGCATCAAAGTTGGGTGGGACATATAAAGACAAATATGAATACATGCGTATACATATATACAATATATATATCTGAAATAAATAGATTTAAACCACAGATAAAATAGATTTTCCACACATTCTCAGAGACCCATGTTACCTAATTCTTTATAATAAAATTATTGCAGCTCACCTTTAAGAAAATGAAACTTCTTCAAAAAGCTAGCTACAACAAAGGAGTCACAGAGGTACAGCAGGAGACCACTGAATGTCAAACCAGAGGAACTGATATTCAGAGAATGAGGCCGAGAACTCACGTAGCAAACTGCAATCTGATTGGGAGAGAGTGGAAAAAAATTAGCATCTTTCGAGCTTCCATACAGAGCTTCCAGTATTTGCACCTGATTCAAATTCAGACTTGCTTTCCAACTCCAAATATTGTGAGCTTTATAGTTCCTTCCGAAACATTGCACTACTTACTAACAATAGACATAAAACACAATTCATAACTATGTATTGCTACTACTCATTATTATCATGAGGCTTAGATGTGATAGAGTTTGAAAGTTGCAGTAACAATAGCTCCCCACAACCATAATGCTGTGACCTGCCCAGCGCATTTTATTTATATGTGAGTAAATACATTAACTCTGCAGTTGGACAAGAAAAGGACCTTTAGAAATTCCAAATTTCATTTACACTACAATAGGATTACTCAAGTCAGTAGAGTTGTGCATATACATGAATTTATGAGGTTTCCTCTTGCCTAGTTTGTTTTCCTGACTACTCCTGAAATCCACTATGAATGGGAATATTTACAGCACTCTTTCAGGACTTATAAATTCAGCTTAAGGGAATCTTCCATGCAATACTTTGTTCCAAAAGTACCACTGTACTGCTTAGCATACATACAGACACATCTGGCATGGATCAGCATGACTGATTGGAGCAACTAAGACTCTGTACCAGTATGCCCATTCTGTATTCCTTCAATCCTATTGGATCATATTCCAGCTCAGGCAGCAATTCCAGAATGAAACTGAAATCATTGCTGAATGGGTTAGAGCTGAAAGGATGCAATGGATGAAGACTGTAACAGTATAATGCCCTCCCACAGAGCTTGTTTTTCCAAATATGGTGGGGAAAAAAAACTTTAAAAATTCTGGGAGTAGCATACATGGGAAGGTTATAACTGAGCTCTTTGGAAGAGAAGTTCAGTAAATCCAAAAAGGCTGAATTTCATTTAGTATTCAGTGAAGAGATAAAAACAGTTCCTCTCTCCTGAACCACACCACCCTAGTACCAAATTTCTACTGACGTATTTGGGTTGAAGTATGACCTTGGCTTTAGACCCAAACTCATCAGAGAGAGCCAACAGCCCCTGAGATCTAATGTCAGCTTCTCCCATTCCAACTGGTTGTCTAGTATTTGATTCTTTGCCTCAGTTTATCAGTCTGAAGTGAACTAAAACATCTGTATATTTGAAGTGTTTTCTAAGGGTTATCTAGTATTTGTAAAACCCTCTTGTGGAAGAAATTTTCTGTAGGAAGAGCCAAATTATAGCAGATTAAGAAAACACAACTTTATTAGTAATTAGGAAAATTCTGACATTTCTCTCCATGTACTTTAGTTGGAGCCTCAGGTAATATTTCTATGGGACTAAGAATTGGATTTTAACATTATAGGGATGTACCTCATTCTTCAAAGGCTGTGTAACCATTATTAAGGAATAGATAACTAACCTACCCAAAACAGAGCCCATTTCTAGAGTTACTTGGAGATAGTTTTGTTCAGTACCTGTGGTCCTAAGTTAAGGTAACAGTCCACAGAGAGCACTGGATGGCTATAATTCTTCAGTGAGAGAGGGAAGAAGCGATGGCTGTGATACTGGAGATACTTTTCAAGGAGCAACTGAGCAGGTGCTGCCAAAAAGGTGTGCTTGCTGTCAGGAGCACAAATGTACTGAGCAGGGGAAATTGAAACTGAAGTATCAGATACCTGTAAGGAAAAAATATTTCTCATACAGATCAATCTTAATCAATCAAGTTGTACTTATGTGTATTCTGGTTTGTATAAAATATATCTCTACCCTAAAAATCAAAGTTTTAAGAAGAAAAGTTATTCAGCCAAAAAATACCTGCTACCAAAACAGTTTCAGTTTCATAAAATTACATTTAAGTTTATAGTCTTTGAGGTTTCTTCTTTGAACTCAAAGTACTCCTACCTATGAAGTATGAAGTCACATGAAGATGAGAAATTCTATAGCTGTAGATAAAATCCACATAGTGAATGGCTGCTTGGATTGCAAAGAGACACTTTACATGTATTTTTAAGTTTTAAAGGAAAACTACTAAGGACAGTTGCATTCATGACAAGAATATTGTGGATTTCAGAAATAAATAACTACAAAAAGCCCCACATGGCAGACATACTCCTTATAGGCAACAGATGATGCACCAAAATACCTCAGCTCTCCTGCTTAAAAAAGACAAAAAAGGAAAACAGAATTTTAACAACAGTGCAACAGAGGCTCAGTTCCCACCTTAGACTTTATGTGGAAGGATCGTTGTCCTCCCACTGCGATTTGCTTTTTCATGACATTGAAGTGGTTGAAACGACAGATGAGAAGGCCAGCACTGTGGACACGCAAGTTGAAGTCAACATCATCACATGTAAATCTGAAAAGAAAAAAGTCTTAGCAGGTCAGAGGAAGGTTCTTCATCACACACTGATGAATACAAACACTCAGAGCCTTTGATCAGCACCATTAGTTACATTCTGTGGGACTATGAACCTAGTGAATACAGTTCTGTTAACGGTAATGCCGTCTATGACAAAATTATAATCAAATTATAATCTGATCTATTCTGAGTGGCACAATAAATGAAAATGTGGGATTTCTGAGAGAGCTGAATGTGAGAAACAACTACCAACAAGAACAAGACTTTTTTATTCTTTTCTTCTGACTATCCTGATGAGCCCACATGTGGTATGTTGCAGTGTTGTGTTACTCGGGGTAAAAAACCTATATATATGTATATATGAATGACATTTGGCTATGCACTATTCATCCATACATCCCTGTTTCTTTTAGAAGGGAGAGCAGTTAGGGAGAAGTACAGGATTTACCAAAGGCCACTTGGAGTAGACCAATATTGCAGAGTACACTGCTGACTGTGTCTACCCTGTCACTTAGTTATCACAGTTTTATATATTATAGAAATTAATGTCTTTTTCCAACTTTGGGCAGCCTGGGAAGGATTTGAATCATCACTAAGAAAACAAAATCTGTCTGCATGCCATTTACCACCTTCCTAAAAAACAAGAGCTTTTGTAAAATTTCCTTTATTTGGTTTATCACCTCTGCTAAAAAGTGTTCCTGATTCACTTACCTGTTCTGATTGTACTGTACATTCTGAGTAAGATCCACATTCAGCATAATGAAGTCATGCACATGGCAGCAGGAGAATGGTTCCTTGATCTCAGCACTGTTTGTTTTACTGGACCATTTCCTCATCCCAATTAGGGCATAATGAGTGACATTGGGAGTTGCTTCAATATGTTGCAGAATTTGCTTCAGGGAAACATTCCTTTCAGTCCATGTATAGTCACTACAATAATTATGAAAATGTGTTGATTTTAAAATATACAGAGAACATTCAGAATCTCTTTCAGCTGAAGAGCAATTCTTAACTGTTGGAAGTTGTTATGACTTTCAGGTAGATAACTTCAGTGTTGCCTTACTTTACTGTATTTTTTTGTCTCTCACTCTAGTTAAAATTAACTGGTGCTTATGTGGTGGGGACTGGTATGACAGTTCTGAAACTTAGTCAAATCTCTCAAAATATTCACTCAGATATGTAAACTTTTAAAGTTACCTAGATAATATTACAATGCAGGGTTGCTGACTTGTGCCATAACTTAAACAAAAAGTATTGAGATCCTTCTAGCCCACCCCTAGAGTCCATAAATCTCAGTTTTCATTGAGTTTCATTCTCTGGAAGTTTGCTGTAAATTCTGCAAAGTCTGTAGATAGAATAGATAAAAATATCTAGCACAAACAATATTCTAAAGTAATGAAAAAAAATACTAGTGCAGGGATTTGAGGAACTCATAAAGAAGACACACAGACTGGGACTGACAAAAGAGACAAAGGAAATCAGTTCCACTGATTCAGCTGTCTTTTAGCTTCCCTAGAAAAATCTGCTGAGAAATGAACATGTGAGTGTCCGTGTTGTCCAGTGTACCAGGGAGTGTTTACAGAGAAATCTGAAATCTGAAGTTCAAGTAACTCTAGCTTGAACAGTGACGGCTGCAGGCCACATAAATCCTCAGGGGACAGGAATGAAAAACAGGCACTACACTATGTCCCATGCAAAGACAGATGCCTAGGAAAGTACTCTCCTTGGGCAAATATAATTCTCTGCTTGTACATGGTAGAAGTTGCAGTGTAGCAAACATAATTTCAAAATTAAATGCAGAGAAAAGTTAAAAGAGATCAGATGAAAAAACATATATTACACTATTTACCTTTTCCTGTCTCCTGAACAATCAACTTCTACTGCATTCCACATAACACAAGAGTCATCTGAAATGACAATGAAAGGCCAAATATCCTGGGGTTTTATCCCCAGCTCTTCCTGTCGATTCCGTTCAAGCTCCAGGTTATGATAAGACAACTCTTTTATCAGGAAGTGTGCAGCACCTGAAACCATGGGCATAAACCACCAGGTTAAAAAATGGGGGCAGAAACTGTGTGCTTTTAAGTCAGAAGCCTTTTGTAGTGAATATTTCTGCAGACAAGGGTATAAATCACTTTGAAGACTTTAACACCCCACCACCCCCAGAGCCAACTTGCTTTGTCACTTGCCAAACAAGTAACTTACAGAACCACATTGGGAAGGATGAAAAATGAGGCCTGACTTCTGTGGTAAAGATTTGCTCGTGTCTTAAGGATTTAGTGACCACTTCTTTTATCCTGACAATATTTCTGTCTGTTAGCATGTCTTAGTGCAAAGACTTAGAAATGCTGACTGACCAGCTGAATGACATTGGAAATTGTCCTTGATGATCTACTTTGAATGTTTGTCACTACTGCCCTAAATAAGTTGTGTCAGCAGCACAAAGAGTTCAATATTTCACAGATGTTATATTAGCAGAACCTACCTAAGGGATGTACCCAACCAGAGCACCACTGCCCATGCAAATAGCACACAATTTATTTCCACAAGGAAACGGAGTCAGTAACTCCATCTGAGTTTTAGCACACTAGTACTGCCCCCAGCTTCTTTCTAAGACAATGGAAGAGTTAAGTATTTCTAGGGTGCAATTCATTGAGCTTGTTTAAGGTATCCTGGATTAAGTATATTCAGCTGTGACACACTGTCTTCACAGGGAATCCAGATCACCAGATCAGACATCCCAGCTGCAAGGTGCATGTCTACATCTCACTGTTGAATAATAACATCCCAAGGACCCAAGCTGTGTGTCCACATTTTTTAGAACCTTTTGTTACACTTACCTACTCCTGCACTATTGAAAATGCTTGGAAGAACGAGCATGATGTGGTTGGGCCAATATTTCTTATATATGGCCATTTCATACTCCTTGACAACTAAAACATGCAAATGACTGGCTCCATCCATTGCATGATACAAATTGAAAAGGCCATGTTCATGACGACCAGTGGTGGGAGTAAAAGTGGGGCTTTTTATGTAATCTTCACTCTGTAGGTAAAAAGAAGTGTGAGCTGCTGTATTAATCCAGAGAGAAAAAGAATAGGTTCTTCAGGAGAATAAATCAGATCCACTAACACTAGACAAACTGACACATTTTAAACATCCTTGATAGGAAAATAAATAAATTCCATAAGAATCTGAAAAAAGAAGACTCTATCATTTAGCTTATTTGACTGATGAGAGTGTGGTAGAATGGACAGGACTGCTGACCTTGACCTACCAAGCGCAGAGGTACCTTGAGCTAGATCTGGAAGAGGATTTAGGTCCATATGATATAGGACAGTAAGGAGCACCTTACTCCAAAAACTACAGTACAACTCTTCTGACTGGAGCAAGGGAATAGAAATAGAAGCAAAGGGAGAATAGTCTTTAAATGTCAAAACCTCAAACCAGCAAGAAAAGATTCCACAAGGACCCAGTGCAGAGTTCTGACTGTGTAGCCAAGCACGAGTTTAGTGGGTGAGGGAGAGGAGATGTCATTTTTACATTGCTGTTGTGTTGCTGTCTAGGTTCTTCTATTTCAAATTTGAACTAGACGGTGATATTGATTTATTACTTTTATTGGAAGCAGGTTATTTTCTCCAGGATAAAAGTGCTACTGCTTACTGATGTTCCACAAATTGCTTCAATACTCCAAGCAGTGAGGCCTGAGCAAGGCACAGCTTCACCTTAAACATGGGTATCAGGAATCTCTGTAAAGGTCAACATCTCTGCACTGCTGTGGCCTCACCTCAAATATTCTGTGCAATTTTGAGTGCCACAACATAAGAAAGATATTAGACTATTAGATAGTGTCCAAAAAAGGGCAGGCAAGATGGTGCAGGGCCCTGAGGGGAAGCCGTGTGAGGAGGGGCTGAGGGCACTGGGTCTGTCCAGCCTGGAGGAGACTGAGGGGAGACCTCAGTGCAGTTACAGCTGCATTGAGAGGGGAAGACAGGGACAGACACTGATCTCTGCTCTGTGGGACATTCCGAGGGAATGGTCTGAAGTTGCAGAATAGGGCAGGTTTAGGCTGGATATTAGGAAAGGGTTTTTCACCCAGAGGGTGGTTGGACTCTGGAACAGGCTCCCCAGGGCAGCAGTCACAGCATCAGCCTGAGAGAGCTCAAGAAGTGTTTGGAGAGCACTCTCAGGCACACAGTGTGATTCTTGGGGATGATGCTGTGCAGGGCCAGCAGCTGGACTGGATGATCCTTGTGGGTCCCTTTGAACTCAGCTTATTCTGTGATTCTGTGGTCAGAGTTTGCAGAGCCTGTCAAATAGATGACCTTACAAAGTTTTTTCTACAAGCATAACATGATTTTTTATACAATCTTGAAGCCATGACTAAGATTCTTTGAAAGAGTTATTTTTGTATGAAAGTAACTGAGCATTTATGCAGACTAAAACAGGATATTCCACTGCTTTTCTCTATAGAAAAAAACACTTCCTCTTACTAATAGTATCATAAATGAAATCGTATCTTTGAATTTCTTTGCAGAAACTGTTCTCACTTGAACATCTTAAACCCATAACCAAAGACCTTTTGTCATGGAAAAAACAGTTTCTACCAAAGGATCAACCTTGACTATGAACAAAAGATAGAGCTTATTGGTGTCCTGACAATTTTTTTCATATATCCCTTTCTGGGAGAAAATACAAGCTTAGCATAAGGACATCTTCATTGTCTCTTGACAGTAGGAATTTTAGTATAGAGAATACTAATTCAACTAATTTTGAAACTGGTGGTGTCTTTCTCCCATGTACGGCCATAAATATAAACAAAAATATCCACCTACCTTATCTGTGACTAGCGGTAGCCTCATACTTTCCAACTGTCTTCCCGGTTGGCTAAAGACAAAATGATGCTCCTTTGATTTTGGAATGATAAAATGGAGCTGTATCTCTTCTCCCAGCATAGAATAGGAAAAGGCAAATGCATGCAGAGTAGACTCATAAATCTAAGAATGGGAAAAATATAATTCCAGTTAAAGTCAAACTACAAGCTCTCGGTGTAGTTTATATATATTTACAACATTGCTAAACAGATTACAGTAACTTATTGTATGGCATTAGATTTAACTTTATTATTCATAAATATTAAGCAATATTCCCTAGGCTAGAGCTTAAACGAAAAAAAATACACATTAAAGTGTTCCCTCTTTTGAAACTGTTCTTTCAGCTTTGTCTTGCAGATGGTGCCAATACTTACAGGTTCCTTCTGGCTTTCAGAAATACTGGCACATTAAAACCAGTATTTGCATTGCTGGCATCTTCTTCCTCACATTATAACAGGTAAGAAATTAGAGGATTATTCTGAATAAAAGCAAGTTGTATACCAAACATAGACTACTCTGTGCTGGACTACTCCTGTATCAGAAGTAGCACCTGTTGCAGTTACTCAGGTGCAAACTTTTCCACTTAAGCAAAGCCCAGTGGAAAGCTTACTGGGAAGGTAGTTTTAACTGGTAGTACACATGCAGATCACAGCACTGAATAAACTAATGTAAATGACACAAGGATGAGTCCTCTGATCTCCCCAAACTGCAGCCTGGTCAAGACAGGCAAACTTCACGAAATAACAAAATCTGTAAATCAGCTGCAGGTGTACACACGTACAACTTCTAAGCCAATTAAAATACAGTGAATGCACACGAACTTCTGATCTGCAGAGTAACACCTGGAAATCTTTACCTGGTACCTGGGATTGAAACCCATGTACTGATGACACTGCTCACAGTGATGGTAGGTGTTATACGCTGCATACTTGGACAATCTCATCCTAGTTGTTTGACGGCACGTGTACATATCTTCCTGTCTCCTGCTCATTGACCTGTCTGTTAAGAAAAGAAACAAATTAAATGTAACATATATTCAAGCCTTGATTGTATTCTCTTGTGGCAGACTGTTTCTGTCACTGAAATCAGCTTCAAGGAAAAATGGAGATATAAAACATGTACAAAACAAACTATTAATTAATTCCGAGCCCACTATGTTTTATAAATTGCTATGTAAAGCAAAGAGAACTGCAAAGAATTATCTAAAAATTCATGATTATGATAATTCAGTACAGATTTCACATAAGGCTGAGATGTAAGCAATGCCTGACCATTAAAATTTTCATTGTTGCTATTATTGGTAAAATGCTTACAAAAGCAATAAATAGCAAAAAAAGACCCTCATGACATTTGCCATTCTGTGACAGACATCACAGTAGATTATGTGAAATGAATTTGGCAATTTAGTGATCTTGTTTGTAGTGTATATTCATATTTTTCAAAGGATGCCCTTTGTGAGAGACTGAGGGAAGATGAGGTGTATTTTCTGCTGAAAAGGACTTTGTTATTTAATCTTCCACTCAGATTTTCAGTATCAGACCAGGCTGCTCAAAGCTGTTGCTTGTCATACTAAGTTTCAAAAACCACAAGAGTGGATTTTTTATGCTCTCTCTGGGCAACCTGTTCCATGGTTTGACCACTTTTATTCTGCAAATATTTTTCATACCATCTAATCATAATTTCCCATATTGCAACTTGTGTCTGCTGTCTCTTGTCCTTATGCTGTGTATCTGTAATAGTTTGTGTCTATAAATTCTCATTAGGAAGTTGAAGACAGCATTCAGATGCACCTGCTAGACTTCCCCAGATGAAACAAACCAAATTCACTCCAATTTTCTTCGTATCTTGGTGGTTGCTCATTGGCCTCACTTCTCTGTATGAACATCTTTCTCATTTGGGCTCTTGGGAAGCCAAAAACTTGACAGAATACCCAGATGTGACCTTAGAGTTGTTATCACAGAAGAATAATCACTTCCCTTGACCTGTTGCTAGATTATTAGTAAGCCATTAACCCAATGGAGAACTGGTGACAAACATTCAAATTATTGTCAACCAGGACCATCAAGTCACCTTGATCAGAGCTGCTGTCTATAGAGCTGGCCCCAAACTTGTACAGCTGAATAAAATTATTCTATCCCAGTGCAAGGGGCACGTTTGGTGAACTGTTCAACTGTTCTTGAGGTTCCACTTCTCCAGCCTGCCAAGGTTTTTCTGAATGGCAGTTTCCTCCCTGTTTCCTCCCTGCCACCCAGTCCCCTGGGCTTGTGTGTGTCCAGCTGGCTGATCCAGGGGACTGATTCACACATCGATACTCCAGGATTCTAGATCTGGACATATTTATCTCATGCTTTCCAAACTTAACCTAAAACCTTAAAAAATGAACCTATTGACACTTTTAAGTACACAACTAACTTTACCCACATAAGCCACTTAATTTCTACAGGGCAGGACAATGCTACTTTGTAAAACCATTCAAATACACAAAATTATTGTGGAATTAGAGCATTTTAATGAAAGATTATCCATACAATATTCCATAAGCCATTTATAAGGTCATACTATGGTACTTCTTCTGGAAAACTTGAAATATTTTTTCACTATTACTTAATCAAATTCAATGCTGATATTTTAACTCTGCTTAAAAGTTTAACAGGATTCTCACATTAAAAGCAAATAAATACATATATATGTACCAATCTAGATTTTTAGAATTCTAACCTTCACTGTTTATTGTCTGAAGCTTTGAACAAATGAGACTTGCATCTTCATATTTTGGATCATGGATAGTGTAGTCAAAAGGTATCTTCTTAAATGTCTCCAAATCTGGCCACATATCTCCAGGTTGATGGTAGTATCGATCAGATTCTTCTTTTATGTCTATGATATTATTGAAAAATAAGAATTCAAAATTTTTAAAATATATATTACTATATATGCCTTTGCTGTACTGATTATTCCTGCTTCATTTTTTCTTTCATTAGTCTGATGACACAGTATCAATATTCACCAAGAGGTAAACATTTACACAAATGTGCCATGCACCTCAATGCAACTCTACCTTTCAAAAATTATCTTCATGTCCTGTCTGAGCTACAGAAACACATCTGAAAACACAGAGGAGTAATAAACTGTAAATAAAGCAAGTTTGGACTAAAATTAGCTATTAGCAGAAACTTTCTTCCCTCAGGTAGTCTTGTGTACTTAGAAAATATGACATTGCTTCTCACGGTATAAATCTGCCAAAACTCTGATGATTCCTTTTATATACCTTACCTTCATTCCAATTCTACACTGAAAACCAATGGCTGTGTATCAGTTAATATACATAAATCCTGTTGATCCATTTCCACAAAAAACCAGAGGTGTGTCTTTGTTTATAGAAAAGATGACTAAATTCTAAATGATGAATAAAATAATAAAATATTCTTAAGTATCAGTTGAAGATCACAGAAAATTTTTCTTACAGTATTTATATAATGTAATGCAATTGCAAAGGTGAATAGGATAGAATAGGCATAAAATATATGACATATGACCATAGGGACACATGTTTCAATTGAGCATAACGATTTTCTATTGTCTCCAGAATATTTTTATATCAAGAACTTACTAATGTTGATTTCTTCCTCATCATAAACATCCACTTCTGTCAGTCTAATCAGCATTCGGGACAAAATACTGAGGAACTGCAGATAGGCACCTGTTTTCCCTATCTGTAAACATATAAATTAGAAAAAAAAAAAGAAAGTAAACTTTTGCCATTCACCATGTTGATTTTCCACATAACTGGAAATTGTAGCTGTAGTGAAATTGAATATTAATATTCAGTGCTTGGATATCCTTGTTATTTGTTATTCCTTGCCATAAAATGAAGAGCTTAATGTTCAACAGTTTTATTCTTTCTGTGCAGGAGCCTAGCTGGAAAACACATTTTATGTCACAGGTCTAATTGCAGGCCCACAGACAAAAATTTTCTCTCTTGATGTTATACGTTCTACACAGCAATGAACATTTTAAATCCATACAAGCTCATAAAATATACAAGATAACTAAAGAATTATCCCAATCCTTTCATTTCATGTGATTTACCTGTACACTGCCTGCTACTGAAGTACAGTCACTTTCCTGAGGAGTAAAAGTGGCAACGCGTTCCTGGGAGAGTTCGTGCTGGCCACTTCCACTCCTGAAGGACATGGTCTGTGCAACAATGTCCTGCTCCACTTCCTATGCTGAAAATACATTATTTCGTTTCCAATCTTCTAAAATTACCTTTCAAAAGTCCATTTAAAAATTATCTTAAGAATATAACTTTCTCCTTGTTTTTTTACCCCATCAACACAACACATAAATTTTCCCTTCACTATATCAAGAGTATTGCTGGAAGGTAAAAGCCACAGCCAGTGATTTACTCACTGGGTTGTTCTGTCTGTCACACATAGTTTGCTGATGAGAACACAAGCAAATAAGGCCAGTTTTAAAATCCATAATTGTGTGTGTATGGGCTGTACAGGGGAGGTTAACACGTAGATCAATTACAACACATTGGACAGCAAATGTCTGATTTCACAAAGTGGCACCAGATTTTGGATTAGGTCTATATTACTACTGAATTGAAAACCCAGCTTCACTTCCATCACTACTAGGACATGTCAGAAGCATAGGAATTGCTAAACAGAGTATTAAAGTTACTATTTTACTATGACAAGAAACATTTTCATTTTCTCTCAACACTTGAGGAAGGGAGGCTTTAAATTCAAAGTGAGAGATCAGACATTTGTTTTGGTCAAAGTTCATTATCTGTTGTTTTTCATATCAGACTGTAGTTTGAACAAAGGGTGGATAAGGGTTCCATTATCTCTGTTGAGAATCAAGTAACAGCACACAACTCTCTGTCATCCTGGAATAACATAGAAAAAATAAAAGTGACTTTGAACAGAGGAAATGACAGCATGGACTACAGTCAGCCCATTTTGTGTTTTATGTAAAATCCATTGAAATTAATGAGAATTTTTCCTCTGACCTTGGAGCAAGGTTCTAAACTTGGCTGCAATGATTACTGATTAAGGAGCTAAAACTTATTTTCCCACATCTGAAGCAGAGAAAATACTTTCATTTGTTTTCCTCACATCTGAGATTACCTTTTCATTTTCTTATGAACATATTCTTTTAAAGTGCCCCTGATCATCTTTTCATTAAACGCAGAGTAGCCAACACCTGTCTCCTTGATATTAGACATCTATAAAAAATTAATTCTTAATCTGTTTGAAGTATATACTTAGACTTGTCAACAGAACAATATGCTGAAAGCCTTACTTTTTCTTTTTGATATGTACTAAAATTTTATTCTGTCAAACTCATGTGTTTTTCTTTCCTTGGGGTCCAGTCTTTGCCAGTGCATTTTCACAATGTGTGTGGGAGTGACAAAGCTACTGTTATGAGGTGCTGAGATGAAAAGCATCAGTCACCAGGCTCTAGTGTACACACAGCTGTAGGGTCATGAGTCAAAAGTTCTGGAAACCACAGGATGACAAGTGCTACACCATTAAACTGTAATGCATGCACTTAGGCTATTGCATGCATCAGACCTTACCCAATCTCATAATGTGTCACATATACTGTGAGTTTTATGAACTGCTAGATATGTGCAATGCTGTATGTAAAAAGGAATATTGAGGAATATATTCATGTTATTAGAATGTTTCCCTGCCGGGGCTTGGAATTCCCAATTCCAGTTGCCAATTCCCAGAGACTGGACTGAGCACATGCAGCATTCATATTCGAACTCCATTCGCTAGCACATTTGCCTGCATTTGTTGCTCAAGAAATGAACTGGTGGAAGAGAGCTCACCTTTTTCAGGTCATTTTGAGAAGAAGATTTTCAAAAAGATAATGAGAAATTAATGACTTCTCATTTACAATCAGCATTTACTCCACATGGGAAGAATCTTCAATAAGTGAGCTTGCAGCATACCCAGATAGTTAAATGCACCTTTAAAATTAATTGTACTGCTTTCTATGTATACCATCTTTAGGCAAAATGGAATAGCACAGAAAGTCATTCTTTGCTTGAAAATACTGAATAGCTATCAAAAAACTCAACTTCCACATCTCTCCAAAGAGCCCCCTCCCCATCTGTCACTACCCCTTTCTCCAAGACTAAGTAGCTACAAAAAGATCCTGCAAGCAGGATATGCACACCTTTGAAGCACAAAGCCCTGCATCTGCCCATCCTCTATCTCCTAACTGCAACAAATAGGAGATCTGAAAAGAAATTTTGAAGTGGATACATGATTGGTCTGCAGTTTTACATGGCTTTAGGGAAGTCAAACACAATGCTGTGCTGATCCTAACTAGTGACTCTGGGCTAAGGATGATATATTAATAATGACAACAGTTGGTAAGGAAGTACAATGAGCAAGGTGTTTTTCCCCATATTCTGTCTTTGCTCTGGACACCAAAGCTGCAAATATATTTGGAGATTGAAGGAATCCAGAACTGGACTGCATTCTTACAATTTCTGACACAAAATGTCATGTGGGAGGGGCCACTATGACAAACAGCTCTACTTTCCAGAAAAAAGGTCCCTCAAACATGTGGCAGTGCTCAGTGCTTTGTAAAATAAGGCACTTGGGAGCAATATTCCCCAGTAATTGATATATTACTCTTAATTTGTTCCTGTCTGCCTGACTTTGGAAGACAGAAGTCTGAAGAATCAAGACTTGGAAGAAGAAAATCCCAGAAGACAAAGAAGTGAAAATCTCAGATCTTGTGAAAATTGATGATAACTAAGGAATTTGGGGCCTGATGAGATTCAGGAGATTTTTTTCTATTTTCATCCTCGGTGCCAGGGATGATTGACCCATAAAAATAAGAATACGCTTACTCTGCAACTCTTCATTCATGAAGAGTGTGGCTGTAGCAAGAGGAAGAAAATTTGACATCTGTATGAAGGTCTGCATCAAAGACAGGTGTTGTATGAAAGACATATATTACCAAAGAGGAAGGGAAAGCTCTCCAAAGATTTTGACTACTGAACTCTGCTTGCCATAAAGGATAGGGTGCAAACCAACTTAGAATCTGAGAGAGAGCATTCCAGTCAGATAAACTGCATGTGTGCCTCCATGCATTCATGGAATGACATCCGAAAGTGCTGTTGCAGAAGGTGTAACTAATGAGCTTCCTTTTTAAACTTGTTCCAAATGCCAGACACCAGGACCACTAGAAGTACTTTATTATTCTTACATGTTGGTATGAAGTATCATCTGATTTCAGGCCTCACATTTGGAGAAATATGGCAAAAGGGGAAATAATTCCATAAGGCTTTTCTATTCTAATTTCCAGGTAAGACAGTTCTTCACATACCATGACAGTGGTTTTCAAACTGTGGCCTGTGAATCAATGATGATTTGCAGAAAACATGCTGATGATCCACAAACAGTTGGTCAAATGTTGATGGTTCTTCTCCGTGTTTCCACATGCTACATTTTTCTAAAACACAGCTAATAATAGATATATTAAATATTTCCCTAATATTTTTCTTACATAAGCTGAATGGTACATACACCCATTGTAATGTGATTTTAATAAAAGTAGAGTAATAATAATATGGGCAGCAGTTCCTTTCTTCAGGAAGTGTCTTAAGACATGCTTGTTTCATTCCCTGGACGTGGTGCCACAGGACTGAGCTGTGCTCACCAGCAGCTTCCAACTTCAGGAAAATGCTAGTTTTAAATTTTAAAATCCAGGTAAAAACCAAACAAAGGAAACCTTGCTTTGCAGTTTGGGGAACTTTAAGATGAATGTTCTGAAGAAAAAATACTTGAGGGAATTTAGAATTCCATGCAGGCATTTGAGTGGGTGCACCAGGGAATTGATGCCGAGCCATAGATGGCTCACGTGTTGCTCATGGTGATCACATTAAATTATCCTCACTAATCTAACTAATGGCTTCACTTTGATCATGTCAGCTAAGTTACGGATAAATTATTCCATACCTATCCAGTTTTTCTCTATCTCCTAGAGCCTATTACAAAAATAAGGCTTTTATTGCCTTCTAATGTATATAACTGTCCTTGTAAAAACGCATCAAATCTTCCAGAAAAATATTTTGACCAGTACATAGTAAAATATCTCCATGAGAGAAGGGTGAGCATATTTTGTTACTAATTTTCCAGACAGTGAAGATTGTAATTTTGATTCTCTAACATGCCTAGTTTTTTTGCTCTGTTGATTTAGTATTTTTAATTTTAACCAGAAAATTGCTTTCTGATTTAAATTTTAATAAAGGAATCGCTGCTTGATAAAGAAAACAAGTAATTACTAACTCTTGGGAAGATACTGCTCTTGCCGTCTTATACTTTGGCTGAGATCTTACCAACATTTAGATATGAGTTGTCCAATAATTGTTTTCATTTCTACCTATACCTCTTGATGCAGTATTAAGTCCATATGACATGTTAATATCAAAAATAATGAATAAAACCTACTTCAGGAAGGAAAATTATTTCTTCTCAAAAGAGAAGGGTAATTCTAATTTATGCATGTTTTATTACTACTATTCCCTTCAAGAAACACCTTAAATTAATCCACATACTTGTAAAGCTATTTGGTTTACAGTTTTTAGCACTTTGGGAGGTTAAAATAGTAAAGGTAGAAAAGTTTCTGGGTTTTGCCATGAAAATAGAAAAAAATTAAGATATTTTCATCAAATAACAAATGGAAAATTGCATTAAATTAATATTTAACCCTACATTTTTATACTTGAGAAGAAGATATAATAATCCTAATTTGATGTGCATGAATTTGTTCTGTGTGAAAATGGTATATTCTTTAGAAAGAACTGATGAATATAAAATGAATAAACATATAAAAAACATCCTTTAGGAACTATTCCAGCTGTAGGACCCGAAGCAACACTAGGAAATAACCTGCATTGTGAAGACAGTTGAAAAAGAGATGGAATTTCAAGTAAAAGAATTGTTACCAAGGCTAAAATTCACTGCTGTACAGAGGGTCAACAGGAGTCCTATTCCATATTGGGAAAAAAAACCAGAGAGATTTAATAGTGAAAAGTGGGCTGACAAATAAACAAGCTGCCTGTTTGATCATAGTTGATTAAATTGCAAATATCAAGTATGTGAGGCATCAAAACCATCTCACCATGTATAATATGCTCTCAGAAGTCTCTGAATGACTCTTCTGAGAACCACAATTGACATTTGGCACCCAAAAGCACATTAATACCAAAGAAATAGTTGCTTATTGGCTAATCTGAATCTTTAGGATGGCTTTCAGAATTGTATCTTTATGGGGTTTGATGTGAATGCAATATAAAATTCTAACAGAAGTTAGAGCCTGTCATTTTGTTACAGCCTGTCATTTTGTTTCAGCTTGTCATTTTGAGGGGTTTTTTGGGATGAAAATGAACATCTCTCTCCACATTGTACTCATTTTAATGCTGCAGCTGAGTATGAAATTCAGTTTCTTGATCACATACCACCTCAGTATTTGGCAAACACAAGCTATTTAGATCAAAGAAATGGACAGTGTTCATCAGAATATTTTCTGGAATCCTTTAAAAATCAGAGTAACATCTGTGGGAATTCCAAACAGGAAAAGCTAATTTATTCTCTTTCTACTCTTCTGCACCGCACATTTAGGTATACAATGGAAAACAGCAATTTAACAAATAGCAACATGCAGTTGTTTATGCCATGGATGGGCACTGAAGAGTGGATCATGTGGCAAGCTAATTCAGTTATTGAAGTAACTATCTTTGGAGTAATTCTTTGGGTTGATGTCACAGTAAATGGAAGCATCTTTGTCTTGGTTTGCATTTATCCTGTTTGACTTCTGAGGTTCACAGGAAATATATCTGCTCTCAGCAGGCACAGTGCCTCTTCTATCTCGTTGCTTCATACTTCAGTAAAACATGAGGTGCCATACTACCTTTAGCCTGTAATGTGCACTTAACCAGGAGATACCTTGCTCAGAGACAAGTGCTAAACATTCCTAGAGAATTTACACGAGAATTAACTTCTTAGAACTAGACCCGTTTCCATATATATTTTCAAAGTGATGTAAAACCTCCTGGGTCAGCTACTCATCTATTAAATATGGCTCTGCTACTTTGAACTGGCCTTCTTGCATGTATTATTTACAACAGCTTCTATTTCTGTCTGCTGTGCAAAGGAAACAAAATAATTTAATTACAAACTCCCAGCTGCTTTCACATTGATCATAAGAAAGTGGCTTTGTTAAGATCTTTGATCTTTATTTAAAATGTAGATGCATATCCAACTTTAACAAACTGAAATGACACACAAAATCTATCTCTTGAGCAAAGTGTCTTTAAAAAATTTTAATGGAGAGAGACTGAAAAAGTGAATATTGCTGCAGCTTCTCTGTATTGGAACTCAGACTAACAGTAAAGAAAGGAAGATATTTTTTATTAGAAGGGATTAGGAAATAAAATACAAGTAATTTACTCTCCACAAAAAACCCACTCCTTCAAGTATGAATAATAACAACTAAATATTGTTTTTCTGAGATCATGATAAAATTCAACAAAATAAATCAACGATAATACCTTCTACTTTTTACACACCTGTGGTGGCCCACTCAGCAGCAGTCTCCTTGGGTGAAAGGTGTCCATTCTGCCCTCGTTTCTGTTGTTGTAGTCCATATGGATTGGCTTGGGAACCGTCCATTGGCGGTAGTACAGCGACTGCTCCGTGCACGTCATCATCTTACTCATCAGAGGACGAAAAGAACTTGCCCACATAACAGAATGGTAAGGCAAGAGGGAAGAGGATTTGGGAAGTCCATTGCTGTCTGTAGAAGTAATAATGTCATAAACCAGTTTGGGCAGGAAAACTATGGGAGGCTGTTTTGATGCTTTGGTCATGGAGCATTGAGACGTCTGTAGGATGAAGGAGTTATGAGTAGGTGCAGAGGAGGAAGAAGAGGAGGAGAAAGGTGAGGAGGATGACGAGGTGATGGAGACTTGGGCACTTTTTACATTTTGTTTCATATCCAGCTGTTCAGTGACAGGTGGCAAGTGTTTGCTGATTGTTGTTTGTGCCCCCTTGTCTATTTTCTGCTTCTGCCTTTCACAGTTATTTGTAGTTTCTTCAGTGTTGCTACCTTGGGCTTGGGGAGGAGATGACTCTGTGCAGAATGCTGTAACTAAAAGAAAATTTTTATTTCAACACAGTGCAACGATCTCTGCTTGTCAATGCCACAGTTAAACAAAGCACAACAAATAATCCTCTTGATACATTGTCCAGCAAACATTGCAATCTTGTTCCTCTTCCCTCTTTGACCCTCCTCTTATAGGAAGCCATAATGGGACTAGTTTGGAGTATTCAGCAGAAAGTGGCTTTTACATTCCTGAAGTGTGTAGGAAAGATGTCAGTGATTGTCCTGTCTATTTCCCTCATACATTCTTTGCCTAAGGTACTCAGTGGATACTTTAATCACTCAAGACAAATACAAAATTACTGAAATCATTAAATGAATTGAAGAAAATAATTATTTCCAGGCTATTACCCCATCATACTACAGAAATGTCTACTCAGACTGACATCTAAAAACAGTTCTCTGAGTCAGCTCTGTTCTGACACCCATATATCTATGTCACTGCAGCACTCAGGATGATCTAATAAAACCTGGCAGCCCTCAAGTCCCTGGTGCTACATAATGCATTAGTGCATTCATACAGCTTTGGGTCAGCCCAGAGAACACATTGAACTCATGAATGCTGGCTGGGAATACGTGATGTAGATATACCCAACAGATAATTGCAGATTTTCTGAAAGCTGTATATTTTTACCCTATATATTTTAACTATTAAGATTTCTTGAAAGTTTAACATGTTAAATGATTCTGAGCATCTTTAATGCTTAGTGAAAGAAGGCATGCAAATATTTCAGTGTCTTCAAAGTAGACAGAGAACTGCTTGTGGAATCAATCTATATAAGGTCTTACAAATATCTGCCTAAGGGTGAACACAGATTAAACCAGATTTCCTCTCACGGTGAAAACAACCATCCTGGTTCTCAAAAAAAACCCTCATATTTTGAACAAACTAAAGTCAGTAGTTTCTCCTGATTTCAAGAAATAGTAAGCAATCCTCTGTCTATTAATCTAAAGTAGTCAGTAAAAGCCATTAGCAACAAAAACAAAAGTGTCATCAGCACTGTGAATGGTTGCAAGTAACACTGTGGTGACATCCCTCAAAATACCAGTATCCAGGGGCACAGGAAAAGAAGAAAGGAAGATTTCTTTAACCACAAAAGAACTGAGGGCACAGAGCCATGGGCAGGCCCCATGGAAGCACCAAGTTTGGGCACACCATGACATATTTTTTAAGCAAGAAAAGATCCAATTTCCTATATTTCAGAAGTCAACCCCCTTTTTTTTAGTTATCTTAATTGATCTCATGAAAATAGGTCTTATCAAAACTTTAGTGATTTATGCCTTTCATTATTTATCTAGTATGATAAGGTCTATTTTATGTGCTAAAATTAAATTAACAGAGATGATCTTATGGTCTTACTGGAAGCTTTTGAAGAGAGAGATGATGAAGATGCAGAGTCATGGGAACACGATCTTTCTCTTTTCATAGGACTTCTCTTTTCTGAAGTAGAACCTGTTTCATGAATGATAGTAAGGGAAAACAAAATCAAAATACAATTTAGGTAAGCCTGTAAGTCACAGCTATATCATCAAAATAAGGAAAAGTACACATGGGTTTGTATGAGGCTTGTCCTCATCCTGAACACCATTTCCAGTATGGAGAGTATCTGTTTCCACCACAGAATATTGGATCAGTCTATGGTCTAATTTACCTATGCTGAGCTGCAATAGGTTCATGAAAATCAGTGCTGCAACCAGGAGCTGGTAATATCTAGGCCTGTCTCAACCATGATTTATCTTCCAACCCATGTTTTACATTCCCCACTAATCCAGTGTCAGGGAAAACAACAGGAAACAACCTCTATTTGATCAGTATGTTATGAAATTACCTCCTACCCCCCACAGCTTTATGGCCAGATTATACCTCAGCTTTTGGTGGTGAAAATCCTCAGCTGGATGGCCATCAAGGCCATTCAACTGAGATTCCTAGCTCAGGTTTCTAAGTTAAAATGCTTGTTTCTGTACAGTGTTAACGTGACAAACTGAGACATAAGCACTGCCATCTGAAAACAGACTGTAAGCCTATGTCACATGTTCTGAATTGTCTGGATGGTCATACCATACTTCATGGACTAGAAGAGCATCCCTACACAACATAGGAGCCCATTTGACTCAGATCACATACAATCTCAGCATACTTCAACTAAATGGACAGAACTACTCATCACAAGAAGTACTCATCACCTCTGAAGCAGGCATCTACTGAACACAGTTTGAGTATGACCTCAGGTATTTCACGCCTCTGTGAAGAGTACATATTGGATTTTAAAAGTATTTTTGTTCAGCTTGTTCTGCTATCATTTTTAGTGAGTAAGAACTTCCCATGTGAACACTAATTGGTTTTCTTCCTCCTCACAGAATTGAAAAGGAAATGAAGGCAAGTTGCTTGAGATTTAAATACTTTACAGGGATAAAAACCCTTTGTTTTCCACAGGCACAACAGACAGTAAAGTGCAAAGAACTAATAAATAACTCATTATGCTAATTAGAACGCAAAAAAAACCCCAAAAAGTAATTGTTCCTGGGTAAATTGTTGCTGGTTTTTTACATATTTGTATGTTATCAATTTTTTCTTGAGAAATGATGAATTTATGTAGAGTTCTACGCTGTCAATTTGAAATCATGGGCATTTTCAAGGAGAACTCAGAAGTTTGTGTGTTGAGATATATTTTCTATCCATACTATTTAACACCTTACAAGCTAGGCACTACTCAGCTGTTTCCTTGAAAGGAATCTTTATCACTGACATCATTGTAAGCACAGGTTTGGTAGCACCAGTCAGGAACAGTTTAGTTGGAGCTGCCACTGCTCTGAGAGTAGGGATTGGGTCACTGCTGCTGCTTCTCAGACAGCAAATCCACCATTCCCTGCTGGGGAGGGAGAGTGCAGAGTCCTCTGAACAGCGAGTGTCACCTGCTGCTCCTACTCGAGCTCCACTTTGCAGCTGTCAGAACATACAGGGCAAAGGAGGAACCCAGGAGGGAGCCAGAAAACAGAGAGATAACAGATACAGCAGCAGAACTGCTAGAAGTTAAAATGCATCAGCAGCGGGAGGGTGAGAAAACAGAGGTTTTCAATGAGATGAAACAAATAATGAGAGAGCTCACTCAGTAAGACTAAAGTGAGAAACCCTCACCCATACATTTCTGCTTTTGCTAATCATTCTCAATCATTTTACAGCTTCTTTTATTACCGGTAGTAAACAATACCTTCTGTCACTATTTCTTCATCTTCATTGTCAGTACTGCTTAGTTTCTCTGGGTCACTTTCTAACACATCATTCACAACTGCTTTCTCTGTTTGGATTTCTGAGCTCACAAAGTATGCTGCCAAACCAAGTTCTTGCTCCAGGGTTGTCCGTACCAAAGAAGATGAATTTATTAAACGTAGGTCACAGTATCTCAGTGATCTGGAGAGACACAAGAGGAGCTACTATGAAAACTCACTGTAATCTACTGCCTTATCTCTTTGAGAAAGGGGAATTTTTTCACCATTTGCTTCAACAAGGGATGAGATTGAACACAGTATTTTGTGCTTAGTAAGTTTACCACTATGGTGCATACACTTTTCTTTCTCTTAACCCAGTTACACAACTTAATTTACTGCACTGAACATTAGCATAAGCATAAGAAAAAGAATAGTCATTTGGATTCTAAACCTAATACACATAGAACAGGATTCAGTTGAACATACAAAAGCATTTCATGCCCCAGGGCATTCTGTCTGGCTTCCAGCTACCATTCCAGAAGGCACTGATCTCTCCACACATCCTGGGGCACACATACCAGCAAAATGCAGATTTCTCAGTTACCCTAAGAAAGCTAAGCAGCTATACTTCTTTATTTTAACCTACCCATTCTCTCCTCTAAACTGGGGTAACTCTCATAATACTTTTGGAGTTATTTACATCTTGATATAAACAGAAATTTATTATCAATAATGGAATTGGTATTCATCATATAAAAACTGCTCCAGAAATGGCAAAGAAATACCTCAACACTGAAATCTGTTTTCCTCTCACACAAGTAATCACACAATTAATCTTTATCTATCTGATAAGTAATGGATAAAACACTGCCACTGAGAAAACAGTGGATCTTCTTACCGTGGCAAAGACTCCCCTTGTGGATCCATCCCACTAAATATCAATATGCAAGGCAAACCTTCCAATTCCAAATAGGTCTGTGGCCTCCAATCCACATCCTCAATTTTCTGCCAGATCTGTACAAGGTAGAGAAACCCTGTTGGACATATCTATATTTTGGACTTATCTGTAAATATATAATAGTTTGTATGTATGTATATTTGAAATATATCTATAATAAAAAGACAGAAAGACACACTTTATCATCCATCATAATAATTCACTTGTATGGCGGAAGAGAAGCCACACAGCAGAGCCAAATTCAACACAAATAGATCTCAGAGTTTCTAGAGCATTACAGGCAGCAATCTGCCTGCTGTTAGACTGAGGACATTGGGACAGTATGTTCCAGCCTGAAAAGCCTCCCATCTTCCAAGCTTCATAGACAGCACTGAGACCAGGGCATATGGCAAATATGGCACAATGGACAGTAAAGCTGAGCAGGAATTTTGGGGGAGAGAGACTATAAAGGCTTCTTGAGGCAGATAATGTATGGGTGTCTGAGTCCAAGGAAGAAAATAAGCTAGAAATGAGACTTCTACACCTTAGAGGAACAGGAGAAAGATGCAAGTGTTCAACACACACCACTGTCCCTGTTTACAACCCTCTGGAGTCTCCCACTCTCCCCTAAAGTTATTGGTTTTCCTGGTAACTTTGTGAGAAATCTGACAAGTCCATATATTGTTTGACTGTTCAGCATCAGGCCATGTTGCTTTACTCACCAGTCAGTCCTTTCTTCTGTAAGACTGATCTACAGATAAGGAGTATCTGTGGTATGATCAACAGTGCAACAACTTGGCCTCTAACATCTGTGATGTTCCCCTCTATACATGTCAGAGAACACAATCAGGATGTGATTCAGAACTAATACTGATTTTTCATAGTAAGCCATGCCTAATTAATAGCAGAATGAGATCAGCATTAGGCTCTGGATCAGAGTAAACAGTATACCATATATATATATATACACATACATATGTACATGAAACAACATTCTAGAATGGAAATACATTTTTGCTTTGGCGATCAGAAGATGGTAATTTTATGAAGAGCAAAGGAGGTTTTTTTTTAAACAGATGAGCCATAATTCTGACTTAAAGGATATAAATTAATCCATAAACCAAAACATGATTCAGAAAGCATAAAATCCTGAAGTGCGAGCACCAGGGTGCTCTAGGATCCATAACTATCATCACTGATCAGGCAAATCAGTCTTTTTGCCCCCTGCTGTTGACAAGAATAATTTAACTATCAACTAGCTGCTGATTAAAATCTTCTTTTTGCACTGTGATGTTTTGGTGAGAAAATTCAGCTGAAATTGAACCGTTTATTTGGCTTTTTAATGTATTTCATATAGTCCCTTTAGATAAAAGCATTTCAACTGTTTCTGAAGGTTGCTACTGGAAGTCAAGGGCTAACCATATTAGTTAATACTTCACTGAGCATTAACCACAGGCACGACAGGAAAGGTGTCACAGACGGTTGTGTAAAAGGTAAAAGTCATGCTCCTCATGGCAATTTTTCTTTTTACTTTAAGACTCCACACTTCAGCTCATGACTATAACTGTGACCAGTAAAGTTTCCCCACCTACCCAGCTAATGGAGCATCATAGCACATGCCATTCTGCAATTTACCTTTAGTTGTTCCACAAAGTGCTTTCCGATTGTGATTCCGGAATTAGGATTTCCCAAGATTATTTCAAAGTTATCTTCAAGGGCTAGTCTTTCCCTTACACTATACAGACGTTCATATGCCACTGCAGCCAGTGGGACACATGGAATTCTCAACACTACCATGAGGCCATGGCCACTAGGACATTGTCTTGAAGAGTTTATTAGATTTTGGGTGATTTCCAGAGTTTCAACTGAGGTGTAGTTCTTCATCTGAGAAAGACCACACACTGCCATCATAGCTGCAGAGTAGTGTTGGATGAGGACAAAAGTCCTTATCACTGCACTGTGTAATCTGGGGAACCTGAAATAAATGGTGAATTAAAGAGTATTAAAGGATGAAGTGAAAAAGTTATTTATGTTTTTTAAACATAGTAAACTCAGGATTTTCTCCTGTAAAGAATCCTCCACATTGACTATACAACAGAATCTCATCAGTTGCAGTTGTACAGTATTTGCAAGGCATCATAACACAATCAGAACTGATGTTGTCTCTTCATTTCTCTTCATAAAGATTTACTAAGCAAGTAGTCCAGTAAGGTTACATCACTTTAGTTTATCCACACCTTACTGCTGTTACAAAATTTATCACAGAATATCAGCTGAGGCACTCAGCAATATCATCTATCAAAATTACATTCTTTATCAATAAGAAGAGTATTCCTCGTTGTGTGCCATTCTTAAGGGGCAGGGATGGATTGGGTGTTCCTCTTGTTTCCTTACTGAAGCCCTGAACCAACTCACTCCTGTGTTCAAGAGGACTGAATATGTAGGCAGTAACCAATGAGCACTCCAACTTCCCAAGGTCAGCTACACCCTGTCTCCAATCTATGGAAAGGCAATCCATAGATATCCAATAGCTTCCTGTGTTCTGATTTTCACAGAAATTAAACCCAGGTGCACAGTAAAAAGAGTGCTTGCTATGGCTTGCTCAGAAAAGCGACTATGGCTTGCTCAGAAGTTTTTATTTCTGATTTATGCATACCTACCACAGCGATATATGTAACTTCCTTTTTTGTTCCAAGTGCAGTGTACACAAAATCAAAATCAGCTAGGGTCAGCAAGTGAAAATAGTAGACAAAAGTAACAACACATTTAAAATTACATGATGATACAATGTTAGATTATTATAATATAGAGGTAGTTACAGGTCACAACAAGAACACACTGTAAATTGGGCTAAGCAGTGAGCATGCTCTTAGTAAGACAGCCTCAACTGATGACATTGCAGGCCCAGGATATACCAAACAGATAGGAGAAAATAACAACAGGTGAAATGTCTTTGATATGTAAATGATGTGTAAGACAGTAAGAAGCAAAAGACTTCCTAAGTTTCCCCCATTAAACAAAGGAGGGCCCCATACCTCTTTCCCAAAGCCATGACCATGGCTTCAAAGGAGCTGTCATACCGAAGCAGTGGAATACTATGTCCAGAGAGGGTGGACTCAATGAATTCTGACAGTCCAAAGTACTTCTTATTCTCATGGTATAAATTGACACCCTAAAGCAAATGAAGCAATAAAAATATAAGGATAAAGTCTATCAATGATTAATTTACAACTGATTAACCATTGGTAACTTGATATACTTACAATCACATTCTCTAATAAATACATCTACTCAGACATATTAAAACAAGAAGAGAAAGAAATAGAATTAGTTATTCTGAGAGAATGATAATTTGACCTAATTTTCCTAATTTCTTTCTCTTTCCCCACATATCCATATGCACAGACAGAACAGCTATATGGAATAAATATGCATACATATGAAGAAAATTCATGTATGTACATATATTTATGCAGTAATGCACTAGAGACAGAACAGAAGATGATTACCATTTATGTAGCTCAAAAATTTTTAGCAGAGCTTCTAAGGTTTAGGAAATGATAAAAGGATTAAATATAAAGAAAGCTAGAGAGGATAAGAAAAGGAAAAATGAACTTGCCACAGACTGGGCAAGATGTCATTCAAACTCCATTCTTGTTTACAAAAATCACAGGGGCTTCACAATTTTATCAAGTATGTAAATGGAAAATAACTTATGAAAAGCTCAGAAAAGCACCTCAAAGCATCCATCTTACATTGCTGTACGAAGAAGGCCAGTGGATCTCATTGTAAGGGCTGATATGAGTATGCTGTGTCTGCAGCGCATAGGGGAAGGAAGTCACATGGAGGGTCACAATATTTGGTGCCTCTTTCACCTCCCTGCAGTTCAACAGTCTATCAACAAGTCCGGTCGACAGCTCTGTTTGAGGATAAAGACTATGCATAGCACTGCAAAAAAAGAAACCCAAAACTCTCCAAAGTGATCAGCAAAAGGGAATATTTGTGTCAGTGGAATAGCTTAAACCTAGATGTGAAATCTAAGGAATTTAGAATCTAAAGGAATTTAGGATTCTTCTTTTACCCTGAAATTGTTGCACAGAAGAAGGATGGGAAAAGAAAATGGAAATTATTTCACTGCAAGTAAAAATTTATGTGAGTCTGATAAGTTCTCTAGCTAGCGAATTACCAATCCCTTGCAGCTACCAGAATATGAGAGATAATGTAGGCAAGGAAGCTGATGTGGCAGTTACCAACAGAAACAGTCCTGTAGTAACTTTGGTCAGATGGTTAGGGCTGCCCTTAACAAAAGGTAATTCTAACTACAAAAATCAAGATAGAAAAGTGCAGATGTAAGTCAGTATGATAGAAAAAGACAGAAAATGCAAAAAATAGTTATTCTCAGAGAAACTAATAGTATCACTGAATACTGAAGGTCAATTCCTTGCTCCTGTGCAAAATTTCAGTCCAAATTCATGCTATTTACTTTTTGGCATTTACCTGTCTCTGCATCTTTATTAGGCAGAAAACAGTTACACAGCAACATAGGTACTTCCCTACCACTCAGGGATGTTATATTAATAAATAACTCAAAGGTTGGGACAGCTGTAAAATTCCATGTAAGTTTCTAAAACAGGGGAGCTGAACAAGCAACCATCAGACGCAGTTTCATTGTAAGTCACCATCGTAAACCAGAGTGAAAGACAAGATATCACTTCATTCACAAGCAAGAGTCCACATTTTGTGGTTTCAGAAACACTACCACGATCCCAAAGTGGGAATATGTAGGTGTTTCTGGAATTCAGAATGTTTTCCAACTTCCCCAAGAGCCTCAGAAGCAGACAGCAGAAGCAGCCCCACTTCTCAGCAGGCAGATTGTTGAGAATCTATGGAAACAGAGCTCTGTGAGGGAAGCAATCAATGAGCTGATGGGGAACTTGGTAAACACTGGACAGGAACTCCTCTGTTTCCCTCAGAACTCTACCTGGCATCACTATGAATCCACAGAAGCTTTCAATTCTTACAAATCAGTGATTTTTGATAGAAAAGAACTGGAAAATTTTCGATCAGTTAAAAGAATAGGCAGCAGTGTTGGTTCACTAGTTGTCTACTCACTGTGTTGGGGTTTTGCAAATTTTACAGCCCAGAGCACAATAACAGAGGATGAGAAGCTTTCCCCTGAACAAAGGACAAATAGCCAAAAAAAACCAATAGCTGTGGCTGAAAGTAGATAAAAATGGGAAGCAAAATAGCTGAAATATTCCACTGAGGCACAATATAATACTAAGGGTAAGAATAAGTCAAAAAGAACCTTAAAACATGTTTATTCAATGCATGGGGAGGCAGAGTTAGCAGAAATACGCAAACAAAGATGAAGGAAGGGATAAATCTGAAAACTAATCTTGAGAGATAATGCAGATAATAATAATTTCTCTAAAAACAAGTTACAGTTTTCTTACCTCATCAGATCCCAGTGTGCGTGATCATGGATTAGGACAAACAGTGTGTGTGGATTCTGCATAGAGTTTTGTAAAAAAACTTTGAATTTAATTTGGGCTTCTGCATCTAGTTTCATAACATACTGTTCCACTCTCTGCTTTGTAAGATGTTCCTTTTCTAATCCAAGTTCTAATAATATCCCTAAAAGAATGGAACAAGTGTCAGTATTTCTGGAGATGAATATGTCTAAGAATGTTGTGTAAATCTAAAATAAAGCTAACTCATGAGCACCTGAGTGCCAGAGATGAAACAAAGTCTGTTGATAAGTCACTTCGGAGGGTGGAACGCAAATCAAGAAATCAATTTTCTCGAAGGAACCCAAATCAAGATTTTGGGTGCTGGAGTCAGCAATTGAGCAAATATGAGACAGCAATTTCTGAGCCACAGCTAGCTGGAATGGACGAATTTGATGTCGTTCAATCTCATAACCTGGAAAAAGGCAAAATTCTGTTTAAATATATGCCCAAAGTCTGATCTAATGCAAAATGTTAAGAGTCTGGCAAAGAATGACTGATCTACTCTTTAAGGTATTTTGCTTATCTACAAGAGTTCATTTATGAAAATCCATATAGAATATGCAAATAAATCTTTCCATATTTGGACTTTTTGGTCCTGTAAGTATCTGAGACCTGAAAGTGAATTTGAAGAACAGCATTCTCATACCACAGAAGAACAACTTACAGCTTCAAACACTGTAATACCCAGTGGAATGAAGCAGAACATCCATCAGTGTAAATCTGAATATTCCAAGACATGACTTGCTGTTTGGCCCAGGATCTTTGCCTTCTGGACCCTGCCTAGAGGGATCTAACTGTGCACCCAGAGTTTGGTGTCCAGTGCCCTCTCTGTTACCTCTTTAGAACATCCTCCTTACTTACTTGTACACACAGCTGTTCCAGCTCCATTCACTGCTGTTGGTTTATTCACTGAAGCAGAAAGTGATGAAGAGATGTGTCCTTGGTTTTCTTGATAAAATTTCTCCAGCAAAAGATCAATGTCACCCTCTGTCAAATTGAAGAGATAGTGGAATAAACATCCATGTTAATAAGAGCTGCAATTCATATTGATTTTGTCTTGGACATCTTAAAAACTTTATATATATTTGCTAGCTATCCTGCCCTTGGCTTATTGGTTGTTTTATACAGGAACCCTCTTGTTATTTTCTATTGCATCTATTTTTACAGAGTATCACTAGTAAAATGAAAACCAGACCACAGAATGACAAACCATCCTTGCAGACCAGCTAGGACATTTATGGAATGTGGTAGAAAACTAATCTCAAGGCCCTAATGCAAACCAGCAACAACAAAGACATGAAACTGGCTTAGTTTATGTTCAGACCATGGATCCACACTGTTCACCAGCAAGGATTACATGAAAGTTGAGAAAAATCTGATAAACATTTTTAAAGCTCTAATATTTTTGAGAGACAGAAAGAAAAATAATCTCTGATACAGCCAAAAGAAAAACTTAAGTTTTGTGGCTATACACAGTGCTGAAGCAAGCAAGGTATATTTTATTGAAGTATTGCATATCTGCAAACATACCCATTTCTATAGAGCTGGGGCCCTACTTACAGGTGAAAGCTATGTACAATATGCCTGACCCAGGCATTAGTATTTTGTCAGCAGTTGGAAAGATGTCTGAACATGTCTGCAGTGAGCTCAGAAAAGCAGGGCTGGTCCTGTGAAGAGTAGTCTGGTGAATATAGATGGCAACTATTTTTAGGATGCTCCTTTACTTGTTCTGCTCAAACAGTAGCAACAGCAGAGAACTATGATTTTCTGTGACTCTCTATGGTTCCCTTTGATTTTGAGAACCATACTTTAAAGAACTTAAAGATAAATAATACATAACTACAAGAAGATTTAAGGAAAACGAGATTCCCTTAAGCGACCACTCAAAATATCATGACTCATTCAGAAGGGTTCTTGTGATCTATTTACCAACATGATGTGAATGGCAAAGAAGATGTAACATCCCTTTACGCTGACAAATATGCCACATTTGCCCTAGTTATGAGATATGGTTTAACTTTCCATATGGTTTGATCTATCCTAAGATAATCCTGCCTGTCTTAATTCTCAGAACACTCACTTAAAAAATGATCCAGTAACCTTGTCTCTCTGCAATTTTCCTCTCTGTCTCAGGTATCACAATAAAGTTCAAAGTATGGTGAATTGAAGGGGCAAATCCTACCTTTCATAAAATAGCTCTGATCTATTCTGGTCTAAATGCTTAAAGGAAAAAAAATCATACATTCATATGCATATGGACTTACATAATATAAGGATAGATTTGCATAGCTAAGAATAATATGCTCAGCTATTTGCTGGCTTATTTTTATGAAACCAATGGATTTTAGAAACTGATGCTTTTAGGTGGAATTTCAATTCAACTGTACTTTCACAACTTTGTCCTGCATTTTTCATGTATTTCTAATAGTGTCTTGCTTCTGGTAAGCAAATGAGCACAGGGATTTTCTCAGACTAAAAAGTTTCAGGGGTTTGGAAACATGCCTCTTTACAACTTGTTAGGTACCTGGGCAGAGTGTGCTAAAGAAGGACCCCAAAGTTTCCACCTTCCCTGTGACCAGCTGATAGTTAACTTCTTTTTGGTAGTCTGAAGGGCTGAGCATGCTCTCAGACAGAACTCTTGCCTGATACTTTCCTAAAAGGCAAAAAAAAAAAAAAGCTATTTATATTTTTTAAACAGGGAATTTTTAAAACATTTCAAATTAAAGTTAAAAATGTTCTAAGTCACAATAAAACTACAACTAAATGAATACCACACACACAAAAATTGCAGAGATGGGTCTTTTATGTCTCCAACGCATATATGCACCAGACACATGTAAAATAGATTCATGTTTTACAATTCTTTGTATTTCATCCCCAGCTTGGAAAGTATTTGTTGATACAGGATATAAAAAGAACATATAATATTGAAAGGAACTGCCAATTATCTTACAATCACAAAGAATCTTTGAATGACCATTCAGATAATTTATTTAATTTGGAGCAGGTGATTGAAGGGATTGACATTGAAAGATCATCTTTCAGAAGCTAAGTAAAGGCTCTCTGCAGTAATATCCCAATTGCACAGAGCAGGACAGCTTTATGCACTGTGTGTGCTGTAACTCACTACTTTTTGTTTGCATCCATGTTGGTTGAGATGCTTTGTTGAGAAAATGGGCAATGCAGGCAGAGGTGGTTTGCTGGAGAGAGACCCAACTGTGCAGTGCCAGCTTGGGTTCATCAAAGCTCATTACTGGTTGGTCAAAGCTCTGCTTTGTGAGGCAGCTTACTGGAACTCCAACCAAACCCCTCATAGCACTGAATTCCTGTTGTTTGCAAGGAGATACACCCTTGGGATATTACCTGTTATCACAATGCAGGAATCAATGGCTCGGTTTCTGCTGGCACATATGATCACCACATAGTTTGTCTTTATTAGTTTTCCTTCAATGAGTAGCTTAAACATCTCTGAAAGCCCTTCTGCCAGGGAGTAGCTGCACTCAATGATGTGGACGCTGTCATTACAGGAGCTGGCTGCCAGCCCTGCCAGCCAGGGCAGCTGGGCTGAGGTCACCGGGGTGATCTGGCTGGGCACCTGGGGGAAGGGCTGGGGCACAGCCTGCTGGTACTGACGGATTTCTGACAGGTGCGATTCCCGCCAGGACCGCATGAATATCTGCTCCAAATCCTCAATCAAAGGGACCTGGTCTGCAGCTAAAGAGAAAAAAAAAACAAGAGGGAAATACTATGAAACAATTACACAAAACTGTTCAGTTAAATTTTTATTTTAAACTATGCTTCAGATTTCTGCATCCATGACTCTGTTGCCTTTAGCAGATGTGAAACAAATCTTTCATTTTGAAATGCCTTTGTGATACTCAGATAAAGCTGCCCTAATTTGAACCTGAGTACCAGTAATATTTAGAAATATTTAAGAGGTTGAGTGCTGCCTGTCTCAGCATACTACTACTTCTAAACCACAGATTGGACGCCAGAACAGTGAATTATAGCTCTTTTCCTTTAATTTCCATTGCTGAGGTCCCAGATGAGAGCAGAAAATAAAATTAGTATGTTTATAATTTAATCTATCTGGCCTTCAAGACATAGTTACTTCATTTTGTTCCATAACCACGAATGAAATAGTCTAATACCACATTATCAAAGACTTATATTTAGTACTGTCCTGCCCTAATATTCCCCTCCTCTCACCAGCCTGCATGTAATATATTCAGTGTAGTCTATCTGGATGTAGAACAATCTTACCTAGTTGAACAAGGTAGTAGACAGTCAGTAACAGCTGCATTTCCTCAGAAATAGGCTGTATTGTGGATGCACCGTACTGTTCATATGCTCTGGATAAAGACTGTGAATTTCTGTAGCAGGTGTACAACAAAGGACTCACTATCACATCATTAATGTTCCCACAAAGATATGGGAAGTTTCCATGACCTACAAAATGAATTTATGAACACATCACATTAATTTCATCTTTTTCATATGTGCATTAAGCAGGTTTAATAGTTAGCCTCTTAAAATGGATAGTGTTAGCAGTGCTTAGGGGTGAGATATATTTTTACATCGTTTGCAAAAAAAGAGGCTTTTTTGTGGGGTTGGGGAGTTTACCTTTAAAAATAACTGGTTTTGCTTTACAGATTTTCAGCAAGTTGTCAGGAACTGAGACTGGTTCTCCTGATCCCACCATTGGAGAGGAGGCTGGTCCCACCAAAGCAGAATGTGGTAAAGATGACAGGCTTCCACCATCTAAGACATATTATTACTGGAGTTAGGTCTGGTAATGATTTTCTCTATTCAATATCCTCTCATAGTCACATTTACTATCAGTATTACCTGCTTTTTATGCCTCCACCAAACAGCTCATGACCTGTTACTACAACAGACACTATTATGCTGAGTGTCTTGGAGGACTAATTATGTCACTGCAACACTGGACATCCCACATGCATCCAAAGATTTTGAAATGTTCATAAGCAAAGAGTTCCAGGTATGAATGCATAAGTAGAGACACTTATGTGATATTGTGTAGTAGTGATTACACATTTAGTTCTGATTTGTGAGTACTGTGTAATATATTTAGTTTCACTCGTTCTAAACAGTTTTTATTGCTATAAGAAGAAAGAAAAAAGATTCAGTGTTTGCTCAGGCATAACTTCTTTATAGTAATTTTTATAAAATAGTAAAAATAGTAAAAAATAGTACATTAAAAAAAACATTTTGGGGAAACTGGGTTTATTTTACTGTATGTCACTCTTGTCTGTATCTAGACTACAAAATCCAAGTGCCAAGAATACTATGACAAATAATTGAAACAATGGATGGTACTGTTATTATGGATCTGAGTTGTGATACTAATTTTAATATTCCAATGGTGTTTTGGTGTCTAAAAATGGACCCAGGTATCTGTTAGGATTTGTAAATGACTTGGTGACTGGAACTCAAGGAGAGTTAGCCTCAGAGCCTCAAAAACAAATCGATGGAAATAAAGCACCTAGGTGAGCACAGAGAAATGTCTCATATGAATCTGCATGTGTCTTTAAAATAATGCCTCTTTCCCCCCATTATTTTCTGAATAATGAAACAAAATCATTACTTTGGGTATAGCTTACCATTCTTAATTCTGTTTGGAGCCTGTGGATTGAGCTGCAGGTTCCAAGTTTCAGTGGATGATGGAGATTCAGGTGACCAACCTTTATGGCGCTTTTTTGGAGGCCCTGAATTTGTTAATGTGCCTGAATGGTTCAGAGAAATATTAGAATAAAATGTATACAGGTTTGTGCATGGTAATTCAATATGTTTTGATAGACTGAATGTATTCAATGAGTATGGTAGTAGAAAAGGTCAAGTCTATGAATATAATAATTTTGTGTGGTTTGTTTTACTTTGTTGTGTCCTTCTTGCATTTATTGGGAATTTCTGATACAGAGAATTCTTAATTATCCAGATTATCTTATACCAATGCTTTCTCTCTACTAAGAAAAATACAGTATAAGTACAGTAAGAGACATACTATGATTCCTTAAAAGTATTAATTTTTTATTTTTAAATCAAGACTTTGGGCATTTAGCTACTTTTATTTCCAAGCACATGACACAGTGTTACATGTAACTTATTGAAAAATAATATTCCCAAGGGTTTCAGAGTAATAGTAATAAATATCTGAGTTCTTCTCAACAATTTCCCCATTTACAGCATTTTTGCTGATTCCATCTTTGGTTTTATGTTATTCCATATTAACTCCTATCTAACTAATTTTACTCCTTCCTCCTACTTCCTTTTTTTTTTTTTGTTTTTTGTAAAAGCAGCTTTCTCTAGGAGATCCTGATGACTAATTTCTTAATTTTCTTTCATCATTTTCTTGATTATCCTTTTGCCCTCCTACAACCTCCTAGAAAGATGAGCTTCCACTAACATGAAGTATTTCTAATTATTGAGAGCCAATGGTCCTCCAGGAATTGCTCAAAACTTGCAGGATTGAGCTATTTCTGTTTCTGGAGTCCTAACACTCCTTCACCCTGCCAAGGCTGTATCTCCTGGCAGAACAGTCCCACATAAAATGTGAGGCAACATAAGAATTTCACATAAAAAGTGTGGATTTAATTTTGAAAAATTGATTACAATAAAAGATAAACCCGAGACCTTCAGATCTAGAGGAAGATTGTTCTCTTGCAGACCCTCACACGCAGATTTCCAATGACTTTGTCCCCTACATTTTACCACACGAGGGCAGCCTTTGGCCATTTATGCTGCTCATCCTTTCACTTGGTTTCCTGGCACAGAGCTGGGACAAAGTCACAAGATACTTAGCAAGACAAAGGATTTTTTTATTTGACAATGCTGTGCTCTTCCCTGCAGATATGTTGATATGTGAAATTAATACTTCTAAAATGAATTAGCAATAATGTTCTGCTGCATGGAAAAAAGAGATTAAGAGCCTGAATGGGTAGAGGAGGAGAATTTGTCTGTGATGCCACCAGGGAAACTTGGGAAGACTTATCCTAAGACAGAGCTAGTTTGTTTCCAGCCATAGTGAAAACTAATTTTCTTCCTTCAACAAGCCGGTGACATAGTTTGTGACAGCAAACTATTAGCAGAAATCATTATAATGTTACAGTGAGGACAGTTTCTTGAATTTGGATCTAGTTGCCAAAGCCTAGCTCTTCATCCCAAGATGAACTGCAATATTTCAATAGGAAGTGCAACAGGAATCATCCTATGAGTGATTACTTATAAATATTTCTTAATTCCCACACAAAATCTCTTGGTGAAATCAATGGAAACTAACACATTCTTTAAGAACCTGGGTTCAGAATCTGGTCCATGTCTCTATTAAATTAATGAACTATAAATATGAGGAAATAATCCAGTTAATAATATGAACTGCAACAAAACTGTGGCTGAAAACATATAAAGAATTTTTTCCCCTGGAAATTTATACAGAAAACAGCATTGGGGTCAGAAAGCACTTGGAAGGGAATGGTAATTTCTATTCTTCCAGAAAATTACAATCATGATACAATTTGTTCAATGCTTCCGTTTCACACATAAAGTTTAGGGTTATTAAACAACAAATCCATACAAATACCTAACACTGAAGGTCTTGTCAGAGCAGGCAGGTTGTTTTTCATCAACTGCTGTTTAGGTGATTCCTTGCCATTATAAACTGCTGAGCTGAATGCAGCCGTTGAAGGGATGTGATCTATGGCTGCAGCTGACAAGAAAAAAAACCCAAAGTATTTACATTAAACATTTATGGGTCAAGATCCTCAGCTGATATAACAAATCATTTCATCATTTACTTTAATACAGCCATGGGGATCTGCCCAAGACTGAATACAGTGCTGAATGAAACAATCCACTTCTGACCTCCTACTCTCAGTTAAGTGCCTGGGCAAAATCTGATTCTTCAATTAAATGCGTATGTCAGAAGCTGAAGCATCTTTGCATAACTCTGGCTCTTAGATAAAGTTTACTCAAGTGCCAGGCAAAAGAGAGATATTTAAAAATTTACTAATCTGCCATTCCAATCTTTCTAAGATTTTTTTAACTATGCTGCATTTAAAAAAAAAAGAGGCGTTCTCAAGTCTAACATGCTTATAATGAATGTAGCTTTTTGTAACACGTGAGGAGGCAATCTGTTATCACAAAGAAATTGATGATTTGTTCTGGAAGGTCACCAGTATTCCAGATCCCGACTATTTAACAGGCTTGTATCTCACACAGAGAATAGAATATAACCACCACAGATGTTCTTCAGCTCCCCTGTGTAAAAACCCAGGAAAAACCTGTAATAGTCACAAGACACTATAGAGCTATTTTCATTATGAAGAAGTTCAGAGACATCACTCTAGCCTCTATCATCTATCACCTTTCATTTATGCCAAGTTAATGGAAAAGTAAAGGTCTCAGAAAGAATTTTTAATACAAAGAAAGTTACAAGTACTGCCCATTAGGTTGTTTTTTAATATTAACGTCACTTTTCTCAGTAGAAGAAAAAATTCACAGACTTTTAAGCTGATGCCCATATAATGTCTGTTTTGAAAAGGATCCTGGTCATAGCATAAAATAGACTGGATCAGACAAAAAAAGCTAAAATTACACTGGATCCTGTAACAGTTGTCATCTGTGACCAGACAAGTGACAGCTGGAAAAACACTTGAGAAATAAGGGCTTTTTAAAATGTTTTGTTTTGGTTCAACTTGTTAGCAAGCTGCAGAACACCTATTTACTATTTGCTAACCTTTTGTACATAAACCTGATGTGAATAAATGGACACCGAGAAGCCTTCATGTATAATTGCTTTCTTTGTTTGTAATAGATCACTAATTCTATTCCACTTCTTTTATTAGGCAATGTGCTTACTTGTTTGTTTGCCTTTGCTTTCACACAAGTACACCCAAATACACAAGCACAGAACAGCTAAGTGGAATGGAACCTCATTGTGTTTTCTTTGTAAGAGGTACCTGTTTGCTGAGTCCCAGCTGGAGCACTGGGATTTGCAGGTGGGAGAGGCTCACTGGAGGTGCTTCCTGAGAGGCCTGAACTTTCTGGTAATTGGAACAAGGTGCTTGAGCAGGTACTGGTTGAAGACTGTCGGCCTCTGAACTCTTAACCAAAAAAAAAAAAAAAGAAAAGAACCTTCTCTTAGAGGCTACACTTGGAATAAAGGAACCAATGTCTTCAGACCTGCCAGGCTCATATTAGGTCAGACAATGGCTTTTACAGCTGCTCTAGCAGCCACCAGGCTTTAAAGAGCCTTTCAAATGATCTCTCCTAGGCTTTACACAGACGCCAGCCCCCGTGATAGCTAAGCTTGGATGATGAAAACCAGAGCTCGAGGAAGACAGCTTCATTATCTTACCTGCCCCTTTCCAGCAGATTACAGATCCTTTGGTCAGAGCTCCCTGTGCATTCCTGACCAGATAATACTTTAAGTGTTTCTGTTTCTTGGGCTGAGTGGTCAGTTTAAGATTAATGTGATTTGAGAATTCTGTAAAGTAGCAGAAGCCCTTCTTGCCACAGCCAACACAATTGCCAGAGAAGCCTGATAAAATAAACAATACACATAATCCAATGAGATAGGTGGGTCACTATTAATAACATTCAAACATGACTCTTTCCAGAGGAAAGGCTGTATTTATGTTTTGGGTTTTTGGTTGGTTTTTTTTTTTTTTTTTCTTTTGCAGAGTGAAATTTTTATTAATGGTTTCCTCAAAAAAAGTATTTGCACTTTGTACAGCAAGTGTATTGCATTTCAGATAACAGACTGTAAAAACACAGCCCCATGTCTAAAAAACAAATTAAATGGGCCATATTTTTCATTTTCTCCCATAGAAAAAGGTCACAATTCCTATTTATTACCTACCTGTGCAGTTTCTGACTGAAGAGCACTGAGTCAATTGCTTAACCCCAGCCTTATTCAGTACCACAGCATGTACATGCTTCACTTCTCTTTCAGTTTTCATTGACATATCATTCAATTTAACTGAATTTCACTTCACTCAATCCAATGAGACATGCAATTAAGTCTCAAGAAATTAAGTATATTTAACCTACTATATTTAATTAGATCTAAACATATTTAAATACCAAGTTCCTACTACAGATGCTATTTTAGAGAGGAGAAAATACTAAAGCATTCCTGGGCTATTAATTTAAAATAGGTTTGTCAAATTACGGCTGGACTGTGTCAGCACTTCACAGCAGTTGAAACTATTTATGATTACAGGAACAAAGTGTCTGCAACTTTATAGACACAACAGAGACATAGTCCTTCCCCCGTAAAGCTTTTTGTACTCAGGCTTGATGGGGCATTTCCAGGGATGCTGCCATTTCCTCTCATTCTGAGATACACAGCTTGAGCCTCAACAAGGGCCTCATGGTGCTGATGTCATTAGCATCGTAAATAAAGGGCCCTGTTCACACAGCTGCCTTAAGATTCTTCATTTATTTGTCCTTTTTACAAAGTATTCCCAAAGACATTTTCATCTTCCGTCAGAATAATGCAACCATCTGAAAATACTTCTATTATTATTATTATTATTATTATCTTATACTGAGCAATTAAAAGATAATCTTGCCCATAGAAATTTTTTTACTGTTCTCTACACATGACCTGAAGTATGATCTTTTCTTTCATTTTAATAATATGTAATGCACATTTCTATGTGTAATAACAGGAATTGAAATGACGAGTCTATTCACTGAATTGAAACATGGTAAAAATAAAGGAAATGTATTACAAATAAGGTGGATAATACCATTGAAAAGAAAATAATGGAATAAAAGATCAATGATATGGTAAATGAAATTTAGAGCCCTTTATGAAATTTATTATTTCAATCACATATCTCAAACAAATTAAATTTACAAACTAATGGTCAACACTTTTTTCTTTCTGTAAAGTACAAGCACTGAAACGTAATGCTCTGTAAACACCTGTTGCTTGGTTTTCAACCTGAGCACTTCCATTAGTTTTCAAAAGGTTCAGAAGAATTTATTAAAAACTAAAGTTGATGTGGAGATTGGTCTGGTATCCATGGGAACAAGTGGCTAACAACCATTGAAAGCTGCCTATTATCCCTCTGATCCTAGTCAGTAGGATGATAAAAGTCATTGTGACTCATAAAATCAGGACAAGTCATGACTCTGCAGAATCCTCTGTGTTATATCAGTCAGCACAAAAGCATCTGTCTAACATCACAGAGCCTTGAGTAGCTGCAATAAAAGCAACAACAAAAGGAAACAAAATTAGAACGGATGTGGCAAAAGCTGTGGAGTTTGCACGCATTTTATGCCGATTAAGAAATCATCAAAAATGCTTTTGCTAGTAAATGAAAATTTCCCATATATTTGGCAGCACACAGAGCAACACAGCAGCAGCACTGCAATTTTTCCCTGGTTACCAATTACAAGACCGGACATATTTTCAAATTTACTCTTTGTTTTTTTTATAAAAGTACACTTTTTAGGTTTTATCACTTTGCTTGGAGTGTCCTGACAAAGCAACTTGACAAAGCCAAATGCTGAGGTATTTGTTCAATCCAAGTTGGACAGTAGACACAAAACCTTTCATTTGGACTTCAGATTTTCAGATCACTTTTGTAAATTACATCTGTCCAAACCAGATTTAGCAATAACTTTTACCTGAAAAAAAACCTTTTGTACTGATCACCTATTCCTAACTCTGCATCATCTACTGGAAAATTAGTTTACACTCTATATAGCACACAGGTAAGGCCTAGTAAGGATTAAACAGATCTAAATTGTCCACTTGTTTTGAAAAGCCCTTGGAGCATATTTTATAAGTTTTGGGGTTTTTTTATTTTCCTTTAAGTCAAATTATCATCTTTCACCTTAAGTTTCTCCAGCCCCTCTGAGTGAGACTCAGTCCTTTCTTGCAAGCTCCTGCCAACACCCTTTCCATCCCATTCCCCCTGACGCTCTTTGGTGACAGCCATTGCTTCATTAATGCAGCTCAGCCCTGGCACCACGGATAGAACACAGCATGCTCTCATAGTTCCAGAGCAATAAAATGCTGTTCAGTCATTCCTCATTGCAGGCCTCTGCCACCCCTGCCCAGAGCATTTTGTGTATTGAGTACCACTAAGAATCCAAACATTTCATCATCCTGCTCTGAATGCCCTGCTCATGCCATGGCCCAAGGCAGCAGCTGACAGAGGGGACAGCTTGTTTCATAAACAAGCTGCATTAAATATTCTTCCATACATTATAGAGAGGACAAAGGTCAGGGAGTTGGGGCAGCCATAAGGTGGCTCAATATATCTATGTCATGGGATTGATTTCACAAGAGAATTAGAAATCAATGCCTGGAGTTTAGGGGCTAAAAGCCTTTCACCTTTCGGTCATTGGTTCACACCAAGCTCAGTTCAGTTGTGACTAAAGGCTGTTGCCCTCTGAAGTTTGTTAATCAGAAGGTATTTGATTGTATCTGTGATTTATCATATGCATTTGCTTGGATTTGCTCACATCACATTGATCAATTGTCCATAATTTAAAAAGCTCTTCTACATCAGGGACCTTGCAGTCTGAAGAAGGACCTTGGACCAAAAGGTTATGAAACCTGACCTACCTTCTCACTGATAAAATGGTTCCTTTGGATCAACAGTGAGCTTGTGGTAGGGATGAAGAGAGGAGCTCAGAATTAAGGACATCCACTTGATATTTCGTAATCAAATCTTTCATAAAGTGGCAGAAAGTTTTCTTCTTGTTTCTCTTTTAAATGAGTAACAGGTTTTTAATGAACATTAATACTTTGGTGGAAAGTTTGCAGCTTGCTTAAACAAGGAATGATTATATGTCCAACTTTTAACCACAAGTATTTCTTCTTTTCAGTTCTACTCACAGAAAAAGGCACACAAACACTGACAATGTTCCATGGTTTTCCCACTTACTCAGTACCACTCAGGACTAGGTTTAAAAAAGTCCTAGGTTTAAAAAATGAATAAAATCAATATGGTTAAGCTGGAGAGCTCCATTGTATGGAAACTCAGTACTGTTACAAAAGCCCAACAGATCATTGCATATTTGTAAGAAGCAGTCGCAGAATCTTATACTGCAATGTTTTCATCTTACATACATCTTACAATGCAAGCAAACTAATCTTTTCCTCTGTCATTCTGACCTCAGGGACCCACAGGAAACAAAAAAAAAAAAGGATTTCTTGTTCCCTGCTAGGAAAGTAGGCAGCTGTTTGGTCTTTTGGAAAATGATGGGTGAATAGCTGCTTTGTTTATCATGAGAGACTCCCCTGAAGAGTAAGAACTAGGGGGAAAAAAAACAAAACAAGAAGAGGAAAAAAAAAACCTTTGGGAATGATACACATTTGCTGCTTTAATTAGGAAATAATAAATATCTCACTATCACAGGTCACTTCCTCCATCTAAGCATTCCTTTAGACTGCATAAAACCCATAAAACAATTCTTGAAGGCAAAAACCTGAATCTGTTTTGCAAAGCAGTTAAACCTGTGATCTAACATGATTAGCAGAATCATATGAGAAATATGCTTAGAGACAGAAAGCACTTTCCTTGTTAAAAATACAGTTCTTACCAGAAACTGTTGAGGTTTTCTTCCTATGGAATAATAAATCTAAGAAACAAAACAACCTCCAACAGAAATGACTTTCAAACCACAAGCACATCTGCTTATCAATATCATTATCAATAAAATGGCACATGCCCCAGAGGAATAGCAACAGCCCCAAATGGGAACAAGATCATAAGTCAAAATCTGACCCTGATATTACTGGGACATTTCCTGCTTTCTTCTGGTCTTTTTGTACAATCCACAGGCAGCTTCACAAACATATGCAGCAGACCATAAAAAATCATGAAACTATTGGGTGACTCATGGCATCTTCTCTCTTTAAATTACCTCTTTTGAAAAAAGTCAACGGTACTGAGTAACAGCTACCTTACAAGAAGTATATTAAGAGGAAAAAGCATGAAATTAGGCAAAAAAAACCAGTGATGTTGAAGGGTTACAAATCCTGCATCTGTATTACCAACTAGCCTTACGAAAAGTGTGGGATATACTCTGACTCATGACAGCTAATTTCAATTCAAAATGAATTCAATTCAATTTCCCTCTGAACTTACAAAGGCTTGAAGGGACCACTTTCCATGCTGTTTCAAAAGGCCACATGTTTGATGGAGTATTGCCTAAACTCAGAATACCAAAAATAAGGCTTCTATGCTATCTTGAAAAGCAAGACACTAAATAGTTTCCTTTCTTCATATGACATGTTTTCAATTTAAATGTACTGCCAGACAGTGATCACTGTGCTACATTAATAGATTACTTAGAGCAAAGATGGTTCTGGTTTTTTATCCCACTATGTGTCTGAAACCACGAGACTACTCATGTCTGCTTCTAATTTCACTTCCCATTTGACTTGCACTGTCATATGAAAACCTGAATCGAACAATCATTTCTATCCACACTATGGTCTATTATACAAATAGTATACTATCTTCATGTTAATGTGATATTATTTTTTTTATTAAATTATGTCTTATGATACAGTTTTTTTTCACTAGATTAGGGACCAGGAACATTATTTTATCTCCACCTTCCAGATGAAGACTTTGGATATTAAAGTATGTAAGTTCTTTTATATTTGAGGTTGTTGTAGAATACATAAAAGTCATACTACAGAGTTACTAGAATTCTCTGCAAAAGAACATGATTCACTGGGGTTTAAGTGTATAACAACAGACAAAAAATAAGCATTTAAATGGTTTTAGGAAACTAAAATGTATTAAATAAGTAAACTGAGGATGCAAGTAGCATAAAACCCTCCCAATTACGTCCCTGTTGCCTTTTTCTGTTCTTGTTTAGCACGCAATTAACAAATACACTACTTCCTCTCTGCTAACAGCCTAAGGAGCTTAAGTTGTTAATAGTGCTAACACTGAATGACTTGAGTGGTACAACATTCCTGTCTTTATCTTTAAAATGACAACACGTGGGTGATTTACAACCCTTCTAATTCTTTTACAATCACTGGTCAAATGCACTGTGACCAATCCAACTCTACAAGATCACATAGGAAAAGAAATTACTGTACATAGAACCACATTATGCACCTTCACACTCCACTGTCAACCCAAATGCCTTGAAGAGCTGCTCAAACTGAGATAACAATTGAGTTCATGTCATATTCCTCAGTGTTTGTGAAAAAAACCTTAAAATTCTTGGGAAATGTTTCCCTTTTGCTATTCAAACCTCAGACTGGTGCACAAATATATGATGCATCATTTCTTTGGTTACCTATGAAAACAATATATACGAACCTGAGAGTGCCTGATTGCAAAATGAGTTCACCCTCCAATTATGCACCACCTTTCTCAATATAAGAAATACTCCATTTTAATAATATTATTATTTATTTAATTAATTCACATGATTGGAGATCTTCCCTATTTGGCTTGATTTGCATGAAGTTAATGGCAATCAGAAAGACTGTAATAAAAATAGATAGAAGGGCCTATTTTTATGTCAGCAGTTAAACTTTTAAGTAGATTGCACACAATAAAATGAAGTATCCTCCTAAGAGTATTTTTCAAACACACAGGATAAACTGATTACACATATAGAAAAATCTTCAACTTATAATCACTTATAATCCTATTTATTTATATTGTGATGAGAGCAAAAAGTCATAGGTTAGGATTCAACACCCAGGTTCAAACACAGTATTCAAACACAGTGGAGAATATTATCCCTACTTCAAACAGGTTAATTGACAGGTAATTTTTTGTAGTCTAAACTATCATTCAACTATTTACACGTATATAAGAGCCTGAAATTTCCACTTGACAGGCCTACAGTCTGTACACATCTGTATTTGGAAAGCTGAAACAGACACAGGCAACAGTTCAACCAGCCCAGTTACCAGATGTGCATTTCCAGCAACTAGGACATGCACCAGTCAAATAATGACTTTAGCCTTGGACTCATGGACAGAGGGTGATGAAGCATCTCTAATGAAGTGGCTCACTCTGTATCTTTCCAAAGCAAACACAGCCAGCTCTGACTTGTTATCTTATTGTGCATGACCTGTGAGCATTACTGTAGCTGTGGAATACAAGTAAGATCTGCAGAACTCAAAAAGCAATTAGCTATTACTAATTGAAGCCCCAGAAGAATCCACTTACTGCAGTCAGAACTTACCCAAGAGGGCATTGCGCCCGTTGTCGTCTGGCAGGAACCTTTTATCCACAGCACACACTAACAGGTGATCAGGCAAATTTGGTGACTTTGCACCAACAAGTAAAAATCCGGATGGCACCTCAATATGTTCATTAGAAATTGAAACCAGTCTCAAATCTTTACCAGCCTGGCAGAAACCTAGAAAAAATCGATTCAACATAAAATAAGTTGACAAGATGTTTTTGTTTCCTGCTCACAATTGTCTTCATTAAAGGAATTCCTATATTTTTAATGAAAAACAAAGTCTTACCCTCTAAGATCGAGGGCATACTAAAAGATAATTTTCTTCCTCGCATTTTGCTCAGCCATAACCAAACAAGAATTTGAAAATGTACAATGAAGTTTCTCTTGGTGGTAGTTTGTAACCTACATATTTATGGGACTCATCACTATCATCATAACTTAGGTCAGACATTCGAAAAGGGAGAAAATAGTTCTCAAAATCTGGCGAATTTCACCAGCTTTTCCTGGGTTTTCAAATATTTTTTACAGTTTCATAGAATAAGATACACTTTAAACAGAAAAGAATGGTGATAAAGCTGTAAGAATTATCATACTCATTTTAGCAAATGCCATGCCTGCAAACTCAATATTTTAACACAAGTCCTGTCCTTGTACCAGGCATTTCAATACAAATGTTTATCTAACACTGAACAAAGACTCTGTCAAATAGAAGAGCAAGTGAGAGCAATCCAACTTTATCTGGCAGGTAATGGCAGGACGTTTTTAGGATTTCCTATCATATAGATTATCTCATTCTGACAAATTATAGGGGAAATAGCCCAAATTCTACCCTTTTCATTAGGGCAAATACTTCTGACAGCATGGTTTGTACTCCTACCATCAGTAGTGCAACATCCTTCTGGAGGAGGCTTCATCTGGTAAGAAACAGGAGGACTACTTGATTCTGAGCCCTCCTCTTCATCCTCTTCCTCTTCTTCTTCCTCATTATCTGCTCTGCTGCCTGCTGCAAATTATCATAGCATAAATGACTTGGACAACAGAAAATGTTGGCAACAAACCAGTGAGTGAACAGGGTGACCCAGTTACAGAAAGTATTACAGCAAACTGGATTCTCTCCACTTGACAATGACTTTAATGTTGCCAACTCTTGATAGTTGTTCCTTAAAGCTCCAATATCCAGTCATGCTTATGATAGAATGACTTTCACCAAGAAAATAAAGATGTTAGTTTCTGTCCAAAAGAAGTTCAAAAGCATGACTCAACTGCACCTGAGAAAGTAAAACACCCTAAAGGACAAATAAAAAGAAGACTCAACTTAGTAATTTTTGAAAACACATTATTTTAAGATAAGTCCAAAATTTTTAGGGGACTAGCTTCTAATGTTTGAACTCTTGCTGATCAAAACAGTGTAACTGTATCCTATGTTTATAATATTAACAGCCAATAAACCCCAAAGTCATTACTTCTTGTCACTTTAGAATGTCCTGGCTACAGTCCAAGTACAGAATTTATTAATGAGGTATTGACCATGTCCTTGGTTTTGTGCAGGACACTGAAATAACAGTTCCTGCTTGAAACTAGTTTCCACACAGATGATGCCATGACAAGAACACCTAATTCTCAGCCTGTCTCCTACCAGAATCCAGAGCTCCAAGTAATGCACTGACACTGTAGAGTGTCAAGGAGAGGCAGATGTTCAGGAAGATGATTCACACCAGCCTGTGCTCGGACTGTGCTAGTCCAGGAGGAACTGTGGAGGCAATGCTGAATGCTGGAGAGGAATACATGATGTAAGTTTCAATTATTAGAATGTGTTAGGTGTGTTTAGAGGGCTTCATTACTGTGTGTTTCACCCCTTCAACTGGAGACTGCCTCTTTCCTTCTCTCCACCCAAAGGACAATGTTTTTTTCATGCATGATGCAACAGCTCCAGTAAAAAATACTGACCAAAGGCTTCATCCCCTCTTATGGCTCAGATACACTCAAATGGGACAGATGTGGTAAGCAGAGGAGAGCAATTAACTGGTGAATTGGGAAAACACTTCTACAGACAGGACTGAGGGACATTTTACATGCAAGAGAGACAGTGCACAAGTATCAAGTGAACCCAGTGGGCTTTATGTCTTAGACTTGTAGGCTTCTAGGTGTCTGTAGGGACACACCTGCAGCAAACACAACAAGAGTTTCCACTGGCAAAACTGGGTGATGAAGGGCTGCAGGTACTTGAGGATCAGCAGGAAGCTGAGTAGCTGCTTGTACTTGGGCAAGTAAAAGAGCAGTTAGGCACTGATATCACTCTGATATAAACCTGTTGGTCCAGTTTTTAGACTTGAAACAGGAAAAAAGTGCAGTCATCCTCTAAATCCCAGTGTCAACTGGACATACTCTCTTTGCTTCAACTGACTTCAGGTCAGGGGCTCAGAATCCCATAGCATACCATCACGGATTTCTCTTTTCTTTTCTACGACCCTTCTCAGAATATCCTTTTATTTTATTGACAAATTATTGTACAATCAGCTAGACAACTACTATAGGAGAAATGAGAACTAGGGAGGAGAAAGCAAATCTGGAGTCTGAAGATCTATCTGTAAAGGTCATTAAGATTTGCAGCCCAATCTAGAAGAGGATTTGAAGGATATGTTTACTTTTGAACTCTGAACATTAAGCTCCAGTTCTGGTGCACACAACCAAGAACAGAACACCAAACACAAGTGTTTTAAGGGCATGGTCTAAAGACAAAAATGCTGCAATTGAATGAAGGGAAAAGTGAAACTTTTCATCTCTGCTAGTTAAGTAAAAGGTAAGTTATGTGTTCTGACATAACCTTGACTAACATCCAAACGCAACACAAAAGGGCTGACTCTGTCTCTCCTCTCCTTCCTCTTGCTCCTAGACAAGAAATTCCTTTCTTCTTTCCTCTTTGTGCCAGCTCTGACACTTAATGAAGCCTTTTCTGAGCCATCCCAGCTTGATAACCAGCAAAAAATGTAAGGGAAAAAAAGTGACCAATTTCCTTTTTTCTTTTTGCTGGGTTTATGCATTAAATTAGCACAACAAACGATTCAAACAATGGCAGAATTCATGAAAAAGGAGAAAATGCGAATGTATGGATAGATAAAGTGAACAGAACAAGATGAATTTTATTTCCCTTTTAGACAGAGGTAAACTGTGAGGTTTGTTCAACCATAACAGGTGATTGAAGAAAGAAACAGAAAATGGAAGTGGAGACTAAGAAATAGAGTTACAGCATTTTCAGGTCAAAAGTGGAAAGAGTAAAAGAGAAAGTACTCAAACATGAGCTGCTGCCACCTGTAAAGGGTTTCATTAGCAATGCACAAGACCACAAGGATGTCTCTCTGATTCAGGTGCCTCCTGGCCCTCAGAGCACAGGGATTCATGTAGCTAGAAGTGGAAGATTGAATTTCTGACAAAGCTGCAGTACATAAGAGCAGCTTGAAGACCTCTTCCACCTGAGGAACAACCTAGGAGGCACTCTATTATAGGTCCCTTCAGTGTTCCCCTTGTCTGAAACTTTCATTAAAGGAATGCTCTCTGCCAGGCTGTTATGAGACTTTTAATTACACTTCAATTCGGTTTCCATTACCTACAACTAACACAGAATCAGGTCCTCAAGGTTTGCAAAGTTCTTTGAAAGTCTTGAAAGAAAAAAAGAAACTACAGAAGTGTGAAATTGCACTATTGTTCCTGAACAATGCATCTGCTCCTCTGGCATCTTTCCCAACTGATGTCATAATCACTTTTGTGACATCACAGATGCTGTGGAACTTTATTAAGTCCTATATAAAAGGGTTTGATACTTTGTGCAGGTAACAAGCAGCACATATATTTGAACAATTAATGTATATCAAAATGTATAACAATTATTTTATCCTATATTAGCAAAAAAAAAAAATAGAGGAAATTACTAATGATGTGTGAGCAGATTTTTTTTTTTCAATAAATAGTCACAGCTGTCACTGTGAGGCAACAGCAAAGACTTTAATCTGTACAAAATACTTTTATCTGTCACTACTCCTTGGCCTGATTTTGTATGCATGTGTATGTTACTGTGGACCTCTATGCATTTCTCACTGTAACTGAAGCAAAGTATGACAGGGAAAGTAGATGTGGACAAAAGACATGAAACTCCACCCTCCTGGCAGAAATTACAGAATAATCAAATTATTAAACACAACCTTACACCACCATGCCAATGTTAGGCACACACCAGTAAAGTCACTGGAAACCATCAGACCACTAGAAATAACAGACACTGAACACCAAACTGCACCATGGTTTGCTTATCAGATGCATACAGTTAATTTAAACTATATCACTGAGAAAGCAGGCTTCTGTAAACACACACACAAATTCAGTGAGAAGTCCTATGTGTTAAATACCAACTTGTGCAGGGTTTATGAGAGTACACATCCTAAATTTTTACCTTTGCATCCACAAAATAACTACAAATATTATGCCTGAAGTAATTACAAACCATCTCAAAAGCTAAAAAATATTTCTGCTGTATTTATGCACATTGAAAATCAATCTTAGCATAGATGTTTTATAAATCTACTACAGATTTTCTACCATTTACTGTGTGACTTTCAGCAGTATATCACAAATTATAGGATAACAAATTTATGTTCCAAATCTCCAAAGACTTCTCCAGAAATGTAACAGAACAGTTCCTAGAACTTCAATTTGTGTTTACAGATGAATCAGAGCAAGTGGTTTAATTTTGTCAAAATAAAGGACAGTGCAGTCTGTATTTAATCCAATTCTAACACATAGATTATAAAAATAACCAAATAAAAACTTATGTTTATCCATATTACTATTTTAAAAGTGTATGCTGAGCCATGGCTGAGCAAATAGCAGAACTGCCTTTGACAAAAATAGAAATTCCATTTTTTCTTACCTTCCAGTGATGATAGTTGCTGTTCAGCTTCCAAATACAACTGAGAAAAGATTGGTCTGGGAACTAAGTTGTTTGAGCGCAGAGAAGCCTCAATAGAATTATGCAACACTTCTTCAAACCGTGTTGTCTTGAGCTGACCAGCATAAGAATTTCCCATCTTTTCAAAAAAAAAAAAAGAGAGAGAGAGAGAAAGATTATTACAATTTAAGCACTCAGAACTCAATCACTGCATGCTGATGCCAGGCTCAACGTTTCTCATGGTAAAGAGAAATGCTTCACTGTCCACAAAGAAAGGCAAAGAACATTGTCTGCAGTGGTCACTGAGCACATCCTGCTGGTAAATTACAGGAAGTTATCTAAAAGTAACAGCTTTCTGTAATTCAGCAGAAAGGCAGCAAGCTTTGGCACCTTCTTGAAAAAGCGACTAGAAAATCTGATTCAAGTAATTCCTGATGTGTATAGCAATTGAGGAGACGCATTTTCAATAGTCATCAATCTATTGTTAAATAACCTTCCAGTTTTAAGCTATTTGAACAGAATAAATGATCTGGGCAATTGCACAGTTTTGTGTACTTGGCTTTGCATGGTCCATCATGGCTGAACACTGGCTAAAGCAGTTCTATACATCTTTTAGAGGTGCTGTCTCATAAATAATATAGCATGGCTGAAAACCAGAGATGGTGAAATAGAACTTTTACTTTTCACCCTAAACACTATTTTTCCTTGTAAAACACAGCTCTTTTTTTGTTAGAATGAAACACTATCCATCCACATGTATTGATATTGCATTCACTTATTTACTAGGACTTTACTTTCAGTGAAACCATGTAATTTATTCATTCTGTCATTGAGCAGGCAGTCTATTCCAGCTGAATATTCCATGGACTTAACTGACGCCTACTTTCCACAGGGACACAATGAACTGGTGTAACCAAAAGCCATGTCAGCTTTCTTTCCCTATTACAAAGTATCTCTTGCCCTGGGCCCCACATCCTTTCCCCTCCTCAAGTAACTGTGAATAGAAAGCATGAAACGCTTCCTGTTCGTGGCAGTAATTCCTAAACACGGAACAGCCCCTCCTCGCACTGGCTGCTGCTTGGGAAATTAGCCTGTTGGAAGCATCCTGCAGGAAAACCACTGTGAAGCCACATACTGCTTGTGATGGGAAAAGGGGGTTTGAAAGGAACAACATACAAACTTGTTGATTTGGATATCTTTTTATGACTTGGTAAAGCATATTTTACATATATAATCATATTTTAGTGTACTTGTTTCTATCATGTTAATACTGCATAGAGTATAGCTAGTACTACATTGCTATAATAGATGCACACAAAATTAATAGAACCATAATGAGAACTATAAAACAATGGAAGCAGTATCAAAGAAAATTATCTGGACTAAAAGAAGACACTACTGACAAAATATTCATGCATATACACAAAATCAAACAGAGAAGTCGCACTGAATAGTACTGATGTATCCATGTGGTAAAGGGTAAATGGGAAGCTGCAAAGCCAATATATTACAGATGTTCACTGCTAATACAGAAATCAGACTAAATTTTCTCTTCCAACACAAAAAGCAGATTACAGCTCCCATCCCACACTGACAGGAACCCTCTGGCTCCTCCTTTTGAGTACTGCTTCCCCCCCCACACACCAAAGCAGCTGAAGACAATGAGGAAAGCCTGACATCAATAATGTCCTTAACAAGCTTTATCAATCATACATGCAGGAAATCCCAGGCCAGCTCTGAAATGAATTATATTCAATGCTGAATGCTTGCTTGGGATTTATGGAGCCCATGAGTGGTCAGAAGAAAAGCCCTGTATTTAATCCTGAACCAGCATCTTATCAATGTGATGTTACAGATGAGGAATCAGGGAAGGCATCAGTTAAGACATTATTATTTGTGAAAGATGTGGGGTTTGGAATCCTTTGCAACACAAGAATGTTTGTTTGTCTGTTAGGCAGACAATTTAATTTTGTGAATGCATTGTAAAAAGAAACAAAAATATCCTTTCTGGACTTGTAAGCTCTCAGGTACTTGTGTGATCTTACAATCAATGTAAACACAATCATAAACCCAGGAACCTATTTTGGAAGATAAATATTTTTTAGCCATTTTTCCTCATCAAATGCACACCATTGGAAACAGAAAATGGGCATTACACGAGCTTCTTTGCAAGCACCAGTCTCTACTGTTCAGAGTCCCACTAACTTTCAGTTGCAAGAGAAATTACTTCTCTAAAGCAAGCAAGGGAGAAACCATTTCCCACTAACTATACGACAGTCATCATCCTCTTTTTTCTTTAGAGCTGCTTAGACTGTGGTATCTGAATTGCCAATCGCTGACTCCATGGTATCAGGAAGTAAAAACTGAGTCCTATGTCCCTGCTTCAATGAATTCAGCACTCCTAGCCCTGATTTATGTTTCTCTTGGATACTACTGAGTGCCACAGGCGAAACTTTCAAATGCTTGTGAAAGTCCAAGCCATGCACATAGACAGTGACCAGATCTGCTAAAAAAAAAAAAAAAAAAAAAAACCACACACAGACACAGAAGGATGGCCCTCGACCCCATCTACTGATAAATCCAAGCACACCTCTCTATCACATGGACAGTTTCCATGGAGAGCATGCGGAGGAAAATACTTGCCAATATAAAGAGGGGGAAAAGGCAAAGAGCTGGACCTGGAAGAGCCTCATAACAGCCTGACAGAAAGACAAAAAAACCACTCTGAGCAACTTGGGAGCCTAAGAAAAAATTCCAGGTACAAATGAAGCAGATCAGGCAATGCCTTAAAAACCCACAAAGAGAGATGCTAAGTCCAAGCATCTAAAATGTGAGTAAAAGTTTGTTAGTCACTGAAAGGAGCATCTCAAATTCCAAATAAGGCACTGCCAGCATTTCAGTGGTAAACAGGGACTATGTGATTAAGAAAAATAGGGACCTTCCTAAGGGTTAATGTCTGTCACGTACACAGTCAACTTCAAGTTCAACTGCAGTTGAACTATCAGGGTTTAAGAAAATCTGCTATGAGCCTGTGAAGTAATCCAGGGCTTTTAACAACTCCCACTGGAATAGAGTAATAAATACAGCCTGCCCTCAGCAGAAACGGAGGAAACTTACGAGTATATGTGGGCTGTGTTATGTTGACTTTAAATAATAATCAAGGTAATTAAGTGGGAAATTAGAAAGACCTGGTTGATTATTAAGAAATTCAGCCTTAGATACAACTTACAAATTATTACAGGTGGGAATGTTTCATAATAAGTTGCAAGTTTTTTGCATCACACAATATAACTGACACTGCTACTTTACTACATTAATCCTTTCACTGAACATGTGAATATGTTTTCTGAGTTTGAGGAGCCAGCTTTTATTCCTTTGAAACAGTTTAACAGAGTACTTTCTACTGTATCATTTCTAAGAGCAGAATAGCAAGATGCTCTCCAATAGAATTTGGTATCACTATGACAAAAGGTAGTTTTTTGCTTTCATAGAAATAAAGGATTTGTTTGCATGGACAATGGATTTAGGTATTTAAAAAGCTATCCATTTTTTTTTCTGTGAGGAGGTAGAAAGTATTATTTACTTGAAGTTAACAATTTGTTAACAGAATAGCACCAGAAACATGTGATCCTTTTGCCCTTTGAATATAAGTCATCCAGTAACACCCAAAATCCATGAATATTTGTAAAGTTCAGTAAAGTCTCTAGTGTTTCTTTAAAAACTGTATTAAAAACACCAGACTAAGAAGAAAGAAATCATAGGATAGGGACTTTTAAATATATATGGTATGTATTTGAATAGAACTATAAGAAGAAAAATAAATTTGGAGACAGCATGAAACTGATTCTCTTTAATGGTAGTGACACATCCTGCAAAATCCTCCTCGTGGATTCAGTCCTACCTTGAAACATCACAATTTACTCTTTTATTTCCATGAAGCTATCTACAATTACAGTGTTTTCTGTAGCTTTGGATTTGGAAAAACAAATTATTTTTTATTTCCTATATTACTGTCTGTCACGTGCAGAAGTGATGCATGTTACATAAAGCACATACACAGGTTACATAAAATCTATTCCCACAGGTTATATAAAATTCTTGATTCAGGAGAACTAAAAGACACTTTGATATTCACCCCCACGAGATGCAATATAGAATTATAGATTATGTCTCTACTACTAGCCTCAAAATAAGGTTACTCCATCCAAAGTGTGCTTTGGGAACAGTCACTGGTCCATCGTGACTCCTGAAGTGTGCCTAGGAACCACTGAAGAGAGGGAGTGCAAGCACGAGAGCTATGCCAACACATTACAACAGAAAATTGATTTCTGGAACACAGAAATCTTTCATTCAATTGTTTCATTCCGTAATACAGCTGTAGCCCACGTGGGCAATGACAAATTAAAAATTATTCTTCCAGAAATAAACCTAGTTGTTCATGTACCACAAAATTATCACCTGTAGTAATTTACAAAGCTTTTTCTCTGTCAACACAAAGCTACCTAAAAGCATTGTAAAGAGGTGGATTATTGCCAGTTTCTGAGAAAAATACTAGTTTCTGGAAGTCAAATCTGTTTCTCACTATTTTGCCAGACTGACTTGGCAGTAAGAGAGAGGAAAAAAGAGCTCAGAAGACTGATGTTTATTATATAATACTGGAGTGTGGGAAACATCACCTCACTTAAGATTACTTCCAGACCAACATTTTACCAAAATTATTTTCACTATAATCTTCAAGAAAGGTTTGATTTTCTTCTGTTTGTCTTACCCAGAAAGAGAAATTTTCAAGCTTCAAAAGATGCTGAGAAATGAAATTAGAATTCCCTGCTGAGCCCAACTCTACCAATATCAACAAGAATAGAATCAGTATTCACTTATGGATCTGTTGATTGAAATCCACTTCTTCAGGGAAGCAATTTATTCCTCGCCAGTAAAGCGATGAATGAGAAGTCTCTAGCCATTCTGAGTTTCATAAATGACTACAGTTTGGCAATTCAGTAGACCCCTTTTGGCCCATTACATTTTAAATGCAACATAAAACCTTTAAATAAAACCACATTTACCTTTGCGAGAAATTCTAGCTCTTTCTCTGTTGCCAGATCTTAGAAGTTCTATATGTCTTGTCGACTTATATGAGAAATGTTATCTAAAGACCAGTCCAGATTAAACTTAATGGTTTCCAAAAATTTGGATAGTAGCTCTTGATGAAACACAGAGACTCTGATTAACGTTGATGACAGGTCACAGAGAACTTAATTCTACCACCTTTACGCAGCCAAGAACAATTCTGCTGCAGTTTCCATAAAATGAATACACTGTAACAAGACTACTCAGATCTCTCTACCACTTCTTTTTATCTTCTGTTTGCTTTTAATTTTTATCTGAGACTTCCTTTTGATTTTGAAAATCAGACTGACTATAGACAAAGATTTTCTCCTGCACCAACAGGGACATGATTTCCTCCCCTGACTCATGTTTCCAAGCAACAGGATGTTGGAACAAGAGCATAGATTGAAAGGTGTCAAGCTTTTCCTTTTATTTTTAATCTTTGCTTTTTTTTTCCACCTTTTTTTTAAAATATTAATCATTTAAATCAGTTCTCTCACTGAAGAAGAATAATTGGGAAATGTCTTTATTCTCAGGAGATTGCTGCAGAGATTAATATAGACACTTTTGCAATGAAATTCAATACAGGAATATTCCCCCACCTACTGAAAAATCAACTCCATTTCCTAACTGATAAATATAAAAACGGATGAAAACAAACTTGGACAAATCAATGCTTAACCACCTCAATAAAAACAATATTAAAAAGATCTTCTTTTTTCTTCAGGCAGGAAATAAACCAAATTTTTTGATGGATCATTCTTACTATGGATTTATTTCACATCCATTTTGGCCATAGTAAAGACAACTTCATCTAAAAAAAAGTGTTTCTTTAGTTTTTGCTGAATTTTTTCAACTGCAAAACCAATAAGCATTACTTCTGAGTGTTAATTTTTGCAATTAAAATACTACAATTCATGCAGGGAATAGTAGCAAAACCAGAAAATTAATATTTTCTATAGAAAAAGGAAAAATACCTTCCTGATATGTCTGAGAAAACCCAAACAAACAAACAAACACAACAAAAAGTTCTCATAAAAATTCAACTTTACATTGAACCAAAGAAAATAAAGCCAGAGCAATATAAGTTGTTATAAACTCATTAAAATATGTAGCTATGCTGGGGGACCTGGACTAAGGCACGTTGGCAATTTAGTGACAAGGAATCTAAGCTGTGACAGCCTACACTGTAGTTTTGTGGGGAAACAGAAAACTCCAATTGCAGTCAGATTCCTTTTAGTTAATTAAGGATGAAAGACTGTTTTGGTTTTAAGACAGAGTTTGGTCCTCCTTTATTGCTGCAGAAAACGTACACTTCCTTCACCCTAGTAATTTTTATGCCTACTATCAAACCAGCCCTGAATTTTTCTGAGGCATTTAAAGTGCTGTTTTGTACTAAAATGAAACTATATTTTAACTTATTTTAAGTAGAAGAAAAAATGCCAAAGTTCAAATTGCTCGTAACAGAAAATCCTTTGTTAAAAGCCATATATTGAATTACTATTCAAGTTTTAAAAAATCATAATCATATGCACTATTGGGACTGATGCCTGATAAAAATCTATGGCTGCAAAAAGAATTCAGAAGAAATCTTTACTTAGACTTTTTAAAAGCGACTTAGGATCTATTATTAATCTATTTTAATTTTCACTGGAAATCTATTATAGACATAATGATGACACTGGTTTTCAATTATTTGCTTCTTGTTTTAGCGTGACCTTTTTTTCAAAGACTTGTCATTCCTTTATATCATGGCAACTGGGCCAAGAAGCTACTTGATAAAAAAAAATGTGAGCTGTGGGTGATAACCCAGTGTTGCATTAATAGTGCAGACTGAGCCTAATATATGATATGGCAATAAACACATTTAGGCAATGGCACTTCATCCTGTAAATGCTTTCACATTCTTCTCTGCAAGAAACAATTTGATATTTGATGCAGATTTCTTTGATTTTCCTACAGGATCTCTTAAACTTTGCAGGTGTTACTACAGAGAAAATCCCTGATCAGCAGCTTCCAGCACAGTGCAGCTGATGTGCTTTGCTATTTCTGCAGCAGAGAACCCTGATCCTGTGGCTGCTCAGGCAGTACTGCCTTGGCTCCCATTTGGCTTTTGTGCATTGCTTTGATCAGCTCCTGGCTTTGGATGAAAGCAATTCTTTCAGAGGCCACCTTCAAACTCTCTTAGAAAGAAAAGAATTACATACATAAAACCAATTGAGCTTGTTAAGCAATAGGAAGAAGCCAAGTAGAGGTAGGAGAAAGGGAGGGAAGGAGATGCCACAAATGAGGGCTAGGAAGCAATTATCAAAGTCTTGACTGGAAAATTAGTAAAAAATATCTCCAAGTTGTACAAGCCTGGGGCATTCCTGTAAGTGCAAAGGCTCTCTCACTATTTCCTAAGGAGACACAACTCTCTTTCCAAGAACTGTCTCAGACATCTCCTCCGTACCTTTGATAGCAGCCACTTGAGATTTCAGAGTAAAGCAGTAGGGAGCAGACTGGCAAGTCAGGAGAGAGATTACCTTGAAACACATGTTTTCCAAAGAAAATTCTAAGAAACCAGAACTTGGGGCATACTACTCTTTCTTCTGGTTACTGGTGCTATAGAGTGTTTCCAAGAAACTTTTCCCAATCTAAAAGAAGCATACAAAGAATAATGCTATACTGACTGTACAGGTTAGCTTTTTGAGCCATCCTCAAAACCTGACTTTCATTTTTCCTTACACCAAGCCTCCAGACTCATTCCTACCCCTACCCCCGCAGGCTCACCCCTGGAAGCAGTGCAGCAGAGGTCTGTGGGTCAGCCACATGCACACAGAGATACCACAATGTACAGCTTAAACACACCTTGGAGCTGTCTGTCAGGTCAGCAGAGGCAGAGCTGGTGCCTGTGGCAGCTCTCCAAGGACACACAGAGCGCACAGGTTCAGAGGCTTCACCTCATCCACAGCAAATGCCCTTGATGCTTGAAAGACAGTTTCACTGATTTCTACCAGCAGTGCACACCCTACTGTATCTGGGTCGTATTTTCCATCTAATGAACAAAGAGTGGACACAAATACAATAGGAGCAGTCTAAAATGTGCCTCACCATCTGTGGATGGCAAATACATCTGTAGATGAGTGTATCACATTACAAAATAGATTTGAAACTCAGGGTTTACACTCAATCAGGACATCGATTGCTCAAGTATTATATGTTGAAAATACATTAAATAATAGATATTCAAACAACATGCAAACAAAAATATGCAACCCAAAACACTAATCAAATATCTTCAGTTAAAAGTATCAGTGGAATCCTCAAATTTAATTAATTTAAGGAACTGAACTTAGCAGTTTTAGATCTGAGTTGTCTACTTTGAGAGTTTAAAAATTCAAGTTGTCTGAACTTTTAGTATTTCAAAGTTTTCCTAAGAGGAAATCACTTGAACCAAGGACAGCAAACAAGAGACAGAAAATGCAGACAAATTAACATATTTAAAACATTAATATTAGCTGTAAAATGTCTCACAAATATTATATTTGAACCAAAACCAATATAAGAAGGTGTATGTTATAATACATTAATATTTTTATTATACAGAATTTTTCAGCATGGAAATATGCAATTAAAAATATACTGTACCCTACTGAAAGCATGTGCTCCTCAGGGACTTCCAGTAAAGGACTCCTGAAGTTTCATATCCTGATTGCAGTGCTGAATACCTTACACCTGTGGTAACTGCCAGTCATTATGTTTTTGTGGAGTTCTCTTTTTCGTTTCATTTAGAAGAGTCTGCTGCTTGGCAAATTGGTGAGCACACTTAAGGCTCCTGAGTCAGCACTGTGCTCAACTGAACAACTCAGTCGGGTCACCATGACACGAACACACTCCTGTCACAGCAGAGCACAAGAAGGTTTCAAAGCTATCTATTCCGCAACTATGGCAAAAAATAAGTAATGAGACCACAATATACCCTGGCAGGCTGTTCTCTAATTTATGTGCTGGCTATACTAAATGATAAATGGTCTGACTTTATGTCTTATTAATACAAAAGTGCTGTGCTGGGTCATGGTGCTCCCAGCCAGGCACACATGAATCCATCAGCCTGAAACATTACTAACATCAACAGTTTTGCCGGAGGCTTTTGGAAGGACTGAAATGGTTTGGGGTTTTTAAAGAAATTAGAGTGTTCTTTTGTCCTACATAGATATCAAAATCACTAAAGAAAGCATAAAGTGTGTAATGTAAGTATTTTGTTTTGCTAATAGAAGAAAAGATTAACAGAATGAAATCAGGTATGTAGCAATATTATCTTTGTGTTGGTACCATGCCCATATCGCCTTCACAAAAGGATAGGAAATCAAAACAATATTTGAGAGAACATGTTCAATATAACACTGGACATACAAAGAAACAGCTGTTGCATCATATTTAAACAAACACTGCATCTTTTCAAGATACGGCTAGAGTACATGAAGGGAGAATGTTTCTGGTAAAAACGTATTTATCAAACATTTCTTTAGGTAACAAATAACTTCAGAAGATTAAAGCCATAATTCTGATAACTGAATTTTCTTTTTCTCATATCTCCAAGTCATGCAAAGTTCAGATACATGCTTGATTTTAAACTCAGTTAAATATTACTGAAATGAGTAAAATCAAGCACATGTCTAGACTCTGAGTTGAATTAAGTTTCTGTGTAATCTCATATGCAGCATTATAAACTTTATATGCAGAGTGTTTGTGGTATAGCTTGTGAAACTTCATTTTGACCCTTCACTTTCAAGACATGGTTTCATGTCTGGCTCAAACTACTTTAAACTCAGGTTACTGCTGAAAAGCAGTGTCTCTCACTGAGATTGTATATTCACTCTCTGCTGTTCAGTGGCATTGATGTCAGCTGACAGAACTGTCAGCTGTTTGTTGGGTCACGTTTTGCTAGATCAGATCCCTCATCTAGCTATGCATAAAGTATACGGCCATTAATATATGCCATATTAATATATGGCCATTAATATATGGCCATTAATATGGCCTTAGTACGTAACTAAGGAGGGTAGTGAGAACAGTATCTTCTGATTCTTCTATAACATAAGAGGGAAAAAACTGAATTTTAAAGCCTACTGAAGAGTTGTTGGGAACTTTGGTGGCTTAGTTCTTTCACTGAAAACAATTTTCATATTCATTGAAAGGTTTTTTTTGTTTTTTGCTAACTGTTTTTAATGTATGCTCTCTTGATACACTCAACATGCTTTAATTTTTGATTGGCCCCTAACTGGTCAGGCAGCTGTACTGGATGATCCCTGTGGGTCTCTTTCAACTGACAGGCTCTAGTCTAGCCAATTTCATTCTTAGATTTTAGATGCACTCCATTTAAGAATGTGGAAAAGAAACTGTCCAAAAAGTAGTAAATAATGATTTAGGAGAGTAACTGGTACCTTCTTCTGTTACTACGGAAGTGAACTAGAAGCTTTATAAAAATGTTCTGCATTTAACACCAAATACAGGAGACCTCAGCCATGAATTTTCAAGTGGCTACAAAATCATTCAGCTAAGAAATGAGGAATGACTGACCGGTTTCCTATCAGCCCTGTACAACTGTGTGTCTTCAACATACTAACTTGACCAAACTGGCGCTTGAAATATTATACTGACAGCCAAAGTTTAGAGAAATCCCAAAGGAAAACAAACATTGCAAAAAATAGATATGCATGTGTGTGAGAGGTGATTTTTGAAATAGTCACTTTTAATAATTTACCAGGCCAACAAAAACAAAAGCCAGGAAATTCACCTTTTAAAGAAGTATAACTTCACTAATGCCAGCCAAATACATCTGCTTCATAACTGCAGTGCATTCACAAGAAAAATTTCCTAGGATGCACTGCCCAGGATATTTCCTAGAATGAAGCACTGCAGTGTCTGTCTCTGGTTTTGCTTTGTGGCTGGAAACACCACATCAATGTTAAAGAATATTAGCATAGGGTAGATGTTAAAGTAGAGCATGTTAACCTGATATTCAGGAATGGATAAGCAGAAAGGAAAAGAAGCCTGGCTGCTTGGGATATAAGCATGGAACAGAAGTTGCCAAGGAGGAGAAAGGGCAAGAGGGCACAAAGGGCCCTATTGTGTTTGACCAGTAGACAGAGCAGGAATTCCAGGAATGGGCAATGAGGATGGAGTTTATACATAAGAGATCTTGTATACAGAAGCAGTGAGAGTTAGTCATTATGCAGCTGCTGATACAACATCGACCAGGAAAGAGGGGCTCTGCCTGCTGAAATGAGCTGCTGAATCTGTGTGAAATGAGTCAGTAATGTAAGTGATGAATTGACAGAACAGTTGTTAGGGGAAATCTGATCATGTAATTACCCCAACAAAAGGTATGTAAAATACATGCCTCGTACCCTAGGCATTGAAGAAAAGAATCTTATTTTACATGACTGTACAAGGCATGCTTTTCACAATTTGAGAACACTGGAATAGAAGTGAAACATATAATTTGAGATTATAATCTGATGGATTTTCAAAAGTCTAAAGCAAAGGTTAAGATAAGCACAAAAATCATAAATGGCATCATAAAAACAATTTACCAGGACATACATTTATAAGGTAAGCATGAGGAAGGAGCTGGTCCCCTGTGCAATCAGAAAGAATCATTAAGATATAGATTTAGATTATAAAGTTTAATAGTTATGGGTTTTTTCCCAACAAAATGAGAGGTTATTCGTGATCAAATAACTGATTGATCCAGCAGCTTTTGCAGGTAAAAGTGGAGAGTGTTACTTGAAAAGTCCCCAAGAACTTCGTATTTGAAGCATTCTGCATGCAGATTTGCATGAAAGAACTAAAACTGGGTCCTGACAATCAGAATGACTGGTTTAATTGCAAGACAACTATTTTTCTTTTCAAAATGTTTTCTAAATGGCTGTAGGCATACCTGCCTTTTGTGTTTATACAGAAATAATACTGAAGTGTGTATAAAATCTTACATAAAATATCATCTATATAAGGTAAAAATACATATCACACTGGCATGGAGGGTATTTATGTGGAGCCCATATCTTCACATGGAGATTGTCTCCTCCATGAGAAACACACTCAGTCTTGTACTTTGAACAGGTGCAAAAGGAGAACATTAACATCACCTAGGAATACAGACTGCAAGTCAGTGCCTAACCACAGGCATTGTCTAACTTTGAGATGTTCTGGGTAATTCTGTCTGGATTCTGACTGCTGCTCTAAAGAAACAGAGTTCTGAAGCAAGTCCTCTGTCATATGTGCCAGTCCTTTATGGGCACCTCAGGTAACCCAATGAACTGGATGAACCATGAAACCAGGCACCTATATTTAGGCAACTGAATTAGATTCCAGGTATCTACTGTTTCACTAGGCAGAAATTTCCATTATAGTCAATAAAGCCAAGTGAGAGAGATCTGAGAGATGATTCAGCCGACCAGCTGCCTGTGTTTATTTAGCTCAACATGAGCTGACTCACACTCCTAGCTCCATTGACCACACTTGGCTTCACTGACCACAGGGTGCTGCAGCTGTAGCTGCACAAAGACCTCCATATTTAGGAGTCTTGGGGCTCAACTCGGTTGCTTACACAAAGGTGTTCAGCGCTCTTTGATGTGCTCTGGGGTATCTGAGGCAGTGCCACAGGTACCACTAACACCTGCAGGAGACCACGCCAGGCAGGATGCCTGAGGACATCTCACATTGCAAAAGAAGCACATGAACAAGATATAGAACCACATCTTCCATCTCAAACAAATTCCTACGCTCAGAGTCAAAAACTGGCATATCTGTACATCTACATTGTTAAGTGACTCAGCTTCCAGTTTGCTTCCAGCTCCCCATCACTGATCACACTGTGTACACAGTGGTTTGCATCCAGGCACTGTGCACTCAGCTTTAGTTCTGCAAGCAGTTAAATAAGGCCCTCCTTTCTCCAGAGACTGAAAAATTAAAATAAACAGGGTCATGCTGACCTCAAGGCAAGCAACAGACTTAATTACTGCAACAGACAATGATGAATCATACGTAAGAAAACCTCCCACTCCTTTTCAAGAGAATGTATTATTAATCAGAAACATTGTTTTACAACTGGTACAACCTACATCAGAAAAATCCTTCCTATCTTCAGGGCATAACAGAAATATTTCAGAATGCCACATCTGTTTTTTCATCACTCTTAACATCTTAACAGACACAAACTGCTGTCTTACCCACATTTAATTTTTATTCACACACTGCACCAATGAATCCACCACATATTCAGTCATGCTGTATCTGTGAAAAATCTTAAATGCAATTTCACAGACTTTTTTTTTAACTTGAAAACTACAGCCTACTGATACTCCTGTAGCTATTAAAGACTCCAACTGTTCAAAACACTTCCTTAAGAGTGTTCCTTCATCTGTAGTAATTGTCATATGGGCAAAAAAGCCTCTGAACCTCCAGGCTGAGTAACATCCCTTTGAGTGCTTAGAAAAACAGCTCTTAAGAACTCTCAACTTTCTGCACTCTCTTTGTGAAAGACCTCGTATGCCAAGCCATGTGATGGAGGATTCTGTACAGAACATTGGGTCAGGAGACAAGACGTGGCACCATCTTATACCTGGGGAACAGGCACATTACATTCTGCTGTGAACGTGGACTGAAACTAATTGAACAAACCCTGTGCTCAGTGTGTGTGATTTGATATGCCTGTGCTAACCCACTGCCTATCTCCAACTACTGAGACAGCGAGGATGCTATTCTGCTTCAAACTACTAAAGATACTCATACCATCCCCACTCATTGCCATGTTTTGCCCCTATTTTTCAATTTGCCATTTAGGTGTATTTCCAAGCCCCCCATATTCTTTGGAAAGAATTATGTCCATGTGGAGCCATGAACATCTTTTTTCATATTCAGTGCATCAAGAGAGGAACACATATGTCTGTTTGCAAGCCAAACAAATGTAACACAGTACAATTATATACAGAGCTGCTGTACTACAGCACATCTTTCTATTCAAACATCTTACTTTAATTACTATGAATCATTAGGGTTTTAATCTCTTTAGTTCATCTTGGGTTTATATATATTTTTCTTAAGAATTCTATCATCTGGTCACTTATAATACTGAAGAGCTTAGTGCTGTACTGTATACTGGATGCATTAATTGAGAATGCTCACAACAGTACAGTTTTCAATCTCACTTAAAAACTGTACCACATTACTTTTGAGAGCCACCACAACCTTCAATTTCTTTTTTTTCCAATCATGGATTATATATCACAATTTCTTTTTTTTCCAATCATGGATTATATATCACAATTCCCAAATACATCAGTGATTACTTAATAGCACCCTTGGAGAATGACAGGGAAGTAAGGATATCTTCTCCCTTCATTTTACTGACTTACATTCAGATTTACACTCTGAAGAGAAATTAGCCTAGCTTCTATGAGCATCTGAATCTCTAATTACAAATTAAATCCATGCTAGGTAATGTTATCTAAATACTTTCAAGAGTCTGAGTTCAAAAATTTCAATCAATGTCAGACTGTTGAAAAGCTCAGATCTGAATGCAGCTCCCTAAATATTTACTATTTAGTTGAAATGTTGGAAGACATATGGAGTTTAGAGAAATCAAACATTCTATTTGGAAGGCCTAACTATACGGCCACATAAAAGCAATCTTCAAAGTAATTTTTCTGATAAAAAATAGATGGCTTTCCTTATTTGGGTAGTGCTAGAAATTCCCTGTTATAGTTGAATAACTATAAGCTGTAGATGAGAAAAAATAAAGTTTTCACGTCTCCTGCTGTCTTTCTCTACTGTTCCTTAATTGAGCTGCAATAACAGTAGAGATCAAAATCAACACGACCCAGCCATGTGCCCTTGCAGCCCAGAAAGGCAAACCCGTCCTGGGCTGTGTCCAAAGCAGCGTGGGCAGCAGGAGAGGGAGGGGATTCTGCCCCTCTGCTCTGCTCTGCTGAGACCCCACCCGCAGTGCTGCATCCAGCTCTGGGATCCAAGCATAGGAAGGACATGGAGCTGTTGGAGTCCAGAGGAGGCCACAAAGATGCTCAGAGGGATGGAACACCTCTGCCATGGAGGCTGGGAGAGTTCAGGTTGTTCAGCCCAGAAGAGAAGGCTCTGGGGAAACCTTAGAACACCTTCTAGTGCCTGAAGGGGCATTTCAAGAAAGCAGGAAGAGGGATTTGAACATAGGATTTTTCGAACATTAAAAAAAAAAAAAAATTCTGAACAGGTCTAGTATTTGCAAATAGAATAAACAGTATGAAAGACTGGGAATTATGCTGCCTCTGTTCTTCCATTACATAAAAACAACAGGCAGTTATTTGGAGGAGCTATAGACACTATTTTGCAAACGTTGGATCCTTTTTCTCATTCTGTTCTTGAGAATTAATTCATCTTTAAGTTTTATTCTACCTAATTCAAACCATTTAAACAAGTTTAGTCTATCAATTCACCCCAAGCAAAAAATATAAAGGGATAAATTTTTCATAGTTTTCTCATACATTAACATAATTGCACTTTTCAACTGAATACATTAAAGTTACCTACTATGAACTTATTACAATGTAAAAATGCTTTCATTATGCTACCATCATATCAAATTAAATGCCGTTTCCAAGGCCTGAAAACTTCACTTTAAACAGAATATTGAGTGTAAAATTGCAAAGGCAAAGGTCCTACAAAATCTACTTTAGTTTAGCATTCTAAACAACCAAAATGTGGTCCTGCAATAGCACAGTGACTATATATGCTGCTGCTGACCTTTGGAAAAAGTAGTAAAAAATTTTAAAAAGTAATCATTATAAAATTACATAATTTAAGTGTAATGTTTGCTCTTTTATTCTCGGTGTTTATCAAAAAGCCATTCTGGACCAAGTCTGCCACAATGATAGTAAATTCATCAACAAAATTAGCACTCAGTTTGACAGACGTGTGACTTCTGACATTATGCTGAAAGCAATGTTAAAACCTTTAGTGGTAATTTTTGGCACCTCATAATACAGAGAGAAGCTGTAGGGGAAACACTGTCATTATGACATTTTTGCCTTGTTAGACATTTTGTCTTGTTCTTTTTTGAAATCATGATTGCATGTTCTGCAATGCATACACAAGAAGTATTAGGAAAGGCAAAGAGCAAAAGATCTAAAAAAAGCAATACAAGTTGCACATAGTATAATTTCAGTTAGTTGATAGTGTCTCACATTTTTCAAAAATGCTGGGCATTGCTCTCACATTTGAGTATTACATTGTACACTGTCCCTGCAGCAGAGAACAGTCTCTCATGATCGAGAGGTTTAAAGAACAGAGCTCTGGATGGGACTGGATGGAACAGCACTCTACACAGACAGCAGGAACAGTACAAAATGATATGTCTGAAACACCACAGCTGGACAGATTGCACCAACAGACACGGTAGGAACAAGCTTTTATGCAACAGCAAATTTCTTCCCTTTAACAGGAGGCTCTTACAAAACTGCCAGCATCTGTTTTCCCCTGTAATTATGCACCCAGTATATTTTACACACACATATAATTTTTCCAATAGCAGTAATCATTTCATATAAAAGACAGTCTTTTTTCCAGACATTTGATAAAGGCCCTTTTTAGAAAAATATTGCAATTTATGGCATAATTCAAAAGCATGAAGATGATGCATTCAGAAATGTTAACACAAGACCAGCAGGAAACAAATCTAAACTTCTCATAAAAACTTTGAAAGTTCCAATTGTCTTTGATTCTGAGTAGCTCACCTGCCTGAAGAATAAAGAAAAATATCCTATCAAAGGTATCCAAACACCACCTCTATGACAGAATATGGGATTAACTATAAATGAAGTATTCTGAAGAATTTATCCTATGCAGGGAAATGTGAAAAATTACTGAGGAATAATCATAACTATTGCTTGTCTACAAGCTGTCTTAGAAACATCATCTCTGCCTAAAGAAAACTATGAGTCAAGCCCATAGCAGGGCCCAGGTCACTTTCAGATTGAAATACTGACCTTCTTCATTGTCTCCTGTGCCAAAAATTCTGAAGAAGAAAAAGCAGGAATAACTGGTTCACATAAAATAACCCTACCTCTTCTAGAATTCTGTTTTCTAAGTCACTCTTCCTAACACTCTGACTGATGACTTCTTTCAGTCCTTGACACTATGGATTTGGAGATTTGGAAATTGTACATTATTATCTTGGTCTCATCATCTCCTGCATTCAATTACCAGTCTATATACTACATGAATAGCATCTTCCCATTAAAGTGATCTCCTTTACCATAGCATAGCTTTACAGAACTTTCTCTGATTTAACAAGTTTTTACTTTATAAACAGTTTTGAATTCTATGTTTTGCTTTGGTTTGGTTTTTTTTTCACACAACACTTTCCCAGTATGCTATTAAGAAGTTCATTTTAAGCAATAGCTACATCCCAGTGATGGATAAAAATAAATCAGGGGGGTAGGAACTACTAGTGTATACATACCTATTAATAACTAAATACACAGAATCTTATGCGTTCTCAGGTTGAGGTTCAGCTATCAATGCATAATACTACACTTGCTTATACTGTAGTTTCCTTCATCAATTGCCATTCATCACTCTACTTGCTGACCTCACAAGAATTCTGCATAAAAGGCAAAGGTAAAATATGTCTCTTATGCAGAAATATAACTTTTAGTTATCGTTATTAGTCACTTCTCTGTATGTCACATGCAACAGCCCTTAGTGACAGACTCCAGAGAAATGAGTTTATCACAAGGTACACACAAATGAAGCTCCTGCCATTAGCATTGTTCAACAAGGCAAGCCCTCCAACTCAGGTGAGGTTGCAGCTTCTCAGGACCCCCACCCATTCATCAGCTACATACAAACAGGGAATGCTGCTCCTTTGCCATATCTATATTCTCATTGCAAAACTGAGGGTTTAAAGAGCTCTGATCTTTAAAAAGAAATCCAAAATGACATGAAGCAATCAGAATGGTTTTTTTTTCTCATATCATTTTATTGCATTTAGCACAAACGGCTCACAATAGCTGTTCCTTCACCAGTACACTAAAAGGCTGAATGGTTTTGAGATGCATTATCTTGAAAATGATGGCAGAACTCCTCCAGGCATCAAAGTCAATATTTCAAGCAAGAATTGCATGAAATATCGGCTCCTTCTTGTTTTTAAAAAGACCTCAGTACATATAATACATTAACAAAACCAACCAAACAAAAACATCCCACAAATCAAACTTCTTTGCAAGTGTTAAAGGAAGGTAGAAATTTTGTTATGTTTCACTTTCTTAGACCAGTTCTCCATAATGTTTCCAAGAAGATAAAAAAGGAATTATTTGAAACTAAGGTCTCATTACATACACATTATGAAAAAAAACATTAAAATTGATTTTTGGATGTGTAGTGTCTAATTTATATGCTTGACTGATCTGCATTTTTAGAAACTAACAGATTGTTTTACTGGTTAGTGCAAATGTTATTGATTTGCTTTCTTGCTGAATTAATAGCATTATGATAGGACAACTCGCTTTCTCAGCTTTCCCAATGTTTTCCTGAAAAGAGGCCCATTACATGGCAGGGGGCAAAGGACAGGCCTTGATAACACTGTTTGTACATTTCTTTGATGTCCACAGGCATCATCCTCGACAACTGACCACCAGAAACAAAAGAGTAGTCTCAGGCTGCTGGAAATCCCAGCCATTCTTCTCACCACCTTTTGATATCCCAAGGCTTCTATACCCTGACCTCTGCACTTTGACATCCCTATTTGAAGGATTGTCAGAAATATCAATTTTTTTCCCAAATTTAGCCAATAAACTAAGGATTTATTTTGCTTTCCATAATTGCTTCATGTTCTAATGTACCTGTGGGCACATCAAGAAGATTTTACAAAGTGAATAGAAGGAAAAGTGTCAACAAGAAAATAAACCTTTGGTTTTCTGGTTTTGAAATCACTCTCAAACGTCTGCCTTCTAAAAGCCAACCACTCTGTCTAAAATGCCTTGATGTTGTCATTCATGATGCCTTGATTGTGCACATGTACCCACAGTATTTCTACCTCTCAGGGTTATACAGATTTATACTTCTAACATGTATATGTTGCTTGCTGACATAACTTCACTCAATAAACACATTTTAAATGGTTTGCATGCTGTATGTTAAGGACTGGTATCAATTTCTATACATTCATGTTTTAGAAATAAGTGTGATTTTAACATTTTTTTCAAACTGTTTTGCTCTCTATACAGCTGTGTGATCAATAATTGGGTCAGCATCCCCCCTGTTTTCCAGAATACTTAGAGAATAATTTTCCCCAAAACTACCAGAGATTATCACAAGCACTTTAAGACAGTTTCATTTTTCACCTTTCTGAGGGACTGAAATTGAACAAAATGGTCAAACAGAAATAATACACATCCAGCCAGCCAAAACATTGCAAGTCAGGCAAACACCTAAAGAAAGACCCTTCTCTCCTTTGTTATTATGGGAAATCCTGCTGAAAACCCACTCCAAATATAGAAATGAAATCACATATACCAGTAAAAACTCTTAACAAGACCAACCTAGTGACAATCCACATGTATGCACAAATCTGGAGTTTAGCCAAATTAGTGTCTATATTCAGTCTCTTGTGCTTTGACAACAACTTTTGTAACACTACTAAAATATTATCCTGCCATGAATTTCTTTAGCTTGAAATGAGAACAAAGTCTGGTCCAAAATGTGATGGATTTCACAGTATACAAGCTTCTAAACTATATGTAGTTTAATAAACTATGTCCAAATGGCAAATGTTTTTGCATTCATTTTTTTTCAAACTGGCATCAATAAATGCCTTTTTTTTCTACACTGACAATATTCCTCCTAATTTAAAAGTCAATGATGTGGCAGTGTTAATGCAACATACAGGATAACAGATAAATATCAACATTTTGAAAATCAAGCTATTCATCATTTCTAATGCGAACACTGGGATTTAAAATGCTTGTTTTAAAGCCAGTTCTAAATCACCTACTATTATCTACTCAGCTCAGCCAATGTTTATTTATTTTAATGTCTGCCAGAAAAGAGTGAAACTAAATTCATGGGCATGGCATTCAAACAGCCACGAATCTTGACATCGTTTAAAACTCTCTTCCCCTCTATATTAGTTTATTACCATATAAAAATAAGGCATCAACCAGAAAGAAAAAAAAGTAGCAGAGAGGGGGAAAGGAGGTGGTTTTAAAAAAGTTTTAGAATTTATAAAGTTCTCAGACAAAATGCTGATGACAGCCACACAAGGGCTGTTTGCATTGTCTTTCGGATTTTGAATTAAATCAGACCCCAAGGATTTCTCTTCAGTGATAGATCCTGATAATTTATGTTCACTGTTTAATCTTGTTATTTTTAAAATAAATTGCATGTGTTTAAACAGAACAGGAGGCCTAACTCTGAATCAATCAGTACAGAGCCTTCAGAGTAGCTCCAGCAAGACTGTAAAACAGATAGTATTAAAACAGGGAGAAAAAAAAAACCTAATGAACCCCAAATCTATAAATATTTTTATTTAACTGAATCCTGACCGTGGATAACACAAATTACCTGTAAACAGGCAACATCTATACAAACCTAAGGTCATACCTATATAGAAAGAGGAAAATACTGAAAAAACAGTGACATAAATTAAATGCACACAAGGCCATCAATAAATCTTCCAGTTCTGGCAGTGCCCACTGAAAGATTACAATCTATCTCATGGCGGCTCATTACTGCTCTGAAGTTGGAAATCATTGCCCTGCCAGTTTTGCACACTTTGTGAGCAATCTCTGACCCTCTTTAGTAAAAAAAGTTAACACGGTTATAGTAATAGATCTTCACCAGCCCTATTAATTTCAAGCAGAATGGATTAGCAGCCATGCACAGCTGGCACAGTCACTCTGGCAGAAGTGCAGTAAGGAGTTATTAGGGGCAGGAACCATCTCAGCCAGCACAGTTGCAGTCAGAGAGGATGTGTGAATAAAGCTTTAGTAAAACACACTAGCTTTTCATATGCATGCATTTATATACAGCCCTGAGTGTTGGCAAGTTCTGTGGATGCAGCTACACTTAATTCTGGTGTAGGTAGAAGACACAAAATATAGATAATTTCTTTGCAGTCCTGCTATTTTTCAGACTATTCTTTCTCCATTGTGACATCATCTTCAGAGTTTACAGACTCTCACCACATAACCTAAAAAATCCAACTGTGAAAGAAATTTCTAATTGGATATATCAAAAATTGTACCTTATAAAAGAAAAGTTTATTTCATCCTGGACCCACAGAAGTACACAATAAAAAAAAAAATAAATAAATAAACAACAAAACCTCAGAAAGCTTTCCCTGTAGATTAAGATCTCATTTGCAAAATTTAAAGAGATCATTCCAACTGAGTAAGATTTAGCTTGAATTCAAGACAGTCTTTTTTCTTAGGAAAATGAACACAGTACCAAAGAAACCAAATTACATGCAAAAGCAATGCCACCTAGCAGTGAAAATATAGTGAAACAGTATAGCTAATTTGAAATGGGAATAGCACCATCCATAAAGCTTTGTTTTCTTGCTGCTATCCTATACACCATAACTTCACACCCAGACTGACCTGTCAGCACGACCTTACACCTCTACTGCTATGAGCATCTGGCCCAGGGAGAGATGGCAGCCCTTTTTGTCCAGGGCTGGAGAACTGGCTGCATTCACACTGCAGGACCATGTTCACATCACCTGATACTGAGCCAAAGTGTCCCAGCTGAGCCTCCATGGCCCTGACATTACTATTTGCGTGTGGTCTTCCCCCCAGTCAGTTTAATTTCATTACTATGCAGGCTGTATTGAAGCTTTTATCAGAGCACCATTTTTTGGCACAGAACTAAAAGCACATGATACATGAACAGGGATGCTGCATCACATTTCATACAGAGTAAGAGACCTACTTCAATAGTATTGGAAAATAATGCATGACTAGGAGAGTCATAAGTAACTGTGTCATCCACTTTGCCGAGTGGGAGCAGTCTTTGAAATAAATCAGCTCCAGAACAATGCTTAAGTTTTGCCTCGGAGGGAAATCATTGAATTTTTGTTAAAGAGAACCCAAGAGAGAACACTACTCACACAGTAAACATCGTCAGTGAGTGAAACCTGGGAATGAACTCAAGCCAAGTCACCTGCCCCCCTTGCTGCACTCTTTTTCACACCAACTGATACTCCCAATTGGATCTCTCAGCTGCCTTTGCCTTTCCCTTGCTCATATGAAATGCTGATAAAATAAATAAAATAAAATAAAATAAAATAAACATCAGAATGTATTGGGAAACTTCACTGGATAAAATAAAAGAATACATACACACAAGGAAAGAAATACTAAAATCTATAGAAGACTATCCACAATCACTGCCTGACATGTACAGATGTTGGTATTTAACTGAAAAATGTAACCTGACCTTTTGAGACTGTAGGGTTCCTTTAAGGTACAGTAATAATTAAATGCTAAAAATGCATAGGTATAATGAAGCATTTGCCTTTTTTGGGTATTTTAAAGTCATTACCTGAATCTTTATTAGGAACATCTATTTTATAACATAAGCAGTGAGAAATTCAGTAGAAGACTTGCATTATAGCTGGAGAATATTAACAATTTTCGAAGCTCTCTACTAATCAGCCAAACTGCAAATAAAGACATGTACCTACTTTGATATGAACAGTACCAGGAATCATTGGTTTCCCTATATGGGAAGGCAGCTTGTTAGACAGATTGAGCCTCCATACAAAAACATCCATATGCATAGTGATACTATGGCTTCATGACTCCAATGGATGGGAGCACAAAATTAATCAGATGAAACAATCTTCTAGATCATACAAAATATATGTGAATTAAGCTATAGAAATATATTGCAGGAGCATATCAGAAGAAATAAATAATCAGTGGAGGAGGAAAGAAAGGTGCATTAGGATGAGTGGGTCCATTAACCAAATAAATTAATTAACAAAGCTATCTAGCTGGTATGAGTAAGACTTGGCAAACCAAATGCCTGCTTAATAATCCCAAGGAAAAGACAGTACTTCTCTTTTATTCTGTCACCAGTGCTAAGCATAACTTCCCAGAAAACAGCAACACTACCTGACTTTCTAGTTGTTCCTCCTGTTATTTCTCAGAACAGGAGCTTTTTTCCCTTCTGTATTAAACCTCCACATACCACAGTTGAATTGGAAGATGTAGGATTGTCAGTGTACAGATTGTTTGTAGACCAGCACATTAACAGCTTGCCAAAAACTTCCACCTTCCCAGCCCACTAAAAGAAAATAAGATTATGATTAGGTTTCATGGAAGACAAAGTAAATGGCAGAAGAATTAAAGATATGTTGAGCATGAAGTTGGCAATGCAGTTTGCAAGATAGACGTGGTTTAGTGCAAAGTAAGCAAAGGACTCCTTTTTTATTAAGGCCTCAAAGACAAAAGCTTTTAGCGATGAGTAGCTATGACAGAGCAGCTGAAGAACCATGAAAGTACTTATGTAAAGGTAATTTACATAAGTTAAAACACATGCTGTCTGTCTAGGCTGTAAACTGTTGTTTATGCACAAATTATAAAAGAGACAGTATATAGATCAAGTTGAGGCCACATGAATATATTGGTACTAATGTTCATCAGTGGGCTAGTGCAGGCAAATAGGAAATACTCTAAAAATTTAAATTGTTATAATTCTGTTCATTCCATGCCTTTCTTAATTTTCTTGCTGGTTTAGGCATGGAGAAAAAGGCAGGTTGTTTTTTCTAAGTTACAATACTGTGAAATTCACAGCTGACACTTCAAAGATGCTCAAGACAGTTACATAACTTCTATTTCATACAGAACAAAAGTCACTGTCATCTTGAAGACAAACTTATTCTCATGAAGATTCTTGTAAGATGACATCTTTTTCTAAGGTGACAAGATGAGGGTTCAAAGACTTATAGTACACGGGTTGGCAGCCAGTCACCCATAGAGTTCAACAGGGTTCATTTCTAGGGCCAGTGTTATTTCATATTTTATAAATTATCTGTACACAGGAGTAAGTGTGGTGAAAAACACAGAAGGAGCTGTGGAGTCAGTCAAGGATCAAGAGGACTTATATAGAGAGACATCTGCAGAGATTAGAGAGCAGCACAATCACCAACCAAAGGAAATTTAACAAGAGCAAGTGCTGGATTCTCCATCTAGGATGGGGCAATCCTGGTTAAACATACAGACTGGGCTGGAGAGCAGCCCCACAGAAAGAGATCTGAGGGTCTGGATTAATGGAAATGTGAATCTGGGTGTGTTCTGGCAGCCCAAAGGGCCAACCATGGCACAGCATCACCAGCCATAGCAAGCCTGTCGAGGGCTGTGACTGTCCCTCTGCACTGCATCAGTGTAGCCCAAGCTCCAATGCTGTGTGCAATTTTGGGTGCCTCAATTTAGGAGGGACATCAAATTATTAGAGTCTGTCTAGAGAGGGTGACAAGATGGTGTCAAAGGCATGAATTTTGAGGAGTGGCTGAGGTCACTTGGTTTGCTCAGCCTGGACCTCACGGTAGTCCCCAGACTCCTCAGGGTGGAGAGCAGAGAGAGGTGCCAATCTTCTCTCTGCTGAGCAGTGACAGGTCAAGAGGGAATGGAACAAAGCTCAACCAGGGGAACACGGCTTTGTGTTGGACATTAGGGAAAAGTTTCTCACTGAGAGGATGGTTGGACACCGGCACAGGATCACAGCACCAAGCCTGACAGAGTTCAAGGAGTGTCTGGATGATGCTCTTAGTCATATGGTTTAGTTTTAGGTTGTCCTGCGAGGAGCAGGGAGTAGGACTTGATATCTGTATGGCTGCCTTCCAAATTGAGACATCCTATGATACTACGCTTTTACTATATATCTTTCTTCCTGTGATGTTAATAAGCTTCCTGCAAATAATTTTTCATTTTTATCTACTGCATAATTATATAAATATGCCATCAACATAATTACAGATTGCATTTAGTACATGAAGTACTGCTGTGCTGCTTAACTAGAAAAACAGTTATTTTATTCATATAACACTTGATCAGTATTTATACTTTACAGCATTTTCCCTAAAGTACACAATGTCTAAACGGCAATTTTCTTTTACTGTTTCTTTAGAGATACACCACTGGCAATGTTACTTCTCAGACTTCCTTTATTCCTCACATAAATATTTAAGCATGAAAAGCAGCACATGGATAATGGCAAATGAAGGCAAACTGAAAACAAACCAATGATCTCTGGAATCTTTAACTGTAATTATAAAGTACAGATACAAATATCTATAAAATGAGCATTAGTGATACATTTTAATTTCCTTAGTAAATTATAGTATTTCCTACCACAGTCTGCATAAAATAATTTTTTAAAGACTCACTCAGATTTCCCAACTGAATCATTAACCATAGTCTGCATGGGAAAAAAGGCCAAGAAATATTCAGCTGTAGTTCAGGAAGCAATCCTTTGCCTGTGCACATGTGGAATACGTGAATGCAGGCATGCTTTTGTGAAAGTAGGCATGTTTTCATGTAGATTTTGGTTGGTTGTAGTTCCACTAGCCTTTTATGCCCCTCATGTAGCTTCTATTCACATGAAATAAATCTCTGGCTGTGCTTGATCTCAGCTGAGAGTAAGTAAATGCTTTATTTTGTATGAAAGTGAAAAAAAGGAGTGAGAGATCACTTACCATTCACTTTACAGGCTTTGTATTCATTAGAAAAAACACAATCAATAAGAACCAAAGGCAATTTTCCCCTAAAGATAACTATGCCCAGCATCACTAGAAGGTCTGGGAGTCTCACAGGCCTTGATTTATTCATAAGAATCACCTTTGAAAGTTTACAACTTCCTAATCCAAATTTTGCTTTACTTAAGTCTGCTGTAAAATGCCCTCCTTTTATTTTGTTATACAAAACTATACTGTTTTTCTCATGGTTACTTTTACATTGTGTAAGTTCCGTAAGCTTCAAATGCAGAAAAATTGCAAATGTCTGATTTTGCCACTTTTCACATTTTATACAATCTCTTCTGGTTCTTGAGGACAGGTAAAAGAGAAACTACCAAAGCCAGGAATTTCTTGTACAGAGTACATTTTTTTTGGTTTAACAAGGAAAAAACAATTCCAACCACTGTTTTTAACTTGTTATTTCACATTAGAAAACTCATTCCTTAACTTTATGCATATTATGCATAGTTTTATTGAATAAAGTGAAATCTCATCTGAGAGGTTCGGAGCTATTGTACCCAGACTACCCTAACAAGGTGTTTAAATACAGACACAAACAGACTATAAACTTGAGGCATAAGTGAGAAGAAAAACCCTATATTCCCAATACCAAGAAATACAGACGCCTTTAAAATAAAAACATTGTTCCTAAGAGATATTCACAACACAAAGATGATCACAGCCTGAGTGAAATTCCATCCCTAAATCATTCCTTTCTGGGCTTGTGCTTATTGCATCTTCTGTCAGGAGCTAATCTCACGTGACAGGCTGATCCAAAGCCATTTGAAGTCTATGGAATGTCTCTTCCTGACTTCAGGGAGCTTTGCATCCAGCCCTTATAAACTTCAACAACAATACAATCCATGGGAAGTTGTTTCAAGAGAACAATAGCTAAGTATTGTCCAAGTAGAAAAGAATGTTAGCTTCAAATGAAATTCACCTGCAATGGTAGATTTGTGTTAGGCTTCTTTTACTGCTGTTTCTTTATGCATCTAATGGAGCTAAAACTTTGCAAAGTGAGAACATGCCATTTCTTTAGCAGAAGCCATAGAAAATCAAAACTGTAGACAAAATCAAAAAGAAAAAGGAAAGTAAAAATAAAAATATCATTTTGTACATAGTACATTTAAGTTTTCTAAGGAAACCAAAGATCACTTTTATGGCCTCAATTAATTCAGAATTTTCTTAAACAGCTGTACATTAAGGACAAAACAGAAAAAGAGGTTTCAAAAATGTATCAGTTGTTCCTGAAGTCAGCAAATCAAAATACAGAATAAAAAAAAAAAAAAACCAAAACACCAAACCAAGATAAACTAGTTGTATAAGCAAGGGGGTTGGCTGACAGGAAAGCAAGTTATTTTGTATTTCCTTTTATAATAAAAAGCCTGATTGTCTACTAACTTAAGTAAATTTCAGAGCTAGAGGTGACAACTACCACACCAGACATGGTGAGCCATGTCAGACTGTTATTTATATTCTGAAAATAATAATATGACTGAAATAAGCCCTGAAATAGCAATTATGATCCTTGTAAAAACTGGTGGAAGAGAAGTCCCAGTGCTGTGATATGGCTTTTCTCTCATTTATAAGAAAGATGAGGCAATGTAGACCAGTATAGACCCTGATGTTGATCTGATGTGCACTTGTACCAGTAAATTTACATCGACAAAAAAGCAAATCAAACCCAGCTCTACCACTTCTAAGCTCCCAATACACCCCAGAGGTGGTTCCAGTTTCCTCCCTCTCACATCAAATCAACTCACTACAGCTATTTCAGCTACCTAATGTTGAGATGAGAACACAGAAACATACAATTAAGCACAAACATTCCAGCATGTCCAGCTTCAGAGAATGATTCTGTTCCACAACAAAAAAAACCCCCAACAACAACAACAAAAAAACCCAAAATAAAAACCCAAAACCAAAAACCACCAAACCAAACCAAAAAACAAGCAAGCCATTAGGTTCTAAAGACTCTCATTCGTAAGATGTACAAATCACTGTTAATTATTTCTGTAGTTCCCTGTAGGTTTAACAACAAGCACTGACACTATAACTTTTATTAATTAATAATTTCAAAAGGGTCTACGAAGTATTAGATCAAAACCAATGTAGTCCACACCTCAAAAAGGAAATGAGACAAAGCACAAGGAAAAAGCAAACATCAATTTTTGCAATGTAGAGATGCTATAGTTTCTGTCTCTTCATTTAAACTCCCAGCATCCACAACTAAAAAAAAAAAAAACATTTCACTTTATAAATACACCTAATCAAATTGCTGGGTTTTTTTTAGTCTGAGCGGATGAAAACACGAAACCAGAAATTTCGTTTCAGGCCAGTATAAAATTGTGGGTCTTTTCCTAAATGAAATGAAACAGTATTTCTTAGGTCAAACAGCATACCTTATTTTGGTATTACAAATATTTTCACAAAATAATTCTCAAACAGCCCATTTTGTTTGACTTTTAAAAAACACATTATTTTGGGAACGTTGTCTTTTTTGTTGTTGTTGCTATTAACTACATTTTTTATCTGAAACATTGTCCTAAAACAAAAAATTAAACTTTCAAGTAAAAAAAGAAGTCAAAACAATATGAATACCCAAACTTTAACTTGGTTTTGTTGTTTTGTTTTTTTTTTTTCTCCTAACACGCACAAAGTAATGAATGGTTTTGTTCACTCCAAAGCTGTATTTCGGCTAAATGAAGTATTTCTATGCTCTGTTAAGTGCCATTTCTCGCTGTAGCAGCTATGCTGCCCCGTGTCTCCCATCGCACGCAGCAGCCGCACACGAGCTGCCCGCAGCTCAGCACTGCTGGCTGCTGTCCCGACCCTCTCGCTCCGCTCCTGGCGCTGCTGGCACCAACACTTCCCTAACCTCCAGCAGCCCTGCGCTCCCACTTACCCCCCTGCCGCCTCGGAGCGTTCCCAGGTGCTGATAATCTTTTCTCTCTATTGTTGTTCTGCTCCCCCTTACTTCGGCAGAAGCTCCAGCTTTGCAAGTTGCATGGCTCTTACCTCTGAGACCCTCTTTGTTGCTCTGCCTGCGAGCACGCTGGAAGCGGGCAGTGATGGATATTAGGGAAGCATGAGCCTCCCCTCGCTGTTTAGCAGCGTGCTCTGCAAAGAAAGATAGAGATGCTGCTCTCTCCTCCTCCTCCCCCCTCGCTGTCCCAGCTTCCTCCTCCCTCCTCCTCGCTCCCTCCTTCCCACCCGCGAGCTCCGGCTCGCTGTGTGCTCCCGCACAATGCGCTACCTCTCAGCACCAGCTACCTAAGGTCAAGAATACAGCCCCTCACCCTTCCCCCGCCTTTCCTCTCCGCCCCGGTATCCTCACCCCTGCTTCCCACGGAATATGGTATCTTCCCAAGCAGACGTGCCTCAGTCGGCTCTGGCATTTCTGAAGTGCGGACAATTTCAGCAGCCCCGGGGGAAATAAGAGTTGTAAAATAGAAAATGCACAGGGAAGATCGGGGATATAAAGGGAAAGTGGAAGTCTTTTGGAAACTTTGGGGATTTATCTGTGTGTTTAAAAAAAAAAATAAATCAAGTCACAGTAGCCAAAGCCTGCCACTTGGAGATTAGTTCAAGAGATCTATACAGATAAAGAAAAGGGCCCTGGATAGCTAGTTATCGCCCAAATCCAGCTTACCTATTGTTTATGCTCTTTGTTTCTCAAGCTTTATTCTAAATAGCTTTTTTGTAAAGAAGCTTCCAAACTTTTTCCCTGCAAAGCTAGACTTAAATACCAGTGTACTCTGATGATGCAATGGAGAATGAAAGGGAAAAAGTAACCAGTTAACAGTTCTTTAAGATTATGAGCTATGAAACCCCTTTAAGATCAGAGAAAACACAAGCACAAGTCCTCTGACTTTTCAGCTTGAATGACAAATGTGTTCAAGGGGTCTTTTTTTCACTTTGAGCAGTTATGGTGATTACAAGCACTTTCAGGCAACCAGTACATGCTCCCAAAAGTCACATATAATTAAAGCTAACCAGCATGTTTTCTTAAAGACCTTTTTTTAGACACATGATAAAACAGTCCTTATAAAGTGTTTATGTTTGTTACAGAGACTGTGGAGGATGTAAGTGATGCTGAAGACTTCTGAAAGATCTTGACTGCTTAAGGTTACACACCTTATTTAGGTGGACAGGGTCTCCCTCTGGAGGCCTCAAGACGCTTCTGGCTCTTGCCAGTGATTTATGGTCATCAAACCATACCATTCCTAAGCTGTACTAAGTCAGAGGTGGAGAGTTTTCTATCTATTTTGGTGCTAAAATATCTCTATAAAATAATCTAAATGCTTTTTTAAAACAATTCAGAGATGTCACTTTTGTCAGCAGAATTTCTGAAGGTCAAGAACTTCTTTCTGATGGTTAGCAAAGGAAGCTTTAGAATGGACAGATCTTTTGGAAGTAACATATCACTGGAACTAGAGGTTTTTTACACAAAATACAAAGCTGTTGAACTACCAGCTATAAAATTAAGATCTATATATACCTAGATATAAAGCAATCCAGTAGTAGAAGAGTGGTATATAAGAGTGGATCACCAATGGCTGACAGATGAGGTGAATACGGCTTTAATGAAGCTTAATCTCTTGTACAGCACTGAACTCTGAAGTGACAGAAAACTATTCAGGATACACAAATATAGACAGTGAAATGTTGCAGGCATACCTCACAGCCGTGGATTAATGAAAAGGCAGGTTCAACTAAGTACAAATAAATGAAAAACAACGAGTGCAAGAAATTATCTGCCTTGTAGCTCCAACAAGCCACAGTGGCACTCAGAGCCAAGATGCTGACAGTATAGGTCAGCGTCTCTACAGAGACTTGGAGATCAGTGGAAGAACAAAAGCAGCTAGCCAGAAGAGTCACCTATCCAGAGAGCAGGAGAAGAATGGTCAGGGAACTAGAGCTGGGTCCAGCTCTGCTGAGTGTCTCCAGTGCAGGAGCACACCAGGGGCAATGGGCATGCCAGTGGCATGAAGTACAGTCCTTTTCCTTTGTAGCAGACAACCCTCTCTTTGAACCAATGTTTTTGCCACTGCTTCAGCCAACAGCAGCAGCCATGGAACCACACAATCCCAAACATTCTTTCTCCTTACTATCTGCTTGTGTCCAAATTCAGGAAGTAACTTGGCACAGAGAGAATGGAGGGATGTTGCTCCCAAAGCCACACTTCCCGATACCACCCTTGGATGCTTCATTCCCTGCTCTGGCTGCAGCTGCCAACTACATGCATAATGATGACTGCTACCCACTTAGTTTTGTCAAAACAGCTCAATGCTCACCAGTTGTCGAAAAGGCACACACAATATTTTAAGAACAGAATAGAGAACAAAGAAGAAAATATCAGTTTGACGTTGCATTAAGTCTACATTTTAGACTTTTTGTACCTTGACTGCATACCTGACCATGGGATCATTCCTCCTTGAAGGGACCACTGGCTGTATCTAACCCAATCTCACAGTCAAAGACAAGTCAGCTATGCAATGAGGTTACATAGGGCTTCATCCAGTTGTGTCTTGGAAATTTCCAAGGATGAAGACTAAACAACATTTCTGGACAGTCTGATCCACAGCTTTATTGTTCCCATGTTGGGGAAAAAATATCCTTTTGCCCTTTACTTTTTTTTCCCTTTCAGATTAGAGTGTTATTCCTTTCAAATGTCACATTTGAAAAGGCTACAGCAGAACAGAAAAGCAGCATACAAGAGTGACTAGAGATTTGAAATACTTTCCAGACAAAGCAGATTACATAGGTTAGGAGTCTTCAAACTGGAAAATTGGTAACTGAGCTGATAAATATCTATTGAGATATTTAGTTGAGAATAATATGGGAAAAGTGCACTGAAAAGAAATTCTTCCAGGAAATACAGAGCACCAAATGACATGAATATGGAACATATTTGAAACAAAATTATTTGTTTTTTCTAACAAGTTAAAATTGTAAACTCGCTGCTGCAGAATGTAAAAACTGATCATTTTTGCTTTCCTGTAAACTGCCATTTGCAATTAATAATTTATTATTATTTATTAGAATTTGCCTTCTGATTAAAACCAACTCAAGGTGAAGAAAAGGAGGCTCCAGGAAACCTTATCACTCTCTACAACCACCTGTAAGGAGGCTGGAATGTGGGGGGTGTTGGTCTATTTTTCCAAGCAGTAAGAGATAGGATGAGAGGAAACAGCCTCAAGTGGTACCAGAGGAGGTTTAGATTGGATATTAGGGGAAACTTCTTCACCAGAAGGGTTGTCAAGTTTTGGAACAGGTTGCCCAGGGAAGTGGTTAAGCAGCCATTCCTGGAGGTATTTAGATGTGCCAATGTGGCAAATCAGGATGTGGTTTAGTGGTGGACTTGGCAGTGCTGGGATAATGGTTGGACTGGATGATCATAGAGTTCTTTTCCAACCTCTGATTCTAAGGTTCCTCGGTATTGCAGGCAAAACTGCATTTTGCCTTTCCTCAATGGGTAAAACAATGGTATTATCATTCAGTGGTAATAGCTACCTTCCATTTTGCTTGTGGTGGAAATGTGAGAGAAAGGGAAGGATAAGAAGAGAGGCACAAAAGTCTGCTTAGCTTTAATCCATTGGAGCTGGAGGTGATCTCATCCTGCTGGAGGCCTGGGACCTGTTCACAAGGGGTGTTACTCCCTGATAGTAAAACACGGAAGCACTGGGACTGGACTAGCAGAGCATGGAGGAATGCAGATGCCTCAAAAATGGGAACAAGTACATGAGTTTTTCTGTGGTTTCTGTTTTTCCAGCAACTGCCTTCAGCTTGCCTCCCAGTGGCAGGCACTTTTTTTCTGGCACTTTCCCAGAATCTCTTTCTCCTACACCTTCCCTCAGCACAAACGGTGCCCTAACATTCCTCATCCATTTCAAGTTCTCACTGCTATTAGAGAGTGAGAAACTGGAGGAAAGGATGGAAGTGCCCAACGTACTTCCATGTTAGGCTTGAATGTCTATGCATCTTGACAATCCCACCATCAGTGAATGCTAAATCAAAAATCTCAGTGCACACATAACAGCAAGCTACTCTAATTTCAAGTAGGCACTGTACAACACTTTTTAACATTATAAGATAAAATTAAGCCAAAAAATAAATTTATTTTTAAAAAAAGAAAAAAAAAGAAAAAAAAAAAACCAAACAAAAAACCCCCCCACTAAGTTCAAAGATACTTTTAAACTCAGGATATAAAGACAACTACCTTGAAGACATACTAAACTTTTCCATACATTAGAAGTTGACAAAATTCAATACGTCAGGGACTTTTGTACCTCCTGTGCCACAGAAAAGGTACAAACAAAAAACATAATAATGATCTTTTGGAACAGGAATCTTCTTCTGTTGATAAACTCCTTAGCATGGATGAAAGCTTCCAGCAGGCTTTGCCTAGAAACCCTCAGGCTCTGTCAGACAATGGCAGATGGCTTGCTGCCAAATTTCCAAACCTTCCTAAGAAAACATAATATTCACTGAACCTTTTCAGTAAGACACCAGTGTTCATATACAGCAAGGACGTGCTATTTACACAACCCTAATGTCACCTTAAGGGTCCTTTTCCCATCTATATTATTTCTTTTCTGAATTTCAGGTAGAAGCAGCAGGAGCTTCAGTTTATATCAAGAACTAAGCCCTATGTCTCCAATGTGACACCACATCGATGACTTCTGAGTGTCATTCGAGACACAACAAAAATGAACAATGTTTAGGACTGCGCTGCTCTGATCTCATTAACTGACTCAGTCTTCCTCATACTCACACAACAAAATTTAGAAATCAGAGACCTGACTTCTTAAAGGACAACTATTTGCCATGTATACAGTAAGAATTTTTTTTCAGGCAGATTAAGGTGCGCACATCAAGAAAGATTCTACTATTGCCAGAAACAGATTTAAGTCATTACATTTTACAACATAAAAATTTATACCTTTATGCCTAATGGTTATGCAGTGGTGAGGACCTTAGCGAGGCCTGCAAACTTCTCCAGACTGACATACTAATATACAAAAATATAGATAACTCTACAGTCCTATGTAGTTTAAATAAATATTTACAGTTATCCCTGTCTTTCATGATTTTGTATTTTTGCAGTAGTATATTTCCACTGGCTCATCTTTTCAGCAATACATGTGCACTTAACGTAAGATGCAGTTATAAGATTATTGTAATGAAAGATTGCATTTGATACAGAATTGTAGAGTTTTACAGAAGGTGGCCCTGGCTTTAACTTCAGAATGTTGTAACCACTATGAACATTAAAAAAAAAAAATCATGTAGGGATATAAAGGTACCTTTTAATGGATATATTTCCAATTTCAGGATCACATATATAGGCTAATAAATATTAATAGTGTATTAGTGTAGCAAAACATAAAAGAATGGGAAAATAATGTGATTAAAACAAATTTTGAATATTACAATGGCAACATAAAAACCACCCAAAAAAATCCCATGCTGCATGAAATCCAAACCTTTCACCACTTCAGTCCTGCATGAAGTTCACCAGCAGAAACTTTTACAAAGCAAATTTCAGCTGCTCAAAATAAAAGTAAAACCTGCATACCTAAGTAGTGTAGGGCAAAATATTAAATTACACAAGTAATTTAAGAAGCATTTTTAAGAAACTTACGTCTTGACTGACATACAGTCATTGAAAAATGTTAGTAAATCCAGTATTCTGGCAGGTTTTGATGGTAAAAGATCAGATTTAGAAAACGAATTATTGCCCCCTGGTGGCACATTAAGAACCAATGTAATGAAAAAGAAACCGATTTCAGATAAATAAGCAAATCTTTTAAGAATCATGTTTTGTACAATTAATGACTGAAAGTGTTAAAAGAATGCACAGTCATTTTAATATGTGCTAAGGTAACAGTTAATTTTAATTTTAATTAAAATTTTAATTTTTATCTACAGGGTGATTCTATTAAAGAATGTGTGGTGTTTAATTATCAGCTTTGCAAAATGTAAATAATAACATACTAAATGAAACTCTTTATCAACGCCACAGCAAAAACTCCTGATAGTCGTGAGTTATTTAAAAATCTTTCATTTAAAAGAATAATAAGACTTTTTAACTTTCATATAAATATAGAAAACTCTTCCTGAATCTGAATCTGTGTGGGGCTCTTCTTAACTCCATGAGATACAAGGCAAGGACAAGCAGGCAAGGACAGAGAGGCAGGGGAAAAACAGGATTTGATCTTATGACTGGCTAGAACAACAGCATAGTTAAATGTTGATGCAATGTTTTCCACATGGGTTAATACAGGAATTCATGTATCCTAATCCTCAAATTATGAGTTGTTAGCCTCCTCCTAATATCTGACCAGCCAACAGCCACCAATTCCTATTCAACAACTTTAATACTGCTTGTCACATCCCTCACATCTCCTCAAACTAACATGGCCCTAGACATCTACTCCAAAACCATTCTGCTGTTCCAGGTGGGAAAAGTTTGCTTTACAGTGGGTTTATACAATCTGTGATTGCAATGATAAAATACATCTTCCAGAGTACAAAAATGAGTGAAAAATATACATTCCTCATGGAACTATATACATCACCATAGAGACGTTAGCAATTATGTTGCACTCACAAAAATGAGCATTTTTACATTTTGCTGTAATCATGCGTCCTTTCCATGACAGGAAAACCTGCACCTGGCAGCAGTCCAACCTCACCTTGCAATACTGACAACCAGCATTTGCGTGATCTCTTTAAATGTGCAACTCCAAATGTGCTGAAACACAGACATCCTGCCTTTGAGGAGCTGTAATACATTGCTTCCTTTATTCTTGTTGATTCATTAGAGCACAAGAACAACTCATCTTACTTCTCTACATATACTTCTCTACAAGGTGAATTCATTACCATGCAAGTACTAGACTGAAAATTGGTTGCTATGAAGAAAACTCCATCCTCTGTCAAGGCATCTGATACATCATTGGTGATACCATAAGCTACTCTAAAGGAATGTCTAACTGGAAGGACTATGAATGCATTACAAATGAAAATTAATTCAGTGTTTTTACCAAGATAATAGAACATTAGTTGACATGTTTGGTCTGACATATTAGAATATGAACAAAGTTCTTCGTGGCTTTAAATTCTTCATACCAGACTGGTAGTTTTATAGGTGTGATGAAATCAGGAATGTGACTAGAAATTTCACCTTTAGCATGGGTGGAAGAAGCAACATAGTTCATAATTCGTTAAGCAAAGTAACTCCATGACAGACTTACCTGCTGTAGAAGAGAGTTAATTGCCATAAAGTGCAATCAAGCAACAGGCTATCTAACAAGGAGCTGTGTTTTAAAGAAATGTTTGTTTTCTGATAAATGGAACTTATCTATGCAATTGGAAATGTTGAGACTACTGCTGAGGTTGGCAAATGAGCAAGGTGTCAGTGCTTGTAAAACATTATCAGAAGTATGGAGGAAAGGGCGGGAGCAGTGGAGCTGGGACTTGGGAAAGGATGTTGCCGAAAGGTAAATGGACAGGATTACTTTGGACATGCCACATTTGATGGTTCCTGTCTGGCTCTACCTTGCCACAAACCTCTTGTAATTAACTTATTCCTGACACGGGCATTCTATCCGTGTCTCCGCTGTGAGTGACACACAGAGCTTTGGCTGCCTGGTACTAGCAAGCAATGACAAAATCAGCTAATTTGGCAGGGAATCAATACTAATTACTCTCACACCTACTTGCATGGCAATGCTCAGATTAGAATGCTCTCTCCTTGCTCATGCTGTTACCTGAGGAAAGAGCAATCTCCCTCCATGCAGTAACCAGTGAGGACTCCCTTCTTCCTGAGGGGAAGCCGTGGGAGGAGGGGCTGAGGGGACCTGACTTGTCCAGCCTGGAGGAGACTGAGGGGAGACCTCAGTGCAGTTACAGCTTCATTGAGAGGGGAAGAGAGGGACAGACACTGATCTCTGCTCTGTGCTGACAGAGACAGCTCCTGAGGGAATGGCCTGAAGTTGTGTCAGGGGAGGTTTAGGTTGGATATCAGAAAACGGTTCTTCACCCAGTGGTGGTCAGACATCAGACACTGAACAGGCTCCCCAGGGAAGTGGTCACAGCACCAGCCGGACAGAGCTTAAGAAGCATTTGGACAACATTGTCGGGCACATGGTGTGACTCTTGAGGCGTCCTGTGCAGAACCAGGAGGTGGACTCGACGATCCGTGTGACTCAGCATATCCTGTGATTCCTCCCCTTAGCCCCACGCTGGCCGCTGCAGTGCTGAGCGCGCTCCCGCTGTCGCAAAGGCGAGGACGGAGGCGATCAGCCCGTGTCCTCCGCCGGTCCGGCCGGCTGATGGGAGCAGAGGAAAGGATTGGTTTGGCGCATTCCAGCGGGCGCTCGGTGAGGCGGGGGCTGCTCCGGGGGGCGGGAGAAGCCGGCAGAAGCCGGGAGAAGCCAGGCAGGGCGGGAAAGCGCCGCGGGGGCCGATGGGTAACGCCGGGAAAGCGCCCCGGCGGCACAGGGGAGGGCGCGTGCGCGGGTTCCGCCCCAGCGGCCGCCTCAGGCGCGCGCGGGAGCGGCGGCCATGACGGGCAGCGGCGAGGGCGGGAGCGGCTCCGCGGCGCCCCGCGCCCGGCGGCGGCTCGGAGCCTCGGCGTGAGGGCGTCTGTGCGCCCTCCCTCCTCCAGCGCCTCGCCTGGGGGCCGGCAAGGAGGAGGGGCCGGGCGACATGGCCAGCCCCGGCAATTGCGAGCGCCTGAGGCCGCTGCAGCCGGACACGCTGCGTGTGAGTGAGGTACATGGCGGGCGGCACAGCGAGGCGCTGGGGAGCGGGCGGGACGGCGCTGCGGCTGCGCTGCTGCCGCGGGAGCTTGGGAGGAGGCGGCCGAGAGCTCGTCTGTGGGCGGGAAAGGCGCGGCGGGCCCGGCAGCGTGGTACCCGAGAGGAGCCCTGGGGTGCTGCCCGCCCTCGTGCCGCTGGGGCGGGCTTCCCGGGAAGGGTGCTGAAAAGCAGAGGGATGGGTTTTTTTGTTGTGTTACCTATAGCCTTTTCATCGAGCTAAGTATGTTGTAGCTAAGTATGAGAAAAAGGGACTACAGTGGGTTTTCTCAACATCTGTGATCATCTTACGTGCAGCTGACACTTGTTACCTTTAGCAATGCTATGAAGTAGCTGGCAAAAAAAGCCTATTTTGTAAAACTTTTAAAAAATTGTTGCATTTTTAAATTAATCCTGATGATGCATATTTTTAATATTGTGAAACTTCTTTAAATATACTGCTTTTTTAAAAAAAATAACCTTGTCAGTTGGGCTAAAGGTTACTTGGTAGTGTTTTCTTAAAGCCATGAAAGAGGTCATGTAATTTTTTAGGTGGGTAATTGAATTGATGATTGTAAGAAGCGAATGGTGTTTGGCACAGCTGCTTTATGTAGATATTTAGAAGAGTTTATAATGGGTGATACTTTCCTGAACCAGCTTCTTATAAACAGGGAGGTCAGAGATGCGGTAATCATTAGCAGCATTGCCTGTGGTGGCCATGGAGTGGTGGGTGTGAATTATACCTAGTGCAGGTAGCTTGGTTTGCAGGCACCAGATGGTTGGGATCCCTCGACAAGAGGCCATAAACTGCTCAACCCTTGGGATAAAAAAGGGCAGGAAGACGGTGGCACTGACCAGATGAGTGGAAACTGAGGCACACAGTAGAAGCCGTGAACTGCCAACCTTTGAGATAACAAAAGAGCACAAAGATGGGAACATTGCTGAGGTGGATGAAGAGAGACATGGGGAGACATAGCAGGAGCAGAAGACTCAGGAGGAAGAGTCAGATTTACCTAGGTAGACAATGAGGGTATAAAAACTTAGAGGTTCCTTTATTGTGCGTCTATCTTTGGAGATTCCAGCTTGGGCTGTTTCTGTGTTGCTGCACAACACAGAATATTGAGTAAATTTCTTTATGGAGAGATTTCTGAGAGTCTGCAGTGGGAAACCTGGGGTTGAACCAGTAAGGAACATGGCCTTCCTGTATGAGTGTGGTGTGTAGAGAGTCAAGTGGGCCTCCCAGTAGGGCACTGAGGCTGTCCACCATGAAGGGGCTTGAGTCCCAGCAGTGGCAGCCTCTGTCACTGGGAGTGTGACTGCCAGAGAGTCTCATGAATTGGCAGACTGGGAAGTTTTCTTGACAGTGGGATATTCAAGACCCTGAGCTTACTGGTAAGGAAGTCTAGTAGCAAAGTGCAGAACCCAGATGCCAACTTATTCAGTCTTCAAGACTCCAGCTTACTGTGCCAGGAGGTAGTTGAGATTTTTGGGAAGATGACTTTGAAAGCTGGAGGAACTGAAGATAGGAAGATCAGTAAGGAGAGACACATTTCATCATAACACTCGTGGCAAAAAGAACATATGCCGGGCAGACTAAAGAACAAGGATCAAAAATGCCTGGATATGCAGATATGATGTTTGGAAAGCCAAAGCTGTACCTGTAAACTAGCAAGGAATGTCAAAGATCACAATATTAAAGAAATTTCCCTGTCTGGCCGTTCAAGAGCTACTCTTGTCAGTCACTCTCTCGCCACCTGAGCTGAGACTGAGGCCCCTTTGCAGCTGCACCCCCACACTCACATAGACAAGGTTCCCTTGATTGACCCCAAGTTCCCCATGGAACAGTCTCTGACGTCTGGATTCTTAAAATAACTTAATCTTAGTCCAACAGCTGGAGCAAGGACACCAAACAAAGGAAACCTTGGGCTTGTCTACCCTGTATTGGGTTTTTGTGGTCAGGTTTTGATAGCAGGTGGGGGTCTGCAGGGTGGCTTCTGTGAGAAGCTGCCAGAATTTTTCCCCTATGTCCTGCAGAGCTAATGCCAGGCAGCTCCAGAATGGATCTGTGACTGACCAAGGCAGAGTTACTAGTAGTGCTTCTGTGATAACATATTTAAGAAGGGGGAAAAAGTTATTATACAGTTGTAATTGCAGCCAGAGAAGAGTGGAATGAGAATTTGTGAGAGGAACAACTCTGCAGACATCAAGGTGAGTGGAGAAAGAGGAGGAGGAGAGTTGTTCCAGGTGCTGGAGCAGAGACTCCCTGCTGCCTGTGGTGCATCCCGTGGAGGACCATGGGGATGCAGAGATCCACCTGCAGCCCATGGAGAATACCCAGGCTGGAGCAGTTGGCTGCCTGAAAGGAGGCTGTGAACTTTTGGGAAGCCCTTGCTGGAGCAGGGTCCTAGCAGGGACCCATGGAGAGCCGAGCACATCCTGGAACAGGTTTTCTGGTAGGACTTGTGACCCTTGAGCCACGCTGGAGCAGGCTATGCCTGAAGGACTGCACCCTGCGGAGAAGTGATGTGCATTGAAGCAGTTGAACTGTTGCTGTGGGATGGACTTATTATACTGGAGGAGTTCATTGGGGACTGTCTGCTGTGGGAGGGAGCCCCACACTGAAGTAGAGGAAGGACTCTCCTCCCTGAGCAGCAGCAGGAACAACATTTAATGAACTGACACAACCCCCATTCCCATCTCCCTGTGCTGCTGGTGTGGAGAGGTAGAGCTTGGGAAGGTGGGAAGGGTGGGGGGAAGATATGTTTTATTTCTCATTACTCTACTCTGATTTTATTGGTAATAAATTTAATTAACATTCCCATCTGAGTCTGTTTTATCCATGATGATATTTGGTGAGTGATCTCTTCTTAGCTCAACTCATGACCTTCTTTACATCTCTCCCCTGACCACTTGCAGAGAGGAGTGAAAGAGCAGCTTTGGTGGGTGCTTGGCAGGGTTTGTCCTAGGGCCTGTCCTGTTGATAGGTGGAGGATATGAGGTTTATGAGCTGGAGGAAGGGGTCATCTAACACCTCATAAACCCAGGAAGTTGAAAATCAAGTGTTTAAGCCTTTCCTTTACCCTGCAGTGGTGGGGGACCACCCTGTTGAAAGGACCTGGGAGTCCTCATGGGCAGTGGGCTAAATGTGCACCTGCACTGTACTCTGACATTGAGGCATATGAGGCTGTCTTAGCAGGTGAACAGTAAATTGAGGGAAGTAATTCTTTTTCCTTACTTGGCAGGTATTAGGTTGCCCTTGGAATGCTGTTCCTGATTTAGGCCCACTAGTACAGGAAGGCTGTTAATAAACTCCTGAGAGAACTTGTTAAGCCATAGCAGCCTTTCACTAAAATCATAGCAGATCCTGAGTTTGAAAGGACCCATAAAGGATCATGAAGTCTGACTCCTGTCCCAGCACAGGACAATCCCAAGAATCACACCATGTTCCTGAGAGCATTGTCCAAGAGCTTCTTGAACTCTGGCAGCCTTGCTGCTGTGACCACTTCCTTGGGGAGCCTGTTCCAGTGCCCAACCACCCTCTGGGAGAAAAACCAGTTTCCGAATATCTAACCCGAACTTCCTCTGACAAGTTTCATTCCATACTTGCAAGCAAGTTAAGAACTTTAAAAGGTGGCCAGATGTTTCACAGTTGTATATGATGGGCCATGAATTGAAACAAAAGAAGCAAGAGAGGTTGCAGCTTGCCTTAGCATCAGCAAATTCAATGGTGTTTCGTATTTTTGAAAACAGGGTGAGTTGTGCTGAGATTAAGGGCTGAAAATTCTGGCAGGAATTAAAAAGGAATTAAATTCCTGCTATCTAGTGACACTTCCTCACAGTAATAGCTGTGGAATTGTCAGAACTGTGATGGCTGTAACATCTCAAGTAGATTTGAGGATTTCTTCTGAAGAAGCTCCCCCTGTAGGTAGCATTTTATGACAGTTGTTTTTTTCCCTTTTAATTTCCTCAGGCACCAATGACAAACCTGAATGTGCAGAAGGACACACAGCTTGTGAAAAGTAAGTTGCTATGTGTCATGTGTGAAAATCAATCTTGCAGTATTTCATACCTTTCTACAATGTGAGTACATGCTATAGACAAATGAAAAATTGTGTTTAATATCAGCAGGACAGGAAAAATGCTGAACATTGACTGAAATAACAGATGTGAAACAATAGTTCTTTATGGCTTTTCCTCTTCAGATTTGTTGCAAGTGTACCTTCCCACTGCTACATAGAAAATACTGCACAGGAAAAGTGAGTTAGAGAAAAATGGAACAACATACTGTCAAATGTTGGGTTTCAGCTGGTGTTAACAAATGTGAAAGTAAACTCGGGTGAATTTCTGTGTGTTGGGGGTTTTTTTGTTTATTTTCTCATCAGTTGAATTGTTGCACACATTTCACAGTAACACAGTCCAAAACTGTCACTTACGGAGTGCGCAAACTTGCAGCCATGGAATGGGTGTGTTACGAGTAAAAGCACATATCTCGTTCATCTTGGGAAAAATACTGCTGGTTGAAGTAGAGTTTTGTGTCAGATTCTTTTTTACACACACACCTTTTCTTGAAGCATTAGACTGGAATATTGCTCAGGTACACACATTGGTCAGATGAAATACCTGGTTTGCTTTATGGGAGAAAAGACAAGTTAACAGCAGAATTGACAATCTTTTATTGACTGGCATCAGATGAGTGAGTGCACAGTATGACTTCTTTGTTCCTCAAAAGTAGGTGCTTTTTTTGTGTGTTTTGCATGCATAAATAACCATCTCAAGTTATTCATCGGTGACTTTTACTGTTTCTGCAAATATGTTGGTAAAGGATACATATAGCACAGGAATCTCTTAAACCAGGGTGTCAGGCTGACTGTACATCTTTGTTGCATTAGTAAATTAAACAATGGAATGACCACTTCTTTTGCCCTGAGACCAAATAGTGCAAACAGAGTTTGTCTGCATACCAAGTTCTTCAGTTCCAGAACAGATTGGTCATGACCAGGCTGAAAAAACAGTCCTGACGCCAAGCTGGCTCCTGAACTATGCCTAATGGTTACATGGGAGGTCTGCTGGTTAAACTGGACCAAAAAGGAGTGAAAAAATATTCCAACAGTGTCATGGAGCAGAGATAGAGCTGCGTTTCTCTGGCAACACCTCAGCACTATGTATAGTTAACCAAAGGTTTCATTGGTATTTGTTCAGTGATCTGATCTCATGTCCTGTAGAAGATACAGTTACTCAGTTATTAATATCCTTACTAGCAGTGTGGAGTCATGTGTTGAAAGCACAAAAATGCATGCTTGATATTTAGATAAACTCATTGCAAACAAATGAAGATATGTGTAATAGGCTTTATATGGTGCCATTGCAATGTCAGCATTAAAAACTGCAGTGCTTCCAGACTTCTATCAGTTACTTCACCATGATCACTTTTTTTTAAGGAATACTTCATGCTTATGTAGTAGCTTACCCTAAACATTCCACCAAAACTTTACAGAAACTGGACAAGGCAAAAGGCCTCGATTTGATGCATCCTTGGTGCTTTTGACACGAAAATTTATGGCTCTTCTCAAAAAAGCTCCAGACGGTGTCCTTGATTTAAATGAAGTTGCAACAACACTTGGAGTACGAAAACGAAGAGTATATGACATCACCAATGTGTTGGATGGAATCGACTTGATTCAGAAAAGATCTAAGAATCTTATCCAGTGGATGTGAGTTGGCTTTGAAAGTTCCAGCTTCTGAAACAGTAAATCCCAATAATGTTGAGTAATATTTATAACTTTGAGAGTATCTTTAAGCATATTAAATTACTCCTCATAGATAATATTTTATTTTATCTTTATGCTGTGTGAATTACCTAATAGGTTAACAAGTATCAAGTGCAGAAATACATGGAAGCATATTTCAGCAGAATAAAGGATGCCAGAGTTCCTTACTGTTTTCTGTTAGCATACTTGATGTTTAATAAACAGATGTTTATTTATATAAACATAGTAGACAGCTTTCATATTCTTCTAGAGGCAACAATCTTGACCAAGTTGTTGGAAAAGCACCAGAGCAGCAAAACCTTAAAGATGAACTTTCTGACTTATCAGCCATGGAGGAAGCTTTGGATGAATTAATCAAGGATTGTGCTCATCAGATATTTGAACTAACAGATGACAAAGAAAATGCAAAATATCCTTTCAACTCTTGCATTATTTTAACACGTGGTTTTAGTTGCACGTACTCACATATCTATTAAGGAGTGCTGCTTGTGTGACTTTTCCATTGCAGAAGAATGAAGTGGGGCGATAGTCTTACTATCCTGATCATCACCCTGTTCTCTCCATTTGAGTTGTCTCAGGGGCAGGTCTTGACCTACCAGTGGGCTCAAGCTGCTTAGTGAGATGACAAAGGGGACTCGGAATGGAGTCCCATTATATCTCCTATTGCCAAGGAGATGTAATGGTATGTTGGTTGTGTCATAATACTCTTCTCTCTTGAAAGAGTGCAGTTGGGACTTTCAGATGGGTTTTGACAATAGAAAAGCGATTTATTTTAATATATGGCATAAAGATTGAATTTTGGCTTTGGGTTACAATAAAATATTATTTAGCTCCCTTGTTTGGCAGGATGTTAAGGTGTGTGCACAAATGAAATGTGCTCATTTTTTTTAAGCCTTACTGGTTAAGAAAATAGCTTTATAGTGTGTCATGAAATTATTTTCATGCTATTAAAAATAGAATCTATTTATGTTTTTATGTAATGAAATGTCTGTATGTTTCTAAAGAACAGTATTCTCTCTGCTTTGTAGATTTATGACAATATCTGTGAAAACTGTTTGGGTTTTTGTATAGTAATATATTTTTAAAAACTTTTTTCCTTTCGTGGAAATACAGAAAAGTATTTTTCTACCATTAGCTGCAGTTTAGCAAGCTAATATTAATCTCTGCTGAACTGTTGATCAATCTTCTGAAGTTGGTATTCTGCCTCAGCATATCTTCACATCACACTCTTTGCTTCTGCCCATTAACAAATTACTTTACAGAATCCTTGACCAATGTATACACTAGCTTATGTGACATACCAGGATATCCGAAGCATTCAGGCATTTCAGGAACAGATTGTGATCGCAATCAAAGCTCCAGAGGAAACCAAATTGGAAATACCAGTTCCTAAAGATGTAAGTCTTATACATTTCTCCTAAAGGAACAAAAGTTCTCAATTTTGATTTTTTGCAGCAGCAGTCAGTAATTGATTTCCAGTTGCTTTGTCATGCAGATAGCAGTAGTTCATTGTTCTTGTGTTCCACTAAACAGTGCTGCAGGGACAGTAGTCTAGTCTTAGAAACTTGCTGTATTTTTGTTTTTGCCTAAATTATTAAACCATAAATGTATCTGAGCTTTAGCTACCTGGTTTTGCTAGAGAGAATGGAACAGCTGTAATAAAGCATGCAATGTACAGTATGGTTGGAAAAAGAACATTTTGTCACTCTGGTAGATCATACCTAGAGGGATTTTTCATGGAGTGGGGCTGTGCCCTGTCCTCACCCTGCAGTGCAATACAAGCTCCATGCTTGTCTCACAGAGGAGCCAGACCTTTGCCCCCTGCAGCCAGCAGTGCTGCAGCTGCATAGTGGGGCCTGTGTACTGGGAACCCACTGTCGGTAGTGCTCTGAGGAGGGAAATCCTGGGAGACTGCCTAAGATAACAAACGGAACTTTAATTCTGGTTTTTTTGCATGAGCATTTTTTATAAACTTCCAAATTGTGTAGTCATTGAAGTTGCTTTACTGTGTGGACAAAAAGGTGCGGATATCTTAGGGAAAGGAGATTAATCAGTAGAACCAAAAGATTTAGATCCACTGCATAGATCTCCTGTAGTTTCCCTGGTCAAAGGAGCTGTCTCTCATCCAGTGGAGATGAAAAAGATACAATTCCAAATGCCTCCTGAAGCAATAAAAAGGCAGAATTTTAGAAGTTGTACATTAAAACCTAATATTTTCTTCATTGTGCATTAAGATTTATTTGCTCTGTGTCTTGCAACATGATATCTGCTGAAGGAGAGCAGAAGAAGCAATAGGCATTTGTTGCTTTACTATGTCATTAAAGCTATGTGCTCCAGTTTGTTGTCTGATTCATGACACTGTTTGGTCAAGTTTTTAAATTTTGTTATCTTTCCTAAACATATAGTAAGTCTTGGTCATATATCTGAAGGTCAGTAGACCTTCAGACCTTAAGTTCATAAAAAATGAAAGCTTGTTAGCTTAATTCTGCAGAATAATAATTGTCCTGCAAATGTATGTAAAAGTCATAATTATGTGGAAGTAGTAACACAGTTTTAAATAGTTACGTAATTTCTGTATTTATTCTGTTCTTAATCTATTGTCTTTAAAATATGTGCAAAAATAGATAAAGAATGTGTAAGATTTTTTTCTTTGGCTTATATGCAAGTTGCTGTTTTATAGGATCACATAGAAGTACATGTGAAGAGCACAAAAGGACCCATTGATGTGTATCTATGTGAGGTGGAAAAAGAGAAGCCAGGTACCAAAACTTGTGAGGATATGGATACTGTCAGTAGTGAAACTGAGGCATCATTTTATCCTGATGAAGGTAACGTCCTCCTTTTACATTTTTATCCACATGTAGTTGTGGATTTTTTTGGTTTTTTAAGATTGTCATATCATTCTGATAAAGTGGTAAGCTGTACTGTTGAGCAAGTATAATTTTCTAAGCATAGTTTGTGGGCCATGATGTGTGGGAGTATAGGAAATGCCTGGAAGAGAAGTCTGTGCTGTTGTGTTACCTCACAGCAGGAGGTCAGAGAGTCAGGCACAGGCACGTAGAGCCAGGCACTCTGGTTCCCTGGCCTTCCCCTTCCTTCACTCTTGCTGCTCTCCTGTCGGAGCTGCGTTCCATGGATGGAGCAGCATGTGTCAGCTCCCAGCTGCTGCACCACAGAGTCCTGCTCAGCTGAGATTGCTGCCATGAGAGTTACGATGCTGCTTTAAATGAGAACTGTGCTGCTGGTCATTCCTGCCCTAAGGGAGGGCAGACAGAAGAGGGGATGGGGTATTTTAATCTAAAACAAGATTGGATGGAATAGAGACTCTGAAGAACCCTAGTGCTACAGGATGTTGTGGCTTAAAAATAAATGTGGCAGGAATTGCTGTAGCACAGAACACAGAAATTATTTTTCGAAGTGGTGCTTTATAGGTGAAGGGAAGAGTTGACTTTTTCATCTAGGCATTTTTTTACTTCATTTTGCCTGTGAAATAACTCAGAATTGTATTTTCTACAATTAGAGTAATCATATTCCTTTTAAATTTTCCTTTTAAAGTGAGATCTCCGATGGAAGAGAAAAAGCCATTTGAGATGCCAGATTAATTACAACCCAAAAATCTAATACAGAATGTAAATATCTGTGTTACACGGCTTTTCCATAGCTACTTGGATCTGCAAACTTGGGAACCTGAAATGTTCCAAAATGTTTTAAAAAGCCAGCAGTGGATGACCTACAGAAGTTTGGGGAAACAGTATTTTTACCTTATAATTTTAATTGACAGAAAACATAGATAACTTCCAAAAAGGAAGGTTGGAGAACTATTTCTGGAATGGTCCACAATCGGTGTGAGAATGTATAAAATGAAGAAATGCACTTTTCAGTTCTGAGGCTGCACTACTAAGCAGGAATGTCAAATACAAGTATAACAAAGAACTGGTGTATTGGAAGCCTTTGCTATAAAGAAGAAGATGTAAATATCCTGAGAGTTATGCCTTACACTGTGTACGTGATGTTTGCATCCAGCTCTACATGAACTATGGTATCAACACTGAAGTGAAATAACTGGGCTTTGTGTACATACTTGTATCATTTCTAGGTAGTTACTGATGTACATTTGTTGAGATGGTTTGTGTTTCTGCCTTTGTACAGGAAAGAAATTAAATAAGCTTACAAAAATATGAAATAGTCTAATGAAACCTGTTGGGTTGCCTTTGCTGCAATTCACTGAGTAACTACAAACATCTTAAATTATGCAAAAATTTAAAATCTGTTTTTCATGATGCTGTCAGATAACACTTAGATCTGGATCTTGTGATGCCACAGTACTGTAGCAATTTTCAGAATAATGATCAATAACTACTTAAACTTACAGTTTCTGGAGTTTGCATACAGCAGAGCTTTAGCTGAATACCATGATGTCTTTGTGGCTCAGCTTGCAAAAGTATGTAAAATACTTTAGGACTACATCTGAATTATCCATCTTTTGCATCTATAAAACAGAGCTGTGGAATTTGGATACTGGATTTTCTAAGGGAGTGAACTGTCAGTGCACAAATTGCTCTTCTTGGGCTCACTTCATCCCAGTATCAAACTGTACACCAGAGGTTTCTGTAGGGGTGAGGGGTAGGTTGGCAGGTTTGGTTTTAAATGGGAAGTCCAAGTCCTTGTTTCCTGATCACACGGTATTGACAACTATAAATCTACTCATAAGTGAGAACATCAAAGCTAATTAACGCCTGAATGTTCTAGCCAGCAACTCTACGGCTATTTTAGACAGATGCAGTGAAGTTAAATGCCCTGTGTTCCACAATACAAATAAGGTGACACAGGTGACCTTATGGTGAGCATAAATATACCTAAATATAGACTGAGAGTTTAATTTCCACAAGGTTCTGTAAGCTTCTCTTGGTAACCTGTCCCAATGCCTCTCCACCCTCATAATAAAGAATTTCTTCCTAATATTTAATCTAAATCTACCCTTTAACTCTTAGCCATTACCTATCTTACCTATAAAGAAGTATATTTTTACAAAATAACCATCTTAAAAATGCTAAAAAAGTCTGTCTTCAATAGCAGAGCAATTAATTTAAATGAAACATGAGGATTTTTCATTTTGAACAAATCTCTAGTGATTGTTTTTCCTCACTCATATGTACAGGTTTTCTAGCAGTATAATTAATTTTTTAGCCACACAATAGTCACAGTGAAATGAAAGAAGCTGTAATATGACAATTATATTATTATTATTTTACTAAATACATCTCTTGTTTCAATAGTGCACCTTCAGTGGAACGAATGGACTTTTGAAGATTAAACCACTGCTTTTACTGCTTGCTTACATAAAGTATTACCCATTGGTGATGCTGGAAAACAATGTACTGTATAAGCTCAGTGCACTAGCTGAAAAGATTCAACTTGGACTTGAAAAATTCCTGAGTGATGCTGAACTTACACACAAGTTACAAGTTTGTAAATGTGACAGGACCTTACTCTGAATTTGTGTAATAATGCTTGATTTTTTTTCTGAGAGATTGTTATTTTTGTTGAGTCTATATCTGTCCATTTTCAGTACAGTTGTATATGTAAGAAGCTCTCTTGGCTATTTGAGGACTCTAATAAATTAAAAGTTTCTAATACTGTTTTTGTCTTCCTTTCAATAAGAATGGCCAATCATCTAAAAGCATTATTCAGCAATAGCAACAGCCAGGATCCATAACGATGAAATGCCTGATTTTTGCTGATTCTTACTGGAAAAAAGTGCTGCAAGTTGCCAGTTCAGCCCTTATTTAGTGTGGGAAATTGCTTGTCAGAGGTTTCAGATGGGAATTACAATTTCAAATAATGTGATTTTTAAAGAAGAGAGAAAATTCCTGCAAATTATTGTCTGTTGGAAAGCATTTGAAAGCCAGCAATTCCTTCATTTTGAATGATCTTTTTGGTGAGTGTGAAGAGCCTCACTTGTAAGCATAATTACACACTGATTTCAAAAGTCATTTTAGCTTGTCCTTGTCAGTGGTAAAGGTCACCTGCTGGCCAGGCCATGACCTGCTCCCAGCATGCTGGGGCTGGCTGCAAGTTCTAAACCCTTGTATTCCATGATCCTGGTGCATGGGCTGGCCCTGGCACCATGCTGGGACCTCAGTAACTGCTGAAGGATTTATCCAGGACACGAATCTGCTCTTTTTGGTTCCATTTCTGATCTGCCTGGGGTAACTTGAGAGAAGTGTGTTGAGGCTAAAATCATACAAACTACACTTGGTATTGTAGGTTATATAAATCTAGACAAGGCTTCTCACTGTTCATAGGAGTTTACCTGAAGGTCTAGGATACTCATTTGTAAAAAAGCATGATCTGTGTTCTGAAGGAAATAGGACGTTTGCCGAGAAAGGGCAGCCTGGTTCTGTCCATGTATGGCATCCCTGGGTCCTTCCTTCCCTGCCACCCCCTGCAGGCATACAGTGGGTGATCTGAGGGCCTGCATCTGCCTTCTCCAGACACACACCATGCGATGTGGGCTGATGGAAGCTTCTCACCGTGTGATCCATGAATGAGGTGGTGTTTGCAATTGCCTCTGGGTTAAGGGACAGGTTTACAGAAGATGCTCCTAGAAGCTTTAACAGCAAATTCAAAGATCCGAGCTCAGCACATCACAACTCTTTACTCTTTTATTGACTTGTATTAGGCCACTGTGGGGGTGGTGCCCCCCACCCTGGACACACTATGACCTCAGAAATGCTCATTAGGCCTCAGCCTTGACAAACAGCAGCTGGCTGAGCTCCTCTTGAGCTTATCAGAAGCACTCTCTTCTCCCAGGAACTTGTGCTGGCTTACAAGTTCCTGTGTTTTAATGAATAGCCTTGGAAAGTTATTTTTGTTGCCTGAATCACAACCTAAGTAGAATAGTATTTTTGTTATCAAACTTAATATGTGGCCAGGATGGAAAATTACTGTGACTGAAGCCAACTCTTTTGTGACACTGTAAACACCAGTCCAAAGTGAGACCCTTGGAGCTCTCTTGGCCCGCAGTGGGCTGTGGCTAATTCCCTCTCAGGGCCAGTGAACTTTCAGGTTTGCTGTACTCAGAGGATTGCCAAACATTGACAGATCCTGGGCTGATACATCAGTTCCTCAACCATTGAGAAGATGCAGACATCCAAAGTGAGTACCTCCCTGAACTTGAGGGGAGTTTTTGCCGTGCGTATACGTACTACAGACTCTTCATGTTTGTGTGCATGCTGTGAGAGAATGAAATTTTAAGGGATAATGACTCAAAATATTGCCCATTTGTGGAGATGCCAGGGTGCTTTGTTGAAGCCTGATTGGGAGGTGGAGGAGGTGAGGTTTTGGATGTGCAGTGGTTAACCTCTGATGTGATACGATCGAGGGTGAGTGGTGTGCTAGGAGTGAGACAGGAGACAGGTCCTATGGAGATGGGATGGTGCTTCCTGTCGTGCTAAGGTGCTCTCCCTTGCACGAACTACTGGGTTGTAGTGTGCACTCAGTGGCCCTTCTCTGCCCAAGAAAGTATTGGGACATTTCACTTGTGGCCTGAGGGTGTTCATCTCTGCTGATGGGCCATAACTGACTCAGCTGCCACTGTGATGAGAAGCAGTGCTGTCTTAGACGATGTCAACGACTCCCAAAGTGTCCCATGATCCGCAACATTACCCCATCCACTGTGAAGCTCCCCAACCCAGGGACGTACCTGGGCATTCCTACCTGAACTTGAGTGAATATAAACTCAGTAGATTCTGTGTTTTGCAGATTATCCCAGGGGCTTTTCCCCACCACTTCTTCAGGACTTCCCTCACCACCCAAAGGACCCAGCCTGCAATCACCCCTTTGACCAAGACTGTGGAACAACCAAGTCTCATCACAAGGGCCTATGGGCAGTGAGATCTTCACACTCTTGTCCTCTCTTTCTCCTGTCTTTTCCCTTGTACATGTCCTTGGGTGAAGTGGTTGTGCTTTCATATTGCAATATTTTCATGTTATATTACTACAGGTAATAACAACCAAAATGGAAATGGCTACACACCTGTTTTCCTTTGCAACCAAATTGCTCTACAATAAACCCTACATGTGTATATTTACAAACGCTGATTTTCAGTGTCATTTCACTCTAATCCACCTCAAGGGATCTATTAGCAAGAACCTGGGTTACCCTCATCTTCTGTAGTGGGTCACAACACATGTGAGTGTGAATATGACATACCAAATGTACTAGGAATGTTCTCCTAGATTCCTAAGTAGTTTAAATTGTAGTAAGTGAGGCCTGTAAGTCAGTTGTTATATAGTAAATTCTATATGAATCTATTGCTAGATTGTTTCATTTCAGTTATCTATTAAGTACTGTTAAGTGTTAAGACTAAGTGCTGTTAAGTTTTGTTAAGATTAAGTGCTGTTGGGCCTTTAGGGATAACAACTCTTGGGGAAGTCCAGGCTCAGTTTAGCCCAGGGATCTACTATGAACCCTGTGGCTCTACAGGAGGGTCTTCTGTATTCCTTTTTATCCTTTTCCCCCTTCTCCCCTCCACTCCCTGCAGATATTTTTGGGTTTATTTTTGTTTGGACTAATTGATTTTGGATTTTTGTTTGCTTCCTCTCCACTGGTTTTAACCATCTGGTTAAGTAGTAGAGTGAACCTTGCCAACAAACTTTGTTGTGCTGTCACTTTTATATTAAATCTGGTTTTGCTGAGTCACTTTGCCAGTGAGTTTTAAAGCAACCTTAAAACACTCATTCATGACCTATTTCAGAGCATCTTTCAAAAAGAAAACTTGGCACTTCAGAAGAAAAACTTCATGAATTTAAAAATTTGCAAGGTATTCAGCTAAACAGTTACCTATTTAGCTATTCATCTAAACAGTTTTCACTCTCTTGTAGATCCTGATGCAAATCTTGCACAGAACTGTTTTTAGACAATGAAACATTCTTTTTCAGATACATAATTTTTGCAGCTGTCATCATTTTCTAGGCAATTTTTCTTTCCCCCTATTTTTAACCATAAAAATGTCCCATGCAGGTTACAACCATAATTATTGCTTCTCTAACATGCAGCCTAGGCATATATGAAAAATGAAGCAAGAACTGATAATATTCTTGCAAATTAGGAAGGTGTCAGATCAAATATAAAGTTTCATAAAGCTCAGAAAGGGAAAGGCTGATCTAATATATATTTTAATTACAAGACATAATAATTATTAAGAAGCTTACTGGCTCCTAAACCTAGGATAACATTTGTGTGCACACACTGTGACCTTGATATAAAAAGTTCAATTCCAAATCTGAAAACAGAAGTTACTTGTCAGAAGAAAAGTTCAAAGTGCAGTAAAACCATTTCAGAATTTATTTGAACAACAAAGTCTTAAAGGGGATTCTACTAAATATTGCAAGTGGTAAAATTATAGTGGCATCTGGAGTGAGGGAAGGCATAAACACCACTTTGAAAAGGACACATGGTTGGTATCTCTCATGGTGTTATTGGTAAGAGACACCCTTGCAAACTACAATGAGATTGTCTTCTGCCATTTGCATCTGCTAAGTTGTACTCTGCCTCTGCTCTTTGTTCTGGAGTGTCCAAGAAATAAATTGTATATAGAATGAATGAATGAACCAAAAAAGGAGTGAATTTACTCCCATTTTCCCAGGATGAGACTCAAGAACCTTCAGACCATTTCTTCCTGACCATACTACAGCTTCTTGAGTGTTGTGAGCAACACCAGACACTGCTGCTAGCTGGGCATTCAAGGATGTAATCAAGCTTCCCAGATGTTAGCTGTGATCATTTCACAATCCCTAAAACACCTACAAATACAGGACAATATCCAGACACAGTGCCTCGATCCTATACACTACAACAGGTTGCACAGAATTCAGTCAGGAGCTGAGAACTGTGATTTGCTTCATAATGCTACTCCCCGCAGATTGTCAAAGAACCTTTTTACCAAGCAACGTTGTCACCATCAATGCCAGTAGTACTTCATGTAAGAAACAATTTCTCATGAAAAACATCTCTCTGGTTTTAGAAACAGGTTCAGCATTAACTGCCCAGCAATGTGTGCGAGCCTTCAGGGTGACAAGAAGCTATTGGAGGTGATGATTTCTCTGTTTATTCAGCTGAAGAGAAAACAAACACATTTGAAATCATGCAATATGATCCTATCCTGGGAGAATATTAATGAGGAAAATACAGAGACACAGGATTCATTCTTCCTGTGATTAGAGGTTAAAATAAAGCAAAGTAAAAGCAAAATAACTGTGGAAACATAAGCACTGCCTTTCTTTTGAGATTAAAAAAAGATCTAATTGCAGATTTATCTTAAAGAACTGAATAAAGGGATAAAAACAAATGGCAGTCTTTTAAATTGCCAAAATTGACACACTGACTATCAGTTTCCATGCAGAGATTAGTAATTTTGACTTGTGTGGAAAGTACAAAAACACTGACAACCCTGGGCCACTGAGCAGCATAAAAGGCAAATGTGTATTAATGTGTATTTATTGATTAATTATGTGTTCCTCCTGGTCTGAAATACTCTAGACTATTAAAAATTTACTGCAGGTTGAAGCTCAGGAATGTTACTTCTTTCAAAAAGGATTTAAATTTGTGACATTTAGATGATGACTAGATTCTTTAAAACAAGTATTTCTAATCAAGATACACTTTATTCCCAGTCTGTAAAATACTGTTCCTTTATACACGGAGAAAGTATAAACTGCTTGGAAAGAAGGGGTTGGAAGGTTGTCCAGATATTGTCTGTATTCTATGTGTGTTTCTGAGGATCAGTTGCCTGGAGATGAAAACAAGACAACAGCAATTGTTTACATAGATGTCGCCTAAAACCTTCTCAGGCATTTATGCTCTCTCTGCTGACTTTATGCCAATTGTCCATCTCTTAAATTGATACATGGGGCTATTTTTGGGGCATAAGGAGGGAAGTCTGCAAAGCAGCGTTTAAGATTTGGAAAATTATACAGAGCTAAAGAGGAAAAAAAATCTCCCTAATGAAACTTAAAAGTTTTTAGCCACCTTTGAAATCAAAACCTGATCACAACAGTGGTGTGTGTTCACTCGACTGCTTCCAAACAGTTTAACAAAATCGAGGTTCAACTAGAAATAGTAACTCAGCCATGTGCTTTATTTATTGACAGATACTGGTGGCTTTGAAATGGACCTGAGTTCAGCTCTAATTATAATTTACTTAATTGTTGCACTTTGATATTTTTGTATAGGTGATTCTTATTTAAAAGTATAATGGATTCACAGTGGTGATATTGGTAGTGCAGGTGAATTACTGAGATACAGAGCTACCATTATCAGAAGGATGAGATCTGTTTCTGTTTCCATACAGAGAAAATCTCAGTGTGGGCTGTCCTTTAATGACAGTTTTACTTACATACAAACCCTTATCTCCTTTCAACACCACATCCTGCTGTTGTCAGGCAGCTTGCTGCCTCTGGAACAAATCATTCCTCTGTGCTGTGCCCGTTTGCAAAAAGCGGGGACTGTCTTGATCTCCTTTGCAAACTCTGATCAGATCTGCTCTGCAGTGACTCCTGACAGTGTGCTAGCTGCCCCAGGACCCTCCATAGGATGTCTGTCCAGCATCAGCAAGGGCAATCCCCCGACTTGCTGCGCTCCATGAAGTAATCCATGAAGTGAATGGGTGCCCTGGGACACCATCCTTCTGAAGACAGTACTGGAGACCTCTCCACTATCTTTAAAGATGCTATCCCATGGCTCTCATTCTTGCTGCATGTCCTTTAACAAATTAAAAAGCAAAATAAATTCAATGTTCCAAACACATAATTGTAATTAGCGTCTTACTGACAGTTTCAGTTGAGAAGCCTAAGTCTACAGATGTACAAATAAGTGTTCCTTATGTTTATTTTACATATACTTTGGGGTTTTTTTTTGTTTTTTCCCCCTTTGGTATTCTATCAGTCTTGTATTAAAGAGACAAGAAGATCTGAAACATTTAATTAATCTTCAAGAATAACTTGCCTTTTATTCAATGATTACAAAATTGTTCTCTCCCTATGTTAAATAAACTGACAGTTTAAAAAACTTTAGAGACAGGATTAACCCTTTCCTCATCACTTCCCAGTACATCTGTTTTCTACAGTGGCCAGTAAAATGGGTTCAACCTTCCAGTTTCAAGGCTTGTGTGAAACACTCTAAACACTCTGAAGTGGTGCAGAGTTTCCAGGGAAACTTTGATGAAATGGAAAAAGGCAGAAATTATCTGCCATTTCTTATCAGTGTGTGTCAGACAGTTCCCCAGCCCCACAGAAGACCCAACTCCACAGAGGAGCACTACCCTCCTGAGCCCGGGGATGCCAGAGCTGCTCCTGGCATCCCAGAGGCTGCGGGCCACTAGAGGGATGTCTACAACCATCCTTCCACGGCTTCTGAAGTGCCAAACCACCACTTCACATTCCTGACCAGCTGCAAATCACACACAGCATCTAACACTCCTTGGAAATGCTGCAACGGATGTATCAGAGCGCCACTCACCCTGGCATAGGGAGAGTATTTGGACACTACCTGCTGGGGAGATGCAATGCTGGAGTGCTACAAGGTCCAAGAGAGCTGACCAGAAATTATGTAGTCATGGATTCACAGAATGGTTTAGGTTACTTGATGATAATTTAGTTCTGACCCCCTTGTTCTGGTTGAATAGTTTTAACACTGTTAAAAACTGTATGTAGTTATATCCTTTTTTTCTTCGTTTCCAATAGTTTAGCTTGTATCTAGTAGAATGGTATAATCTATTTAAACTATCAACAAGTTAGCACTAGGCTCACTGCAAAAAGAGTTTTATTTCTTATTAGTTTAAATTAGTTGACTAGAAAAGCATGAAAATAATATAGAGTTCCCTGTCCTAAAGGGATCAACTGTTGGAACTGATAGGATGAAAGGGGCTGCAAAAAAAGGAAATTATGAGTAAACTGAAGAAATAAGCATTAGTTGTAAGTGCTGTAATATAGCTTGTGTACTCCAGAACAGCATAAGTAACGAGCCCTAATTTACTATCCTCACAAGGTAGGCAAGGTAGATGGGTTAAACTGCTACATTCAAATACATTTACTCATTTAGAAAAAAAAAAAAAAAAGTTTTAAGTAGGTGGAAAAGAAGCATCATGGATTTTAAAAGAGGTAATAGTTAGAGTTGGATTATTTATTTATCTATTTTAATAGTTAATTCCCAGAAAATGTGGTTTCAGTCATGTCTAAACTATTTGCTTCAAATTTGCTGAATTGTTTTGGCTGGAAAAAAAAGAAGGGGATAAACTGTGTTGGAGAAAAGTCCCCAATTGCCCAACAGCTCAATAATCAGAGCATTTATTTAGGTAGCAAAAACCCCTTAACAGAGGGGGTCTCTGTTGAGGTAGACTATGTTAAATCCTTCCTGTGACCACTTTGATTTTGTCCCACTTGTGAGGGATGGGGACACACCTCCCAAAGGAGCAGGCTGGCTCCCTGAGTAGGAAGCTGTGATTCTCATGCTCCCCCTCACTGACCCAGCAAACTTGGTGCCTTTGTGCAGGTCAGCAGCTTCCCCTTTGTCCTGCTTCATGGACACTGAGTCCTTGGACAGCTTTCTAGGAAGTAGAATTCTGCTTCAAGTTCCCTTGGACAGAAGTAGGATTTCCTCATCCTAAATATATCCATGCTATGACATTCTTTCAAGCATCCAAAATAAATATTCTACATCAGATTAAAACATAACATTTAATGGTTCACACAAAGAAATAACCTTCAGGTTATTTTCTTTCAGTAAGGACAAGCAGCCAGTTTGGTTATGTCCAAACTGTGCTGATCTTTATTACATTCACTGCAGTTCTTGAACAAAAATGCAACTTCCACCAAGTCTTTAACTGATTATGAAATAGTTTGATAACCTTCATCCAGACTACCCTATGCTTTTTCCAAACCCTTAGTCTGCAGCCATGTAAGAACTGAAAATGACATTGAGAGCTCCCAACCAGTCCCTGTGGTGCCAGTCACCCTATCTTACAGCCCTTTTAAAGTACACTGATACACTGCAGGCAGGTATTTTCTGGCTGCCTTTACTTGGATGAAGGTTGTACTAACCCTGCACTGTGAATGGCTAGAAACAGTCTTATTTCCTATCTAAGCTTATTCATGGCCAGTTTACTCACATAGGCTCTTCTGCCAGCATTGCTCTGTAATGTACAGCTCTTAAACTCCCTGGTAGCTGTCTCTGGTGTATCTTTAGACACTACCATGTTCTCATTCACCTCTCTACTGGATCTGGAAAACTGAGTTATTCAAGCCACCTCACATAAAACAGGCTGCTTTGTTCCTTTATCTCTGCCCAATTCCCATTTTCAGTTCCTCTTTTCCAATCAGAGGGATGGACAATTTATGTCCCAGTATTTTCACTGGATCTTACCCTATCCTATTTCACTTGAATATCTTTGTTAAATTTTACAATACCATTTATACTTTTTAATTCCACATTTTCATTGGCTAACATAAGCCTGAAGTACTTCTCCTCATCTATTTCCAAGTGGTAAATTCCCACATTACATCAGAATTTCTTACTAGTCCCCAAGGGCACACCCTGTAGAGACTGCACCATTTAATAATGTCCTGTTTCTATCATTCCCATCACTGAGCTGATCCAGATCTTCTGAGCAATATCTCAACCCTCAACTCTCTATTGATGTTGTCTTCTGCAAACAGCCACCATCAGCAGCACAGTCCTGGATTTCATGCTGGTAAATGAAGTTTCCAAATCTCCAAGGATTCAACTGATACCTACCTCCCTATTTCATTCCATAAGGCACTGCTATCCTACATGAAGTTAGTTCTTTTTAGTTTGCGAATAGCACGATACCCTTCAGAATTTTTATTCTCTTACAAAGAATGTACATGAAAACATCCCCTAATAATTCCCACCAACTTCAGCTTTCTCACATCAAAATCTTCCAAGTTTTCTTCCAATTTGATAGCAATTACCTTTTCTAATACCTTAATTTCTCTCATCCATGTGGTGTTTCATTTTAGTGTTGTCCCCCATTACCAAAATTGGGGCCACACTGAGATCATCACTATGCCAACCTCTTCACAGTCATCCCATTTACTATTTGACAGTCAAGTCTAGAAATAACAGTAAACATACTGTCCCTATTGGACAGAAGGACAAGTCATATTTTTTCCAAGCAGTAACAGATTTCTCTCTCCTTCCTTCCTTCCTTCCTTCCTTCCTTCCTTCCTTCCTTCCTTCCTTCCTTCCTTCCTTCCTTCCTTCCTTCCTTCCTTCCTTCCTTCCTTCCCTCTGATGCTGTTTAAATACAAAATGATGTCATTTCTCAAAGACTGTTAACCCTTAATATGCAAAGCTATGTCTTCACTCATGCACTCACAACTGTTTTTGTTCATCTATAACATCCCCTGTAAGTTCCCTGAGTAGGCACAGCAGCTGTAGTTGTTTACACCCCAGTATCAGCTAAACTGGCTTGGTTTCCCCACAGTTAACAGTAGCTAAGTCTTGATGAAAAGCAGATCACAGGAATGACAGTGCTAATGCAGAGACACATAATGTGGGTATTCAGAGACGCACACAGAACCTCTGCACTAAGCATCTTTTTTTAGCTTGTTCTATCCAAGTCATCTTCTACTGGCATTTCCCCCTAATTGCAGGGAGCATTCAGTGCCTGGGGTTTTACTGTCATTTTCCAAGCCAGTTCCTGCATACTTATGGCAAAAGGCCAGATCAAAAGAAGGATTGATTAGATGCCTACAGTGGTTCTTACACTAAAATCCAAGACGACAATTAAAAAAATGCTCAATAGCTGTCTAACTGTGAAGGTCACTAAGTTTGCTACCTACCTCTCTGCCTCCATCCTGCTGAGTGTTATCATCAAAAGGCTACAGAGCCTTTTCCTCCCAGCATCCCATTTCTTATTAATGCAATTTTTGCAAAACCACGCACCAGCCTGCAAACTAATGTCTAGGAAATCTATTTGGAGGTGTATCGTGCAACATGAATTGCCACAGGAGGGAGAAAGGAGAAGATGTATGTAGGTTCTTGTTATGCTAAAGAATTCTGGATCAGATCAGGATGAACATGCTGGGTCAGATTATGTCTCATCTAGGAAAACATGGGGCTTTGGCCACATTTCTCATAATTTCCATTCGGTATCAAGTGTTGGGTCTCCTTTCTAATATGTCTCATTCTCCTCAGATTTACTTTAAGGAGCCTATTTCCCCAATTCTATATTTTGGGTTTCATTTTGAGAAGTTAATGTCTAAATGTTTGATCTTAAATACAGAATAAACTATCAGAAATGCTTTTTTTTTTACAGGTATGCGTTCACTGGAAGAGATTGTTACAGGCATTCAAGTGACAGGTCTGAATCAATCCCTAGTCCCCTTGTTGAATTAAAAGAAGCAGAGATAGCTTTGAGAAGCTCTGGCCAGCACTTCCAAAGGACCAGCAGCGTTGTACTCCTGCATATTTCCAATATTTCAACCTTTACGAGGTGTCATGTAAAGGTAGTGCTAGAAATGATGCTCACAGCAGAAAGGAGAGTGGCAGAAACCCTCCTCTGCTCCAAGGTATAAACAGCCTACTGACAGCATAACAGCAAGGATTTCATAAATCACAGCAGCCTCTCAAACTGCTGTGACTTACACCTAAGGGCTACAGAGCCCTAAACTTCACCTAAATGCACAAAACAGCAAAGAAAAACTTGAGGACACTTCGTCCTTACTCTCCAAGCTGCACCTACTGCAAGTTTCCTCCTGAGACCTACAGCAAAGAATCTGGCACATCACCATCACGTAAGCATTTCAATTAACCCAGATTCACAGCTTCACCTCTGTCTTCCCAATGCATCCAAGAAACTACAAAACTACCTTATTAATAAAAGCTGTGTTATTTAGCTGGGGAGAATTATGTAAGCAATTAAGAGCCAGGCAGAGACCAAGTCCTGCATTATGACACGCCCAGGCATTATGAAAGCACTTTTGATTCACACCTCCTTTTCTTGATTCTTTGGTATTTGTGCTTAGATACTGACTTTAACACAGCAACAGACAGCACCAACTAATAGTTCTTTATTTATCAGCTATATATGCTGTTTGAAAAAATGGGAAGCAGCCACCTGGCACACCTTTAGAGACAAAGCTACATCCCTTCCCGAGCAGAACAGTAGATAGAGGCCTTTGCCTACAAAGTTTACCAGATGAAGACATTTTCTTTAACATTTGCTTGATTACTTTGGTTTGCGTTTAATTATACAGATGGCTGAGTGGTTTTGTAATTTTATAGCTGGCCTGTGCTAGTAATTGATGTGGTAGTGTCAGTCTTACTGAGGCTGGTTAGGAAATGCATGGGGTTGTATTTAAAGCCTCTAGTTACAATGCAAGAGATGAATTAAATGAAAGAATGTTAAGCAATGTTGGCTTTTTTGGTGAAATTTACATAACTGTACTATTTGTCCCAACACAACACTGAAATCAGTATATCAACGATGAAGATTATGGCTGACTTTGCAAGTCCTTCAAAAACATAACTTCTATATACACAAGTTGTGTACCTTTCTTCCTGTCTGTTTTCATTAACCTAAAATGAAGAAGTAGTTTATTTTTAATCCAGAAAAAATAATTTATTAACCTTTAGGCTGATTGAACATTAGCATGAGAGAAAGGAAAATTAAAACAAACATACAAAATCCACAATAAACTTATATCATTTTTACCCCTATTTCATATTTATGAATCTAAAAGTAAAGAAGCCCCTGTACTAATGACAAATCTACATTATTTTCTGGAGGTAGAATGATGATCTTTAGCTCTCCAAAGTCTCAAGACCTCATTATCGAAAAAATGACTTCTTGTCCTATTTCCATCACAACAACACTGATCCATGTCAGTGCAGCGTCCCGAGCAAGTGATGACAGTTATGCACCTTTGCCTGTAGCAGTCTGATATGGTTTAATTTTGGCAGCTTTCAAAGACTGTATTTGCTTGGACTATTGACAGGTGTTTTGTCCTTCTTACCCAGTTGGCACAAGTTGGTTCTCATTTGGGATAGAGTTGATTCATGTCACTGGACAGAGATAGTCCATGGTATCACTAGCAACTCACTTAGCTCTTCTATCTGTTTTCCCATATGCAAAACACAAAAATGGACTAGATCCACAAGATGCTAAACCTAAATTTTAGAGACCCTAGGTATTAGGAGAATCAACTCCCCTGTTGGTAGTGCCCTTATGTTCTTCAAATACTTGCAGTGTAGGAACCTGAAAAGAGGATTTGCAAAAGCATTACTTAGCCAGCAGCAAGTGCTAAAAGCACAGCCCCTTCTCTTAAAACAGATGCACACATGGTTAGTCTCCTTTTGCTTCATTTGCAATAGTAGTGAAAGCATGCCTGAGGTCCAAAGCCAAATCCCTCTTCTCCCTGAGGAGGCTTGAGCCCTATGGAATACCCTAAAGGAACGACCTGAAGCTGATGGCTTTTAACCAGTAAGCCCCATTTACCAACTTCTTACAAATCTGTTCCTATAAATCTAGCCAGTTCTGAAAATGGTCAACATTCCCTACAGCCTTGGGACACATAAAAATAATTGGACTGTAGACATCTAAAGAGTTCAGCAGCATTTCAGGAAGCAGACAGATGAAAGATTCAACTGTGGACTCATGGGCTTAAAGCTACAGCAAGCATGCTGGAAAGCTTGGACTTTGCCTTACAAAATATGGTAAACAGCATTTGACAGTTCACTGCATGGGACTTCAAAACTAGCATACACAGAGTGAGTAGGAACAGTTTTTCCTTAGACGGTCATTGTAGGAATAGGTGATACCCTGAGAATTTACACCACTGAAAAGGTAGAACTGTAAAAAGACCACAGAAGGTGGTGTTATTTTTCCTCTAGGGCATGTTAAAACAGTGTTTTTTGCAAACACTGAGAGAAGGATCTGACTTTCTGAGTATCATTTTTGTCACTTAGTCACTTATAACCAGCAATAAATCTTCCGCTGATGATTTGGTTGAGGATTCGTGTCGTACAAAGGAATTCAGCTGACTACCACTGTCAATTTGTCCCTGTAACAGAGTAAAACCTGTTTAGTCAGTAAACACATATGTCCTGAAGGGTGGAAGAACAGATCAATTGGGCAAGAATTTCAAGAAGGTACTGTTTCTACACACTTGCTTTTGAAGTCACACTTTTTTCCCTATGTAAAAAAGGCTGTTATGCTTATTTAAGATTTTCTTTGTTACCTTTGTTTAGCTAGCACCCTGAACAATGTCATTAAATCACATAAGCTAAAGATGAGGTTTTACAAAGCTTATAGATAAGAAAAACTGAAGGAAAGAGAAGCACCTTGCCCATAGCCAAGAGGAAACTAAGAACTTAGATCATCACATTACCTGGTGCTCAACTCCAAGCTCATTGAAATTACCCCCAAATTTGCTGTTCAGTAACAGCACAAGCTCCTTATTGATCACTAGACACACTCTCACATTTGGTCTGTTGCCCAAAGCTGTTTTAAATCCTTTTTAAAAATCAAAACATTTTTATTGCGCCACTTATAAAAATTAGCCAGTGAATAGGCTGTAAGTGAAGAAATCATGTTTAATCAGGAAATCATGTTTAATTAGGTAATCTGCAAGGCTGTATAACTTCATGATACTGCTAGTACCCACATATAATCCTAATAGCAAGCCAACTCATTGTCACACTTACTTTTATCTCCTAGCAAAGTTCAAGGAGACTATGTGATTTTTTTTTGGTGGTGCTGCAGCAGATTGTAATCTGTTTTGAAGATGAAGTAGTCCTAAGATATAAATAACCAGTGCCTCTCCCAAACAGATTTCACCAATTCCTTCAGAAAACTCACAAACTCAATGTGGTTCACTGCAAAGTGTGAGTGACAACGTCCAATTTGACTTTTCAAAATGTTCACGTGTGCGCGTGTTTCTGTCAGGCTTGAGGATTTTGACTCAGTGACTGTAAAAGCAGAATCCAGTTATGGGGTTTGGGTGGATATTCAGAGCAGACCTTCCCTCAAGTTGGGAGTTGTTCAGCACTGAGCCCTGACTCAGAATATCAGTGAGAATGATCTCGTTCAAAGCCATGCAAGTGACTCACATATTTACTTCTCTGACTCTCTCTCTCTTCCTTTAAAGTTAAAATACTGGGTCACTTTTCTGACATCAGCTCATTGCCATCCAGCTATCAGCTGAAAGTCAACACAGTAAAATGTTAACCTTTCCTCCCTGAGGTCCCTCCACCTCAGCGAATGACACCTCCACAGTCTCTGTTGTTCTGCCCTGTGACATCTGCCCAGCAGCCACATCTCAGATCTGCTGGAACCATATTTTGGCCACAACCTTGCATGACATTCCACGAAGCATCCCTACCATCCAACTCCCCACCTCTATCCCTGCGGCAACAGCTCAGGCATCAGTGACATCTCCCTGCTGTAGCCTCTCTTGCCTGGGTCTGATAAACAGTATCGTGTCCCCTCAAAGTGCCCGAACTGCGGCAAGGTGGCTGCACCCATCTCCAGCACCGTGTGGAGGCTCATCATCCTCAGCGGGCATGAGTGTGGCCTGCGCCTTCCCCAGCACAGCCCCTCACTGCCTAGCTCTCCATCCTCCCTCTTGTACATGTGGGATGCACACACAGGAGAGGGATGGAGTACCTCTCCTATGAGAGAATTTGGATTGTTCAGTCTGGAAAAGAGAAGCCTTTGGGGTGACCTTATTGTGGCCTTTGAATACCTGAAGAGAATTTATAGAAAAGATAGGGCAAGACTATTGATAAGAGCATGTAGTGATAAAACAAGGGTGAATGGTTTCAAATTCAAGGAGTGTAGACTTAGATTAGATATGGGAGGAAAAATCTTTACCATGAGGGTGGTGAGGCAGTGGAATACGTGTCCCAAGGGAATTGTGGAGGCCCCATCCCTGGCGTGGTCCGGCCAGGCTGGATGGAGCTCTGAGCAATCTGCCCGAGCGAAAGGTGCCACTGCCCATGGCAGGAGGCTTGGAATTAGATTATATTTAAGGTCCTTTCCAACCGAAACCATTCCATGAATCTCTGATTCATGTCATGAGCGCTGCTGCTCTATCTGAAACGCTGCTCGCCCACCTTCTCAAGTATTTTTCGCTCTTTTCCCTCTGTGCTTGACGCCATGCGGGCAGGGTGAGGTCTCATGCGCCAAATCGCACACAGCCCTGTCTCTGAGCGGCCGCCTTGCCCAGGCCCCGCACGGCCCCGCCGGGCTCAGGGCTGCAGCCGGGCGCGGAGCGAGCGCCGAACAATGCGCCGCTCGCAGCGGGGCCTTGTGGGAAGGGGAGGCGGCCTGCGCGGGGCCGGGGAGCGGGAGGCCGGGCCGGGCCGGGGGTGGGCGGAACGCGGGGAGAGCGGCGAGGGAAAGCGAGGCCGGCGGGGATCGCCGCTCCCAGCGCAGCAGCCGGTGAGCGCTGCAGAGGAAGCCGCGCTCTGAGCCCGACCCCGCGGCGGCCGCTCTCCCTTCGCTCCCGGCCTCCCCCCGCCCTCGGAGCGATGTCCCGGCGGAGCGGGCAGTGAGGCGGCGGCCGCCGAGGGACGCCCTGAGCGGGGAGAGGCGGGGGCACGGCGGGAAGCGCTCCGTCCCTCCCTTCCAGCTCTCTCCCCTCCCTCTTTCCCGCGCCGGGCGGAGCAGCGGCCGTTTTCCCTCGCCCTTCATGCCCGGGCGGCGGCCACCGGTGGCGCTGCCCTCCGCTCCCGCCTCGCCGCCCCCGCCCTTCCCGGGCTCGCCGCCGCGCTAGGCCCGCCGGGCGGCCCCGCGCAGTGCCCTCCGCGGGCCCGGCACTAGGCGGGCCGGAGGATGAGCCAGCAGCCGGCGGGGAAGATGTCGGCGGCTACCCTGGCGGCCGAAGCGCTGGAGCCGGCGGCGGGGATGCTCGAGGGCCGGCAGAGGAAGCTGGAGTCCATGATCCGCGACCCGCGCTCCCCGGTCAACGTGGAGAGCCTGCTGGTGAGGGGCGGCCGCGCCCGGGGGGAGCGCTCGGCGGGGGAACAAAGGGAGCGCTGCCCTCGCCTCAGGCGGGCGGGAGGGAACGGAAAGGAAGGAAAGGGCTCCCGCGTCCTGAAAGTGCTTTCCTGGGGGAGGACGAAGGGTCGTCCCCACGCCCCCGGCCGGGCCACCGGCAGCGGGGAGGTGGCGGGAGCGGCCCTCGCCCCCGGGACTGCTGAGCGAGGGGACGCGCACGGCGCTGCGAGCGGCGGGCCAGCGCTCCCCGATTAGCTGCATCTTATTTGGGGGAAAGTGAGAAGCGTCCCTGGCGAGATCTGATCCACGGAGAGGAAAGCGCCTTGTTTTCTCTCCTAGCGTCGTTCGCACCGTTCGCTTTCGCGCCTCGTAATCACAGCGTGTCCGTGCCCTAAGTACCTGCCTTTGTGTGCGCTGCCGGGCACCCATCGCTCACCCCCTGTGAAACGTCCCCTGGTGAAGCTGAGGTTGCTGTGTGATGTGGAAATAATTCAGGAAAAGGGGACCCGCCTAAGGGAGACATGTAACTGGGGGGTCCAGTAGGATCACATTTATTTTTCATTGTGGCAAATTGATTCGTTTGTATCCTGTTTTTTCAAATAGCATTTTTCCGTGTGAGTGTATGAAATATAATTTACTTTAGTGAGAAATCTGTGCCCTTGGCAAAAAGTGTGAAAGGGGTTAGATTTCCCCATTTTAACCATCTGAACTCTAGAAAGGCAACCAGGAGACAGATTATTATCATTATTGTTATCACTGTTTTTATCATTATTATCATTATTAGTATTATAATTATTAGTATTTTAACTGAACTTCAGGGTCTTCAAATCTTTTATTTCTAGTCTGCCCCAAGATTTCCAGTGTATCCCAGTTATGAGGAGCCAGAAGCAGGGGAATAAATCCCAGTCCTTCCAAGAGCTGCTCAGGGCGCTTACACTGTGTCTTTTTTTGTGCTTTCAAATGACTCAGTTCTGTTTGGCCAAAAATACAGGAACTGACTGAACAGAATGTATGCCTGTGCTGTGTGGAGAATATAGGAATTTCCTATAACATCTGAAAAATGTTCTTCCCGAGGCTGTGGTGCTGTGTTACTCCTCTCATAGATGTTCAGAGGCATAATGACAGCCATAGTCAATGGAGGGGAGTGGGAAACAGTGCTGCATATCTGGCTGGATTCAGATAAGTTTTTGCCTAGACCAAAGCAAAGAGAGCTGCCTCTGGGCTTCGCTCCCAGCATTTTCACTTTGGTATTTTGCTAGGAAAACTTTGACCTGTGGCCAAAAAAGAACAGTTAAAAATAGTACAGTCGTTCTGAAAAATGCATCAGGTTAATACTTAACCCCAGTAGACTTTTTCACACTCTGCTTTTATATTCAACAGCATGATTCTTTTATTCTCTCACCTCCCATGCTTTGGACATAGACTGAATACACTAAAATATGTTTATGTTTCTGAAGAGAAATCCTAGCTACAAAATTGAGACTGGATTGCTGAGAACTTGATTTTTTTTTTTTTGCATGCTAGCAATGTAGATTGCTTCGTGTAATACATTGAGAAAGCTAACCATGGGAGAGTGTTAGCTGGATTGTAAATGCATTTTTTTTTACAGTAAGGTCATCACTGTTCTCTGTACTCTTGTCTGTAAGTATTGTTTAAAAAGCTTAGCAGCAAGTAAAATATAATGCTAACCAATCAAATTTCCTAGCTTGTGCAGTCTACCTATCTGTGTATGAAATAATGAACTATTTATTATTCTTATTTAGGAAATTTACCACAGATTTCCTAAATAAATTTTTTGAAAGTGCTTTCTTTTTGTCTCTATTGTTGCTTTATGCAATTTGACATTAATTTTGCATTGGTGTGCTGCTAAATAGTCTGAATATGAAAACATCATATTCATATTGAAAAAATTACTTGTTTACTAAACAGCTCACTTTCAGTGTAAATTATCAAAAGTGGAAATGTGTTTTCAGTTATAAGTAGAAATACAGCAACATGAACTGAGAGTCAGGGAAAACATCTTAAAAAGACTAGCTGGAATGCCACTATTCCATCCTCCAAAAATAACATAACCAAAACTAAAAATGTGGAATGGAATTCAAAATGGAATTCATTTCCTTACAGTGTAAAAAGTCATAAACAGCTGCTATTCTGTATTTTGTGTGCATGCTTTATTTTTGGGAAGCTGTAAAAAGCAAAAAAAGTAGCTGTTAATCTATAACACATGGTGTAAATTTGAAAGACGTGAGAAGCTGAGGTAATAAGCTGTCTTTCTCTAGATAGCAATTCCACTGTCATCAAGAGATGTTTTATTCAGTGGCTCTAAATGAAGAGACTTTCCTTGCGTACCTTCCTGACCACAGGATGGCTGACCACATCCATCTGTTTCTTCAGCAGGAGAATCTATGAAGCCAAATACATTGATGGATGATGTTCCTCCCATCCCCCTCCGGGGCTCAGGAGAGACTGTTAGATTTTCTAATGGGATTTTTGCTCTCTTGTGTGCCTTAACAATTGTTATTAATGCCTGTGTTGAGCATAACTATTTGTGTTTGATTAAAGCATATCTTCCTAAAAGACCTATGAATTCTTAATTCAGAGGCATTACAAGATGGAGAGCTCCCCATTTGCTTTGTTCTCACAGGCAGCTGTGAAGGCAAAATAAAACATCTCAGAAAACAGCCAAACAACTGAAATGTGTGGCACAGTTATTACCACACATTTTTTGCTAAATAAAAAAAAAACCAAAAACATGGAGGACTTTCTACTCATTAGGATAGATGAGCTGCACAGCCAGCACTTGGTGGGGTTCTTCTGGTTTTGGTTTGATAAAGAGATGAAAAGAGGAGTGCTAGAACTGTGTACTCGGTGCTGTGATAGGTGTCAGCAAAGACATCCACAAAGGGAAGTGGTTATTGCAGCCTCATTGAGGCATTGGCTGGGTGCTCCTTCTCTCATTGTATCTTCTTGAAAACCTGTTGCCTATGCTAATAAGATAAATAATTTTGATGTTGTCACAGCTTTTCTATGGTCTTACTCTTTTTGGGCAAGTAACAGTCGTTATGAAAACCTGTTTTCTGTATTACATTTAGATCATGCAGATTACTTCGTGAAGCTACAATATCTTTTCTGCCAGTTGTGTCATCCACTAATTTAATGAAGTGACATTTTTATGTGTACTGCATGTACACATGGATGATAGCACTTAAGGGCATTTGACCTTGGATGATCCATAAGAAACACTTCTATAAATACATTCCTACCAAATGATTCTGAGTTGACAGCTAAATTTAAGGAGAGCTTAACAGTGCTTGAATACATTTGTGCACTTAGGATTTTGCATATATGCACTATCTGCAGTGTGAACTGAGTTATTTTTGATAGCATTTAATACACATTATCTAGGGGTGCATTGGCAAGTGTTACCTGCTCTAAAACAAGAGCAGATAGGTCACTGTAGGCTGTGTAAAACTAATCCAGACCTCCGCTTCCTTGCCGTGTGTAATTGTATCACTTCAGCACATGCTGAACTCTTGAGTTGAGTGGTGGTGATGAGCAGCTCTGGTAAATCTTGCCATCCTCTTCCTGCAGTGCTTTGCCTGGGCTGAGCTGCTCGGGTGTAATTGTCCAGGGAAAGGCGCTGGTGTTTGCCCTTGGACTCACTCGTTCAGTGCAAGCCTCAAGATTTTAGTTTTAAGCTTGAAGTTTGGCATTACACTGGAGGTGTAAAATGTTGAGTATATTCTGCCTGCTCTGCTATGGTTGTGTCAGCTTTTGAAAGAAGGAGCTCTTAAAACTGTTAATTAGGCAGTGCAGCAGTGAAATTGTGAGCACAGTGCTGGGCTATGCTGGAATGCAAGCATGGTGGACTGAGAAATGGAGAGGTGATTAGCAGGAGAGTGCTCAAGTGTCTCAGAAATCACATGCCTTAGAACCCAAAAAACCAAAACCCAAACCCACAAACCAAAACTGAAGTAATTTGCCATTTATTTATTTTTTAAATAAAACTGACAGGTAAATTGTGTATTTACACTAGTTTGAACATGAATAGATGTTCATTTGCATCGATCGTTGCCATCAAGACCCTAGAATTTTCTTCTTAATGAAAAGTGGATTGGAGATACAGCTGTGACTCCCATGCTTTCAATAGGTGCATCTGTCCATAAAGATCTCATCAATTGAGTAGATGCCAGCCTTGTACCAAGAGTGCTAATTGAGCAGATCACTAGGCTGAGCTCTGTTAATTCAGGGTCTCCGGGTCATCCTGGCAGATACAAGGTATCCCTTATCCCTTTGCAGGATTTTAACCTTAGAAACTTTCTAAGTATTTCGTATTTAATATGAAAGTTGTTTCACTTTGCTGAATTTTTTGCCACATATAATTTTAAATCAGCAAGAACAATCTGTTGTGTTAATTTGAGCCAGCAAGTACAGGGAAGAGATGGAAATGTAACAGTTAGCAGGATCTGATCTAAAATTCACTGCCCACTAAGTAATTGGAAGGCCAGATGATTCTGTATTCTTGAAGAAATAACCTTTTCTTGTTTGTTGTATTTCCTGTGCTATTATTTCTCTCTTAGTTTCTAACTCTTTCTATAAATGTTCTATTTTTGATGTGTAATTTTACAGCATCTACTGCAGAGTTAAAAATTATGATCCTTAAGGAAACAGAACTGTCTTTTGTTAATTGTTCCCCTCTGATGGATTTATATATAGCAGTATAGTTAGCTAGAAAGAGATAGTTCTGGTTTTTGACAGTTTTACATGTTTTTATATTCTGTCTTATTCTACACTAGTATTGAAGTGTTTCGCTTCTGGTTTGAGTATGCAAAATGAACATTTTGCTCAGCTTCAGGCCTTTTTGCTGCCACATGAGATGCAGGCAGATTTTGTGTGTGTATTCACAATAGGCATGTTCACTCCCAGTATTTCATCTCTGTTTATCAGATTGCAGAGTGTGTCATTAGTATCCTTTAATTGTTCAATCTTTATAACAATTTAAGAGAAACGTAAATACACCTACACTATCAAGTTAGCAGAGTTTTGTTCTGTTTTATATGTGCTGGAATGAAAATTGAGGAACTGTTCGCTTTTCCAAATATTAGTAGTCTCAGTTTCAGTTGGAATGTGTGCAAATGCTCATTAGAACCTGGTTTTTAAAGTAGATTTTTCAGTTCTAACTAATGGCAGAGCAGTGCCAAAGCATTTGGCTCTTTGTCTAATAATGCAATCCATAACAAAAGCTGCCTAATTTAAAAAGAAAGAAAAGTGCTACCTCAGTAGCCAATCTCCACAGCAATCAGTTGATGATTTCTTGCCAGTGTTTGATCTACAAAATATGACTGGAATTGTATCAGTGTCACATAGGAGCTGACTTTGGATTTTAAAGATGAAAGTGATTTAAATTTGGTAGTAGAGTTTTACATAATGAAAGATATTAAAAAATTAAGTCTGTGTATTTTTGTAATTCATAAGCACGGGGGGTTTTAGGGGGAAGAATGCTATATTGTGTCCAAGATTTCTTCTAAACTGTTACACTGAAAAGCAGCAAATGTTTCTGGTAACAAATTTATTTTAAATACTTTTTCTTGGTACATCCCATTGGTTAAGAACAAGAATAAAGTGTTTATATTGGCAGACTTGGCTAGTAATAAACCTGTTTTAATGAGCTGTTGGCAATGTAAACACGTGGTTGAATGTAGTGCTCAGTTCCCCAGCCTTGCCTACGGTGTGTGGAGCTGCTGCAGCAGTGCAGTGTCCAAACAGCCCCGAGAGCCCCTCTGTGTCAGCTACCTGCGTCCTTCATTGGCAACATTGCATTCATTACCTGCTAACCGAGTTTTAATACCGTGTGCTTAAATCAGTGATTGGGCCCCTAATGTGCAGAGGGAGTGGAATATTTGGAAGATAGTGATTTTGTGAATTTTGTCAGATTTCACTTTGTTGCATAGTTTCAGTCTGTAACAGATGTTTTGTGTGGTATGGACTTAGCATTTTCTCCATGTTCATCTGCTGCTGTTCCAGCTATTGAGAGAGGGGCTTTTTTTGTCTGTGAAGTATAGAGTTTTGTTGTTGGTTAGACACAGATTTCATTGTCATGTGAAACATGCCTCCTGTTCAGTCTCTGCTTCATTTGTTGTAGGGTGGAGAAGGTGATAGACACGAGAAGAAAGACAATCTGGGTGCCACATACAGTGGGTTTTTTGATTATGCTTGTCTTCTTGTCTTCCATTAATTTTATTTTGTGTAGAATGGCTTACCTAAGTCAAATCTTTTGCAAAAAGTAACCTGTCACATAGTTTGTGTTTTCTGTGTACCCAGATGGAGACTAATGAGTTATGATGTTAGTGGTCAGCATTGTTGCTTTAATTCCGTAGTCTTTTTTTTTGTTGTTTTTGTTTTTGTTGGGTTTTTTTGGTTTTTAGGATAGTTTTGTTCAGATGGTACAGAAAAATAAAAAAAATGGTGTGCAGGAGGGTCTGAACACTAATCTACTGCTATCATTTTATGGCTTCAGACAAACCTTTCTTCATTTCCAGCTATATGAAATGGAGATGATGAAGCTTTATTTTTAAGATGTACTGGAGAATAATTTAATATTTAGAATAGACTTATGTGATTAAAAAATGATGATCACAAGTAAGCTATGCTCTAGTGTTTAATTCCAAACCTTGAGGATTCAGGTAATCAAGTGATTCTCTATTGCCTTTTGACTGTTCTAAATCATGGGTACTGATTTTATTAGTCTGTATTTAAAGTACAGAATTACAGAATCCTGCATAAAGCAAGATAAAGTTTGGGTGACTCATCCAAACACAAGAATTTTCTTCAGGAGGAAATGAAGAGGAGGTCGCATACAGGCATGAGTAGGCTTGAGCAACTATGAAAAAAGAAAAGTTAAGCTTTAGCAAATACTCTTACTTTTTTAAAATCTCAATACACATAATATTGGCTGTTACTGTCACCAAATAAATAAATAACTGGAAGAAAAAATGCCTCCACACTTTCTTGGAAATACTATTTAAAGTTTAACTAAAATCTTGATTGCTATTTAAAGACTGTAGCACTTCATTGTTCTTTGTCCATGTCACTGCTGTTAATGTAGACGTCCAAAGTTTATAGCTTAATTGTTGATTAAATATCAAACATAGTTCTCTTAAGCGCACAGATTTACCCTTGTATGGAATATATAGAGAGAAGACTCTTCAGGTGTTCTTTGGGAATTCTTTTTACTGAATGAGCTCTAAATTTGGAAGTCTGCTTGTGTTTGTTGCTGATGTACGACTTGATTGACCCTCTTTATTTTTCTTTTGACATGAAGAGTGCTGCATTGATAAATTCTCAGTATTGTGTATGTGCATACTTTCAAAGAGATTATGCTCTAGAAACACTAATAGCACGGGTTTTGGTTGAGGGGTATACAAACATCTGGCTTGCCTATGCTATGAAAATATTCTGTTTCATACAGAAAATAGTTTTAAACTGGTTTTCCTTGTGGTTTCTGAAACTGGTTTATTCTAGTCTCTGTTTTCAGTTTAGTGCTGATTATGTTAAGTGCAAGATTAGGGAGAAAAGCCTTGTCATTTGTTTCATGTTTAGGACACAGATTTTTGTTTGTAAATTACTTTTAGCACCATCTGCTATTAGGGAAGGCTATATTATGATGGGCTTCTAGAATGTGGAGCTAAAGTCATTGGAAACAAGCTACAGTAAATAGATAAAAGATCTTATGGGGTTGCTTAATATTGGTTGCACCCCTTCTTGCACAATTTTTTAACTATGCTTTACTTCTGAATTAGGGTTTTTTTGTGGAATTTTAGACTTTTGTGATAAAATAACCATGAAGTTTTTCAATTTAGGAATAGAATTATTCCTTCCAATAGTTTAGGAAAATGGAGAAGAGCAGGAAATAATACCATGTTGGAAACTTTTGGTTTAGTGAGTAGTGAAAACCTTTCCAATGCCAGGGGTATGCATGCACGATCACGGGACCTCATCCTTCCACAGTAAAAACTTAGACATTAAGCCATAGTTTTTATTTCTTGGCCTGTTCAATTATATGACCTCTTTAGGTGTATAAACTTGGACCATAAAATTCCCCCTCCCCTTTTATTGTATGTTCTTTTATATGCAAAGTGACTGAGAGCAACTACTTGAATTACTCATCTGGCAAGGAGGTACTGACAGTTTATTATTGTGTAGTGGCTGCTGCTATTCATTAATGACATTATTATTAACGTTATCCTATGTTAATTGGTTTTCTCTGTTAGCACAAAATAATAATTCTGATAAACTTAAGACTTGCATCCATGCTGGTGTTACAAGGACCTGAACTGAGCTATAGATCTGATAGGGAAATCTGAAAATAACTGCACTTTAAAAAAAAATCCTATTACTAAATTGTTAAGTTTTGTAAAGCTATTTTTAAAAATTGCCTTTAAATTAATTTTTCAGTATTAGTTTAATTATATGGAATGTGCTTCTTTCTTATTGTATTTTTAAGTTATTTTCCTTATTCCCCACTCATCATCTTCCTAGAACTGAAGGATTTCTCTTGACTCTGCAAATGTGGCATTATTACCAGTGAGGGTGGGAAACAGCAGAACTCCGTTGTTAGAATTCTACTGGTAAAACCTGAATGTAAGGGCAAACAAGGCAGCCTGAACATTGTTTTGTATGCATGTGGTGTTCTGTGTCAGGAGTAGTTTAAGCTTGTATTAAAAGGTAAATAATAAATACACTAATAGAAACTACATCTCCTGAAAAAATATTATGTTGGTAATTCCTTTTAATCATAGACATCTAGCTAGTTCTCTGGTTTAGGAATTATTTCTCCTAGGATTATGAAGAAAACCTCTAAATATGGACACTATGATGAAGAATGGTTCATGTGCGTAGAAGCCTGGAACAGTAGCACCATGAGGTGTGAATCATTTCATCTATTTTAATGGTTGACTGCCTCTGAAGAAAGGCAATTTAGGTGTCAAAATAAACTATTTCAGTTCTCTCATTTTTTTAGGAGAAATACCAGTATTTGTTCCCACATGTGCCTTGCAGTGTTTCTCAAGTAGCAGAAGTCCCAAATGTCCCCTCTTTACCTGTGAAAACATCTTTGGCAAATTTTGACAGATAGGAAGTGGAAAATGTAACTTTAAAAATTTTGTAAAGTATGACATTCATTATTTAAAAAGCTCCTGGATTTATTTTGTGTGACTCCACTGCAGGACTTCACTGAATCAGAAAATCAGAGACAGCATTGCGCCCAACTGCAGGGCTTATAGAATGGACTGTTCTGCTTGTGCCATATTGCTGAAAGAATGTATGGTATAGGTTGGGTAATAGTACATATGGTGATATGGTATTCATGTTTTGAAATCACACTGTCTAAATTTATGAGGGAAGATGTGCAGTGTGTCTTATAGACAGATGGGAATTTTAAAAATTGCAGTATACTTGCAATACACATGATTTTTTTGTTAAATCAAAACCAAGTAAGTGTACAGTGAAGTTATTTATATTTATCAGTGTGTTGCATCAAATGTATGCTGAATACCACAGGGGAGAGGAATGGCTGTTTTGACTGTTTGGACTATGCAGGAAACATGACTGAAGAAAAGTCACATTTTATTCCAAGATAGAACATTTTAGTTCTACTTTTATTTTAAGCTTATTTTCTAGGGTTTATCAGAAGAGGCTGACGTGTAATTGGACTCCTTTCTTGGCACACAGGAACTTTTCTTGTGTTTATACACAGACTAAATTTCTGAATTGTGGAATTTTTTTATTGGTTTTACTGCCATTATGCCTTGATTTTTTTTTTCTCTTGTGTGAAATCGTACCACTGTTGAGTCAGTTGTCCTCTAAAATGGAAGTGGAAGAGAAACAAAAGGGCTTGAAGCTGTAATGTCATAGGGTCACTGATGCTGAAAGCACATATGGATTGTGAGAGAAGCACAACATTTTTATATTTTTTTGTGTTTGCATGTAAAAAAGTAATGAAAAAGTAATTATTGTGGTAAAGTATCGCTGTCAACTGTAAGTTTGTATCTAAAGACAGTAACTGGCATTGTGTCAGGGTTCTCTCCTGTAGCTGGTGTGGTACTGTGCCCTGTCCCTAGTGGGAAGTTCCTGGCCCAAGGTTGTCCAAAAGCATCTTTATGGTTAGAGCGAGAGGACTGGAGGCCTCACAGAGAGGTTCAGATGCTGCTGTTGTTTCACAGAAGGATTCATAGAATACCTTTTCAACTCAGAATATTCTGTGTATCCTTCTGTGTATCTGTGATTTAAGTCAAAACCAGCAGAATAATCAGCAATTTAGGCTTAAAATGAACCTTGCCAGTGCTCAGAGTGAATGATGGTTTCCAAGGCTACATCCGTAGCAGCAAGTGAAACAAGAGCAGCACCAATTATCTCATGGTATTCCTGAGTTATTTCTGAAAGTGCTGGTCTTTGAGTAAATGAGCATATCCCTGTATTCAATAATCAAATTTTTGTATGCCTGAACTCCCTTTGACAGTAAGGTGTATGTAGCTAGTTGTATGCACAATTTCCATGTAGGGTAATAGGGAATGACAAGAAACTAAAATACAGTAATTTCACGATTATAAGCTGCACCAATTTGACTAGAATTTTGGTCCAAACCCAAAGTGCGGCTTATAATCAGGTGTGGCTTATATATGGACAAAGAATGAAAAGTTACTGTTTTAGTTTGGAGGACAGGTGTCTGCTGAGAAAGGCAGGAGCTTCTCTTTGAAATGGAGAATGTAAACCTCCCTCCCTCCAAATTATTATAATTTTGAAATCAAGGGGCTTTCAGGCAAAAATATGGGAATTAGGAATAACAGTTCTTTTCTAGGGAAATTAAAATAGAAATACAGCACTACAAAGAAACAAACTCCAAGCCCTGACAAAGTCAGAGTACAACCTGACATCCCATCAGGCAGGGTGTTGGCAGCAGTCCCATTCCATGGTGGCTGCATCCTCCTGCAGTGACAGATGTGGCTCAGTTGGAGCAGTGCTCCTGCAGAAGGTGCAGTTTCCCTCTGGAGGTCCAGTGGTGATGTGGAGAAATCGGTTTTCCTCTGGAGTGCAGTGGAGAAAGGGGATCCCTTAGTGTCCCAAAACCTCTGTTTTTATCTTAGTAAGAAATGTTGGGCTCTTCCCCCTGGCTGGAGCAACTTCCAATGGGATGCAGTAATTTTATCAGTCACACAGTGGGACTCAATGGGCCATTAGCAGAAAATGACTGGCTGGAGGAAGGATGGGTTGTGAAAAGATAAAGAACAATGCCCTGCCTGGTTTCAATGGATGGCCCATTAGCAGAACATCTCCCGTGGAGATAAGGTTCACTGCCCCCACCCTCAACAGATGGTGATAGAATAGATACCTTTTATCACACTCTGTATTGTAACGTGCGGCTTATAATCAGGTGCAGCTTATATATGGACAAAGAATGAAAAGTTGCTGACACCCGGAAGTGCGGCTTATACTCAGTGTGGCTTATAATTGTGAAATTACTGTAATTTAGGAACCTAATTTTGTCTAGAATGGCCTGAAACACCAGGGTCATGCTCTTACCTACTCAATGTGCAGTAAAGCTGTTAAGCTGGTTTTTGTTGGTGCAAGGGTTTTATATGCCCAGATTTAAATTCTGCTTTAGTAGAGAGTTACTAGTGATTCTACTTGCTTTTGGGTGGTGCCATGCTGTTGTGACTGTCCTGTTTCTGGTTAGGTGGTAGTTGTGTGCTGTCCACATGTGTATATTCATATAGGATGTGTGCAGAACTACTCTTACAAGACACCTGTGTAAATTTTTTTTCTTCCCCACAATCTTTAACCAAGTGCATACATTTCTGGCCTTAATGGTCTTGGTGCATGAGTTTTTTATTCAAATGTAAAAAATGTAATTCCTTGAGGAAGCAGCTGATGCAGATGTCTCTTGTGGGGATTAATCTGCTCAGGTCTTAGGCAAATATTTTATTGCCTTTCTGCATACGAATCACTTGTCAAAGCTGAAGGAAAATTTAGGAAACATTAGGAACCATTGAGTCTGTGGGAAAACTGTTATCCACTTATAAAACCATGAGGAATTTGAAATATATTTACTATTTTGCTTTGCTTTCTCAAGTAATTGAGGATATTCACTTAGCCCTGAATTTCTTACCTTATTTTTATTTAACAGTTGTGGTTTTTTTTAAATTCTTTGTATTCCAAAGATATATTTGCTCAGAAAAAGGAAAGTGATTATGGTGGAATAAACACAAGCTAAGTAAACTGAAAAATATTCTATTTTAAAATTTCTTTTTTGCTACCATAATGTCAACTGATATTTTTAATATCAGTTTGTAAACAAATTCTGTTAGAGTTTTACTTGGAGGCAGTCCTGTATATCTTCTGTTAAATGCCAAGGTGAAAAGGCAGGATTTCATTACCTTCATATGAAGATAATACCACTGCCTTGCAGTGCTATTATCAATTGGAAAGAATATTTTATATTTGTTTCAAGTTTTACAGGGCCCAGGATCCTTTGCTTGTAATAACTTTACCTTGAAAAGGCTGTGGAATAGTCCTACGATTCTGAAGATACTAGGTACTTCATTGTCAGAGACCAAACTTCCTGAGGATGTGGGTTCCTTTGTGAAGATCTCTTATCTGCCATAGACAAAGATGTTTGATGTTAGGTGCTCTCTCTGTTTCTGAATTGCTTCTAGAAACAGAAAGAGACAAGATTTTGCAGACATGAACTTAGTAAATAGGTAAGTACCATGCTTGGGTCAGATAACTCTGGTCTGTAATGTACATGTAAATGTAGCAATAATTAAGACAAACTTAAATGCTCTTAGGTAATATATAATGCTCTGAAGGAAGATATAACAGAGAGGGTGACCCTTTTATTTTGGGAAAGGTGGGCACAGCAGAGGACAGATATGTTCTCAGATATATGTACAATAATTATTATTAATGGCAACAACTTAACTTTTCTGCCTTAGGACTAACACATTTAGGAGAGGAACAGACATTTTATTCTTCTGGTGGCCTTGATAATTAGAATAAGGTTTTCTGGATTATTCTTTAATAGTCTAGATTTGGATTTTTTTTTTTAAAGGTATATATATTTTTGTATTTACTTATGGGCTTCCATTGTTAAGGGTAGTACCAATCAAATTTTTATGTATTTAACAAAAACACATTTGTCTTGGAAAAATTTGTAAATGAACCAATAAAACTGTATAGTGTTAGATGAAGATACCAAGCAGCTTTTAATACTAGAAAAAGAAATGCTCAGAAATCTGAAGAACAGAAATTTTTTCAGTCTGAGAAACTAAGCTTCAGTGATCTCAGAAACTTTTTAGCTTGTCTTTTTCCTTTAGTACTTATATGAATCAATTTAAAAACAAATGGCTAATACAAACAGTTTCACTATCAGTTAAAGCTTCACCTACTTCCCTGAGGCACCACCTTGGTGGTGACACAATATTTGTGCTGGTGTGTTGTGAATTGTCTTGAGTACCTAACCTGGATTAAAACTAGCCTGAGTCATTTTTCTCAGCTAATCCTGGCAGATTTGCAGAACGATCGCCAACCATAATAAGTTTAACAAGGACAAGTGCTGGATTCTGTACCTGGGATGGGGCAACCCCAGTTGTGTGTGCAGACTGGGGAACGAGAGGCTGCAGAGCAGTGCCATGGAAAGGGACCTGGGGGTCCTGGCTGATGGCAAGATGAACATGAGCCAGCAGTGCCCTGGCAGCCAGGAGGGCCAGCCCTGCCCTGGGGACATCAGGGACAGCATCACAGCCAGGCAAGGGAGGGATTGTCCTGCTCTGCTCTGCTCTGGGGCAGCCTCACCTCCAGTGCTGGGGCAGTTTTGGGTGTCACAGTGTAAGAAAGGCTTTAAACTATTGCAGTGTCCAAGGAGGGCAGCAAAGATGGTGCAGGGCCCTGAGGGGAAGCCGTGGGAGGAGGGGCTGAGGGCACTGGGTCTGTTCAGTCTGGAGGAGACTGAGGGGAGACCTCAGTGCAGTTACAGCTTCATTGAGAGGGGAAGAGGAAGGACAGGCACTGATCTTTTCACTCTCAAAGCCAGTGAAAGGACTTGAGGAAACAGCATGAAGCTGAGTCAGGGGAGGTTTAGGTTGGATGTTGGGAAGAAGTTTTTCACCCAGAGGGTGGTCAGACACTGGAACAGGCTCCCCAAGGAAGTGGTCACAGCACCAGCCTGATAGAGCTCAAGAAGCTTTTGAACAATCCTCTCAGGCACATGGTGGGTTTCTTGGAGTGTCCTGTGCAAGGCCTGAAGTTGGACTCAGTGATCCTTGTGGTTCCCTTCCAACTCAGCAAATTCTATGATTCTATGAACTATCACAGTAACATAAAAACCAAAAAACTCCCAACAACCTGCAATCCTGAACCTCTCTAAAGCAAACTAAAAAAAACCCACAGCATATCTCCTTTCTTCAAAGAGCTAGGTTCCAAGTGGATGGTCTGTTTATTGATTAAAATATGCAGTGTAATTTTTCTGAATGCAGGCCATCATCTGCATGTCCTGCCACAGTGTTGGTAATGAAATTTTAAGAGAGCGTGGGGTCAAGAAAAAAATTTTGTGTACTGCTCTGCAAATACTGTAACTTCTTTTGGATTGTAGAGAACTTCAGATCAGCTAGAATATGCTAATATAAACTTAGGAGAAAAGAGGATTAGAATAAAAGAATGAAATAAATCCTGCTATCACATTCAGTGATAATATCACATTTTCTTAGTAATCTGCTTACAGATAAAATTGTAGAAACTACAGAGGTTTTCTTTTCTGAAAACTAGTAAAAAGTCAATTCTGGTTAGTACTTGCCTGTGTTTGAATTTAGGTAATTTAAATGGATTTTCTGTGCTTTAATCTATTGCTTTAATTTGTTATTTTAGGGAAAAGCAGGAATCTGCGAGTAAACATGCTTGTTTTAAAGATAAATACTGGCTCATATTTTCTGCAAATAGTGGAATCCGTGAGCATAAGAAATGCCAAAATTACTAATTTCAGATGTTAGCTGCCAGTGATTAGCTAAAAGTTGTTCTTAGTGCCATGTTGTTATTGTTCCATCTCCAATATGTAGGTTCTGTTACACTGGCACAAAGACTGATACCCCTGCAGCCTACTTTGATAACTGTCTGAATTAAATTATATAAATAATAATTTGACCTTACATTTCAGCAGTTTTCCGATTTTATACTCTTACATCAGGGCAACATCATCATCTACATCAGTCGTGTTGTCATTGAGACAATGTTGTTTAAAGAAAAAAGGTTTTACTTCTAGGTTTGATGGAGAGGTGCATATATTTATAATAGACAAAATTATCCTGAAGGTTCCACAGAAAATAAATATTTAATTTTACAGTTGGTAAAAGAAATATTTTTAATGATGGATACTATTTAAAAATTAAGGAAATAGCTGATTATTGATGTATCATTTTCAGTACTGGTTACAGAATTCTTTCAGAATTACAGAACAGTTTGACTTATAAGGAACTTTTAAAATCATGTAGTTCCAATCCCCCTGCCATGGGCAGGGGCATTGTCCACTAAACCAGATTGATCAAAGTGCCATCCAAACTGACCTGTGACTTTTCCAGAGACAGGATATCCACAACATCTCTGGACAATCAGTGTCTCAACATCCTCACTGTAAAGAATTTCTCCTTATGTCCATTATAAATCTACCCTCTCTGAATTTAAAAATGTTACCCCTTGTCCTGTCACTACAGGCACTGCTAAAGGGTCTCTTATTCTTTCCAATTAGCCCCCTTAAAGTATGAAAACTTCGCAGTAAGGTCTCCCTGAAGCCTCTTCTCTGGACTGAACTCCAGTTCTCTGTCTTTCCCCATGGGAGAAGTGATCCAGCCCTCTGATCATCTTGGTGCCCTTCCTCTGGACTTGCTCCAACAGCTCCATGTCCTTCTTGTGCTGGGACCCCAGGGCTGGATGCAGCACTGCAGGTGGGGTCTCAGCAGAGCAGAGGGGCAGAATCCCCTCCCTCACCTGCTCCCCACAATCTTTAGATGTCCAGGACACATTTGGCTTTCTGGGCTGAAATGGCATGTGGCTGGATCACGTCCAGCCTCTCATTCACCAGCACCCCAAAGTTCTTCTGCTCTCAATTCCTTCATCCCCTAGACTGTCTGGATTGTCCCAGCCCATGTCCTTGACTTGGCACTTGGCCTTGAACTTCATAAGGTTCACGTGGTAAAGCAGGCCAACAGTTTACTGCAGTAACTGGAATTGGTATTCCTGATTTTTTTCTTAAAAATGTTAGAAAACTATGTCATATACAATTTATGGAGAGAATGGCCACTTGCGGTGTCACCACAGTCAGTTTTACATTCGTTTCCGATTTGTAGCCTGATATTAAGCAATTCAGAACTCTGTTTTGGTAACAAAACAGATTGAGGGTTGTAAAAAATATTTTTTTACCATTTGAATGCAGGAACCATGACAGGATGAACTTCTGTAGATACTGGATCTCCAGGTCAGACAAACTAAAGGCAATTTTCTTTTCAGAGAAGTGGGGGCCCCAGGGAATAGCACTGGACAGTTATTTTCATACAATTTCCTTTTTTTGACAACACTGATGTCAAAAATCAAATACTGCTGATCAAAAATCTGTATTGTTATCCTTGTTCAGATGTCAAAACACGACTGTATCATCCCTTCACAAAAAAAAGTATGCAAATTTCTTTGTCATAGTGGGAAACTTATTTGACCATTTGAATTCTTTCCCTCTAGATAAACAGAATAGATAACCAGACATGGATTTTAAATTTACTTAACAAAGTAATTATTACTTAACAAATCATGAAAATTAAATGGATCCTAGAGAGATAGATTCCTAGAAGTCTTTTGAAAGACACTTTGGGGCAGGGAGAGTGTTTCTCAGAAATATTATTAGAGTGCAGTTTTGCAAGCCCTTACATGCGTATTTAGCTTAAAATGTTTCAGTAAATACAATTAAGTGGGTAGGACTACTTATAGGCCGAGAATTAGACAGAAGGTTGTTTCAGTCCACAAGGCTGTGGATTGGGTGGTTGTTGCCAGGACTGTGTAATTTTTCCTTGTCATCTCTTTGATATGTAAGATACTTGTTGTACCCACTTCATTCTAATCTCTCTTCTCATCTTAGAGCAACATGGAGCCATTTCAGTTGAGGCTAACAAACGAACTCTATTTCCTAATAAAAATATGCTCTGTTTAAGTGGATTCCTGACATCTAAGAGCTAATGTTTGAATGTGTGTTCTGCTAGCATGTAGTTCTGTGAGCTTAGTCATTGCTGCTTTGAAGCCTAACAGTTTACGTGAAATTTAGTAATGCATTCAGTAATACATTCAACTCATTTCCGTGGAATTCTGCCCCTTCTTTCTCAGGTACTTCATTATGTTTTTGGAGTGAGTTTTGTATGCTTTATGGAGGAATAATTGGAGGAAGAGGAAAGGGCAGATGTCCCAGCTCCAGTGATGATTTTATTTTAATTTTTTTTAGACTCCAGATGTTTTTTTCTGTTACTAGAATATCCAGGTGAAACTTGGAGCATAACTGGAGTATTTGCAACTGTGCCACTGTGATGAAAATCACAGAATTAAAATTACTGATTTATCACTTCTTTAAATACGAACAGGCTGATAGAACCTTTATATTATTTTTCTAAAAACATTTTTCAGCATTTGAAAAACACTGAATGTTTTCCATGTTGCTGTCAGCTTTTATTTGAGATCATTGGTTGTAGTCTACAATGTTTCTTGTTGCATATACATATATATATATGTAGGGAAAACAGTATTTACTGGAAGTGAGTTTTGGCCAGGGATTTGTTTCATGTGCCTTACTTGAGTAGTTACAAAAATGAGTTACTCTTCATTTCTGCTATGATTATCTAAGTGTTTATTTTCTGAGTTTTCAACCTTTTTGATTAACATGAATATGTAACACTGGAAATAGTAATAAGTATTTTCCAATATTTTTAGTGAGAAATATATACTACCACCTGTCTTTTCTTTCCCTTGAGTGTTTCAGTAAGTTTAATCAGGTGATATTGCCTGGCAGATGTTTTCTCATGTTTTTCTCATTTTGCCAAGCATTTAGTGAAATTTACTTTAATTTTATATACACTTTGCTCATCTTGGTACAAGCTGCACTACCTTAACTAGACTAGTCTTTGAAAAGCAGTTTTGACCCAAACTGTCAAAAAATAACCAGCTATCATCTTTTTCTCCCCTTTTTCTCCAAATGCACACAGGTCATCTTAAAAAGAATAAATATATATCAAAATTTTGGGGTAAATTGTAGTACTTCCTAAGCACTAATTTTGTAGGTGATTGTAGTAACTGCTAATGCCTTTGCTGTTTGTAGGAGAAACTTTCTGCAACACACTTAAGATGTTGAAAGAACACACTTTGGCATCATGAAATGCATTAAAAAATGAGTTTGATGTAAGTGAAGAAAACTGCAGTCTGTCTCAGACCTGCAGCACTGGCTGTCCCCAGAGCTGCAAGCTCTCTTTGTTTTCAGAGTTTGGAGAATTATATTAGTTTTTCCCTAATTTGTTATGGCAGCTTCCTCAGCTGTGGTATTTGGAGATAGATCCTGTAGGAAAAATGTAGCATCTGACTAGGAAAGAGGCAGCTTGTGCTGGAAAAGATGGCGAGCTTTTCAGTGGTCCTTAATTCTGTGGAATTTCATTGCCTAATTTTGGATTAGGCTTCCAAACAAAGATAACAAAACTCATCTCTGTTTTGCAAATCTTTTCTCAAGAGGAATATAATTTTACACCACAGTCTTCAGGTGAGAGATTTCACTAGTGTGGTGACACTGTAAGGGCCAATTGATGTATTCCTCAAGGAATGTTGAGATAGATTTGTAAAGTCTAAATCTTCTACAGAAGTCAGAGGTAAATATTTTGAGACAGCTGGTCTGGCTGTGGAGTAACTCTGCAGTGTTTGGTACAGCAGGACTAGGCTCCAGAAATCTTCATGTCCATAAAATTGTATGGCAGCACTCCAGCAAGATTTAAGATAAGTTGAATAAGTAAGGCTTATCTGCAGTATGGGTAGGAAGTTGAGGAGGAAAAACGTTGTTCAGATTTTTGCAGGGTGTTTTTTTTTTTTTTTAAGGGTAGGGAGGAAAGAGATTTTCAAGTTGACAGTGTGGATACATGGAACTCTGGATAAACATTCTTTCAAACTACTTGATATAAATCCAAACAACACTTTTATGAGTGAGGTCATGACCATTGCCTTAAATAGAATGAGAAAGGAAAATTACTTGAAGAGGTGAAGTGATGTTACTGTTTCTCTGTAGAGGACAATAGTTTGTGATTTTTTTTTTCCCCAAAATATGTGCTTACTGATACAGCTCTGTGTGTTTACAGCTGAAGGGGACCCTTGTGCAGTATGTCAATATGATTTTCTTAAAAATTATCTCCCACCTTTTCACTCTCCAGATTTATGGCTCTGTTTCCTAAGCAAAAGAAGGTACTATTTGCATATGTGAAGGGATTTTATATAGTTACATAAATATTCACTGTTTTGACATTTTGGCTTTCTTTTTATGTTTGGCAGGAAATGAAAAATGAACTTACTGGATTACTCTAAAATATGTAGGGAGTGTTTTGTTCTGGAGACATCTGTCTGTCCATTTGGATGTGAACCATAACTTAGTGAAACAAAAACATTTTCAGTGGGTAAACTAATTGCTATTGATAATATGCTTAGCATATTTTTCTTACAGAATTATGGAAGTATTTTCTATTCTGATTAGACTGATTAGTATGCCAAGAAACAGTCTGTTCTAAAGATTTGATATAGCTTCTTTTCAAATGAAGTTGTATTGGTAGAATAAAATAAGCAAGTTCTTTACAGCTTTTTGTTGTTTTGTTTGTGCTTTTCCCCCTCTCTGTTTTTCAGGTTTGAATGAAATGACATTTTCTCAGGAGTAATTCCCCATGCATGGGACCAATCTGCCTTGGTGGCTATAGTCTTTCTACAGCCTTTTCACTGATTATTTTACATCTCTCTATTTTACCCTGCAGTGAATAGGTTTAAGGAGCTCAATGGCCAAAAATGAAAACAGCGGAAGACCTGTCCAGTTTAGCTCCCTGAACAGGCTTGCTCAGGGTCACAAAGACGTAACTGCTGAGGCAAAGGAGGGGTGGGGATTTTTGTTTAGGGGATAGAGAGACTGGTTTAGACTGTCCTGGAACTTCATCCTCAGACCTTGAATAGATCACTTCTGTATGCAAACATATGCTGCTTGACTGGTTAATCTGCAGCTCTGAAATTACTGTGGGTTGCTGTAATTTACTTACTCATTGTTAGGTGCCTGCAACACACAGCTGTGGAAGCAAATGTTAGTGTTAACCTGCTTTCGAAGTTTGTTTTGAGAAGAACTGGGTAGAGTAAGTTCTTGAGACATCTATCCTGACTGCTGTGGATACCACCAATAGCACAGGCTTGAGCTTCCAATTTCTCTGTGGTTTTTATTCAACTGCTTCTTAATAGGGTCAACAACGTAATGGCTGTCTTTTGCAGTCTGGGGCAAATGAGAAGAAACAAACTTCAAAAGGTTCTTTTGCACTTGTCCTTGATACAGCATGTATATTCAAATACCATATAATGACAATTATTTTATATAAAAATTATCAGTATTTGTCACTCTTAATGAAAAGTACAAACTGTTCAGTAATTCCGTCTCAAAACCCCTCCTTATAGAGCTATTTTTGATTGCTTTTCTTCAGTGAATTGAAACAGAGCAATTACCAACATGTTTTACAGTTTCAACATTTCAACACTTGTTATTTGTGGAAGTTCTTCAGGCTTTGTTAGCAAATGTAGCAAAAGTTGTACCAAATAACTACTTCATTGTGTATTCCAAGGGTCATTCACTACAACTAGGCTTTTTCTCATTTTACCTTAAAGACAATCCTGTTTAAATTATTTTAATTGACTCTAAAATGATTTTAATTGACTCTAATATGTTTAGGCATGAGTTTCAGACTTACAAATTTTATTTTTAAAAAGTGTTATAAAATACTTTTATACATTGTGTATAGTTAGTGTTTGCAATACCTGTGACAATTTGTTTTGTGTAAGCCAGATTATTTTCAGATGTTGAGACATGGAGGCGATGTAGGAGGCATAGAATGCCTGGAGTTTATTTATAAATCTAGTAGGTGCATTATTGCTAATGTCATGGAAGGAATGTATTAATGTTCTCATTTACATAACCTTTTTAATGAAGGCTTAATTGTCTGAAAGTTGTTACCTGGTTAAAGAGATGAAATGACATCACAGAGCTAAAACTAGAAGATTGGAGAGATTTCTGTGTTAAGCTATAAACGGCATTCCAAGAAATGACATAAAGTAAATACTATGAATGTAAAGCTCCAACTTCATATGGCCACCCAGGTGCTCTGTTGATGAAACCCCAGTGTTTTATGCAGTGGTGTGTGCCTCCTTAGGAGATGCTACCAAGCTAGATCCTCTTCTGCTCCCCAGTCATGTTTTTGAAGTGCTGTTAAATAATATTTCTAACATTTGATAATTTACTGACAGCGTTTTTTAGTTATCTTGGCTACTTCTGTCAAATTCCATTATGCAGTCGTGCTCACTCAAAGACTCTCTTTGCAGCATATGAAAATTAAATGTTTATAACAGGGTTGCAGCTTAAATTGTGCAGTAAATGTAATACTTTCACAGAAAATGCTGAGATAGTATAATTTCATACAACAGATCTCCAGAGCTTCTTCCTAAATGGTTATTGATAGTAGTTATTTGGCATTTCTCTGCTTTTGTGAAGTTAGTGAAGTTGTTTAGCTGTGAAGTAGAACTGGAATATTGTTTTTTGCCATTGAGTAGAGTGAAAACCAACAAACTTTCAGAGAGCAATCTAAAGAAGGCACTAAGGTCAGAGAAAAACTTTTGATCTCCTCCCAAGGCCTGTAGGTGCATCTAGAGGAAAAATGAACAACTGAACTATTGTAATCTAAAGAGAAGGATTCTGAAAAGTATTATTTAAGAGCTTGACATTGCTGGAGAAAAGTTTATAATGCTGAAAAGTTTGTGGTGTTTTCAGTCTGAAGGTTTGAAAAGGTTTTTTGCTGTGTAATCAGATGAGAAGAACAGCAAGCATTGTTGAAGATCTCTTCACATGTAATGAAGAAAAATATATGATTTGTATGAAAAAATGAGATGGCAACCTGGACCGTGTAGATAAGATGAGTTTAAAGAGCTGCAAATATGCAGTAAGACATTGCAGCTCTGAAGAAGAGCTGTAACAGTGGTCAAGCATCTTATATTGAGAGCAGTTAATGACAAATCATGAAAATAATGCAAGATCAGTTTTGAGAAAATGAAATTTTTCCTGGGAATCCAGCTGATACGGAGCGATAGCAAGAAAAGAAACCCACAGAAGAAAATATCAGGAGATAAGAGGAGCACAGGAGCATGGCTTTGTTAAAAATCTACTTCTGACATTGTATTACTGGGTCAGCTAAAGCACCGCTTTAAAAAAAGCCTTAAAATAAAATAAGACAGTTCTGCTGACTTCAGTAGAAACAAAATGAATCTTGACTGAAGTACCGTATTGCAGCACAAAGAAGTAAGAAGCTTTTGGCTTTCCTCCTTATTTCTGTTCCATAAAGAGTTGGTGCAATTTGGTTTGCAAGTGGATGTTGTGAAAGCACTTACCTCGTTTTCCTGCCTGCTGTGCAGAATGGCTTACCTCTGCATTTATGGGGGCAGTATTTCATGTTCCTCATGAACTGCCCAAAAAATCACAGCATAAATTCCCATTGATCTTGGGCCTTCTGTCGTGCTTTAAAATGTGCATTCAGTCCATTTCTGTCCAGGGAAGGACCTAGATCTTTTAGTGAAACATGACATGCCAGTGGGAACGTTGTGCAGCTGGAAGGCAGCTGTGTCATAGGGCTTTTGGAGGGGTTGACGAAGGTCTCTGAATGCATCCTCCGTTTTGTCTTTGTGAGAAAATCTGAAAGGAGAGGGTTGGTTTACTAAGATTATTACTGGCTGGAAGAATGTGCATAATTACAGCATGCCATAGTTATGCAGTCAGAAAGTGAGTTTTCATAGAGTGTCATGATTTACTTTGTCACAGCTACACTGAATCTTGCTTTAGTTTTTTCTGTTGTAAATGTCAGTTTAGCAAAGTACTGTATCACACTTGGAGTTTTAAGTTTGACATATACATTGTTTAAATAAAATGCAAGTCTTAATGTCATTAAAAATTCATGATTTTCACAGAAACATTCACATGGTAGCTAATGCAGATGGTTCTGTGTTATGTACCACCTTAAATTTGAGTCTGATCAGGAAATTAAATAACTTCCCATCTAATCATGTACTTAACTAGAGGATAGTATTTGAGCAGCTGTTCCTAGGGGTGGGCAGGTGCCCTATTCTGCTTTCATTCAGCTACTTCCTGTGGTGAGTGGAAGATTTTTAAAATAAAGTAAAGTATGATGATAATTTCATAAACATTTTAGTAGATGAAAATGTCATACTGTAAACTTTGCACACACCATCTTAATTGAGATAACTGAGGGGGTTGAAATCAATATATAGCAAAGCATGGTTGCAAATTTATAGATAGCTTCAGAACTTGGGAGACTTTTGGAAATGTCAGGTCAGAATGATTTCTACATACTTACTTGTAATTTTCCCATAGTCAGTTTTTTCCTAGCATGTTTTTTAAATATAGAAGATCTAAAATTGTTCTATTAAGAGGTTTCGTATTTAAAATACTTCTACTTGACAAAGGGAGTGAGTTAATATTTTCAGTAACTTTCTTGTTAATTGAATATCATAACTGTAAATGTAAAACTGATCTGCAAAACAGTGCATCCTAGCCGATAACCCTGAGTTCTGGTAAACTACATTTTGGTCAAGAAGGGTAATGTCTGTACAGCTAGAATGGAATTCCATGTCCGAGCTAAGGATAAGGCTGTTGCTCCGAGGGCAGCGTTGGCTTTCATATGGAGCTGAAGAACAGTCTCCTAGTTTTGAAAATGTCTTTGGTGCTCTCTTGGAGATGTGGATTTTTTCTTTCCTTTTATAATTTTGAGGCAAAGTGAAGTTGCTGTGATGTAGCAGGAACGAGCCAGCAAATCCTGGTGGGGAAGCAGCTCTGAAGGCTTCTTGGCATAGGGGGGAATTCTGAACGTGTAAAGGGATGTAAAACCCCTGCTCCCAACCATAGCTGTAAGTGTGAAGGACAGGACCAGAGTGGCTGTGTCCTGCCCTGGCCACCACTGCTGCTCTGCTCTCAGCCCTGCACCATGGGCTGAGGTGGTAAAGGGATGGCAAAGGGACAGTAAGGCAGCATTTTTATTGAAGTGGTCTTATTTCCAACAAAGCATGTTAGTTGCTTAGCTGAGTGTTGTGTTTGCAAAGTGGATGAGATATGAGCTGTGACATTGGTATAAAGTGAAAATTCATAAGTGGGAGGAAGAAGGAATTGCATCACTAATCTGGTGTTGTGCACCAGAAGTTTCCGCCTAGAAGTGTGTCTGCGTTTCAAGTTGCAATGGGAAGTGCAAGTAACAGTTGATGAGATCATCCACATTTGGTTTGCAGTACAGGCTTAAGGTTGAGCTGGACTCTGGGCATAGTCTTCACTGCTGGTATTGCTCAGAAACAGCCATAACCATAATACACAGCTCTACAGTCTACGTGATACTCAGCCACTGTTTTGGATGTCCGCACAGGGAAGGCTTCATTGGCTTGTTGTAGAATATCTTTCTCTGGGAATTCAGAGCACTTGGGATTCTGAAATCAGGGTTGTCTTCTTGGCAGACTGTGCTTTTGGAGTTGAGGGATTTTATTTTCTTTCACCTGTCCTTTTTTTTGTTGTTGTTTGATCTGTACCCTACTCAACCTATGCTGCCTACCTGAAAGGCTTCCCATTTGTTGGTGCTGTCACATCAGAGGTGCTGGCATCCCACACTCTTGCTTTTTAAGCCTACTGGAATTACTTTTCATAGAATCATTAAGGCTGGAGAAGACCCTTAAGATCATCAAGTCCGACCACTAATCTAACTTTAAATAAACAATACATTTCCCTTTTCAGATGATTTCTCCCCACATTATTTGCATGGATGTAAATGTGGGAAATTTTGGAAACAATTTAGAAATCATGAATCATATTCTGTGTTGGTGTACTGGTGATGACCTAAAAGTAATCTATTTTGCTGGCTCAATGAGCGACTTCAAAGCACATGGTTCTTTCACTTGCTGATATTGGGAAGGAGTCAGATAAGAGGTCATCAAATCTCATTCGATTTATGATGCATCATGGGCTGGTTTTTTACATATGCATGTAGTAGTACCTGCAAAAAAACCCAACATGGTCCTTTTCTGATAAAATTTATGAACAAAGATTGTAAAAGTCTAGAACTAGTTCTAGATTTTTGACACTAGTTCTAGAATTCCAGCACTATTTTGTGTTAGTAGGATTTTAGGCTTTTGCAGGAAAGATAATTTTTAAAATAATTGGCTTCAGTTTCTCCAAGATTATCAATCAGTGGAGCAGCTAGGGAGTTAATTTCCGTTTAATTAAATTGCTTTCTTTTAAAAATAAATTGACACCTAATTTATCATATATTTTAGTAGTGATGGGAATTAAGGTCAATGCAGAAACATTGGTTTGTCATTGGAATTAAGCTGTTCAGACTGAAAAAGCCATAATAATTTCAACTGCTCCTTTCTTCCTTTTACCCAAGTCTGAGTGATGATATTTAGAATTCCTTTCAAAGTATGTTTGGAATGAACTTTGACATTTCCCTCTGTAATCCTTTTCTATCCTTTCATCTTTTTTACTGTTGACCACCTTTCTTGTCTACATTATGTCTGCTAAAATTCTGGCCCATTTTTTCTGGTCATTTTAATACTAACTTGGATTTTCAGTATCATGATTTACTGTAGAAACCTGTCTGTGGATTTTCATTCTTCCAAATCCTTTGCATGAGCAAATATGATCTTGTTTTCATGCCAAACTAATCAATATTTGATGATTAATAATAGGTCTTAAATATCCTCTAATTCACTGACCACAGTTTTCTTAGCCTGTCTAACTCTTCTTTACCTGTCCTTTGTGGAAGAAATATTATGTTGCTGCTATTAGGCAAATGCAATCATAAACAGGTTTCCATGACAGGTTTGTTATTCAGATGTATTAAAGTCACTGTGGGATCAAACAGAATAGTAGGGATTAGCTGCATGTTAATGAATTTTCACAAGTAGTTGTTGTTGTGGTAACTGTAATTCAGTGTTTCTGAAAAGTACATGTAAACATGGGTGATTTGAGCACATAATGAAGTTAGGTGCATGCTTTCGAAGAATTGAAATTGTATTTTCAGATCAATGAGTCAACATAAAGGATTACTGCTTCTAGGAGTTCTATTTTGGTATGTAACTAAAGCATTTCCACAGAGAGTGATGGCATTCTGAGTGAAGAGATGGGTTAAATATAGAATTGCATACTGTATAGTATAGGGTGATATCAAAATTTAGAAGTGTTGGAAGGTAAGCTGCATGGTGGGTCATTGCACCTCTAAGTGATGAAAATTAAAATGGGATCTTCTCTCACCTGTGTACCTCCATCTTCTTGATTTGTGTACAGGAAGTTAGGAATCAGGAATTCTCTTGAAGAGTAAAAGACAGTAAAGGTACCTATCCACTTAAAAATGTGGTGGTTTGGATGAGATTTTTTCTTGAGAGCTCAGAGACTTGCATGTCCATCTGAAAATTACATTACTCATGGATAGAAGGACAAGTGAGCATATGTAGAGCAAAATCTTTGATTTTACTTCATCTCTAATTAATTTAGGAGTGGGTTTACAATAGCTCAGTATAACATCTTTGCTGTGAAAAAAGTATATTTGCTCTAATTTCATAATTTTGCAATAGTGCTTGTGATAGTAGAGGTAAGTCCTTTTTTGAATTGGTTTTGAAAATAATAATTTCCTAGGTTGGTGAAATTGTGCAAATAACACTAAATTCAAAATTTAGATACTGAGAATTGAGATGTTTGGGAAAAAAGACACTAGAGTTTTCTTAAAGATAAGTCTTATATTTAAAGTATGGCTATAGCTTGAAATTATTTTCACTCTTAGCAGTGAAAATCTGAGGAACTTCATTATGATTTTAAGTCTCTTCTAAAAGGACTGCGGTTTCCTTTGCCAATTTGGAATGATTCCTTTTCACAAATGCAAACAAAAAGATTTTGTACACATAAGCACACCCAATTGTTTGATTTGCACCTATAGCTAGAACATTGGGAAGAGGAATGTTCTGGGAACTCGTTATGCAAATTCCAGACCAAGTGTCCCACTTTATTTCAGAGTAACCATCTAGAGTATTACCAAAACAAATGGCCTTTTTAACTAGAATGAGGTTTAACCAGCTGTAAAATTGATAATCAGTCATGGTATTTCAGAAACTGCAGTGTGAGTGATTTTTACATTGTCATTGTGCAGTAATGAAAGTCAAGTTCCTAGAACATTGAATGTACCTGAAAGTAGTTTCTAAGCTACCCAAGAGAAATTTTGAACACTGAATTCTGTTGGTTTTTTTTCACTGAGTGAGAGGTGAAGTTGCATCCAGGAAAGTGTGCATAGATTGCACAGCCACCCATTCCAGACTGGACTATCATGTTGAATTGGAAGTGAAAAAAGGTTGGGCAGTCAACCCTTGTTCTGTTTTACCCTCTGAGTTTTGATTTCTATTTTTTTCCTGGGCATTGCTTCTAACATGTCTGTATATGTATGCAGTTGTACTGCCACTCCCAAGATGTAAAAATTGGCTTAAAATAGATGCAGTATGACTTTAAAACATCACTAAAAGGTAAATATTTTTTGTTGTTGTATATTTCAAAGATTAGAAAAAATTATTTATTGCACAGGGCTGCAAATGTTTTCTGCATGCTCATAACCTACTTTGTAGCAGTAGCGCTTAGTTGGCTGTTGCCAGAGCTGGCATTTGAATCCAACCTCTGTTTTCTCACATTTCACAGAATTATTTAGATTGGAAAAGACCTCCAAGGTAGTCAGAGTCCAACCTTTGACCAGTCACCACTTCATCAACAAGTTACTCCTCCAGCCCCAAATTTCAAAGCTCCTCTTGCAGGTTGGGAGGAGGACAGGCAAGATACAATGTACTGCTGGTTTCAGAATCGTTTATCTTAGTCTCTGTTGTTGAAGCTCTTCTCTTTTTCCATGTACACTTTGGAGTTCAGCATGATGTTCTTTTGTTGAGAGCATGTAATACTTAGACTGAAAGAAACTTGTCTTACTTCCATGCAATTATTTGTAGGGATTAAAGCAGCTTGTGTGAGTGTGAAATGACAGTTTCCCAAAGTAATAACATGTAAGTGGATCACTAGATTGAATTAGGAGTTTTTCTAGCCTAACTGTGCTGTTCCCAGCTCTAGTCAATAGCTCAGAAGTTCCTGGAACAGAGTGCAGAAGGACCCTGCCTGTTCATTTCCACTCTCCCAGCTTGGGGAGACAGGGCAACTCAGGGAATCTCCAAGGTAGATGCGGTGGTTTTCTGTCTCACAGCCCTTGGCAGCTTTATCTCCCTTGAATCAAATAGCCTTCAGCCCAATGTAAACTCCTTGGCAGCAGAAACATCCCGTGGCAATGTTCTATGATGTGAAAAAACCCTTCCCTTCTGTTCTAAGTGTCTTGCATGCTGGCTCCATTTGCCTTCCATCTTCCTATTAATGGGGATCCAGCTAGCCAGGAAGTCTGAGTCACCACATACGTAGGAGACCAGGTTCCAGTTGAATGCCTGTGATACTGTCTGATGTTGTCTGCTTATTTCAATTTGTGCTTATCCATCAGGTTCCTCTTATCTTAGATTTGACTGCAATACAAAACAAAACAGAGTCATGATCTTCCACAGACAGGCCCTGGTCCATGATCAATGACACTGTGATAATACAATTCACGATGAAATATTTCACAAAATATCCTGTCAGCTCTTCTAACAGCAATGTCTAGCCAAATAATTTGTGGTATTTCTGGAGATGTACATGGCACCCTGTTAGTAATTAAGCTCTGGTTAAAGCTATTTCCAGAATTGAATACAAATGCCCATCATAGGATAATTTAGGATGCAAGGTACCTATGGTGGTCTTCTGATCCAAACTGCTGATGTACTAATTATCAGATTCAATTAGATGATGTTTAAGAATTTCATTTGGAAAATATCTTAAATGTGGAAATGCCATCTCCTGTCTGGGCAATCTGTTTGTTCCAACATTTGACAGTGGTGGAGAAAATGTTTCCGTACAACCAATTTCAGTTTCCCATATGGCAACCTGTGTCTGTTGCCTCTTGTCATACTACTCTGCCACGGGACCCGTGACCAGCTTTTTGTTCACCAGGACCCTTGGATCCTTTTCCTCAAAACTACTGTCTAGCCAGCAAGTGCTGGCCTCTCCTGGTGTGTGGTGGTATTCCATCCCACATGTGGGAGTGTGTGTCACTGAGCTGCATGAGGCTCCTCTCAGCCCATTTTCCTCAGCCTTTCTGGGTCCCTCTGAGTAGCAACTCTGCCCTCCAGTGTATGAGCCACTGCCCCTGTTGTGTTATCCATGAGGTTGCTGAAGGTACGCTGTGTCCTAGCTTTTGGGTCATTAGTAAAAACAAACAGTATCGGTCCCAGTATTGCTCCCATTATTAGTCCCTGGGGAATGCCAGTGGTCACCAGGTGCCAAGTTGGACTTGATTCTGCTGATCACAATGATACTTTGAGCTGGATGGTCCAGCCAGGTTTCCACCCAACTGATTGTTAGCATACCCAAGTGACCCATACAATTACTGCAGGAATCTGTGTTGAATACCTTGCTAAAGTCTAGATAAACAACACTGCTCACTCCTTTCGGCACCAAAACAGTCATCTTGTTAAGAAAGGACAAGTTGATGATATACAATTTTACTTCTGATCAATTTATTCAGTTATTTTATTCTCCATTTAATTGATAATGATGTCCAGGGGCCGATACTTAATTGGAATTTTGGCCTGTTTTTCTGCAGGTCCTCCTCGTTGAATATGAGCAGAAAACTTGTCCTTTTCCACTTAGCAGGAGACTCCCTCAGTTTTTGTGACCTCTCAGAGGAGGTAGAGAGTAGTCTGGTAATGGTTTTGACTGGCTCCTTCATACCCTCAGATGGATCCTGTGAGGATGCCTAAGGCAGAGCTCTATATGTCCCAGGGGACAACAAGAGAAAAGGCATGAAGTGCCCATATTCTGTCCCCAGATCTCCTGCTCTACCAGACAGTGTGGCCCCCATTTACTTTCTTTAGTTGCCGATTTATTCGTAGAAGCCATTGTTCATGTCCTTCATACTCTTTCATAGCCAGGACCTGAGTCTGCCATTTTGTGCGAGAGAGTGTGCATGTATGTGTGTATATTCTGCTTTTCTAGGGACAGAAATACTAAATGCTTCCCAGTTTAAGAGAAACAGATTTAATCACAGTCATTCTGAGTCATGTTCCAAGTCATGCTCTTTTGTGCATGGCACGGGATGTTTTATCCAAAGTGATGTAATATGTTTATTTTATTATGGTCGTACATTTGAATATCTCACAGGCACTGATAAGGTGATGTTTCTCCTGCCTGAGGCAAAACTGACGTGCTGTGTACAAGCACAAGTGTTTATTACTTATATTTGTCTCTTCAAAATGCAATAGTTTGGAGTTTTTTCTTGGATGTCTTAATATTATGTAATGTTTATTTTTAAATACAGTTCCTTCTGATATAATTTGCAATTAGCATTGAAAGCTTCTGCAAACTGATTCATAAGGCAGAGGATATAACAACACCCACTGAGTGGAATTTATGGCTAGATAAACAGATCAGAAATCAAGAGCTGTTATTTTCCCAAATTTGTGGTCAACTGTGATAGAAATGTTAAATTTTGTAATGAATTCACATGGTAGCAGCTTCTAAAACAAGGTTCTGCAGTTGCCTTGATGTCTTTTGAACTTTACATTAACTAGATTTTAGTGACTAAAGGAATAAAAGTTCTTCCACGACTAAACTAATTCACTGATGAAGTAATTGAAAAAATCCTTCAGAAGAAATTTTTTGCTGTCTTCTGCAGCCCTTGTGTGTCACCTCCTCTTCGACGGAAGAAGCGCAAAGATCTTGATAAAGGGTACCCACAGCTTTGGGGAGCAGTTGTTTGCAATGTGAAGGTCCTAACTAATCTTGTGGGAGAAACAACTAATTAAAATACATTTGTGCACAGAACAAACTTCTTGCTCAGAAACTTGGAAAATGAGTAGTTATAGCAGTAGATTGCGATAGGCATTCATTTCACCAGACTTACTGAAGTAAGTCTTTTAAAATCTGCAGATAGCAAGTTCTGTCAACACTTCTGCTTTGCTTCATACTTTTTTACAGGAAATAAATTCTTTATTCAAGGACTGTCTTTATCTTTGCAAGAACATAAGTTTTTAGACTCATTGATACAAAAACTGATTTTAATGTTGCTGACCTGCCATATGCTCAGGTCAAAAGTAATTGTAGCATCACAGAATAACTCAGCTTTGAGGACCTCCAGAGGTCACCTAGGTTCAACCCCTGCACAAAGTGGCTGCTTAATGTCTCTCCCAAGTGTGAATCCAGTCTGTTTTATACAGGACAGCCAGTTATGTGATGGGACAGGATTTGTTTTTCTCCTGGTTTGGGGGAGGTTTTTCAAACACTTTCAGTTGGGCTTGTCAGGAGAGACAATAGAGGCTGAGACTATTTACCTCTTGTATATTTTTTTGTTATTGAAATTGATGAGAAAACTTCAGTTTTTCATCATACCTCATTATCACAGATTTTACAAATGATGGAACTATTACTTTAGTCAGTCCCTAGTATATAGAGTTCCAATAGAAAACATCTAGAAAACTTCCTGTTCTGCTTTAAAAGCTAGAATGTTCCATTAGGAGTCCTGGCACAGGAATTAGAATTAAAGTCTTATTTCTGTTATTTTATACATTTAAACATTTAAAATATTAATGTATTTTAATGTATTTACATGTAGGTTTTTCCATGCTGCATCCAAATTCTGTACTCCAAAGCTAGATGTGATTTTGTTTACCTCAGTTTTATTCATCACTTTAACTGGAAATCTGGGCTCATAGAATTATGATGAACTACAGCACTTACATTTCAAGAAATATGTGGTGCAGCTGATTAGAATGTGCTACTGACATCAAATTTGAAGTTAGGGAGGGGATAACATGATGGGCAGGCCATTATTTATTTGGTTATAAGTGTTTTAAAGAGTGATTTTAAACAGTTACTGGTATTTTTAGTACAGGGAAGTTTTATAATAATCTGTTCTTTATCAGTGACTACAAAAACTTCTAATTAATCATACTTTTAAGGGAGGAGGGTGTTAGGTTTTTTCTTTATTTTTTTTTCCAAGCCATGTTATTTGCAGCTCCAGTTACTGTAATAGAGATAGTTACAATTTTTGTTATTTACCCTAATAAGTGTCCTTCTTTAGTTAATAGATTGTGTATGTGCATCTTATTTATCCATGACTACTAAACAGATTAGTAAAAACACATAGTATGATACAATCATCAGCATTACATGAAGATATATATAGGAAATAAATTTATCTGAAAACCAGTTTATGGTGGAATTGAAGGGTGAGTGATTCTGATGGTGTAACATAGTTGCTGACAGTAGCTTCAGAGACTGAACTGTCTGAGGTTACAAAAAGATAAATAGAGTAATTTTCTAATGTAATGATGGAGAAGTGAGATTCTTAGTTAATATGGAACAAGGGTGACCTTGTGGTCAAGACATAAGAATAGGCTGTACATCTGTCTCCATCCTCACACACAGATGAGCCTCCTGGCCTTTTATCTGTGTTCCTGATGTTACCTCTCAGTCCAGCAACTGTAGCTTTTGGAAACCCTTTTTGGAAAAAGAGGAGTGAATAAAGGCCTGTATGTTGTGTTTGTGTTTTCTTGAAACAATAGGCTTGTTCAGGATGTCAGACTTTTTCAGGATGTCAGAGAAACAATTCCAGGCACGGGTTTATTTTCTGTGCATTTGTAGATAGTCTTTTTCCAGTTCTAGTACTTGTATGGTTCTGCTTGATGCTTGGGCAAACTCTGTCTGAGCTGGTGCATAAATGATTGCAGGAAAGTGACAGGCAAAATTACCAGCCTGCTCTCTTGTTAAGGAGCAAAGATTGCTAATAAAGGCCTTGGAGGTTTCCAATGAATAGGAAATTATCTCTAGTGTCATTTTAACAGATTTGTAGTTCTGGGCTTTGGTGCATATTAATATTTTGAAAGCAGTGTGAATGCTAAAATCAAAAGTAGCTAAAGAACCTGGGAATGTACAGTGACTTCAGATGAAAGCAGATTATGCTGAACTATTGAATTTTCTATGGCTACAGTGATAATCAGCAACACATGCAAGTCCAGTTTTATTTTATTAAAGCTTAAAGAGAAAACAACAACAACCAATTTGGAGGAAAAATGTGCAATTTTGTAATGGTTAAGTTTTTGGGGTTTTTTTTTTTTAGTCAATAATGTTAAGCTGTATCTTCAGAGCTTCTGGCTTGTTTCTGTTTTCAGTCCTTTTTCTTTGGCTTGATTGCTGCCTTTGTGTATTTCTTACAGTAATTTGTGAGGAGATTTTAGGTAGGCTTGGAAGGAATTTCAGAGATCACTGCTAAATGATCCACAGCTGGACCTACTGTATTAAATATTTCTCTAGCTTGTGAATCCCTTGTGAAGGTAATTTCTCAACTTCCTTGAGGAGCTGCATTATTAGTTTATCACTACTACTATTTAGAACTTTTTTCCCTAATCTGTGACCTAGCCTTTGTGTCTAATTCAGCTACATTTTTATGCTGTTTTGGGGAATGTGAGGAATTGTCCATCATCAGCATCGCTCATAAAAGCTTTTTATGTTCTGATAGAACTTGTCCTGTCTCCTTAGGCTCACCTTCTTAAAGACTAAAGTCTCTGGTCCTGACAGCCTATTTTAGCAAAAATTGCTTATCATTTCCCTGCTCTTGTTAACTTCCCTTCAGTTCTTTTCCAGCTTGTCTTTTGCAATTTTCTGTATAAGGAATCACAGAACTAGACACAATATTCTGGTTTAGGCTGTACCAATACCAGCAAATGATTTCTGATTTTTATTTACAAAAGAATATTAGTTCTCTATGAGGTCTTATCCAATGCATCTTCTGTTTATGCATCTTAGAGTGGACTTCTAGTCTGCTACGACCTCACATCATTTTCAATTATCTTCCTGCTTGGTTATTATTTCTAAAGTATATGTTAGTAGAGATTCTTCTCCCCTTTTTGTACCTTGAGTTTCATCTGACTGTTTTTTTCTGGGTTTTTTTTTTTCCTTCTTTTTGAGGTAATTTTGAATGCAGTAAAAAACAGATCTGTTTCTAATTCTGTTGCTTTATTGTGGCAATAAAAATATTCTGTGGAACTGAAACAGGACAAACCCAAGGAAATTTTTTTTTACACATTTTTCCAAGTCTTGATGATTAGGAAACTTCTAATAATTATCTTTGGACCTTTTATGCATGATTTCCCATGCCATTTTTTTTTTAACTTTGCCACGTGAATGGTGGCATTTTATTCCTATGTTAAGATGTTTTGCTTTATTGATTACTCCCTACAATCTGCCAGAAATCTTTTATGTGACACTGCTTTATCTTTGAGAAAAATACAAAAACACCTTAAACCCTGAATCTCACACGTTAATCTGCTAGGTGTTTACAAGATGATTAATGTCTTGTTCTAAGTCGCCATCACCAGATATTCTGATCTGTAGTTTGGAAAACCCTATGCCTTTTAATGGGAGTGCTTTGATTTGCCCTTTCCAGTTCTGCTGACCTCTCCTGTTCTCCTGAGTTTTTAATGTAAATTGATTAGGACAGTCTCCTTTAATACTGTGAGTGAATCTCAGTGGATCTTGCTGTCCTCAGCACATTTCTTCATGTATATAATGATTTTCCTTAGGATTTGTTTTCATTCTTATCCCAGAAAGCATGGAAAACTTAAACCTTCTGTGCATTCTTTGTTTTTCGATGCTCTTAATGGATTTTTTTTTTAATAATTCTTAAAATAAAGTAGCTTCCATTATTTTCTCCTGTAAACTGCTTTATACCCCTTTACCTTCCTGATCATTATTTGCATGCTTTTACTGTTCCATCATGGTGTTCCTTAACGTTTGTCTTGTTGCATCTTGACCAATTTTGTGATTATACTTCTGTAAGTATTTAGGAGGAAGCTGGTTTTGGGCTGTTACCATCCTATTGTTATCATTTCACTTTCACACTGTGTCTTTCAAGTAGCAGGGGAAAATGTATAAAGCCATTGAGATACGCACACAAGGTGCAGCACATAAGAGGACATGTCTTCAGGAGTACTGCTTGTATGATGAAGAAAAATTTGCCTGTATTCAATAGTAGACAACATTAAAACCATTTCAGTACGTTTTTGCCTTCATGTACAGAAATCAGATTGTAAGTAAAGCCTGTTGTTAAGTATTTACATACTCATTTGTGGACAGCAGCTGTTTTTAGGTTTCTAAACTGTACATACTCAATACTGTTAAAAAAATCTGTTAATTAATGTAAAACTGTTAAAAGAACTAGAATAGCAAGACCTTCCAGCAGTAAATGTCAGCTGCATTGTCATGGCCCAGATTATACCTTCACATACTGATTACTATTGCTTAAATAAGAGAAAAGTGAATTGCAATATATCTAGAGATGACTGAGCAGGACAGGCTTGGGAAAAGGCTGTATTTGCCTTGCATATGACATTTCAGTTTTTTTTCTTCTTGTATGCTGTTACTGAGCTGCTCACCTTGCAAATTTAGAATTATTAAAGGATCCCACTGGCATGTGGAAGAACATAGTGGAGGTTTAGTCCCGGGGAAGAATCATCAGATGATCACTTCCTGTGTTTGTAGATTAGGGAAGTTCTGCTTTTAAAAGCATTTAGGCCCAGCTTGAAAAATGTAGTCTGATGTTACAGTCTGACTTTTCTATCCTTACTTTTTACCACAGTGTATTTTATTAAATTTTATTTGATGGTTTGGAAGATGAAAGAAATATTGTTTTGGTTTTCTTATAAATAATGGTTTTGTGAAATTTTCATAGGATCTCATGGGTGTGAGTTGGAAGGGAGCCTTGAGGGATCATCTATTCCAATCCCTTGTCCATGGGCAGGGACATTACAGTAAATTCACGAATACAAGCCACACGGACTATAAGCCGCATCGCCGGGTGTTGGCAAACATTTCGTTTTTTGTCCATAAATAAACCGCACCCGAGTATAAGCCGCTCTATGTTCGCGAGGACCCGCGTGCAACAAAGTTGCCAAATACTAACAGAATCGCGGCAGGGCGGGGTTTACTGGCTCGGCTCGGGCCATGAGGGCTCGGGGCTGCCGACATGGCTGGGTGGCCCAGCTCGGCGCTGCCGCTTGGCGGGGGTGCTCGGGGCCGGCCGCCGCCACCGCTGGGCTCGGTCACCCCGGCCCGGCGCTGCCCCGCGGCAGCAGGGGAGGGCACAGAGCCCGCCGGCACCTGCGGCGGCCATGGGAGCCAGGGATGGAGCCTGCCTGCTCCTGCGGCGGCGGCACGCGGGGACGGGAGCCCCCCGAGCCGCGGGGCCAAGCGGAGAGAGCTGCCCACCTTCCCCTGAGCCGCGGGGCCAAGCGGAGAGAGCTGCCTGCCTTCCCCGGGCCGTGGAGCCAACAGGAGGGAGCTGCCCCGCCTTCCCCACCCCCTGTGCTACCTGCACAGAGCAGCTCCGCCCGCCGCGCAACAGAGTATCAATTTGTAACAAGCACATAAATGCAGGGTTTTACTGGCAGGAGCTCGACTTTGCAGTTTGCACTGACTTGGTTTGCACTCCCAGGGTTGAAAATGTCAGAAAATAATTCACATATTGACCGCACCTGAATATTAGCCACTTTCACGGTATGAGAGCAAAATTTTGGTCAAAACAGTGCGGCTTGTATTCGTGAAATTACTGTATTCAGCAGATCAGGTTTTTTAGGTTTTCTAGTTATTGCAACATTTTGACTAAAATTTTGGTCTGAACCCAAAGTGCGTCTTATAATCAGGTGCAGCTTATATATGGACAAAGAAGGAAAAGCTGCTGACACCCAGAAGTGCGGCTTATACTCAGTGTGGCTTATAAGCGTGAAATTACTGTAACTGATACCTTTTCTATTCACTCATCCACTATTTGGCCTTGTGGTTTTTTTTTTTTTTTTTCCCCATCATGGGAATGAGGAATAAATCAAAAGAGCCAAAGCTGCTTTTGACAGTCAGTGGAGTTTATATGCACATATCAATGTTAGTTTAAGACGCTTACTGTAACATCAGAAACTCTTAACACAGAATGGTTTAATTTGGTGAGGGCTTCTGTGGGATTGCCTAGAATTAATATTAAGCTCATTATTGAGAAGCTACTAGTATTTTTCCCTATTACAAGCCCTTCTGTCAGAGAAGAACGTAAACGTTTAGTTCCTGTATTTCAGGAACTTTTTTTGCCTGTTTTTCCTTTGTTTCATCCTGGTTGGTAAACAGTGCAAACTGCTTGCTGGGAAAGCCAAGCTCCATGCTGTCCACAGAGAGTCACTGCTGTCAGAGTGGCCATGAAGTCTGCTCGTCATGTAGTAAGGGTGTTCCAAACTTCATTAAATTTGGTCTTTTCTCTTGGAAAACATTTCAGCATGTTTGCCATCAGCAAAAGGCTTTTGATGGGGGCAGATCTGTCTTTGCCAGTGATGTGTTTGCTTGGAAGCTTCTATTTTTGGCCTGTTAGCTCTGAGTCTTTTGTAAGAGCAGAAAGCGGAAGTGAGCAGTGAAATCCCTGTAATAGCAAATTTCCTGCTTGAAGTGACTTATCTGTGAGGCCTAGACACTGGGGACGTCATTTCCTGGATTACTTCTCTTCAGTCCCAGCTGTCTGTTTTACTGCATAATCTTTTGACACAGCTTCTTATTGGTAGTGAATTTTTCTGTTAAGTGATATAAGCTAGTTCTTTCAATGAAAATGTAAAGCTTTAAAGAAGCAACTTTTGCCAAAACGCTAGTGTGCAACACAAGTTTTTCATAAATTGCATGTTGATATGAACTTGAAATCTCTTGCATTAAAATTTTGTTTAAAAGCTTAAAATCTTATCTTTGAAAGAGTATGATAATAAGATCCATGGGACTAAAAAAAATTTTGACACACTTTCTGTTCCTCGTGATGATGATACTGATCACTTCTCTGTGACACCAGCTGTATCTGTATTCTAGAGTTAGGACACTTCCAAAGAGTTTAAATAGTCAGTTGTGCTGTTCTCAAATTTCCTTTCTCTAAAACTACGCGTGAAAATTGTTATTTGGAGTCCATGAAAAAGAGGTAAAAAGAGCTAATTTAAATTAGCTGCAAATGTGGTTCTCAGTTTGTATAGCCCACAAAAGACCCATGGAATCAGAATGACACGGTGGAAAAAATGTGACATCTGAAATTATAATATAGTTCATCTTAAATTGGAACATATGATAGATTTGGACTTTGTAAACCAACTTCACTAAAAGTTTTGTTGGGGTGATAACTATTTTTTCCCCTGATGTTTTGCCTAAGATAGAAGTCAAGCACACTATATATGGGTTTCTTGTTCAACCACTAAAATATCTTCACATGAAAAGCATTAAGACATCAAGTGACCTCACCTCTCTTCCCCTCCAAAATAGGAAGAACAAAAATATGCCTTGCTGATTTTTGTTAGCATAGACTGCTTTTACATCTCCCTTAAAATGTCTACCCAGTTGTTAGTGATCATGAAAATATTTTCTCAGTAGCAGTGAAAGAAGAATGTTGTAGTCCCGTGTAGACTGCCATCTAATTGGAATTGATACTTAATTGAGCTAGGTAAAATCCTAAAAGGTGGCCCAGCTGTTCCCATCAGGCATTCAGCACAGTCCTTCTCTACATGCCACAAGGTGAGGATCCATATTTCTGCAAGCACACTGTGCTGCAAGATGAGATACCCTTTTCTGAAGGTGGTTTGCCAAATCAAGAGTAGTAGGGATTCTGTTATGCTATTTTGCAGGAAGTCATCTCAAATTAGTACTTTCTGTTGGATTTGTCCAGCAGATTATTGAGCATTAGGTGTGCAATTCATGTAGTGACTAATCTGCAAGTATTTAACAACTTTGTTACTTTGGTTTGGTTTTATTGTATCTTCTGTAAAAGTGTCATATAGATTAGGAATAGGTAGTAAGTCTTCTGTCCCTCTGAAAGATGAGTATGATGTCCTGGTGCATCACTCCTTTCTCCTTAATATGTTTTGCAGGAACTGTTATAATCAAGACTGAAATAATTTTTATATTTACTGTTATTAAAGCAACTACTGTGCTTCTTGAGTGACTGTTTGCTTATTTACACTGTCTTAAGCTTGGTTTTGGTAGGAAGTTCTAAAACTTAATGTGTAACACAATCATAACAGTTATAAGGTTACATAGAGTCAAGAGTAAAATTCCACCTTTTTTCTGTACAGCAGTGGAAATATTTACAGGTGTTACAGAATGTTAGAGGTTGGGAAGGACCTCTTGATATTGTCTAGTCCAACATCCTGCTCACTGCAGGGTCAACCAAAGTAGGTTGCCCAGGACTGTGTCCTGTCAGATTTTGAACATCACTAGTGGAGACTCCACAGCCTCTGTGGGCAATATGTTCCAGTACTTGACCACTCTCACAGGAAAAAAGTGTGGTGTTCAAATCGAATTTTGTATGTTTTACCTTATCTCCACTGTCTCTTGTTCTGACAATGAGCAGTGCCTTTTCTTCAGTCCTTCCCATCAGGTACAGTAATTTCACGATTATAAGCCGCACTGAGTATAAGCTGCACTTCCGGGTGCCAACAACTTTTCATTCTTTGTCCATACATAAGCCGCACCTGATTATAAACCACACATTACAATACAAGGTGTGATAAAAGGTATCTGTTCTATCACCATCTGTTGAGGGTGGAGGCAGTGATCCTTATCTCAACGGCAGATATTCTGCTAATGGACCATCCATTGAAACCAGACGGGGCATTGTTCTTTATCTTTTCACAACCCATCCTTCCTCCAGCGAGTCATTTTCTGCTCATGGCCATTGAGTCCCACTGTGGGATTGATAAAATTACTGCATCCCATTGGAAGTTGCTCCAGCCAGGGGGAAGAGCCCAACATTTCTTACTAAGATAAAAACAGAGGTTTTGGGACACTAAGGGAGCCCCTTTCTCCACTGGACTCCAGAGGAAAGCCGGATTTCTCCACATCACCACTGGAGCTCCGGAGGGAAACTGCACCTTGTACAGGAGCACTGCTCCAACTGAATCACATCTGTCACTGCAGGAGGATGCAGCCACCATGGAATGGGACTGCTACCAACACCCTGCCTGACGGGGTGTCAGGGTGTACTCTGACTTTGTCAGGGTTTGGAGTTTGTTTCTTTGTAGTACTGTATTTCTATTTTAATTTCCCTAGAAAAGAACTGTTATTCCTAATTCCTATATTTTTGCCTGAAAGCCCCTTGATTTCAAAATTATAATAATTTGGAGGGAGGGGATTTACATTCTCCATTTCAAAGAGAAGTTCCTGCCTTTCTCAGCAGACACCTGTCCTCCAAACTAAAACAACAACTTTTCATTCTTTGTCCATATATAAGCCACACCTGATTATAAGCCGCACTTCGGGTTCGGACCAAAATTTTAGTCAAAATGGTGCTGCTTATAATCGTGAAATTACTGCTTACAGACACTGATGAGATCCCCTGCCCTGAATCTTCTCCTCTCAGGCTGCAGAGTCACAGCTCTTTGAGCCTTTTCTCCTTGGAGAAATGTGTTAGTGCCTTAATCCTACCAGCCCTTTACTGGACTCATTCTGGTAGATCCCTGCCTTTGGTTGTTTGGGAGACCAGAAGTGAAACACTGCACTCCCGATGGAACCTGATCAGTGCACAGTAGAAAGGAATCTGTTGTTTACCAGGACCCTCAGGTGCTTCTTTGCAAAGCTGCTCTCGAGCTTGTCAGGCCACAACCTATACCTGGTACCTGGGATTTTTCCTCTCCAGTAGCAGGACTTGGCTTTTCCCCTCACTGACTATTGTGAAAACCTTCTCAGTCCAGAGAAGTGGCAGTGCAAGGATGCACTCTGGTGACTGCTCCAACTGGACTTTGTGCTGCTGATCAGTCTTCCAGGCTGAGTCTTTCAGCCAGCTTTTAATCATTTGTCTAACCCATACTCCATCAGCATGTCTGCGACACTTTCCAAGACACTTTCATTTATTAGGAGGTAAAAATAAATAAATAAAATTTCTTCATTTTGAAAATGGTCTTAACCATGAAAGTGTTTTGTGGTATAAACTGACATTGCCACAGATTAGGTGGTTTCATTTTTGTGTGAGCTTATTTAGGACGAAGTGGCATTCAATATGTATTTAATATCTTAGGCTTTGCTTTTGAATATCTCCAGATATGTTATTAAAATGAATATAATAATTTTAGTAATATTTGCAATAATGTATACCCTCTCACATATATTAATAAAAATATAAAATCAGCAGGTTGTTAGCTATAGCCTCAGTTACTAGGAAGACTGAAAAGCTATCTAATTCTGTTGGCTGCCTATTAATAAACATGATGTGGTCTCTGACTTAAAACTCTCTGATGCCTTGTCAAGGCTCAAAAACCTGAAAAAGCAGTCTCAGGATTTTGTTCTTAGGATAATAAATAAAGCTGCCAGTTCAGGCTGAACACTGGAGCTGCTGACAATGAATTGCGTCTCAGACTCTTCTTAGTATCTGAAACTAATTTTTAGTTTTATTTGTCCCTGTGTAACTGGAAAGGTGTCTGTGTTTGAAGAGTAATTTTCTAAAGTTTTTCCAGGTTGCAGAAAGGTGGAATTGAGTAAAGTCTTGTAACAGGCATTTAAAATACTATTTTTAGTTTAGTTTTGGTGATCTCATCCCTTGCCATTTTAAGAGTCCCAATTGTTTTCTGCTGAGGCATTTGATAATGGGTAGCAGAACGGCATGTAGAGTTCTGGCTCGTCTTCTGTTGAGTCACTTGGTGAAGGTATTCTAGTCTTGTGAGCCTGAATTACATGGTGAATTGTCTTCTTAAGTTTAGGTCACGTCTTGCTTTTAAGAAGAATGTGTGGTTGGTTTTTGAATGTCCAGAATGAGAAGGTAGAGGGACTGATCAAAACAATAATATGAATATATAGACATAAAGTCTTTGCAGGAAAAGTGCAAGAAGTAAGAAAAATGGATTGACTGAACTCAGTATCTTAAATCAGTGTTTAATGAGTAAGATTACTTACTGATTAAGATTAAAACTACTACTCCAGTTTAAGTCCCAGTGCCACTAATCAGTGGTAATATAGCTGTACTGTTTATAGAACTTGGAGCCAGTCAGTGTGTGTTGGCTCCTCTGCTGGTTTATAAACATACTTGAGAGCTTGTTTGATTTGCCTACTAGGAATGTAGTGCATGCTTGAATAATATATACTCATTCTCAGTGCAGTGATTTTAGGAAAGTTGTTAATTAAGATTTTAGAACTCAATTAACTTTTTTTTTTTTTTTTTTCCAGGACGGCTTGAATTCTTTGGTCCTTGATCTGGATTATCCAGCGCTGAGGAAGAACAAGAACATTGATAATTTTTTAAATAGATGTAAGTTGTAAGTGGCCCTTAAACAGTGACATTGTTGTAATCTAAATCATAAGAAGTTGAGTGGTCAGAAATGCATTGCCCATGGTTATGCTACTGATTTTTATTACTCTGAGCTTCAGAAGACTTTGGAGAATCATTTATTACAGAGAGAAATTTCATTCTAGGGAGTCATTATATTGTGAAAATATGTAGAAAAATATCAGATTTTTATTTTCCTAAATACTGTTGGAAAAATTCTTTTATGTTATTTTCTTATCTTACATATGTGTAGCTACATAAGTTACTAAGTATATCCTAGTTATTATTCCTCAGGAATTCATGACACTGAATGTCAACATTGTTTATATAGTCATGTTAAATCTAACAAAGAAGCCTTCTGTGGGTTTTTGAAACTAAATTGTTGTACCTTAAAATCTGTTGGCTCATTTTTGAACCTTTGCATAAATGTTAGTGATTCTCCCCAAATTACTGTAGACAGGATCTTGGAGTTTATTAAGCATGTGATTCTACATCATAGTAGCTGTATTTTGAGGTTTTGAAGTATTTTCTATTCCCGTATATAAGGAAAATCTTTTTTCTTGTAAAAATAGCAGATTATTTGTATTAAAATGTAATTTGCAGTGACTAAACCTTGTTGGAATAACTACACTTTGTAGTGAGCTTATTTTGGGATATATATGTTTAAAAGAAACCTTTTTCTATTGGATATGTTGAGTTTAGGTCACTGCAGATGCAGTCTTACTGGCAACTCATTTTAATTTCTTTACTGGTAAGAGCTGTATGTGTCTGCCCTCTGTTGCCTTGGGACTCCTTGGAATATCCACTTACCCTCCTCATTTAAATAGTGGCTGGTGTAGTAATTTGTGGTAAATTCTTTCTTTGGAATCCAGTGCTTCTCCATGAGGTTTAGCAGAGCCCCGTAGATGGACATACAGCTTTTACAGTTGCCAGTAAAGTCTCATTTGGAGAAATCACTTAAAATACAGTAAATAAGAAAGAGCAGATTAGGACATAGAGGCATACCTTGGGATTATTTTCAGTTTGAGTTCAAAGAAATTCAAGCAGATATTAATGAAAGAAAGGGTCTGTAACAGCATTTTAAGTATCTTTGTTATTTGCAACTGGGCATTGTATGTGTAAAGTGAGGGGAAAGCTCTGTGAAAATTACATAAATATCATTTATCAGCAACTTCTCTGAGCCAGTTACGTTTGCTTTTATATTACTATTTTTGCAATAGAACAAAATTAGAAACCTCTTTCTGATCATAAGACCAGTATCTTTTGACTATTAGAAATAGTAACTGTGGAAAAACAATTGAACCACAGGAACAGATTGGGGTTTTGTTTCTTATTTGCTTGGTTGGTTTTTGTTTGTTTGCTTGTTTATTTTCTGCAGCCCCTGAACATTCTGGCTGGGTGTCTCCCTTTTTTTGAAGACTGTTGCTCCTTCTCCTCCTCTAGGTTTTCTCTCATTGTTGTAGTAAATATTTTAGGTATTTTAGGTATCTTATGTGACCAGGAGGCTACCAGCAATATGAGAAACATGAAAATATACTTCTGTTCACAATTTTCTCACCGCCTTTTTATTGTTAAATTAGCTGACAGTATACAGTTGAAATAGCCAGATACTAGTTAAAAGAATTTTGAGATGTTTTACAGAAATATTCACAGCAGTTAATAAAGCGTTTTCAAGAGTGCACTTCATCCTTACCTGTTGAACTTTAAAAGAGTATGCAACACCTGACTATTTTGGCCATGTTGTGTGACAGTGCATCTTTCTTAAGAATCACACATGTAACTTCTCTCCTTTTTCTGTACTGACTGGGAGAGAATAAAAATAGTGCTGCATATCTTCTCTGATTTATACTTTGTGAAGAAATAAATTGTGAAATGAGACTTTTGTAAACGTTTGAGGCTAGCAGTATTTTGATATTGCAAAATAAAAATCCTGCCACAGTGATTAATTTCAAAGTCTTTTCTGACACAGGTGGTTGTATGCTTTGTTATATATCACACAGGGGAACTGAGCAGAATTAATGCAGAGTCAGGTGGAACATTTTTTCTTTTTATTAAAACTAGTCAGGCAAAAGAAAAGCAAAGACCAGTTTCTGATTTTTATTTCACTTCACTGGCAGTTGTGCTAGCACAAAATGAGCCATTCAGGTACAGGGAAAAAACAGGATAACAACTGGGTTCTTACTGACATTGCCATTTTATGCAGTTTAAAATTGCTAAACCCATAGCTCCCATCTCGGGAACTGTTCTAAGTGTAGCAAGTATTGCTGGAAAGAGTGTGGCATGTGCTTGCTGAAGCCTCTTGCCACTTTGGGCATGGAAGAAAAGTTGGGAACTGTATTGAGAATTTATGGAGCTTTGAGTTGTTGCTTTCTTAGGGTAAGGAACAGTGAGTTCTTGTCTCTTGTGATTTGTCTCAGCCTCTGAAGAACCGTTGCAAATGCCCAACTGCGAACTGCTGTCAAAAGGTTCTGACAAACTCTGTTGAACAGTCTGTGCCAGGAGCCTGGAGCCTGCATCCCTCCCCAAGGCTTCCTGAGGCAAGCACAGAGAGGTGGCAGGGCCTCCTGTGAGTTACACTGTGCTGCACAGTGAGGCAGCTAAAGCAGAGTCATTGCAATTGTTTTCCATATTACACAATTCTGCAGAAATTGTGGAGAACACTAAATAATCATCACACTTTCAGTCAGCTTAATCACTTAATTCTTCCACAATAACCCTTTAAGAATTTTTTCCCCCACCACATTCCCAGGGGTTTGCATACACCCTACTTCCATCCTACATCATATCATTACTATTCAGGTTAATGTTTTATTAATAACTTATTTTAATTTAAAAATAAAATAGCTTCCACTTCAGCTGACACATTAATTTATGTTCAGCTCAACTCATAATTGCAAGCTGAAACTCCAAGGTTTCATCTATTTTTCACAAAGGCAATTTATTAATTGTCTGTACCATAGGAATTTGGTGTATTCTGTTTCTGTGACCACAGAAGCAGCCTCTTCACTTGTTTAATATGAAAGAAGTTCTTTAATTGGCTGCTTTACCTTACTATTTTGATTTGTTACCCCTTTCTCTAAGATAATGAACCAAAGTGGGGCTTGTGTTTGGTATAAGAGGCACATTAAATATCTCACATAATACTACCATTCCTTTTCAGTCTTTATATTCCTGTTCTGTTGTATCAACTGTTGAGATTCTGATTTAAATTGCTGTGTTTTTTAGAGTATTCATGGAACAGAAAAGTGTAATGCAATATTTAATTCCCAAAACAATGAGAGGAATCTCATAGTCCTCTGAGAACAAAAACTAATTTTCTTATTTTAGAAAAGAAAGCTGAGTTTTTCAGCATGGGCTTGGTGTAACAAATCTTTTCTTGGTCTTTTCCTCTTCTGTCATCCAGGCAGACAATAGGTTGAGTAAATTCTTCCAAATCAATTTTTCTGCCATTAAGGTTTGCCAAGTGTTGAATCATATCTTAGTGGCTTGTCCCTTTTTTGGTGATCTCCCATTCAGATGTAATTTAGTCTTGAATAGTTAAATAACAGGTTTAAAGTCTTGACTCCTTACACGGATCAGTGATTTTCTATGCATTATTCAGTGTCACTCAAGAGTTGGAAACTTGGGTTGCTAAATGATTTGCTGATTTTATGTAGGTTGGCAGACTTGTAGAGTGTATGATAGTGGATGTATTTCCAGTAGAAGGGACTTCTAGTAGAGATGTGGCACCTGTGCCCCAGTTTTTCTAGACTCCCTGAATAAACTCCTGAAAAGTTCCTTTGGCCATTTTCCTCTCCAAGCAGACATTGCTTACTCGGAAGATGTACCTTCCAGGATTAATTGCTTTCAAAATCAATAGTTCTGGTTCCTTTCCTTGCATTTTGTTATGTCATTTGAAGTTGCTGAATCTTGCCCAGCCACGTGGTTACCCACAGGAACGTGTTATCTGGTGTGGTGTGAGTGCTCCCAGGGCTGCAGCTCTGTGTTCTCTGGGCTTCCTGTCAGCAGCACTCATGAAATATCGGATGCCAACAAGAAAGTGAACTGTAGAACTTCCACCGAGTTGAGGAGCTAATTGCTCCTCTGGTTTTCTCTTGGCTTCTCTAAGGCAGCTCCCTGCCAGGTTTTTGCAGTCACTTCAGCAGGTTGGGCTCCAGTTCCATTCTTAATGATATTGTTCTGGTAGGAGTAGGGATGGGAGAGGTATCAAATAACCAACTTTCCCAAGCAGAGCGTGGAAGCCCACAGTATGTAAGACAGAATGTCTTAGATGTATAAACAAGTTATATGTCAGTGTCGTTAACCACATTCCCTTTTGGGTACTTGGTAGATACAAAGCAATTCAGCCCTGCCATCAGGCTTATTTTCATTACATTAGGGATGTGTTCTCTGTAAGCCAGAGGGCTGCTGCTTTCTGTTTCCCTGTGTTCTGCTCTTTTCTATCTATGCAAGAGAACATACTTCTCATGTTCTCCTTTTATTTCTCTGAGGGAGGAAGCTAAATACAGCTCCTGTCTGGAGCTGTGCATTCTAGTTTCTTCTAACTCTGCAAGGTTTCCAGCAGTTTCTTCTTCACACACCTTTGACCAGACACTATGGATGCACTCCTAATTACTTCAGTCTTTTTGTTGTGTTTTCTGTTTGGTTTTGTTCAGCTGCAGGATTGCAGCACTTCCTGGCTGTACTTCAGTTTAACTTCTGGCTGGACTTCTGCCTAGGGCAGCAACTTTTGACTTAATGTACTCCATAGCAGCACTCGTTGACTGACTGTGTCTGATCTGTGGGATAAAATTGCACTCCCTTGCAATTTTATTCGTCATATATACACTCCCCAGAACTGCTAGATACACATTAGGTTTTTTTAAAGAAAACAGCCTGCATATGAACTTTTTTTCTTACCTTAAAAGGCAGAAAAGTTTGGGTTTTTCCTTCCTCCCCATCCCCCCTTACTGTCCTAGACAGGTATTTTTTCCATTTTCACAAGCATTTGCAACCTTCAGCCAAATTCTTGGCACCAGCTGTCAGTGACTGATCCAAACACTCCGCCCTTTCAGAAAGTGATACTTCATTTGTTTAAAAATTATACTGCCATTTTCAAATAGTAAATCAAAAACTGTCTTTAGATGCTTTGTATCTAGCATTCCTGGTCCTTCCTGTGTTGAAGAAAATTGAGTCATAGATGATGGTGTTCTCATCTTTTAGGACTTTCACTTAAATATCACAATACTTCTATAAGATTCCATTGCATCCTAGGGCTGGGGAGTCCATCTAATGCTTTCCTTTAAACATAATATTTTTCTTCTACTAGGCTTTGTGCTGTTGCAAATTCATGAGACGTGCATGCAGATATCAAAATTTTCAAACTCATCTGTGTGAAATCTAAGAATTCAGATCACTATAAGAAGACTGCTGTTGGAAAGGTCTCTTGTACCCTGAATTTGATCATGTTATGTGATACATGAACTAAATCCTATGATCCAGTATGTTGCAATTATGGTGTGACTTCAGGGTTAATCTAAGCTTGTTTTCTTGCAACCCAGTTGTTTCAGGTTAGTTCCATGCACTGATTATCTCTTCCATATCTGTAAGATTTTATGCCAAAATAGACAGTTCATCTGTATAACTGATACCTTCACAACACTTAATAAATTTTACTTGAAGGAGTTAGGCAGAGTGACCTCATTGCTCTTTAAACAGGGGGAAAGTGAAGAGGGAGGCGCTGAGCTCTTCTCCCTGGGATGCAGTGACAGGATGTATGGGAATGCTCCAGAGCTGTACCAGGGGAGGCTATAAGACAAGACTTCATGAAGCATTTCTTTGCTGTGAGGGTGGTCAGACACTGGAACAGGCTTCCTTGAGAGACAATCAATGTCCCAAGCTTGTCAGTGTTTTAAGAGGCATTCAACAATGTTTAACTGCTGGGCAGCCCTGAAGCAGTCAGACAATTGCAGTGATAGTCACTGTGGGTCCCTATTCTATTCTATTCTATTCTATTCTATTCTATTCTATTCTATTCTATTCTATTCTATTCTATTCTATTCTATTCTATTCTATTCATTCCCTGTTTAGTCTATTCTCTGCTATTGCTATTCATCTTTTAGCAAAGCGAGTATGATTTCTCCATTCTCAGCATTTCAAAGGGGTGATAAAACTCAACAACCTGAGTTGGTTGTTTCATATATTTTTGGGTTTTTCATTGCTTATTTGCATTATTTAATGCTTGAAGAGTTTCACTGGAGCCATAGTAACTTTCTTTATAGTTTCTACCTTCTACAGAAATACTCCTGTGCGTTTCTTCTCAGAAACTGAGCTGTGTAAAAGTATACACTACTTTTTTAGTGTGCTTAGATCCCTGCTCATTTCACATATTTGAAATGTGACACATTTCTTCCTGTTGACATACTGAATTACTTTGGACTTATTAGTACACTGAATGTAGCACATTTATTTACTTTTGGACATTTTAATTGCCTCTGTCCTTACAACTTTACTAGCAGACCATTATTGTAACATTAATCTCTCCCCTTCCCTGTCACATTCAGTCTTCTCCTCAGAAGAAGAAACTTATATTTGTGTTTCTGTGTTCCATAGGTTGGGAAGGATCTCTGGAGGCCAACTGGTTCAACACTTTGCTCAAAGTCAAACCAGTTTTGATGTTATATCAGATTGTTCAGGTTCTTGTGAAGATGAATTTTGAGAATTTCCAAAGATGGAGGTTTTTCAATTCCACTTAGCAGTCTGTACCTTTTCCCAATTCTTAGTATTCTTTTCTTACAAAATAAGATTTCTGGTATTTCATCTTGTCTGGTGACTCTTGTCCTTTCATTTTGTACCTTTAGAAGTATAACCTCATTTCAACTTCTCTTGAGGCCAACCATTTATCCATCCCTAACCTGAATAATTCCATTTATCTCAGCTTTTCTTGAACATCATGTGAGCATCTTGTTGGTCTTCCATGAAGCTAGGGAATGTTTGGTATATTTTGTGCACTGAGGACCCCAGCGTTAGTTGTTTACATTCCACATATGGTTTCACAAATGACATAAGGAAAGAAATCTACTTCCTTCAACCTACTGGCTGTGCAGTTACCAACACATACTTGCATAGTAAGTGTGAAGGCTGGCTCCTTGTTCCTCTCTGCTTGGCTTGTTGTCCACCAGGGCTGTCAGGTCCTCTTTCTCATGGTGCCTTCTAGCTGGTGAGTGCATCCTATTCTGTTGTGTGGTGCTGTTCCATCCCAGCTACAGGACTCTGCACTTACTGTGGTTGAACTGTGAGCTTCCTGTCAGCTCATTATTTATCCTGTCTGGGTCACTCATAGAAGCCACCCTGCCCTCCAGTGTATGAGCTTTGAACTTAAAACCACTGGCTGTGACTACAGCAACTTTTCCACTCACCTGGTAATTCCCCTGTGCAATCCTTGTCAGCCTGGTTTGGCTATAAGATACTTTGGATACTTTGAGATGCTGTGTTGGAAAGCATGCTACAGTCAATGAAATGTACTGCTTTCCCTTTGTCCACCAAGACAGACATCTTGTCATTGAAGGAAATCAGGTTAGTCACATACAGTTTGTCCTTTTTAGATTCATTCTGACTGTTCTTATCCTTGCATGTGCATCATGTGCTTGAAAGAGGATTCCTGAAGGCTTTTGCTCCATGATCATCTTGGGCAGTGTGGTCAGGCTGCTGTTCCACCCTGTAGCCTCCTTGTTGCCTTTTTAGAGCACAGACATGACATTTCTGCTTTACCAGTCATCACCTTCCCAAGTTGCCATGACCTTTCAAAGGTCATGGAGAACAGCCTGGTCGTGGTCTTGGCTGGTTTTTTCAGTGCACTTGGATGCATCCTGTATTGTCTCAGGACCTGCCATATGCCAAGTTTGCTTCTCTGATCTTTAACTCGTAACTTCCTCTACTGTGATAGTATGCTGTCCCGCACTCTGCTGTTGGCTTCAAGGAGCTGGGAGGCCTCTGAGCAGGGCTTTAGAGTGAAGTGAAGCAAAAAAGGCATCACCTGCCTTGATCTTCTGCATATTCCTGGTACTAGATCACCTCCCTCGCTGACAGCAGTTGGACCATATTTGCCTCATTCTTTCTTTCATGGCCAATGTATTTTTAGAGTCTCTTGTTTCCCTTCATAATCCTGGCTAGTTTCATTTCCAACTGAGCTTGGCTTTCCCAGTTTCATCTTTTCTTGTTTGGGAGGTCCCTGCTGGTTAACCCAACTCAGCTTCCATGTTCCAAGCATTTACCTTTTGTGCTTGAGTTGAGGCAGAGGTTGCCCATTTAGGCAGACTGGCTCCTTGCCATTCCTGCTTGATTTCTAGCTAACTAGCTAGAACAGACTGTTCTTGTGCTATGAACATGTCTTCAAGCCCACTCTTCTGCCCTTCACAGCAGCTTTTCACAGAATTCTGCCAGTGAGTTTTCCAAACGAGCCATAGTCTGTTCTCCTGCAGTCCAAGGTCTGCTATTTCCCTTCTTCAGGTCTGTTTGAGTCTTAAATTCCACCATGTCACAGTTGCTTCTGCCAAGTCTGCCACAGACTTTGTTTCCCTGAGCCAGTTTGTTTTTGTTTGTGACTAATAAATCAGAGTGCCTCCCTGATTTGGCTTATTGCTTGTTTGGAAGAAAAGAAGTGTTCCTGATGGTCAGGCATCTCCTGGATTGCTTGTAGCCTGCCAAGCTGCTCTTCATGAATATGTAGGAATGGTTAAACTATTTACTAGATGTTCTTATCATTAACTCCCTTAGACCATGTCATCTTTAATGTCATACTGGATTAACTGTTTCTGATCCTTTTCTCTCCTGCATTCATATCTGAGATTCTCTTTAATGCCTTTCTAGGGATAAAATTCCATGGTGTTTGACCCTAAACAGGGATCTCGCAATATAAACCTCTACCCCTCTCTGAATATAAGCATCCACAGCTTTTCATAGGATTTCATGCTCTTCCCTGGTGGAGTTCTTGCTCCAGCCACCTGTTTTGCTTTGTTTTGTTCTTCCTCTGAGTGCTTGTAGGGACTTGTCATGCCTCAGATTACCTCTAGTATTATGGATTCCATTCAGTGATTATAATAAGAATAGATTTTCAAAAAGCATTTAGCTGGAAATGCATTAATAGCATGCTGCATTTACAAAATTGAAGTGTCTAGGACCTCATGTGGTTTTAGAACTTGTCAGAGATCAGAATTTCATTGTTTTCCCTTTTACAGATTCTCACAACTGCTGGTAAGACACATACTGACAGGCAGTGCTTATCTGCAGAATGCTGAACAGAGAGCATTGTAGACATCATTTTAAGAAGTGTACACTTTAAGAAGTGTACACTTCAAGAAGTGTAGTTGATTACACACGTGGTGAACACCAAAAAAGCACTTTGAGATGGCCAGCACTTACATACACATATGTAAACTTGAATCAATGTTTTGTATAGATTGGATGAGTGGATGTGCCAGATCTTTGTGTGATCTGCAGTTGTACATGAAGGTTACTGAGTCACATTCCTTGCCATGTGAGTGCTGTTGAACCCTCCAGGTGTGTAGGAGCAGGTTGCACCTGCAGTGCTTTTTGCATGCCACATACTCCACCTCGGCATTATCACTGGAGTGTCAGTGGATCCTGGGAGTGCAGCAGGTAGCAAGGAATGATTGAACATTCCAGATAGGTATCTCTGACTCTCTTCATTACTAGTCTACCCATAAGCTTGTGAGTGATTATTAGAGGTGTGAAACGACAGTCAGCAAAATATGAAAGATATTTTAGTTGTTATGGATAAAAGTAGAGACTTAATGGTTTCCAAAGAATAATGAAAGGGGATATTAATACTGACTGCAGATTTCAAGAATTATCAAGAAGGCTCTAAACATTTGAATGAAAATAGCTTCTTTTTACTCTAAATAAATAGCTAAAATTCTTGTATTCTGTTAATTGCATGTATCATTACAACTTCTGTTTGATTTGTTTTAGATGAGAAGATTGTGGAAAAAATCCGAGCTTTACAAATGAAAGCTGAAGACTATGATGTTGTTAAGGTGATTGGAAGAGGGGCTTTTGGAGAAGTGCAGCTGGTAAGACTGTAATGATTTAATGTTTAGACAGATTAACAACTTTAGCTAAAACCTTCCTCAGTCTTCATGTTTAAATATAAAAATTCATTCTTAAGAAGAACAAGTGTAATTTTCATTGTATTGAGAGATTGTTTCTGTGCATAGTAAACAGTAAATCTGAGTTTAAAATATGATGGATAGAAAGGGAAAAACTCAGGAATGTTTTTTATCCTTTGATCAAAATCAAAAAGACAGTTCATGGCAATGTTTTTGGCCACAAGTATCACTGTATAATAGTATCTGAAACCTTCTACAAAAGAACAGGTGGACACTGCAACAAAAGATTTTATAATTGTGATGCTTGCATTGTATTTTAAGTGACATGACTCACAGGATTTTTAAAAGATTCTTTTCTTAACATTGTCCCCTTGACATTGTATACAATATAATATCTAAAGTGTGAAGGGCTTTACTTTAAAAATTTCTATTGCAGAGAAATTCTGTTATAAAAAAAGTAACCGAACTACAAAAAGTAATTTGGTGTATCACATGTAGTCAGATTTTCATTTAATTTTAATTTTTCCAGGACTTCTAAATCCTACTGTCTGATAAGTGTCACAAAAATGTGAACATATGTATAAGAGGGATTGATATGTCACTTTTGAAATAAGCATTGGATGTAAGTGCCAGATAGAATCTAGAATGCAAACATTAAGGACAAGTTATCATGAGCTAACAGATAACTGCACCAGCTGATCCATGGTGATTTTCTGTGTGAGTATTTTTAGAGGAAGAGAGATATGAAGCATCAATGGAAAGGGGAGCAACTAATTTGCTGCAATTGAAGCTTGTTATCTTATTACCACGGGGTAACAAAAATTACCCTTTTGCTTGTATTTGTTGACCTGGAACTGGCGTTTTATTGCTCTGTGTTAATTTTGAACTAGGAAGCTAGGAAAATCATATTGTCTTGTAATGTATAACCATTTTGGAAAATACAGAGATGTGTTGGAGTTTTGCTGAGGAATATGGTAAGATCTAAGCAGTTTATCGGAGGTACACAGAGTATAATGGCAATAAATTTATGATCCATGTATAAAACTTTTTGTATTTTCCATATTAGTTTTGCTGAATTTTGTTGGAACTGGAAAAAAAAAAAGCCCCTCTGACTAGCCTAATGTTATTTGCATGACTCACGGGTAATTTGCAAATTTGGATGTGATTAGTATGGCAGATAGCAACATCAAATCAGCAATTTTTATTCACCTATTTAATTTTTTAAGACAACTTCATCCAAGCTTAGTAAAATAAGAATGTAGCACCCTCTTTATTTCCATCAGGGTCATTTACACTTAGCTTTTGTCACGAAAAGTGAATGAAGTATGAAGTGGAGTATTTCCAACAATCCTCATTTTCTAGCAAGACTTTAAAGAATTATTATGTATATTTTTATGATTTTATATCCTTGTAGGCAAGAAATTAAACGCAAAACCAAAACTTTCAGCAGAACCTTACTTTCTTGTGAAGGGGCTGCTGCAGGGTATTTGCAAAAAAGCAGTCTACTCCATGTCTTTTCAATGACAGTCACATCAGGTGGTTTATTTTAAAGTCTTCTATTAGACATTTGTATCTTTACATTAATCCACATGGAGCAGTGAATAGAGACTCCTTGGGCACTGAGTCCGTGAAAAATCACATTTTAAGGAGCAGAGTTCCTTGTCCATTTGTTGAGGGGAGTAGGAGATGAAAAAGAGCAAGTCTCAATAACAGAAGTCATGTGTCATTTTTAGATGTCACACTCATGTATTTCCTGGAAGCACCCAAGAGATTGTATTTTGATGTGCTTCAAAAATGAAAATACATTGTTTTCCTATGTGTATTTCTTAAGAACAGAAGAGTTTTTCTAAATTATTTTTATTTTCAACATTTCATTTCAAATAGAAGGTCCTGATTTGTTCTGGAAACTCTTTTTCTTAAGAATTTTAAAGAATTTTTAATTTTGTAGTGTACATACTACAGTTTGGTACTTTGAGGGATCGGAAGACAAACTTTATTTTTCATTTGCACGACCATTAAAATATAATGACAAAACGTAACCTGGTCCTATAGTGATGGGGTTTGGATTATGTTGTTGTCATGGGGTCTTTTTAAAATCTTGAATAAGCTCTTCAAAAAATGCAAGAATCCTTGAAATTTCTGTGTGTTCATATAGAGCTCTTCTGTGCCTCATGTAAATTTTAAAAAACCCACTTTTTCTGACAAGTAAAAATACAAGTAGAAACCATAATGCTATCCAGTCTTACATCTGAAAAGCAGTGGGCTAGTAAATGCAACTGCAGATCTGAACTAATATTAGCTGGTGATGTGGACATACATACTTCAGTTTTTTGCCTCACAAGGTATGGTACAAGTTTAAACTATTGAGCTAAGCTCTATCTATTTCTACTCCATTCAAAATGCTAACACCACTGTTGCAGATGATGGATTTGTGGTAATGAAAATGTTTTGCAACACTTTCTGTGATCAAAATAGAAATTTGCTTCAGTGGGGATTGAATACAGAAAGAACCATAAATAAAGCATGATTAAGTACATGAGTTAAATTAATGAATGTTGTGTTACCAGAATGTGCTATTGTGCATAGGAATTACAGCACAAATATTTATTATATGTTTCTGATGATTATATTAGTATACTTTTTTTTTGGCTTGTAGTGTTCGCAGCATAAAATAGCCAGCTATGACCTCTTGAATTTAATTTTGTTTTCCCTTAGTCTTCTGCTCCAGTATAGCATTTTCTTGCTAAGGAAGTGATATGGAGCAATCAGCTTTCCAGTTTCTGTCAAGAAAGTGAAACACATTCTCAACTGTTGTGTCTTACAGCTATATTTTTTTAAAAAAAGCTTGATTTTTCCTCTTCCTCTCTCCTCCAAAATTTTTTTTAAATAGTCCAGTAAAGAGAGATCAGATGACTCTTGTCTGACTGTGGTGGAGAAGCAGTTTCCTTATAAATCCAGAAGTATTAAACTCTAACACTTGTGCTCTGATCTCTGGTGTTGCTGGGTTTGTAGTGATGGGGAAAGCTAAGAAAATGATTGCCAGCTGCCAGTTCACTTCTTCTCTTACACAGTGCTGTGAATAAAAGTGACTGGTGTCTAGGGCAGACAGAAAAATTGAATTATGGTACTTAATATGTTGCTTCTGGTTTATGTAGAAACAGTTATTTATGAAAGCACATCCTGAGTTCCCCTTGTTTGTTTTCACTTGTGGAAAATCATCTTGATTTGAAATTAAAACTTATCCGTAGTTCCTTCTTCCAGGTCCAACCATGACAGCCTATAACATTGCAGTGACACAGCAGACTGACCTGCTCATGTTCTGGAAGAGAAAACTAAAGCAAAGTTAGCATTTCCTTGGTTTTGGGTGCTACAGCACAGTCTGGGTGACAGTCTTTGTTGTCTGATTTCTCAGTGTTGCAAACCAGTGGTTGTCAAGGCCTGTGTAAACAGATGCTGGTTTATTTTTCTTCATTAAGTCCTTTGTTCATTAGGTTTAATTCCCCATGCACTGCTGATGTACAGTTCTGTAATAAAGCAGATAAAGCAGTCATGTTTTATTACCTGAAAATTTGTCAGGACATGAACTTTGATACCCTATCTGTAGTCATTTCTTACAGCTTTATTAAGTATTTTGAGATACCTGGAATTACTTCAAGTCAGCGTTCATTTCAAAACTCCACCCTAGGATCATATTTTTGTTCAAACTCATAAAAGAGACAGTACCATTACCAATACTACATACTAAATCTGATCACTTCAAATGGATTTGTTATTTTTTTTTCCTACACATTATCTTCCCATGTGAATACTGGGGAAATTATGGATGCATTTTGTTTATTGAAAGTACTAGATTGTTGAAACAGAGTAGAGTGAAATTCTGTTTTCTTAATGCATTTTCATGAGTTAAACAAGGCCATGTTACTCAGTGCTAATGGCATGAAGGGATTTTCCTACCTATTTTGAGAGTTACTCTGGTGAGCTGCAGTTTAAATTTGGCTGTTCATTTTAACAGTTGGAAGAAATTGAAACATCATGACAGTTTAATGCATTAATAATGTGCTGTATGAGCCAATCTCTGTATGTACAAAGATAGCTCTGAGTAAAGAGCACAGTGACTAGCAGCTCAAAAGGCTGTCTCCAGGTGCTGATAGAAGGAGGAATGTCAGTGGTGGGTCTGCTCACCTGCAAGGTGTGCCAAGACACTCAGTCTCTGTGTGTGCCAGTAGAAGTGTTACTGCTTTGGTTTTGTACAGAGAAAGAACCTACCTTGGAATTTTTTGAAGTAATCATTTAACCAATAACGTATTGGCACTATTTAGAAAGATGTGCAGACTGATTTTGGGTCCCCCACCCCTCTTTACTTTGCCTCTCCTGTACATGAGCTTCCTTCAGGCTGTGCTGACTTTCAAGATTTTTTTTCCCCAGGTCATGGGAGACAATTGTTTTTCTAAATGCAGGCTGTTACTCTAACTGCACCTAGGCAAGAGTACACAGCGACTTTAAGAACTGTAAACTACTAAATGCATTGCAGAGCTTCAATGTCAAATTTCACAGAAAATGCATCTTCAATTAAACAATATCTTTCTGAGGTTTCTGGTCTTTGTGTTTCTTCTGGTTTTGGGCAGGAATACAAAAGCGCTACTTAGGGGAGTATACTTTGTGGTGTACCACCAAGTCTTTGTAAATAATCCCATGTGGGATTAGTAAGTGGGAAGAAGTTAGTTTTCAAAATACTGTTTTAGGACACCTTCACTAGCTGATTAATTAATCTCCTAAAATATGCTTATAGAGTTGTTAATGCACATAGATACCATGTTTCTGTTCTGGTGTTAGGGTTGAGGTTTTTTGATCTAATTGTAGAGAAGGGTATTAGTGTTAAACTATGCAAATGCTAGTAATAAAACTTTGCACCTATATCTTGAAGGCAAAAAGCTCCAATTTCAAGAACAGCAGCTCCTTAAATAATTCTCTTTCTGTTCTTGTTCTTGCTTTTTCCAAGATTACCCCTTCCACCTGATACTTCTTCTATTCCTTCAGCAATATTAAATTTGCAGCTCCTCAGGAACAGGAGACTGATGGTCCCAGATCTGTAGATCAAACAGGTGCTTCTCTGAAACTTTGCTCTGCATATATTATGGACCTGCATCTACAGCTACAGTTCAGAAAAGCCTATTAAACATTCTTTCAAGTAACATAATTAAACATATTGTGAAAAACTAAGAAGTTGGGAGATCTGCTTTATTTACTAGGTGCAAGAGGTTTTAAATGCACCAGGAAATCATAACTTCACTTTCTGGTGTATTTCACAATTTTCATGAAACAATTTCACTAGTCCACTGAATTTTTTAATTTAACAGGAAAAAAATATGCAGAAACTTATGACTCAGACTTCTTACAGCTGAAAAGTTCTCACCTTGATTTCTTTAAGAAACATTCAAGAATATTAAAAACCTGTTCCTCTAACAGTTTCTTCATAAAATAGGATGTCTCATGATTAACTAGCTGAGTAATGACTGCAATGTGCAATTTAAGGATTTGATTTCATGTCCAAATTCAGAGGACATTTTCAAAAATGTTTTCATATTTTGTAAAAAAAGCTTTAGTTCCAGTTTTCCAACAAGATTTATTGTATTAATTTTGCACCATTTGAACTTAATTTAAGAACTATTTAGGAAAAGAAGTAAGAGCAATTACGTTTTGGTAAAATTAAAATTGGCAGAGGCTGAAGCAGACTGCATGCCCAATTTCTAACATGAATGAAATCAGTAGTTAGACAGTGTTCATAATAAGAAAATAAATGCAGAGTTAGACTTTATTTCCTGCTATGGTGGGTTTTTTGAGCAGGTGTTAAACTTTTCTTTTTATGTTTGGAAGTTCTTAAATCCTTACTGTGTAGAAAATTGGGTGTATGAAGACCTGCAGGAATCACATCCCTGAAAGAAGTTTGCACATAGCAGAAACATATTGTGCTGGTACTCAGGTTTTTAACAAGGCATTTTAAAAAGGTTGATTCTCTTCTTTCTCAACCAACAGGTTCGCCATAAAATGACACAGAAGGTTTATGCAATGAAGCTACTTAGTAAATTTGAAATGATCAAGAGATCAGATTCAGCCTTTTTCTGGGAAGAAAGAGATATCATGGCCTTTGCCAACAGCCCATGGGTGGTTCAGGTAAGGAAGATGTGTAAAAGTAAAATAATAACAATAACAGCAATAGTAATGATGCTGATGCCATGAATACTTCCCAGTCTTGAGCTAGTTTTGAATTTACATTGAAACTCAAATCAAGGTTTAGTTTCAGATTTTTACTTTTGAAAAATACATTTTTACATCTATTTCACTAAGTTTTGTATATTTGGCTGTGTTAAAAAGTAGATTAATTTGCATTTTAGTCACTATGAATGCATCATAAAATAGAATGAAATAGATTTTTGAAATGCCTATGTAATTATTTGGAATAATAGGGAAGTTATCTTTCCAACTGTGAAATCCATGTAGGAATGTAGAAGCAAATGTGATTGGTATTTCCAGTCTTTCCTCGTGATAAACTCAGTTGGTCACAGGCAATTGCTATTAAGAGTGCTTTGATTAGTCACTGTCTTTTCAGACACAGTTTGATATATGATGAGTGTGCAGTCCTGGTCTGCTGCAAGCCAAGGGGCTGTAGCAGGGGTTTCCTTGAAACCATCTGAAAACTGACCGTAGTGGTCAGTTCTGAGCATTAGCACTTAGCATATGCAACTGATGGAGAGCTGACTCCTTCATCTGGTCTTGAGCACTGTCACTTGCAGCTGTCTCGTGACATGTGTCATCAAGATGCTGTAATGTGAATTATGCCTTTGGGAACAATCAGTACTGATTATTGCCATTTGTTGTAATTGGTAAATTGCACCAGTTAACAAAAGGAGTAGTGAAAGCGTGTGCTTGGAGAAACTGTTAGTCCTTAATTTTTTAAATAATTAATTTAAATACTCATATATATTGCCATGCTTCTTTATATTTAATAAGACTGGCTTTAAGCTTTCCATACATTTTTCATTACACTTTACCTCAGGTATACCAACATATTTTGCTCTTTGAGCATGTTCTGTGCTCTTGCCTATATTCAGCAAAAATACTTAAATAGATTTTTTTTTTATTTAGCTCTTTGTTCTAGTAACAGTAATTGTCATGAACTATTTTTCACATGCAGTTGAAAGTATCGAGAAATGCATGACGTGGATTTTCAAAGGAAACTGTCACAAGCAAGATCTAAATGTGTGCCTGCATTTGTAAATAGCAGATGAACTAAAGTGTAGTTGCAATTGTGCCTTCTATGATTAAGTGTATTAGTGAGATATATTTAGGTGATGTGGTCCAGTGGGGTAGGACCATTGAGCTGATTTGAAGAAAATATAGGTCCTGTTTTGATCTAGAAACTGGGATAGATCACACTGCTTCTCTCTGTCTAGTTTTTAATGTGAAAAACAAGTGAAACAAGAGCCCTGGATAGTTCTAATTTTTTTTAATGAAATCCCTTGAGGACCATAACAAAAGTACTGCATAAAGACACAGTGCTGTTATTTATTATTGTATTAATATCTCTGTGTGTGACAAAATATAGATTATTTTGAATCTTCATTTGGATTTTAATGCTCAATGCATTTTTGTACTATACATTGAATACGTTGTCCATTTGTGCAGACAAATACAGTGCAACATATATGTATTAAAATACATATTTCTAATCTAGGTCTTCTCTCACTGGTTATACAAGTAATTTTAATCTGAAGGTCAAATCTCCATAACAATATATCTGCTTTTCATGGTTCCTTATTCTCCACAGTCTGTGATTCTGACTTAATCCTTTCCCCACATCCTATTTTTCAATTGCCTTTTAATTACGTGTGTGTAATTTAAAGATGTGAATGATTTTAGTTTTTAAGGTAAGGCAGTATTCCCTGAGAAATAAGGTGAGACTTTCAGAGTCTTCTTCACAACAGTCATTGAACATTTGTTAGTAATGCTTTTTGCTGGACTGGGCTATTTTCAGACCTGGTGATCACCGAATGGAATCTTTAAAACTTTAGTGCTCTAGGTCTGAAATGCATTTTAAAGAGACTGAACTAACTTTCACTCTCATGCCAGTAGGAAGCATACTGGCTGCAACTTACACCAGACCAGTATTTTATTGTCAAGGACAGTTTCTTTGTATTGTGTTATAATTGTCTTCAGAAACATTTTGGTTTTATTTCTTATTTCAATATGTGTTGATTTAGGACAAAGTCAGCAGTGACTTTGCAACCATGTACAGACATAAGGAATTTATAATATAGGAAATTTGGAAACAGTCTAAGATGCTGCTCACTGTTGAGCTATTTTCAAATCAGAACATGATGCTCCCTGTCACAGATTTGATAGTTTGCATTTTTGACTCAGTGATTTTTCTTAATGCCTTTATCTTAGACACCTATAGTATTAAAATAATAGGAGATGTTGTTTACTTTCTCAAAAATTATAATGAGGGGGTTCTGAAGTTCAGCAAATTCCAAGGTGCTCTCATAATTAAGAGAAAAATAGATATTTTATGCATATTTAAAGTAATCTTGAAAACATATTCTCAGGTTTAAGGAAACTTCAAGATAAAGGGCTTTATTCTTTTCCATAGCTGTCTGAAAAGTAATTGCATTTTTTTCCTTTCATTTTTTTAATGCTGCAGCTATTTTGTGCCTTTCAAGATGACAAATATTTGTACATGGTAATGGAATACATGCCTGGTGGAGATCTTGTAAACCTTATGAGCAATTATGATGTGCCTGAAAAATGGGCCAAGTTCTACACAGCTGAAGTTGTTCTTGCTCTTGATGCAATTCACTCCATGGGCTTGATACACAGAGATGTGAAGCCTGACAATATGCTTTTAGATAAGTATGGACATCTGAAGCTGGCAGATTTTGGCACTTGCATGAAAATGGATGAAGTAAGTATGCAACTGAATAATTTACCATCTATTAAACTGTAATTCTAAATTACATCTATATCTAAGGTTATTTTCTTCTGCAGTATAATACCCAAATGTATTCATCAGACTATCTACTTGGTTAGAAAGCTGTTTCTGGTTTCATACTTTTAAATATAAGAGTACTTTAAATAGTGTAACCTTTTTGTTATAAACTGTTCTCTCACACGGAAGAAGGATGTAAGCTTACTCTTTGCTATTTTTGAAAGTATGTGAGTTTATGAATTTCTGAGGTACTTTTTTTTGCCAAATGTTTGAAAAACTTGCAAGATAACTCCTAGTTTCAACATTAATAATGTTGGAGCAGTTCATAAGCTGACATTTTTTTGTAAATGAAATTATTTTATAGGCAAGATACATTCCGTGTTTTTTTTCATGTATCTAATTGTTCTCATAGCATCCTCTAGTGGTCATCCAAATGAGGTCACATTACGGCAGCAGTGGTATGTGATATATTGATCAAATTCTGTTAGTTATTTGTCAGGATGCCAAGATGTCAATTGAAATTATTTAATTGTCTAGATTTAGCCATGTACAGCCAAATAGTTTTCTTACGAGTTTCTGTAAAAACAGTCTTAACAAGATGCTTTATATTATTAAAAAAACTTGAAAATAAAAGAACCTTTTATAGTTTGCACTCTTAGAGTCTTGCCTGGCAGACAATGTTATGCTATAATTTGCAGAATATACTGTTCCTATGAAAAATTATAACAGAAAAAAAACTGTATATGAATGTGTGTTATGATTTACCCAGTCCTCGAAAGTTTTCTATAGTAGTGTTGGCAAAGGTGATCCTTTTAAGCTTACTTGCTTTTATGTTTTGGGGCTTTTTCTGTGTTGTTTAGGTACTACTTGATATAATTTCTGCTATCTACTTAATTTGCATTTACATTTGCATTAAGTTAATGTCTCTTCAGCAGTATCCAGAAGTACTGTGTCTGTGGGTTTTTTTCACACGATAATATATTAACTTCATAATTGTCCAACTGCAGCTGTTTATTGAAGTTCAGTCTATTAAGTTTTGTTGATGTTGTAGTTGTTAGAAAAGGCAGAGATAATATTTACCTCCAGTTTGTTTATTTACTTGCCTGTATTTTAGAGGACAGCATTTAATTTAACTGAAAAATTCAAAAGTACTAAAGTAGTACTTGGTCTCTTAATTCAGTCCTTAAAAATATTATTATTTGTTTTGAGTCAGTAGATTGTAATATCTTAAGGGAATCTGTTGTTCATTGGAAGTGATAACAAAAAAGCATCAAAAAGTTCACAATATAAATCTACCAAAAAAAAGGTGATCCTCGGTGCTGTTATAGGGACTCCAGAAATTATGGACCTACACCTTTCACTTTTTTCTTTTTCACTGCTATTTTTAAAAGAATTACTAAAATACTAAAATGTGGATGGCTGTACTGTAAATGTGAGGAATGCATCCATGGTTCTCATAAAAAGTTACAGTGAGCTCTACTTTAGACTGGGCATCATCAATGGAACAGTGATTCCTAGATAAAATAATTTTTTAAGGATTACATTTTAAGGTTTTTGTGTTTCTCAGACTCAGTGGAATGGCAAAAATTTTTTTCTACAGGAAACTTTAGAAGTTGAGAGGTTCTGGATTGTCTCCAGATCTCATGCTACTTCTTACAAAACATCCCAGCTGTGTAAATATAATATTGGTGTTGGCAGACTGATTTGTAAAAAATATATGCTTACCCAATACTTACTTTTTTTTAAAATTTTGATCTCTTTTAGCAGTTGTGAGCATTAGCATCTTCCTTACGCTGTTGAGAGCTCAGGAAAATTTTGCTGCAATTTTTCTGACCTTTGCTGTTCAATGTTTGCTTAAGTTGGCCAGGCCAGGCCAGAACAGACACTTGAAGCAGAGTTTCTCCTTATCATTTTCTGAAAAGAGTTGCTAAGTGTTTTAGTGATCTCCAGCATAAAATGAACTTTCTGTTTATGTAACTCAGCTGTGATAATTGGGGGTTTGTGGTGGTGTTTTTCATTGTTTGTTTTGGGGTTTTTAAAATTAGTTGTCTTTTTAAAAATCTGCAACAAAGTGAGTATTTCTGTTGTTGAATAAGGAGGTAGACTCAAAAATTTAGTAGGAATCATGGTTCCCTTTTTTGGTATTTAGGTATGATAAGGTAGACCAGGGTAGGGTTCAGCAATCTCTTTCTAATCCTCAGGTGTTGTGTATGAAGCTGAACAGCAATTGGCTTTGGTAGGTATCGTAGGGCCAGGAGCTCCCAGTGTTGGCACACACAGCACTGTCCTGTGCTAACTGAGCTTTCAGCAGAGCACAGATTCAGAGAGTATCTGTTGAAAAAGATGTGACCAAAAGAAGGGATGTTTGCCATTTGGGGTTATTGCCTCAGCCCAGGCATTTTAGCTGAAAGAATCAGTGTGTTCCTCTATTTGGAACTCAGCTTCTTTCTCATTGAAGCTTGTCCAGTGAAGAGGACTCTGCTGGATCCTTCCTACCTCAGTGCATTTTCTGCTGCTAGCAGCTGATGTGTGCGGTGCTCCTGTTTTCACACAAACACCCTCCAGCTCCTGTTGACTGGAAGGAACTTCCTGAGGGAGTGAAAGCCTGATTGTCAGCCTTGGTTCAAGATAGCAAGTCCTTCAGGTTTGATGGAGATCCTCCTGAAGATGGAACCCGAATTGCTTTGTCTTCAGCAATGTGATAATGCTGAATGATGCTGGGAAACACTACAGGGAGCCTCACCTCCAAGTTGTCAGGAGCTGTGAGAACATTGCTGTCTCCAGGACAACCTGTGTGTTTAAATTTGTTGTGAGTGTACATCTCTCACACATCTGCAGGAGATGACTTCCAAGGTCCACCTTGATTTTTTGAGGTGATGAGAAAAGTTTCAGGTGTCACTGGTCTGAGACTCCCGACAGTCGGCTTTCCATGGTATCTGTTACAGTAAGTGTGCTGCTGAGGCAGAAGTAGAGGCTTAGTGTTTGAAACACAGGAGTAACACATTGCCCAACGAAAACAGAAAAACACACAGCACCACTTAAGTCTCTTCAGAGTGGAGGGACTGCTAGGGTGCTCTGAACTGGACAGACAGCTTTTATGCCAGAGATCACTTTCTGACTGTGGTATTAAAGGTAGCCAGAACTTAAAAATACATACAGAAAAACACCCAAGTTTCTTTGAAAGAAGAAGTGTGTAAATGAGTGGAGCAGAAATCTGGGTATTTTATATTGAGGTGATAATGGGCCAGCCTCCCAAGGGACATGGTAGAATCCCCATTTTGTGATGCAGTCCCACAGGGTACTAGATAATCTTATGCACCTTTTCTTATGACCAGTTGAGTCAGATGATCTTTCAGGTCCCTTCAAGCCAGGCTGTTCTGTGATCTGCAAATGCATTTCTAGGTTAGTTCCTGAGACAGAAAGTAGAGAGTTTTATGGGGAGTAAGTATAACCAGCTCTATGTGCTTCAGAAAGCTATGGCCCACTGAACCTGGTGTTAGCATGCAAGGGCTTCTTTTAGTGTAGAAAAATTTTCTCTTGTTTTACTTTTCAATTCTTTGGCACCTTGTCTGAAAAGTTAGTGTTACTGCATGGAATTCCTTAGTATCTGTAATATGGTTGAAAAGTCTTTCCTTGCTGCTTGCATACCAGCTATCAGACTTGTGTAGGTCTGTCTGGGTTTTGGCACAACCTTTTCTTTGTTTGTTTAAGACTTCAGAAAATATCAACATGTGTAACATGTTAAAAAGTATTCTTGCTTTGGTGTATTAATTATATAGAGATGGGACATAGGGTGTTATTAAGTACTTAGGTGTCAAGGTGGAGAGGCTGTGACTGAAACTGCAGACTTCAGAGAACTCTTTCAGAACAGTTTTTGTGACTTGGTTTTTAAATAATCTCCTTACCCAGGGAGGGATTCAGGTGGCTTCAACCAGACTTGACTGAGCAAAAATTCAGACTTTCCCTTGTAATTTTGTGTTTGGGTAAGGAAGAGATAGACACACACCAACACTGGAGCCTCATTAGGTTGCCACATTCCTGCTGGATGAGCAGAACCACATAACCCTAGAGCAATTCCTCCTGTGCTCAAAGCAGAGGGAGGCTTAGGCTCCAGAGAAGACATGCAGCTTAGTGCACAGAGTTGCTGTGACAAGCAGGATATTCAAACAGTGGTTCCTTGCCATGTGCTACATCCATTTTCAAATGCTCTCAACTTTAGATTTCTGATGTCTTTGAGCTTTAGTTTATTTTGCAGTGTTAAAATATGCTTACCTGCATTTTTCTTTGTCTAATGAATACAATAGGTCTTCTGGAAAGAGCTAATTTAATTTTCTTATCCCTGTATGAATAAGCTATGGGCTATCTCATCCAGTATAGCATGCAGAATACCTGTTCTTCATTCTGGAACTGAGAAGTTAAAATTTCTTTAGTTTCAGAAAGTTCAGTTCTTCAGTTTTAGAATGGAGTCATAGAAGATAGGCATTTGCTAGGAGGACATTTGAAGTACTCCATAGGTCTCTACAGAATTTAGTCATCCATTTAGTTTTTGCCTGCTGGTTCTTGACTTCCTGGATTCTGTTTTAGTACAGAGAAAAGCTTTTCACAGTTCATGTTGTATATGAGAAAGAATATTGTAATGTGGTGTCTAAATGATGTGTATCAATACAATTCCCAAAATGAAATGTTTCTCTTACTTTCTTTAAATATGCCTTTTGAACTTAGTTGTTGCTACTAATATTCTGTATTGATGTTCAGAATTAATATGTATTGTCATTCATGCTGGTGGCAAAATGGCATGAAGAACCTTTGTAAAATGATTTAGATAAAACTTCAGACTGGGAAAGAGAATAAAAGATGAGTGTATTTTTGGTATTTCTCTAACGTCATCCAGGATTTCATTTTATTCATCCATCTGGTCTCTCAGGAGTGACTTCAGTGAATTTCATTAAAGGAAACAAGACTTATAACTCTGAATCAGAATGATGGCAGAGCTTATTGATGCTTCTGTATCATTTAGTCCCTACATTTTTAGTTTATTTGTGTGAAGCAGAGGATGAAGAATCATTTCATTGATACAACTGTGGTAATATGTTGATAAAAAATATTTTTTTAAAAAAAGAAAGCTTTGCAATTCTGTAAAAATAGCTTCTCCTTTTGTTCTTCTTCCTATCTTTAAACAAAAGCAAGGTGTGTCTATAAAAATTTACCTATAACTTGATTTATTGGCTGAATTAGACAAAATTGCTACGTATTTGCTTTGTAGGGCCAAGAATTCATAACTTATCAAAATTATTCTAAAGTTTATCCCTGAATTCAATGAGAAAAGGAACGGTCTGATATGGTGTATTCCTTCATATTAAAACCAATGGTAAAAGTAATAAAACTGGTGAATTTTGAGAAGGTGAAGTCACGAGAAATCACTATGGAGTAGACAGGGGTAAGCACCTTACCAAGAAATGTCATTTTAATCCCTCTTGCTTCTTGAATTATAAATAGTCTTTAAAACATACTCTTCAAACCAAGTATTTCAGACTTTATTTTTTATGGTTTTCTGTCCTACTAACAGAGGAATTGCTTAAGGAGGTGCTCAGAACCCCTTGAACTGAGCTGTTTGTGTTACTGTTGCACAGACAGGAATGGTGCGCTGCGACACAGCCGTGGGGACTCCTGACTACATCTCGCCCGAGGTCCTGAAATCGCAGGGGGGCGATGGTTATTATGGACGGGAATGTGACTGGTGGTCTGTGGGAGTTTTCCTTTTTGAGATGTTAGTTGGTAAGTAATGATTTCTTCTGCTAATGAGATTATCATTGAGTCTTCCTTGTGCCTTTAGCTGCACTTTGCTGTGTGGAGGCTGCTCGTACCTCACTAACAGCTACTGGCTTTTGGCTGATGCTGCGGCTTCATTGCTGTTCTCTTTGCTCCCTGTCACTCGAGGGCTGCAACAACTGTTTGCGTGCTTGCTCAGTGATTAGTTCCCTGACTCAGTTCAACTTAAAACTAATTCTTAGAATAGTTTTAACTGGGGTCAGCTACCTCACCACATTTGTGCCACCTCAGGCAGGATTGAGTTCGCAGAGACACAGGAGATGGAATGGCAAGGGTAGGACTGTCCTTCTGTCCTCCTTTTCCACACCACATCACTGTCTTCTCATAGGTCAAAGTGTGTCTTTTGTGCTTGAGTCAGGATTTTCTAGTAAAATACACTGGACTGCTATGGCAACGAACATAGAATATAATCTGTTAAAAGACATGAGTCATCTGCATATTAAAATATAGTGAGGATCAGTATGATAGTCTGGTAGCAAAATACTGATTATGGAAGGATGGAATTAAGCATACAATTATTAAAAATCCAAATCAGCATTTTCTGGGAGTATTGCATATTTGATGCTTTTGGTATCCTGAGCCAGGAAAGACACTTAAACATATGATGCTATTACTGTTTCCAACTCTTTCAGAATTACAACATTTTGACTTTAAGAATGTGTGGTTTATAGTTAATAGTCTTTCATGAAGAATTTTAGCAGTAAATAAAATTATTCCATTCTTAATAGTCTTTCATGAAGAATTTTAGCAGTAAATAAAATTATTCCATTCTTAAAATATTGGGTATAGCTGTCCAGAATGTTTTCTCAGCATTTCAGAACCTCTTTTTTTCCCCCCTTTTATCTCGGAGGAAAATATTACTTAATTTCTCCATATCCCACATATTGGTAGAAAGTATCTATTTTTGTCTGTGTTTATGTATCAGATTCTGGATATGGTCTTCTAAAACTCTACACTTCTGTTATTCTGGCTTTGATAAAGCTGCAGAACTAATGGAAATGGTAATTTTATTATGAAAATGAAAATTTTATTGTGGGCTTAACTAAACCGTAAAATGTTGGTCACAGGATGAATCGTAACATTAGTTCAGTGACTTAAGATAGTTTTGAGGTATGGCCAAAATCAAAGCTGTTCCCAAGACAGATGATTGAGAAGAGGAGGGTTAGTAAAGAGGGAGGCAGCAGCAAATATCAGTGATTCCCACCTGCTGTGCACTGGTATGACAACCTAATAGGTTTACTAAAAGTCTAGAAGTTAAGTTCAAGCTGTTGTGTACTAATTTCTTATTTTGAAAGCAGAATGGTTGTTGTCCTTTGGTCGGTTTTGTACATTTTTTCATGTTAATGGCTTCTGAAATGCTCAGTTCCTTGTTGGAAGGCTGCAGCCTGTGATTCCAGGGAATTCCTGCCAAACCAAGGAAGAGCCTAGCTCACGTGACTGATCATTCACCTTCTCTATTAAACCTATGGATTTGCTGGGAGAAAGGATTCCTGTAAAAGTTGCAGCTTCTGGATTACAGACCCAAACCATTTGTATGTTGAGAATGTTGCCACTTAATTTGATTGACAGTTGCCTTTATCACAGCTTGTTTTTTTCACTTGCCCCAGTTTCACCTTTCTTAAGTTTAGTTCCTTTGCAAATATCTTTAACTATAGCCTAGGCTGGAAACCGCTCCGTGAGAAAATTCTATTATTTTAAAAGCACCTGCCCTGTTAATATGGGCACTCAAGCTCATGTAATTTGTCAGTCAACAAGATTTATTAATATGAGTTTAACAGTGTGGTAACACACTGGGAAGGCTCCTGCTCAGAGGTGTCATGCCTTAGGGAGGTTAGACCTGTGTGCCTCTGAAATGGTCTTCTGAGAGCTTTGGTGGATTCCTTCCAACAAATGTGCATTAGCAAGTCTTCAGTGAGTTTTGGTTCATTTTACCCTTGGAATGTTTAAAGATTGATTCATATGGGTGTCAGCCATTATGTAAATTAGAAAAATATTGAGAGTCTTAAGGCAGAACAAAAGATGTAGTTCACCAGGCAAAATTTTGATAGTGATAGACAGGATGGAAAATGGTGCAGTCTGTAACACAGACATTTTAGGGAATTAATATTTTTAGTACTATACATTATTTGTACACTGCATGTCCATTTTTTCTTTTTCTTAATACAAGACTCTTCCAGATAAACTGCTTGTAGACTTTCCATTATCTCTGTTGTCTTATTCAATGCACATAATTTAAACATGATGTAAAGTCACATCCAATGTATTGTTTTATTTTCAGGTGACACTCCTTTTTATGCAGACTCACTAGTAGGAACATATAGTAAAATTATGGATCATAAGAACTCATTGCATTTCCCAGATGATGTGGAAATCTCTAAGCATGCAAAGAACCTTATCTGTGCCTTTTTAACTGATAGGTAAGTGCGCATATTGTTCTGGCACTGTTTTTTATTTTGGAATGTATTGGCTATATTTATTTTGGATGGTACATTGTAAAAAAAAAATTCCTTCTCCTACTTCTCCTGATCTCTGTTCAAATCTCTTCTGCCAAACCTCCTGTTCTCTAGTTTTTCTTTTGGTGTTTTTTCCAGGTATTGTATTTTATTTCTATGAGCGATTCTGACAGCTTTTGTTAATAACACAGTTTGTGCTGGACAAATCCCTCCAATTACAGTAACAAACCTGTAAGACTGAAAGTAATTCGTAACCTCCAAGGCAGGGACAAAATTGTTTTGCTCGATGTCTATGTGGGTGTTACTTAAAAAAAGTGGAAGCAAATACTTTTCTGAAAGTGAACATGTATTTACTGAATTTGTTTAAGGTTTCTTAGAGTGTTTGGTTTTTTTTTAAATTTACTTTGTTGCATTAATTAGTAAATATATTTAACAGTCCTCCAAGGTTATTGTTTTGGCTACAAAAAAAATCCAAGAAGTTTCCCTTAATGGAACTAAGCCACTTACTGAAATTAAGCTGTGTAAGCTTGTTCTTGACCTGAACACTTACATTTTGTTTAGTTTCAGAAAGCAGAGATAATCTTCCATTTCACTGATTTAAAAGAACAGCAGCGTAGGTCCACAGTTAACTCTGGCTCAATGATGCCTTCTTATGCTTTCCTGTGGTCACTTGAACTTGGCTGGAGTAGGACATCTGGCCACTATAGAAGGAGGGATTAGGAAAACAAAATGCCTTATAATGGGTTTTGCATTCGAAGAGAGATCGTTTGCTCTACTGAGCAAGCCTGCGGTTGATCAGGAAGGATGTGCTTTATTTAACAGCATTTTTCACCCTTAGTAGCTGAAGGATAGAGAGAAAATATGATTAGAATTTAATAGTGTAAATGTAGTAAGGTGGACTTCCTCTACGTGTGTCCCTCTTCCTGTTTATATTTAATGCAGGGCTCGAGCAGTTTATTTGAAACAGATGCTGCGTGATAGCTGCTGAAGCACTTAAAGAAGGACTAACATTGACCCTGTGATTTATTGCTTCTTTTCCATGCATTGTTTTTATGTCCTGTTCTTGTACGTAGTTTCAAGAGAGACTCCTCTGTTCAAACTTCGTTTCTTGTTGCACTTAAGATTTACTTCGCGGCAAAAATCAGCAAGAGACGTGTCAGGGTTAGTTGTGGGGCAGAGGATGGAATTCTTAGAATATTTATTTTAGTCCAGCTTTGAATAACTGTTCTGTGCAGCAAGTTAGACCTTCCTTCACTTGCGTCTTATGGTCTGTCATGTGGTTTGGCAGACACCAAAGTTCTGCAGTTTTATTTCCCCCAGGGGTGTTGAGTTTTCGTTTGTGTTTCTAGTTTTTTCTTAGTTTTTGCCTCAGTGCTTGCTTTCTTGCTTTACTCCCCACGTGGCAGACTCCAGATTCTGGACATTTTAGCAGTCACAGGGAGAGTGCATGCTAAGAATCAGTACATTTTATATAAGAAACTACAGATTAGTGGTTGGTGGGTTTTAAATTCTGTTTTTGTTTGACCATTAGTGTGGTTAACACAGACAGTCTTTACTGAAAGTTTCATTGCTTCTTATGAACAAGTCAGAATTTAAATTTAAAAAAAAAAAAAGGCAGCTATTTTTCCTGATGTGACTCTGGATTAATTGCTGTTTAGGGATGTGCGACTCGGGAGAAATGGGGTAGAAGAAATCAAACATCACCCTTTCTTCAGAAGTGATCAGTGGAACTGGGACAACATTCGAGAGAGTAAGTAAATCAGGTTAAAAGTTCTATTTTATTCAGTATTTGCAATAGTAGAAATGAAAAAAACCTTTCCATTGTATAAATTAAGTGCTTTCTATCTATCACAAATTTTGCCCAAACATTAATCACTTATATTGTAAAACCTTATATGAGGAAGGGTTAATAAATATGCATTTTTCCTACTGGAATTTTCTCACTTTTATCATGTTTTTAATGTAGTCATTTCCATTTTAAACAATGGAATTGGATGTTTCAGAATTTTAACTAAAAGGAATGCATGTTAGGTTCTGTTTCTCTGGTTTTCTTTATTCTTTTGAGGTGGAGTTTTTTGTTTTCTTTCATCTTTCTTTTAATCTTGTGGTAGTTAAGACAGTAATTCACCAGTGATCTTGTCAGTTTTACTGCTTTTCATGTAAGATACTGAGAACCTAATAGCTTTAAGTGAAAAAGCAAAGTATGTCAGTTCTCATAAGCTTGTCATAACTTCTAAAGAAGTTTTAACATGATGATTTGATTTAAAGTTGTATTCTCAAGTGTGATTACCTGAGCAAATATGTCTTGCATACTAGATGGTCTATGCATTAGGCAATGAATACAAAAATAGATTGCTCTAGAGAAAAATTGTTCACAGTAATATTTCCAGATCTGCTGTCTGCTTAATGTATATTTAACTCCAAGTTATTTGAGGACAACTTATAATACAGTCTTTTAACACTAGAGAGATACCAGTATATAGCAAGTGACTGAATCTTGGAGTGAAATGCATCTTTTTTCCCCTTTCTCTAGCTGCTGCTCCTGTTGTTCCTGAGCTTAGCAGTGATATAGACAGCAGTAATTTTGATGACATTGAGGACGACAAGGGAGACGTGGAAACCTTCCCAATCCCCAAAGCCTTTGTGGGAAACCAGCTGCCTTTCATAGGATTTACCTACTACAGAGAAAATTTGTATGTGATACTTTGATATGCATTTTTAAAACATACCTGAACATTTTTCTTATATTCTTTCCTTTTATTCCCCTCTAAATACATGATTTATTCCTTGCATGATATGAATTTATGTCCAATTGTGAACATACAAAATGCAAAGTTTGAGTAAAATAACTTGTTGCTCTTTAAATTATTTTGATAACTTTGATTAAACAGTATATTTTTATATACACAAAAGTATACAATAGCATAAAAAATCAATTAGGGTTAAAATTCTGATAGATTTGGGGGTTTTTCTTCTAAAATGGCTTTTTATTAGTTATTTTAGAAGAAAGCTTACACAACATAATAACTTTCTAGAATTCATCTTGAATAATCAAGAAATAATTCTATTAATTTAAAAATCACAAGCTGATGTAGTTTTGGAAACATTCCGTTAAGGAAAGATTCAAATCAGAAACATCAAAATAAAACAAGCCTCATTCTGAGAGCAGTGTAGGACAAATTGAGACTTGAGAGAATTGATTAAAATGGCAAGGTTGCCAGAGTTGATGAAAACTTGAGTAAGAGCTGGAGGGATTTGTTTTTGTTTTTGACAGGTTGCTAAGTGACTCCTCTCAGTCTTGCAGAGAAAACGAATCTGTGCAATCTAGTAAAAATGAGGTTAGTGCCTTTTATCCTTACTATTAATGGGATGATTAACTGATTTTGTTAAGTCTGGTAAGAAAAGACAAAGTCTAAAGTAAGTGTTTAAGTAGTTTTGCGGGGGGCTTTTTGTCTTTTAATGATCCTCAATAAAAATGATATTTTCTGTTTACAGGACAGCCAAGAGGTAAGTATAGTATCTGAATTATGAAAGGAATTAAAAAATTCCTACATAATTTTATGTGGCTGTGAAGTATCTTAAATGTTTATTTGCCAAGTTGTTAGCAGTAAACCAGTTGTATTTTTAAACAGTTGTACTCAAGTGTTAAGGTGCTATAATATAAAGATAATAGAGTACAGATTTTTCTGAAATTCTTTTTGCATCCAGAATTTATTAGGAAAGCCAGTGTGTAAGGCTCTGTTTCCTACAGACATCATTACTCTTATGAAGGTCCCACACTTGCATTAATGATTCATGACTGATTTATTCAGAGTTTGAAAATGTAAATTGTCACCTGCAGGGATAAATGAATGTTTAAATCATACTCCAGTTAGAGCATATGGAGCATGTTTATCCAGCTTTTGAAGATTGACAAATGAATTTAAATTTGCATTATAGGAAAAGCGATGGTATTTTCATATACTTACTTCATTATGTTACTTAAACACTTGTATTATTCAAGTGTAGATAGTATATTGTTAACATTTCTTAAAACTTACAATTCCTTCTCAAAGTTTAAAAAATACATAAAGGAAATGCATTATGTATTGATCAGATAAATTTAAATGCAAATGTTTATTAGACTCCCTTCCTGTCATTGATGAACAAATGAATAGTTTTAGACTTGACCTTTTAAATAGAAATGGTACTGCTGTTTAAAATACATATGGTCACATTCATGATGTTTGCTTTATGTTGTGTTAGTAAATGCAGATGGTAAATTTTGCATTTCACTTCTGACAACTTATTTTATTTGTATTTTCTCAAGCAACAAATCTCCAGTTTTGATGTCCTTTTCAGTGTTCCTGTTGTGGAAATCTTCTAATTGTAACAATTATAAGTGTTTTGAAAAACCACATTTTTACATTTTGTGTTTGGGGGGTAGAGGAAGAGGAGGAAGGGAGGAAAATAAATGTGTTTGGAAGCCTGAAGTCATTACATTAATCCAAAATTTATTCCTTATAATTTATTTCATTAATATTTGGGTACTGGACTCAAAATTACTTTTAAAAAATATTTTAGTAAGCAAATCAAAGCATTTCTAAAGTGTTCGTAAATTTCTAAGGTGTAAGACTAAGAAATTCTTCTTTATGTGAAGTCACTGAACATGTTTAGCGATATTATCTGACTATTGTCCAATTTGGTCATGTACACCCCTTTTTTATTTTTTCATTTCATTTAGAAAATGCTATCCAAAAACATCTGCTCCAGTGGAAAGTCTCTGGCTACAGAGCACAGCAAAGGGCCGGTAACAATGTTTTTTGCCCATATAAATTTAATGACTCACAATCTGTGGCACATAATTCTGTGATGGTTCAATTCAATTCAGCATGCAGCAAATTTTGTTGCTATAAATCCATATATTTAAAATTATCAGAATTAATACCTTGTAAAGATGTAACCTTCTAGTGATGGTCTTAAAATAATATATTGGAAGATTGAATTAATTTTCCTCGCTTTCCCTTATTTTGTTATTTAATTGAATTGCATTTGTTTTCTGTTAAAGCATTTTTATATGTGGGCCATGCTTTTTTGACATTTTACACAGTTTCAGAAAAAACTAAGCAAGCTAGAAGAACAGCTCAGTAATGAATTACAAGCCAAAGATGAACTAGAACAGAAGTACAGGTGAGACTGTTTCAACATGTTTGGTATGTTTATAAAGGTGTTTTATTAGACCTTTTGTTTTTGAATGCTTAAAAGCATTTTAATCCACTTTGGGGATTCCCAACCCTGCACACAGACCTCACTGTAAGTTGCTGGCTTAATTCTTGCTGCTGGTCTGACTAGTGGCGTGGTTTTTTGGGGTTTGTTGAGGATTTTTTTGCTTTAACGCCCTATAAGAATCTCACTGTTCAGTGGTTTCACCAGCCTTGAGGAATGTTATTGTTGAAAATAGAATATCTTGCATAAAATTAATGAAACAAAAGCACCTTACATAAAATTGCTGAAGCACATCCAAACATTTTAATTTCTGTATTTAATTTCTATATCAGCAGGATTTAAAACTATTTTTCAAATTTATTCAGGTCTACAAGTGTTCGTTTAGAGAAGATAGCGAAAGAGCTCGACGAAGAGGTAAGGCCATAGATTTCTTACTCTTAACATTTGTGTGTGATTTTCCCTTCGATAACAGCAAATTGCTTTTGAGTAGCTGTATATTTTATAGCAAATAACACCAGTTGATTTGGTATTCACAAGCATGAAATCATTGTCACTGCTAAAATATTTTCATTATGATTTCTGTACTGTAACTGCAGCCTTCTTTACAGAACTAGTTTTTCACAATACTTTTAAGTTAGCAGACAGCATGACACAAATATCCCATACTGATTTTAAAAACAGAAGATGTGAGAGTAGTGTATCCAAAGGAGGAAGGCCATGCTTTGCATTGTTTGGTGTTAGTAAATAAGGACACTACTTCTTGCCCAGCTTTGCACATTTCTTCTACAAATTGGGATGTGGCTGTGTACAATTTAATGTATGGCTCATGCAGGTGCATATCAAGACCTTACCTTTACATGTATGTTTCTCTGCTCCCAGAGTGACTGCTTAGGCAGGTCTACCAGGTTTGTCAAATCCAGATGATCAAACAGTATTTAAATTGCCAAGCTCCTGGCCATAGACATCCTGGGCTGGATTTTACCACGTGTTCTGATATGTTGTATTTGCAGCAGGCAGATAGACTGGCTTCCTCCATTACAGACTAAACTGAGTGCATGAGCTGTGTTTTTATCGTATAAGAATACCACTACTATGTGTATAATTAGTGGTGTATTTTTTTAAATATATCCAGATAACTTCAAGGAAGAATGTAGAGTCTGCAGTCAGGCAGTTAGAGAGAGAGAAGGCTCTTCTTCAGCATAAGAATACAGAATACCAGAGGAAAGCAGAGCATGAAGCAGATAAGAAACGCAATTTGGAAAATGAGGGTACGTTGAACCATGCTTGAAGGTTCCATTTTGATGTGGGTTTTTAATACTTAAAATAAATGAATTATAGTTCCAGTTGAAACATTTTCTTTATGGTGATTAACAATGTTGAATTGTTTTTGTTGCAGTTAACAGTTTGAAAGACCAACTTGAAGATTTAAAAAAGAGAAATCAGAACTCTCAAATATCCAATGAAAAAATCAACCAACTACAAAGACAGGTATGCCAACTGTATACACATGTATTTTAAAATAATCACTGCTTGAAGTACAGTGGAGAAATGTGAAATGTGTAATTGGGTTTTAAAAGCTATTCTTTCTCATTAAGTTTTGGTGTTCAAAAGTAATCATAAAATATAATTCTTACTTCTTTAATCCATAAAAGCTAGTATTCAGTAGTAGAAGTAGTGGGGTTTATATTTTAATTGTTTCTGAAGTATGTTTTTATCAATCTTAGTTGGATGAAGCCAATTCTTTGCTGCGGTCAGAGTCTGATACTGCAGCCAGGTTAAGGAAGAACCAGACAGAAAGCACAAAGCAAATCCAGCAGCTGGAAATTAATAATAGAGAGCTACAAGATAAGAACTGCCTGCTAGAGAATGCAAAACTCAAACTGGAGAAGGAGTATCTCAATCTTCAGTCAGCTCTAGAATCAGAAAGGAGAGATCGAAGTCATGGATCAGAAATTATCAGTGATTTACAAGGTATTTCTGCAAATCTTCTGAAGTTAAGATTGCTTCTTGTTTCTGGTTAGGTGGTATTATTAGAGTTTCAGACTGTTACTTGGGAAGTGTGTTGTTTTATAAAACATTGCATAATGTGAACTGCATTTAAGAAAAAATGTGTGGTAACATCTATAAAATATTATTCTGACTTTTAGAATCACCCCAAAGGAGACATTCTTAATAGTCAAAATTAGAAGTTGTTGCATTTCAAAAATGTTATCTCTAAATAGATAAAATACAGTCTTGTTTTCACACACTGACCAGCCTCATTGATATTTTGGTAATTTTTAGGTCGAATATCTAGCCTCGAAGAAGAAGTGAAAAATGGAAAGAGTGCATTAGCCAAACTGGAAATGGAGAAAAGACAATTGCAGGAAAAGCTCACAGATTTAGAAAAGGTGACAGCACTGCTAAATTAATATTGGTGTTACATTCTTATGGAATTTTTGAACTTGTACATTTATTACTTGACACATTGCAACCAAACCTATACAAAAAATAAGCCTTGTTTTCAGCCTTTTTAAATTTTATTTTCCATTTTGAGAAGTGGGGAAAAAAAGACAGCATTTCCCATACAATCATGATACATTTTACTTCTGAAGTACTTAGTACCTAATTATGTACTCCAGTGTGTGCCTTAACAGTACAGTAGCTACATTTCATTTAATGTGTGGAGTTTTTCCAAAATCATTATTGTCAAAAATAAAAGAGCCTCTGCTAATAGGATTTTTTTTTTAACAACTTTGTTATTGAAACAAAAGGCTTGAAAACTTTCTTCAATAAACTTAATCTTTGAGCCTCTCTTACTACAGAATGCTGGTTGTTAAGGCAGTAATTCTGTAATTGGTTGCAACTGGGGATGTCATTGTACATTTTTAGAGAACTTTGGCATTCACAAAAAAAAAATTTATGGAAGTGAGTTCTCGGTCCGTTCCTTAGCACGAGCTCTCTGTTCTACTCCAAGCATCCTTCCAGTGTTACTATTGTTCAAACTGTGCCACTAACCTGATGTATTTAATATTTTATTTCAATGTTATTTTTTCTTTAACAGGAAAAGAGCAACATGGAAATAGATATGACATATAAATTTAAAGTTATGCAGCAGAACCTTGAACAAGAAGAAGCTGAACATAAAGCCACAAAAGCACGATTAGCAGACAAAAATAAGATCTATGAGTCTATTGAGGAAGCAAAATCTGAAGCTATGAAAGGTATGTATTTGATATCATAGTTGGACTTAGGTGTGAATTATACAAAGTGAATAATACAGTCTTTTGCTGTGCATATTCTGGTGTATCTCATGACAACTGAAATATTTTGAAGATAGGTATAATTACCAAAAAATCCAGAAGATGGCTCTTACTTTTGAATTAAATGGCTTAAGTTTATTGCAGCTAATTAAAAAGCTACCTACACATCATGTCCTTTCAATTGCAGAGCATTCCCAAAAATTTTGAGCATGCAGATCTTCAAAAGAAGTGAAAATTATTCAGAAATAATGCCTGAGTCACTTCACATATCAGGTTCCCAAGCAGCTTCAGCTCTTTGATTATATATTATCACAGTCAGAGCACAGTAGATTTAAATGTTTTATTTTTAAAATACCACCTTTTTCGTTCATCTCAGAGGTGTTGCAGATGAACTGAAAGTTATCTAGAAGCTCAAAAGTAGGAAATAGTTCTGTCAGAAATGCTTGAAGATGCATCCTCTGGGTATGTATCTACTGTGAAAATTTTAATTAATCACTTTAAAGTAGTCTTTCTCTTCAGTTTTAAAGGGAGAAACGTGTGGCTTATTGTTAGTACAGGGTAAACATCCTCTTTCCTTTGGCCTCCAAAATCTGCTGGTTTGCACTTCACTAATGTCTTACATATTTTACTCCACAGAAATGGAAAAGAAACTTCTGGAAGAGAGAGCTTTAAAGCAGAAAGTAGAAAATCGGCTGTTGGAAGCTGAGAAGCAGCGCTCCATGTTGGACTGTGATCTCAAACAATCGCAACAGAAAATAAACGAGCTCCTTCGGCAAAAGGATATACTCAGTGAGGATGTAAGGAGCACTGACAAAAGGAGTCTTGAGTCCAACCTCATTTTCAATTTCCTAGTATTTTTCCTGTTACAGCTGTATTTAGGAATACTTGTGAATGAAAATGGCAACAATGTTTTCCTTCTCTGCCTTCCAACTTTAAAAAGTCTGTTTCGTGGAATGTGGTGTCATGTTTCTGAAATATTTCAGAATTATTAATGTTAAAAGATTTGTCTTCCATAGCAGTAAATGCTGTGAGATTGACATGGAAAAACAAGGTAATTTAATGTGTGCTAATGCCTTTATTCAGGAAGCAGCTTTGATTTACCAGAAAGATGTAAAGGAAGTCAATTAGAGACTGTTTAAATGTTGTTTTCCTGTGTAGATCTGTAAAATTCACAGGTTTCTCCTTCTTTTTCAGGTAAAAAACTTGACATTAAAAATAGAGCAAGAAACACAAAAGCGCTGTCTCACTCAAAATGACCTCAAGATGCAAACACAGCAGGTCAACACCTTGAAAATGTCGGAAAAGCAGTTAAAACAGGAGAACAATCACCTTCAGGAAATCAAATTAAGTCTGGAAAAACAAAACAACGAACTCCGCAAGTATGCCAGTTGTTCTATATGTTTTAGTCATGTTACTGATTTGAAACATTTTCAGAACAAAAGTTGAGAGCAAAATTAATTTTAAAACTTGCCACAAAGAATATGCTATTCCACAGTGAAAAAGTTAATTGTTCTTTAAAATAATTTACAGTGACTCTAATTGAGATTTACTGTAGTGATTCAGCAATGTATAGGTTTGTATTAAAATATGTTTGTTATCCTGAAAATCTTAGAAACACAGCTTAAATATGACTCTGAATACTTCAGAGAAAGACTTATTTAACTAAAGGTCTAGGTACTTTTTTTTAATGATGTAGGACTTCAGCGAAGAGGAAAGTTACTGGAATTACTAGTCTAGGAGAGCTTATCAGAGTTGGAAATGAATACTGCTGCACAGCTACAAAGCGTAACCATTGGCAATATCTAGTACTGCAGATCTTTAAACACATCTGTTGGACCTTCACATAGGAGTGTCAGTAGTTCTTCAAGGTCTTACAAGTAGCATTTTCACCTGATAGTAAGTAAGGAAAGAAACTTTTTTTTTTTTTTTTTTTACATAAAGGACTTTTTGTGAATGCAAAGACCAGATTACCTCATGTATCAATCCTAATCCTTCATGACTTCGGATGTCTTGTCACCCTGTGCTTTTCCTTTCTGTCAGCAAGATGCAGTTAGTCATGTAAAAAGGTGGCCATAATGTGGAACACTGGCAGAAGTCTTTTCTGCTACATTTCTGTTGTTACACAACTGACCGTTGTTTAAATAACAGATGAATTCAAGAAAATATGCATGCCAAGGAATACAGACATTCACAGACTGTGCTCTAGCAAACAAGAGACCCAAAACAACCAGTCAGATCAGTGACATTTTACATAGAAATGAGATTCTGTTGGTAGTGTTTATCAGTGTCTCTTACTGGTTAAACTTTGTGACACTGTTGTAGTTAGTGTGTTAGCAGTATTAAACTGACTTTTTATGTTATTACTGCAGTATTCTCAGCTGTACAAGTGAAAAAGAGAGCTGGTACCCAGAGAAAGCTTCAAATTTAATACCTGATGATACTTAAGTCAAGAAATTGCTGGAGATCTCAAGAGTGTGAATGCTGTCTTTTCTGTTTACTGCTTTGGAATATCTTCCTATCTCTAAAGCATGTTCTTCCTTTCTAGGGAACGTCAAGATGCAGATGGACAAATGAAAGAGCTTCAAGACCAGCTCGAAGCTGAACAGTATTTCTCAGTATGTTTTATGCTGCTTTATTTTTATATTAATCTGTTTACTGAGTATGTTAGCTTTTCTTCTTTCCCCTCAGCCATCAGATATTTCACCTCTCTAAGCCAAAGCTACTTGTTTTTTTTGTGCCTGTCTTCAGTGTTATCTGCTGCCTTGATCTTGATCACTGAGCAGCACAAAAGAGTTTATGCTGAGAAATGTCCCAGCTTTGTAGGGACGTTCAGAGGGAGGAGTCAAGCAGCTTATTTTTCCACAGTGTGAATAACTTTCTGCATGTTTTAAGCCTTTCACTTTCAGCACCTCTTCCATGCTGTATGGTAGAGAAGAGTTGTATTCTCACATGATGTGACAAACATGTGCATCTATGGCTCAGAAGGAAATTTTGTATTTGCAACCAAACTTGGTAGTGATCTGTTGGGAGTTTTTCATTTATTGTGGTAAGGTGCACCAGAATAAATAGGTAGCATACTTAAAAATTATCACTGGCATGTGGACATTAATTTTTATTAACAGTGCACAGCCAGTGGCACTGCAGGAGATGCCAAAAGGATTGTTTCAATATTAATGGAAAATTAAGATTTCCTTGTGGATTTAGGTCAATGAGGAGAAGGCCCATCTAAAGTTTTATAAATGAAAATGTTGCACACATTAAAGGAAAGAAAGGGAGAATTGATGTTAGTTGGCTGCTGTAGGTGGGCCAGAGAGAGACAATGTGTTTGAAATGCCTGCAGTAAGTAACACTCAGAGTTGTCTGTCACTTCATGTGTAGTAAGTCATTTGAATGGACAGAGCAATATAATGTTTCTTTCATTTTCTTCAGAGTTCTAGATTTATACTGATTCCATGAAATTTTGAATTTCAAATGATTTTCTAACTGGTGTTTGTCTTATTCCTGTCTTTGTTCTTTAACTATCATGTTGGTTTCATGGATTTATATGATTAGAATCTAAACTCCAAATACCTAATTACATCTGAAAAAGATTTTGAATAGTAGAGAAAAATAAATTAATTATTTTCTCTGTTTCTGGTACTTCTGAATTTGTACGAAATAGTGATTTTCACATTTAGAGTATCTTTAACACTACGTATGCAAACACAGAAAATGCATATCATACACCTACCCATTCACAAAAACACAAGTTAAAAAAGAAACAACAACAAAGTAAAATAACCAAAGCACATTTGTGAATGATGATGACATTTATCTAAATATAAGTTTAGAGACAGCATTGTACAATTATACTCCCATTAGTGACATTAAGGAACTGCATATCATATCAACGTGTAATTTTTGTGGACCTTTAAGAGTATAGAAATCACATAATTTTCTTTCTGACTTTAAATTCTAGACTCTCTATAAGACACAAGTTCGAGAGCTTAAAGAAGAATGTGAGGAAAAGACCAAAATTTGTAAAGAAATGCAGCAAAAGATACAAGAGTTACAGGATGAAAGGTAGGCTTTGCTAGTTGGACCACTAATACATAAAAGATCAGGGTGGCTTTTTGTTGCTTTCTTTCCTCTCCTCCCTAACCTACCCATTTTAAAGTTAAAAGTACATATCAATAATTTGCAGAGATTCCTTGGCTGCTCAGCTAGAGATTACTTTGACAAAAGCAGATTCAGAACAACTTGCCCGTTCCATTGCTGAAGAACAGTACTCTGATTTGGAAAAAGAGAAGATTATGAAAGAGCTGGAGATTAAAGAGATGATGGCAAGGCATAAACAGGAACTTACTGAGAAAGATGCCACCATAGCCTCGGTGAGTTACATGACCTGTAATTTTGGTAGAGGTTGTACATGAGTTTAATTTGCAGTTTGAGTTATCCATTGCTCTTTAGCAGATTCAGAGATACACAAGTATATCTAATGTTTTAAAAATATTTATTTCTTATGATTGAAATTCAATAATTTCTTACTGTGTTTCTTTCATGCATTTCTCTGACCATTCTTTCTTCTGTGCCTCTACCCCTCTTACAGCAAGTCCCCTTACCCTTATCCTGGGCTCACTGCAGCATTTCCTTCTGTCCTGTAATGCTTCACTTGCCAAATGAGTTTTGTCACATGGTCACATGTCCTTTTCTTTTTTTTTTAGTTGGAGGAAGCAAATAGGACACTAACTAGTGATGTGGCTAACCTTGCTAATGAGAAAGAAGAACTAAACAATAAACTGAAGGAAGCACAAGAACGTACGTAATCTCTGAACAAAATGTGATTTAAATTGAAACTTGGTTTGTTCTTTAATAGTGCTATATTTGTGTGTAATGAGTTTTCATAGATTTTCTTTTAATTACCTTGCTACAGAAATTACAAAGCTAAAAGAAGAAGAAGCAAATGTAGGAAATATTAAAGCACAATTTGAGAAACAGCTGTTGAATGAAAGAACATTAAAAACCCAGGTAAGCAGATATATTCAAATGCACGTAGACACATGTATCAAATAATTTTTAGTAGAATACTTTCCATTATAAACTATTGATATGTGCTAGTAATGCTTTCTTTGTTTTTGCTCCGAAAGAAAATACATTTGTTTTATTCTTCCTTCTTCTAAGCAGACTTTCAGTGTAGTGAAACTGGATCCTTATGATTTGTAATAGAGGAACTTCTAATCCAGATATATTCCACCAGCAAAAGTCATCAAATGATTTGATATGTTGCTGGTTTCAGTCTTGGTTAATATGTCTCTACAAGTTCTATAAAGTACATTTCTGATTTTAATCTAGATTGTTTTTTAGAACAAGTGGCATTGTAATACAAAGACATATTTTGGGTCTAGCTAGTGAAAATGGAAGGGATTATTTAAATGAGTGAAAGTGCTAACACAGCTAATGCTTGCTTCAAGTAAAAATGGCATCATTACCTTTTATATTTTGTGTAATATGTTGAATTAAAGCAAGCTTGTAGCACTGGCTTGCAGAGGTCTTAGTCTGTAGTTAGAAATTCCAGGTTATAGACAGGGAGAAGACTTTATTTCTTCACAACATAACTCTGGGTATTTATTAGTGTGGTTTTTGTCACTTTTTTTCTTTCCCATGGGAAGGCTGTGAATAAATTGGCTGAAATCATGAATCGGAAAGGTCCAGTCAAACGTGGAGCTGACACTGATGTACGGCGGAAGGAGAAGGAAAATAGGAAGCTGCATATGGAACTGAAGTCTGAACGAGAAAAGTTAACCCAGATGATGATCAAATATCAGAAGGAAATAAATGAAATGCAGGCAGTAAGATCCTTTTGTAAATATAAACATTGCAGTCTATATTCGGTAGAATACAGACTTTAAGGCAGCATATCCAGTCTATTTCTGAATTTCACCAACCAGAAGAAATACACAGAATGTATTTTGAGATTGGCTACAAAATCTGCATAATTTTCTACAAGTAACCAAACACTGTGATAATAGGAAATCTTGCAATTTATCCCTGCAGCAAATAGCAGAAGAGAGTCAGATACGAATTGAACTGCAGATGACTCTGGACAGCAAAGACAGTGACATTGAACAGCTTCGTTCCCAGCTGCAGTCACTGCACATTGGGCTGGACAACAGTAGCATAGGCAGTGGACCTGGAGAGGCTGAAGCAGATGATGGATTCCCTGGTATGTTAATTTTATTAATATTTCTGCATTACTGAGTTTATACCAGTGTTTTTCCATAGAAACTGGACTGTTAAATTGATGGCTTGATGATTCTGTGATTTTCATCTTCATCTATTTCTACCATCTTATCGATCCTTTGATAGTGATCACTTGTTCACCTGCTAACTAAATCTGTCTGTTGTAATACTTCACCTTTCATTTATTTAAAGATTTTTTTCAAATTCTATTGTGCCCTATTAGAACTTAATATTTTTTTCACTTTACTTTTGCAGTTACTTAGCAATTACTGTGTGTATGTGATGAAATGTAAAACTAATACTCTCTTAGAGATTCTATTTTGACTTCTTTTCTACTTTTCCTCCCTTATGCTTTATGTTCAGTCCATATCACTCAATCCCACACTATGGAATCCATGTCCTTTACCTATCAGCACTCTTCCACCTCTGTCAGTATTGCCACTAAGCCTTCCAGTTCTCGCATGCTTCTTGATTCCGATTCTGACTCAGAGGAAGAACCTTTGTCTTGTTCCCACAGCCCTACAGAAGTTGATAGCACAGGTGACATCCCTGAGAACTGTTTGGTTTTGTTCTTATTGTGTCATTTTCTCTGGTTCAGAACTAACACTATTAATACATAATTTAAGAAACATAAACCAAATCTGGCAGATAACAAGATAACACGCTGCAGTGGCAGTAAACATTGCCATCAAAGACATGAGAAAGTTTGCATGAACAAATAACTGACCTGTTTTCTCTAAGTGTTTGCAAATGCTTGCTGACTGTTATAAACCCACCATTTTTATTGAAGCATTGAATAAATGACCCTTATGGCTTGTTTTCAAGATAGCCTCAAACAGTATCTGCAGCTTTCTGTATGACCCTAAAGTACTGGATACCAAAAAGTCAAATCTTTGTGTTTAAGTGAAGCATGGAAACATCGAACTCCTCATATCTAAGCATACATGATTTTCTTGTAGAAATTAATTGTTCTGAGTATTACATTGTTTTGCCTTAAAGGTGTATTATGAGTGCTAAAGCCCTGTTTTACTAATTCTGTATTCATTTTATATGACTACACATACACTCTTTTCACAAAGCTTCTGTTTAGTGTTAATGTTAGAGGTGGGTTCCTTATTGCAATCAAATTTCTGTATTTCACATGAGGTTCCTTTAAAGTGTGAATACCTTTCCACTGAAGGTAGAACCTCTTTTGGTATTTTGACATCACTTCATCAAACTAAAGTAAAGAATAATGCATTTCCTCTGTTTTCTTCATTCTCTGGTTTCTGCTTTGAAGCTTTTAAAGAAAGAAAACCTACATACATACACATTTTTTCCTTGTTAACTCCTCTTGTGATATGTGCATGGATTTGCTTTGTTCTAAAGTAAAAATCATAGCTAAGCTGGGATTTTTTTGCTGACATAATTACAAAAGATTTGAGGTAGTATAGTGTCTTCTGTTCTATTCTGCCCTTTTTCTGATCTGTTAGTATTGAATGGATACCAGAAGTGAAGAAGTCTAATCAGAAGCTCTCATTTTGTCTAATTTAAACTGTATTACAGGTTACAGAGAAAAATAGGAAAGTCATATTTTAGGAGATAGGATAAACATGCATTTTTTTTTTGCCCATGTGCTTCCTAGATATGGGATAGACTATTTTTTGCATCAACATTATACTTACTACACTTTCTATAAGGTATAGTTGAAAGGAACCATATAAGGTGGCAGGTATGAGGCAAAACACGTTACAGAAGTTTCATGTATTTGATATGTGTATTAAAATAGGTCACCAACAGCATTGAAATGTGTGTGTCAAACAACAGCTGAGCTCTCAATACTCTTGATAAATCAAATCTGACGAATGTGCCAGTGAAATATAAAATACTCCAAGTGTGTGAAAGGGCAGTAGTTGAATCCAGACAAGCCTAAGGATTAGCCAAAAATTACTTATTTTGGATTAGAAAGCCTAGGAGATACAGGCAGAATTAGAGAAAAGAAAAATTTACAGACCAAAAAGTATGAATTAGAATATTAAACTGACATTTTCTCCAGCATATAGGCTATATAGGTTATTTGTGGTGGTAATTTGCCTTTTTTTGGTCTTGGATTTGATGTTGTGTGGTCTGTACTAATATCTTTAGGTGATGTTGTAATGGTAAAGGTCAAGGTCAATAAGACATAAGATTTTAAGACTTGAAAAAAATTACTAAAGGGAATGTGTGTTCTATAATTGCAAGTTTGTTCTTCCCCCTCCTCCTCTACTACTTCGTGATTGCATTGCTGGTTATTGGCTGTATTCAGGGGTACATTATTTAATGTATTCCTGAACATTTACCATGATAAACTTCACAAGATCTCATACTGTTAAATAGTTCATCTTCTCATGTTTGCTCTCTTGCTTTATTATTGATGTTCAATAACTTTTAAAATGCACACAAAAAAAGTAGTCTCAAAAATAATGTTTTGTGTATTCTTTAATGCATGTCTCTATTACAGAATCAAGACTGGAAGGCTGGTTATCAATGCCTGTTAGAAATAACACTAAAAAATTTGGATGGGTTAAAAAGGTAAGAAAACCAGATTTATGTGTTTGTTTCATGCATTGTCTCAACTTTAAACTTACTGTAGGTTTTCAACACTTGTGTTTTTCTTTGATATGTGTTATCTCATTACTTAAATGTATAAAATATGTTAGCTGGCATAGCTACATCTGAGAGGAGCAGCTTAAGACAATTGCAGTAGTTTAAGACACCTCTTTGTATAGCCAGAGGTGAGAACATTCATGATCTTCAAATATTTATACATGCCATAAGCATTCCCAGCAGTATTATATAGCTGGAATTAGGCAGAGTCTAGAAACAGGTGCTCTTGACAATTTCTTTATTTAGGAGATAAGTCTGAAACCTACTTCTGCCTTGTGCAGCCTTCATTTGTTCACTGCTTCTCAGTAGCCTCTTTGATGAGTGTTTGTCCAAAATGTAACATACACAATTTCATACAAATTTCCTTACTGCTGTCATACAGATAATTCTGGGCAAAACTGTAGAAATAGGACATTTTTTAGGTAATTAGCTTTTTAGTGGTCATTGCTAGCTATTCTGGTGATCTTTAAATAGTGATTTTTTTAAGTATGATCCCTGTTAGTTGTGATGTGCACGCATAAAATAGGCAGAGGATGACAGTTACTCTCTCTAGCAGTCCAAGTGAAAATTAAATCAATAAAATAGAAAGCAAAAGCTTATGTCCTACTTTCTTCCAGACTTTCATTTTTGTTTCTTCATCAATATTTAAATATGCTTAAAAATCAGTCAGTCTGATAATATAACTTGATTTATCAAGTAATCAGAATTTTGTTTGTTATGCAATGAATTCCTTGGCATGGACTTAAATTGTCACTTAGGTACCATTTAATTAAATTACAGAAATATATTGTTACAATATATGTTGTAGCATATTTTTTGTAGCATATAATTGTTGTGACATATTTGACATCTGTGATGAACTGGATTAAAACATGTTTTATTCTTTTGTCTCCTAACAGTATGTAATTGTAAGCAGCAAAAAGATCCTGTTCTATGACAGTGAACAAGACAAGGAACAATCTAACCCCCATATGGTATTGGATATAGAGTAAGTATTGCCATTGACATTCCATCTTCTAATTTGTAGGTGAACTCTGTTGGAAAGACCTGTGACCAAAGGGCCTTTTGAGGTCCAGTCTGGGAACACAACACCACTTGGGGACATGACTTTTTAAAATCTGAGCTATACAGCTGGACCCTTGGGTGCCCACTGTGGCAAAGAGTGGGGTTTGCTGTGGGCATTGATGCAGGAGGAGCAGTGTGGTGCTCATGCTGATCCAGGGAGCTGCACTTGAGCCCTGGTGTAACTGAACTGCCCCCACTAGCTCAGCTAGACTTTCCTCACACACACTTGGGAGCAAAGCATGTAAAGAAAACTGTAGCAGAGCAGATATCATTTTCAGTATTTGTGTATTTTCTTTTACAACATGACCTTACAGATGGGTTATATAGTTAATTAATTTTCTTAATAAAAGCAGAATGTGTCTATTCAGAGCATGGGGATGGGATTGTGACAGAAAGGTGCCAGCAGCCATTAAAGTCAGATGATGATGGTTTCCCAGTGCTTTTGCAAATATAGCTCTGTGACTTCTCATTTAGGGTTTTTGAGAGTTCATGTGCAGGGTTGAAAGATATGGCTTTACCAAGTGATTAGAAATTTGTACAAATTTGACAAATCTTTAATGGCTTTAAGTCTTAATGTGGTATGTTGTATTCTAAGCTAATCTGTCACATTTATCATTGTGGTAACATTAATTTTTGTCCTTATTGAAACAATTTCCTATAGCAAACTCTTCCACGTCCGACCAGTCACTCAGACTGATGTGTACAGAGCAGATTCCAAGGAAATTCCTAGGATATTCCAGGTATTCATTAATAAATTAATGTTTCTAGTGTAACAGCCATGGCATTTCAGACATTGTGAAAAACATTGTCTAATGGAATATTTACTAAAAAACCATTGAAAAATCATTCCTAGTGTACTTCTTCAATCTTTGTACTTAGATAATGACTCTGAGTTTATATTTGTCATCTAGGAGTACTGAGATTATTTTGCTTTCATTCTAGATCCTATATGCTAATGAAGGAGAGAGCAAAAAGGAACAGGAATTTCCTGTGGAGCCCATGGGAGAGAAGTCAAATTACATTTGCCACAAAGGACATGAGTTTATACCTACTCTTTACCACTTCCCAACCAATTGTGAAGCTTGCATGAAGCCACTGTGGCACATGTTTAAACCTCCTCCTGCTCTGGAATGTCGCCGCTGCCATATCAAATGTCACAAAGATCACATGGATAAAAAAGAAGAGATTATAGCACCTTGCAAAGGTAAATAGCAAGTATTTGAATATACAGATAGTGCTGGATTCATAAGGCATCCTAATAGAGGATTCTAGTAATGGTCTGACACCAACTAAGCATAAAGGTTGCTTTGTCTTGTATTAGTAGGTGGCCATCAGCCCCTTTCCAGTGGTGTCTCCATGAGGGTCATTCTGCTTTGAGTTCATGGCATGTGGCTGTGGTGTGCATGTACCTGTTGTGTTGTTACCCTCGTGCAGCAGAGCGTGGTGGTTGTAAGGTGTTCACATTGTGTCTTGTGCTCTTTGCTGTAGAAAACAACAGGGCTGTGGAAGGGGTTACATTTGGTGAAGGTTGCTACTTGTGGCTCAACCTTACATAATTTCTTAGTCTCAGTCACTCCTCTTTGTGTTACTCATGTTTTCTTCCAGGTGAATGTGTGTCTTCCACAGTACTAAGTTGTTACTCCCTAAATATAAGGAGGAGGCACTGTCAGCAGCCAGGAAACCTGCTGGTTCATTTTGCTTTTGACCTCTCTGCTGATTTCTCTGCGTCGAGTATAAGAGTATGCTAAGCAGACAGCTAATTTTTGATGTGGGGCCATGTTTAGAATAATAACAATATTCATTTTTGTTTTTTAAATCTTATTACAGTGTACTATGATATTTCTACGGCAAAGAATCTACTACTGTTAGCAAATTCTACAGAAGAACAGCAGAAATGGGTGAGCCGACTGGTGAAAAAGATACCCAAGAAGCCTCCAGCACCAGACCCCTTTGCTCGATCTTCTCCCAGAACTTCCATGAAGGTACAGCCAAACCAATCCATCAGACGACCAAGTCGACAGCTTCCTCCAAACAAACCAAGGTGACACAAGAGCTGCTATTTAATTTATTGTTCTCATGTTTTACTGCAGTTGGCTTGAATTCCTTATTCAGGGTAGAAGGACTCATGCTAATGTCTCATAATTCCTAAAAGAATAGTCTTATCAGATTCTTTTGATCTGGTAAAAATTGTCCATAATAATCAGTAATTTACTACCAGATCACTTCTAAGGAGCAGAATCCTATGCACTGTGCTGTGGAAGTTGATGGTATTCTGCAGGTAGCATTTATATGATTGTACAGTGCAGAGTTTCTGGGTTTTTTTCCAGTTTGCTTTTTTCATCACCTGCAGTACTAGCTTATATTTGCTTCTGTCAGTTCCCAGTTCACAGGCTGGCAGCCTGTGAAAAGGTTGGTCTGACTTACTTCGTTCATTGCAGTATTCCAGTTTAGCAAAGGCATTTTTCGCCAGAGAGGTAATTGGGCACTGCCTAGACAGGATTGTTGTCCTTTCTTCTGTGACCAGACTGGCACCAGTATCTCAGCTGGTTGGGTGAGACCTGGGCTGGGTGAGTGACCAGAGTTACAGTGGAGAATACAGGGAAGCTGTGATGCTGCCATTACCACAAAACATCCTTATGCTATGAAGAGTTAGATCTTACACAGATACTGGTATTTTAATGAGCGGAAATGCATAGTGAAAGGATTTAGAGTAATTTAATTTCACTTCCTTCCCAAACTTCATATAGTGTAATTTTTGGCAGTTTAATTTATATATTTAAAAGAGGGTTTCTTTGTGCAAAACTAACCAAAATCTCAGTGACAGGACTGAAGCATGAATCAAGGAAACATCCATGACAGTCTGGGGGACAAGTAGATTACTTTTCTTCTGCATACTGTTTACAGTCTAACTTAATGGTGTTACTGTGTTTCTTGCTGTTAACATATATAAGGGTATATTATAAATTCTGATCTTTTTTTCAATAGCTATTCTTAGGTGTTCTGAAAATAATTCATCTCCTTCCAATACCCTTTTTTCAGTCTTGAACTTTTGTACAAAATGCTTTCAGAGCACAGTGTTTACCATTCTATACTGGTGGAAAAAGGAGGAGTATGAATATTTTTGTGTGAAAAGCATGTAATTTTTCAGTTTAAGTTTCCAAGTTAGCCTTGCAAATGTGCCTAACAGATGAAAAGTGTAGTTCTGTGAGGTCATGTCACCTATTACCTGATTAATGCAGCTCTGTCAAACCAGTGGAAATTTGTATGGATTTAAACACCTTTAATTAGAAACCACATACTCATAAATAACTAATTGCTATGGCAAATTTATATCTCAGTGTTGCTTCTATGAGGCTTTTATGCAAGGCCTTACCATGTGAAATAATTAATTCTCCTTTATGAACTTTATTAAGAGTGAAGATGTAGTTGCCAGTTCAATCTAGGGACTGAGCAGTGGGTCTTGGCAGCCAGGCAGGCTCTAGTACTGCTGAGGACAAGAGGAGCACAGCTGGATGGCTGAGGGGAGAGATTATAACCCTCTGTTCACTCCACAGTCTGCAGCACAACACTGCCTCCACCTCTGAGCCCCCAGATTCCAGCCAGACATCAGCACACTGGGGAAGGACCAAGCAGAGAGCACCAGGATGTTCAGAGCAGATGCCTGTGCGAGCTGGGCTTGTTCAGCCCAGATGATGGGCATGTCCAGGGGCTCCCAGAGCAGCCTGCCCCAGCCTGTGGGGAGGATATCCAAGAGACAGAGCCAGGGTCATCAGTGCTACATGGTGGCAGGCTGAGAAACAAGGGGCTCAGTTGAACCAGGAGACACTCCAGTTGGATAGAAAGAAGAGCCAATGCAGAGAGGGAGGCTGGACAGGCTCCATGCCCGGAGGCTCTCAGCAACTGACAGGACACCTTTAGCATCCTGAGCTGGCCTTGTATCTGACCCTGCTTTGAGCAGGAGGTTGGGCTAGAAACTTTCTGACATCCCTTCCAAGCTGCCTTGTCCTAAAAATGTTGTCACTGCTAAGAATTTCACACAATGATGGTTTCTTCAAGGTTTTCATGGCTGTTCCTCTTTGTGAGTATTTAAGAAAGGGAAAACCAGTTTTTCATAGAGACTATATAATTTCTGCTTATCCATTTGGTTGGATCATGCCAAATGGATAATTCCAAATTGAAAATAAGCCAACTTTAATGTATTTTACTTCCTAATAAATTGTTTAAGTGTAATAGCCATAGTTCATGTAAAAAATTAGTACTGAGCCTTTTCAGGGCTATATCACATTTAAAGGTTTAAATAGTTTAAAGCCTGAAAGTCCAAATTCCCCTGAAACCCATTTTGTTTAAGATGTGTGATTAACTGTATTAAACAATGTAACATGTTTATATTGATGCTCTCTTAGGGTAAGGTCTCCATGCCTGCATCCCATGCTTGGCATACAACCTTAATTAGGATCCTTCCAGCTCACTGGAGAGATGACTAGGCTGGATTTCCTTTGTTGTAGCTGTAGCAGTTGGAAAGTTAGTACTTAAGATATTACAACAGAAAGAGATGAGTGCTTCTAGACAATGATTCACCCCATCCCAAAATAAATGCCTCAGATAAGTAAAATGACTCATTTGCTGACAGGGTTTGCCTTGCATGCCTTCTTTGTTCTACAGTGACCATACAAGGAGCACAGACAGGGAGGCCTAGACAACAAGTTGATATATCCACTTTTTGGCATTGCTTAACTTTAAATAATGAGCTACAGAATAGCTGTATAGTGTAATCACCCTGTATTTGGGATACAGTAAAATCCTGCTATGTTTGTTTGTACATTCAAATGAAGCTGAATTTTATTTTATTCTATCTTATTCAATGTTCTTTTCAGCACCCAAAATCACTTGATTTTATTGGAAAAATTGTTAGGTTTGCATTACTGTCTAGAAGGGAATAGCAGGAGGGCATAAAACCACCTCAGTCAACATGAACAGCAACAAAACAGAAAGCAGATAATTTTATAAAAGGTACATGTTGGTCTTTCCTACTGAAATTCTAGGGGAAAAAATCAATATGGTAAGTGTTCTAAATTCAATGGAATAATTTTTTAGATGAATTTGCAATGAATGCAATATTCTTAACTTACCTGAATGCTAACTGAATCTTCATAGTTGTGACAGGCAAAGGAACAAACCCACCTACCTAAAACAGTCTTTTGGTTAAAAAGGTTTAGTGATAGCAAAAGGTACTTTCAAGTCTTTTATAGAAGTGTGACACTCATTAAACATCAAACCCTCCTGTTGCAGATTACTTGATCTGGCATTTAAGGACTGGGATTGGTCCTTTGATGATGTTGATGATATTGATGGTGATGATGATGATGACGATGTTTTTGATTTCTGAAGAAGTATAAGGGGTAAATCTAAATAGAGAGGAATGGATTTGTTTGCCTTTGAATACAGCATGCTATGTTGGATTTTGTTTCTCAAAGCAGAGAAAATACAAGATCTCATTTTAATATTTTAAACAGAAAAATGAGATTCTGTTCATCATATTGAACTTTTAGGGGAGTTATTCTCATTAAAACAAAGTTGTTGCCTTTGTCAGTGTTTTTATTTTTTCTAATTTTAGATCTTTCTTTTTCAAAATTCATGTCTGCCTGCCTGGGAAAAAAAAACCAAACCAAACCTGCTGTTTTCAGGGTCATTGCTCATCTCTAATACTAATACTGCTAACCTCAGCAAGAGGTTATTTGAAGGATAAAACGGAAATGGTAGCAGTTAGATGTTTAGCTGAAATAGGCTTGGTTTTTATACACACTTTTTATTTTTAAGCTTTGAATATAAGCTGACTCGTCTATGGCTAGCAGACATGAAATCACTGGAGTTCTGCATTTTGCTTTTCTACCTCTGTTCTGAAGTGAATTTGACTTGGCTTTCCTTTGCAGTGCTGTGCTTTCTGGGTACCTAACCACGCATTTGAAAACTATGTAAACAAACGGGTTTGCAGCTTCTGTGATGTGGTTTCCTTGACTGCTTTAGAAAGATCTGGCCATTGCAGTGATCTGATTTGTCCCATGGCTTAATTCTGGATGTACTGCAAATAGCTTTACCTATTTTATAGACCTCAGTATCTGATCATTTCACATGTTGATGCAATCTTATATTTACACAGAAAAAACCTAAATGTTAAATGCCTAAGAATTGTTTTGAACAGTATGTGAGATGTGTCTCAGCTGTATAACAGGGGCACTGGGGCTGCTCCTCAGCTGTGTGCTCAGGGAACTGAGGAAGCAGCTCCTGCAGAACTTAACTGGCTTAGTGTTCACAGTAACGAGCATTACGTTAATTAAATATACTGCATCGCTGTGTATTAAAAGCTTACTGATCACTAATCCTTTAGAAGTAACTCTTACACTGTGCATATTGTACTTTACCCTCATGTATTGCAAGGGGGTTTAATGGATTTGGGATTACAATGTCTAAGGATTTTAAGTGTGCTGTACTGAAATAATGTTGCTGTTGGATGCAGAGGAAAGGTGCTTCTCACAAGTACAATGATGAACCCATCTTAATTGAAGACGTTGAAGAAGTATATTTTTGTCAGATTTACATTTGTTGCATTTACTGACCCAACTTCCTGCTTCTTTTTCAGCTAACTGCTTTCCGTGAATGCAGACACAGTCAAGGTGATAATTTTCTTCCTGTTACAGCAAGACTGAAACATATCCCAAAATATATTAAAAATATATATTTTCCTGAGAGATTGTGCTATATATATCAGAGGTTTACATTTTTGCTGCAATATAAATTACTAATCTCTGAGGGTTTTCCTGTATTCTCCCGAGTGACTGATCAGTTGAGGAATGGTTGGTAAATAGTCAAAGGATATGTTAAGTAACCTTTTAAACTCTGTTCCACAAAAGCTTTCTTGGCAAGACACATACACTACATTTCATAAAAGGATCAAGAGGAATGAGTATTGAAATGGAAGAAACTGACTTTTCAGCTTTCGTAATGATGCCACCAGCATGTCTGCAAGTAGAACCAGAGGAAGATCCACCATAGTGATATAGACTGCATCTGTAAGAAGTGACCATTATACTGTGTATATATATTGTACTGTAATACTGCAAGAGGGTTTTAAAAATCTTTCCACTTTATTTTTTTATGCTTATTAATCAGATACCGTTACTTATTGCAGTTGCAACTATGCACTTGTATAAAGCCATAATGTTGAAGTTTATATCATTCATACACATCTATCAGAAGCTGCATGTCAGTGTTCAGCAGCTAGTATAGGTTTGAAGTATATACTAGTTTCAGCTACGTCATCATGTGCAGTCCCCTTTTACCTAATTGCCTTAATTTAATTTTTTTTCAAGTTCTTTTCCCATTCTTTCTATTTAAGGAAAAAGAAAGTTTACCAGCTCTTAGGATGCAGTTTTGCTTTGTGGCAGAAAAAATAGTGCACTATTTTTACACCTAGTAAGTTTATCAGTTTCAACCTATTTTGAATGTATATCAACTGGTTTTAAGGGTGGAGAAGTGTTGTTACAGAAATAATGTCTGAGAGCATGGGATTTACCAGACCATTTGCTTGTGCATGTAACTGCTCATCCAGCCCTTTTTACAAACCTCAATACTAGTTATTGACTTATATTAACCCTCATTAAGTGCTATGAAACTTCATTTTGCCTTGTTTTTGCATACTCTCCTAGATGTGGGGTTTTTTTTATTTCTGGAAAATAAAATATCTGTGACTATTTTTACATTTCGCAACACAATATCCAAGGACTGTCACAAACTTTAAGAAAAGTAAAACATACTGTAGATGTATTTTAAAGTTGTAATCTCGTTCTCTAGCACATAGCTGTAGGCATAGATAAATATTTCAGTAGTGTGTTTTGAGAACTGATAGCTGGGAAGAAAGGGCCTCAGAGGCACTTAATCTGACTTTTTTTTAAACTTGGAGTTGTACAAAAAATATTTATGTGGGCTCATTCATGATGTGTTCATAATTATCCCAGAAAATGCATGTTTTATACAACTACAGTATGTGATGTTAAACATATTGACAGTAAAAAATGTAGTCTCCTATTTGGTCTCTTTATATATATATATAAATATATATATATATATTTAGAATATATATATATATAAAATATTGTGTGGGAGTGCAGTAATTTAAAATATGATCTAACACTTCAATGAAGGAGGACATTTCACTTTAAAATTTTGTTTGTTTGTTTTTGTTTTTTAAAGAGTGTTGAAATGTTTGGAAGGATAGGACCATGTTTTATTTAACACTATCATGAAAGGTGGACTTGGAAACACTGAAATACTGAAAAATTAATAAATATATTTACATTTTGTAACCTCTACTACAGTTCAGCTTAACAAAGCCAGAATGTATTCAGTCTTCTATTTATGCGCTCACAAAGTAAAATGTTGTTTGTGAGTTCTTAAATTCAAAACTAAAACTTTCATATCATTTCTGTTAGATATTATAACCCAGAGCACAGCTACGGTGGTTTTTCCCTGCTTGTTTTGATTTACAGAAGTACGGTATATTTTTAGATAATGCAGATTTGCATAGAGTACAACATTAAAAATGTATACAGTAAGACTGTTTCCATTCACTGAATGCATAAATATTTTATATATATATATAAAAAATGTTACATTGTGGGAAGTTCTATCCTTTTCTGAATTGGAGAATATTATATATATATATATATATTTTTAAATAAACTATTTGAGTAAGGTAAAATAGTTCTTGAACTTGAGAAGCTGGTAATTAATCAAAGTATTTGAATATAAAGATAACTACTGCAGCAGATATGGGAAAGGCAAGAGCTGCTCCAAAGGCAGCCCCGCAAAGCCTGGCTGCGGAGGAAGCGCAGACTCCAAGGGAGCTTTCGGCAGCTCCTCCACTGCTGGGGCTGGATCCTTTGCACTTTGTCTCCCTGGCTTACCCTCATTTACTGTGAATCCACAGGGCCCTGCTCAGCCTGACATTTTAGGAAATGTACTATATTATAGTATTTGCTCGCCACAGTTGATAAATTCCATGCTTGTACAAGTGGTCATTAGCTGTACATACAGCAGGCTGTCCTGAGATGATGTGGAGCAATACAGGCTGAGAGGGAGCACTGGGGGTCCTGTGCTCTGACCTCTGCCTCAGAGCAGAGCTAACTTGGCACAGGTTCCTCAAGACCAGTGGTCTGAGGTGCACAATCCTCGCTTTGCACCCAGGACACAAAGGCAGAGCTGCTCTTCTGTTCTCCCTTATCCTGCTGTGAAATGCAAAGACCTCTTTGATGTTAGTTCCTGGAGATTGTGGTGTTGCCTTATATTCTAATGGTGACCTTTTAATATTTTTGAGAGAAGTGCATATTCATGAGCTAAGGAGCATTTTTCATGAAAGTCACTGATGTTTTAACACTTTCTTTTTGTTACAGGCTTTCCTAAGCAAACATGATGTTTTTATGGCCTGAATGACTTACCTATAGAAAATTCTCTCATTGCAAGTCCTTTTGTCTCACAAGCATAAGCAAGTGGCATAGCCAAGCTGCAGATTAATCTTCTGGAAAAAACAGGAGTCCAACTTGGAGGCAGAAGCACTTGTAGGGAAGTTGCTCCTTAGTTCCTAATCCAAGAGCTCACCAGCACAGAAGGACAGGCAAACCCCACCGGAATTACCTTGTCAGGTCTCAGAAAGGCCTTCCTGCAATGTGATTTCCACTTCTCTTCCTAGTTGTGTGCTGCAATTACCTGCCTTTTGTGGTCCCTGCCAAAGTGCAGCCCCTCCCAGCACTGCCAAGCAATCCAGCACCACATCTGCTTTTAATTAGAGGAAAACTATGGTGGTTCTTGTGCTTCTGAGCACAGATGATGCTGTAACCAAAAACATGACATAGAATCACAGTAGGATGTAGGACTTGGGAACATGCAAGAAGCTTAAGGATCTTAGCAGTGACAGGTGCCAAATTTAAAACATCACTGAAATTTCACTGCAAGTAGCTATATCTCTTACTGCCTCTTAAAAACACTGAGCCTCCTAAACTTTGACAGGCATTCTGTGGCTCTCTGAAGGCAGCAAAGCCAGGAAAGCTGCCACTGAAATTATGTGCTTTTTCTCTTTAGTTTATTTTTAGTTTCTAACGTCAAGTGATCATTAGAAATCTGAGCATTTCTGTTTGTAATCTTACTATGTATTGGTTTCCCATCTAGCTTTGAGAGAATCATCCTTGGAAGAGAATTATATATTTTGGTCCCAAGTGCCTTTACCCATCCTGTGTTTGTGAGGTTGCATTTAGGATGCTGCTATGAAAAGGTGGAATTTATGCGAAAGCAAACTTCTTACCTGTGTTGGTTGCTCTTACAAACCCTTAATCACCTCCTTATTCTGTTTTTGAGGCAGAAGAACAAACAATACAAGGTCCACTTGAGTGAATTGGAGTATTTCAGTCTTCTCCACATTCCTGGATAGTTTGCCTTGTCATTCATGTTAAAATAATGATTAATTTATTTTTTCATGTAATCATATAATATATCAAGTTGGAAGGGACCTGTAAGGATGATCGAAGATGAATCCTCACAGAACTACCTAAAACTAAACCATATGACTAAAAGCTTGATCTAGACACTCCTTGACCTCTGACAGGTTTGGTGCCTTTTTCAGTGCATTAGAGATTTTTACAAATTATCATCTCTGCACATAGTGCACTTTAAATTGAAAACATTATTTCTTGTTTTTAAGTTGATTTTCTGAATCATTTAGGGTTCTATCAGAATCCCAAGGATCATAGGGTTTCCTGCTGCTTTGAAGAATCCCTCATGAGGGTAGGAAGGAGTCTTCTTTTGAATCTCCATAAAAGATATTGATAGAGTGGTTCTGAAACTACAATTTGTGTTCCATGTTGAAGTTTCCTAAAAAGTGGACCGGTGTATATACTCAGACATTCTCATCTGAGAAATTAGACAAGTCTACTGAAATGTGTGTGGCAGAGAAGAACACTCAAAACACATCCAGCCTAGGTCTCCCCAGAAACTACTGCAATGAATGGAAAAGCTGTAGCTGTTCAAACATAGCTCCAGGAAGTGGGGATGTAGAGAAAAGGGATGCTAATTACCAGGTCTTGTTAGTGAAAATTTGAGTTTGAAATCTTTTCCACTTTGTAGACAGGAAGCAGTGTTTTATAAAGGTAAGAAAGCCACATTACTAATTGATACTGCAAGGGTGCAGCCTGGGATTTGACTGCAGCTGCTTTTGCTCCCATAATCTTCAAGAATAATCTGAAGCTGCAAGATTAAAGTGATTTTTCAAAATGAAAGTCATGGTGAAAGGTCACGAAATTTCAGTTTTAAGTGGATGTAGTCCTGATGCCTTAAAGAACTCTGGAAAGACACATTACCCTGAAAAGAAAGGGCCGAGTCCAGTAGTGTCGTGTCCCTGCAGTCCTTACTTGTTGGATAAACTGCACAGAAATGCTTTCACAGCCAAGACAGCTGCATGGGATGCTTCAGTCCTACCATCCCACTTTAAGGTCTAGGTCTTCAGTGTTTGCTCAAAGATGCATGCCTGCTTCTACGCATAGTCTTATATTGTCCCTGTGGGCCTCATGTCACATAGTTCTTGTCATTTGTCATTACTGTTTGGGGTGTTTTTTGCCCAGGACATTCTTGCACCACTTCGTAAACATGGCTATCCAGCAAGAATTACACCAGGCTTGTGAGATTGTGGCCAGTTCTCTTTCCCTTTGGATCACCAACTGCTTAGACTTTGAGCATTAAATTGCCTTCGATATTGGCTACTTTTTAATATCAAGTGAGCAGGTAGCAACTTTTTTTGGAGTTACCCGAGATACTAAATCCCTTAATCTTTTTAAGACTGAAGGAGCTGAGTGCCTCACCATCTGAGCCCTGTTTCATATTGGCTCATCTTGCACAGTCTCTGACCTCAACTGCTCCATTTTCCAGTAGGCACTTGGAGCAGGTCTTGCAGCTAGGTGCAGGTCTGGCCGCAGCTTCAGGACTTGAATCTGCTGGCTGGATCCCATGGTCTCATGTGTCTGCATGATGTTTTCCAGCATATTACAATCCCTGTGTCCTGGGGGCCACTGAGATTCAGCAGCATCTCTGTAGCCTTTCGTCCAGCTGGGAGCCATGCAGGGAGGCTCCCCTGCCTGCTCTGTTCCGAGCTACACCGATGGAAGTTGTATTACTGAAAGGTGCAAACTTTGTGCAAACTTAAAAAAACCAAAAAGGCTGAGAGAAGAAAATACCCTTGAGCTCAGAGAGTCCATGAGGACTGTAAGTTGTGCTGACAGTGCATTTCATAGAAAAAAAATTAAAATCTCACAAGATAAGTCAGACTCTAATGTCAGACCTCTCTATATACAGGATCTGTATATATACAGGAGCTGTTCAAAGGTGAATTTCTCTCCAGTAATTATTTAAAATATACTTTACAAAAGCTCAATTCGTAAGACTCATGATTTACATGGCAGAGGCAACACTGATGCATAGGATGTGTGTTCTTCCATTTATGATTTTCATACAGTATGAGTCTTGGTACTGCAGGCCAAAGCCTTTACATTCCAAAGCAGAAATCTTGTACATTCCAGAGCAGGCATATACACAGATAACTTGCAATTATAATAAGGTGGTAAGTATTTTCAGCATGGAGCCATGTTACTACTCAGTTTGAATAAGAATCATCATTAGCCAACTTAACTTGTCACATTTTAGGCTGGTGCAGGTTCCTTTACATCATTTTCCAGAACACTTGACAGATAAAACAAGGTGTCTGCCCTCTTCAAGCTCCCTCCCTGTGAGTCAGTGTTACCACATAAGGTACAGATGTACCTGTTTAGGCTTCTGACAAGACAGTTCTAAGATGAAATAATGAGACAAAACAGGATATGAACAAAATTGTGACAATTATTTAAACTGTTCTTCAGGTATTCCAAATTAAATTTCATCACAACTATGATGCAAAAGTCTCTGGCCCAAAGACTGAATCTTTTTCTAAGATAGATATGGTTGCCCCAAACTACTGCCAATGTAGAATGGAATAGCTGACACCTTTAACTTGAAATGTCTGTATGTCTGTCTTGCCATTAGGCAGGAAACACCTGAGGTCCATCAGGACTCAGGTCTGTGAGGCTGGCAAGGTCTTGCAATTGGATCCATCACAAGTCATGATCTGTCAGACGCTTACAGCATTCACTGTGGCTCCCAGGCACCAATTTGACCTCAACAGCTGTCATCACTGAGAACGCTGAAGTGTCCTGGACAACTCTGGCTCAAAATCAAGCAAATTAAATTCAGTACAAACCAAGAACTTTAAAACATCCTATTTTAAGATTTTTTCCAGCTTCCTCACCTTCAAAAGTGAGACATCCTTAGACCATTATTAGTGATAAAGGTGACATTTCATGTTCTGCTTCATACATACATATGAATTTCAAGTATGGAAGAATTTGGAAGAGAGTGGAAAAACCAGCCTGAAGAGAATTTGGAGGGAAGTTATTATTTATCATCAGGGAAAATACATGGCTGGGAAACTACCTCATTTCAATTATCTCCACATCTGTGGAGCTTTTCATTATAACAGTTCCTTGTGTAGACTCAGCTGTTACTTCCCTTTTTTATTTTCTCTCTATTACATATGTCACTAAATGGAGAATGATTGTTTGATGGAGGAAGAGTAATTTTACCTCATTTAAAGAAGTGAGTGAAGTTGTTCTATAAGACTGGGGCCATTCAGCTAATTCCGAATTATTTTCCCCAAACTGTTCTAAGATCCAACTCTAGATCTGCAGTGGTTGGGGGATGTTGCTGCCTCCCCACCCCACTCCTTTCTCTCCTGTTTCAGCAGCTCAGATGAGCAGAGCCACGATCTGGAGCAGCCATGTGCATGGTGTAAGGCAGACAGAGGCTCGGGGGTCAGGCAGGGACAGCGACTCTGGAGCAGTCCAAGCAATAGCATCCAATCCTTGTTGGATTGGAGCAGCACAAGGAAGGACATCTGTGTCCACTTTGCACAGCATGCCCAATGCTAGGGACGCCCATAGGGTGGGGAGAGGGTGGTTTTGCCTATGTGTTCAATGTTCTGTTCACTGTAGACAGTCCAGAAAAAATAAACTATACACATCTTCCACTGTCCACATCCTCAGACCTGCAGCCTGCCATCTCTGGACTCGCATCTTCATTCCTTCAATAGTAAATCTCGTGGTAAATATTTTCTCTCTCATACAGCTGAAGTGAGCTTCTGGCTTACCTGTTATTCAGTGGACTGTACTGGAATTCAGATCTTGTCTTTTCACAGGGAAGGAGACTCAGAAAGCCCCAACAACACCCATGCTTTGTCAGCCAGGGCAGGACAGGCTGTTACCTTGTGAGCATGTTGTGAACTGGTACAATTAGACACCAAGTGTGTAATTCCACACTTGTACAGCATCTGTGAATGGAGTTGGATTACTTCCAGCCCTGTGGATAAGAGCTGCTTACTTGCTTACATGTTCTGCCATTAATCCAAGATGCTTTCCCTGCTTGCTTTCGCCCTGCTGCTGCATTACACAGCAAATGGCCTCCCTGTGTCTGCCCCGATACTGGTGAATGACAAGTTTAACAAGATTTATCCTGCCTATGTATTTGTCTAAAGCTGTTGCCTTTAATCCAGCCACTGAGAAGATTATTTTTTACCTGCTGGAAAACACAGGGTCTGCACTTTGTGGGGCTTGCCTGGAACTTGAATGTGCCTGTTTATGAAACTGAAAGAAGTTACTCTCTGAGAGGAGAAAAAGTGTGTAAAACTATTTACTGCTACTTTCTGATTTGTTCCATATCTCTTGCAGCTTGAATGTGAACTCATGGTCCAGCTTTCCAAGTCCACAAAATTACCTTCAGTTCATGAATTAACCATCTTTGTTTTCCTCAGTCCTTTATTCCCACAGGTTTTTAAGGTGATCTATTCAAAATGCGTTAAGTAATCTATTAAGAACTGTTCTTAAATGCATTTTCAGTATTTTATGATAAAAAAACAACTTGAGATGCTGATTCTCAAACTAAAAATGGAGCAGCTTCATTTTGCTACAGCATCACTCAGGCTTATGAAAATGTCAATAACAGAGAGGGTTTGGATTCCATGCAAATCTTTCTCTATCAAAAAATGGCTTTAATTAAACAGCAAGTGTGCTCTTCTCATTTTAAGATGCTGGAGCTCTTTAGCATTTGGCACGTCAATATTGAGCCTGATGCTTCAAGTGTTAAGGTTTATGACCTGTAATGAATATTTCATTTTCTCTCCATATATGGAAACAATAAAAACTCAAATGCAATGAAGATTAACTGTAAGAATGACACTATCAAACTTGAAGAAGAGCATTTATTAATATAACCTGGAAGATGTATCACATGCCTCCTGCCACCATCTAAACCACTTCAGATACTTTACAGAGCTTTAGTAAAATCAAAAGGTTTACACTTAATCTTTCAACCAACATAGAAAGATTTATACATTTTACTGGAGCAGTAAAAAAAATCTCATTTTTGACTCACTCTCAGTAATGTGGATACATGAAATTAATGCCCACAGACGCATATCCTCCCAGCCCTTCCTACTAAAATTTAGAGCACAAAGCAGCTGTTTTCTGATGGTGAAGCAGATGTTTTCTGATGATGGAGCCCTGTTCCAGTTGCTGCATGCTCACTGGCAGAAATATCTGCTTTTGCAGATCCTTTTGCTCCACAGCAGTTACACAATTTAGAATATTATGAAGAAAACCTGCCTCAAATGTAGTCAGTGCAGTCTTCCCATAGTTTTCAAGGGTGTTTGGATCAAGGGTGCCTTGGTTTTCACAGCCAATTAACAGAATACTATAAAAATTCTTTTGAAATGTTGTATCTTTCAATTTTGGGGAATGTAACGAGAAATGAAAGCAAGCTATATGATTACTAATGTAACTTTTGGTTGTGAAGGCAAAACTAAAACCAAAATCCTCTGTTAAGAGTTGTCAAGACTATCTTTTCCCCCTTTTTACTCTAAGTACTACACATTGATTAGAATTTCTGAAGTAAAAGTTTGAGTCTGTGTTCTTCAACATACATAGCACTGACAGGCCAAAAACTCATGAACCACAGAGCAGTATCACCAAAACCTGACAGCCATGAGAGAACAGTCTGCTGAGATGCATCAAGGTGCACATGTCACTGTCAGTATGGATGGTGTTTGGGAATCCTGGATACTGGGATATCGTTGCAGGAACTTCTGCCTGAACAGCATTCTTAACTGTTGGTCACAGTTTCATTATTCCCATATTTCTAGTCCCTGCTGTTCCCAAAACAGTATGTTCAGTGAATGAGAGCTCAGGTTGAAAAAGAATTCACAGTTGAGTTTTTGCTCTTATCTGATAAAAACTGGGTATACTGAGGAAAGTGACTATGGGTATCCTGTATCAGCTGTATAAATTGTACTATTTAAGTGTTGCATGTAAGTGCTACAATCCCAACTGGATTTGTGACTTAGTAAAAGACATTTAGAACCTTACTCTGGATTGGGCCTTGACTCAGATTTTCTTCATTCTAAAATATAGACAGTTAATGTTGAACTAATTGAGCTGCTTGCAAGAAGACAAACAGCTGTTGTGGTTTTTCAGTCTTGCAGCAGAAGGATGAGTCAGTGTGTTGGTGCAAAATTGATCATGTATAATTGAAGAAAATTGCTTATATGTAACCAGAAAGAACTGAAGTGATATCAGAATATATATACATCTAATTATGAAATACCTTGTAGTAAAAAAAATCCAGAGAAAATGTGATACCAGTGAAACTTGTCTGAAATGACCAATAAAAGTATGCTGCTTAAATTAAGTATCTTATCAGAATTATTTCTAAGAGAAAGTAAGCATGAATGTACTATACTTTAAGTCTGTAAATACTGTAAATACTATAAGTATGCTAAAGGGTAAATATTAAAGAAAGAGAGCTTCCTCAATCTTTAAGGAACTATTAAATTTTTTAGGCTTAATAATATTTTTTCATGGCAATGGTATGTGTGCTGATGAGTGTCTTCTAAACAGTCTTTTTAGTCTTCCTGTAGTGCAGGATTGTGGCTGTGACCCAAATATTGAGAATGAGCATGGTTATGAAACGGATGAGAACTAAAAGGGAAAAAAAAATTGTAAGCATAAATCAAAAAAATCAACTGCTATTACAACACTTGTAAACTTTTGCTGGCATACAGACAGACTGGTTCATGTTCTGAAACTGTTTTCAGCCAATTAGTTTCAATTACCGTGTTCAGGAACCCACACATTCTGAGCAGGAATCCAAGAGAAAACAGCATTTAGCACTGGATCACTTTCAGAAATAGCTCAGAATAATACACTACAGTACCTTTAGTTCTTTTGTAACCAGGAGAATAGTACAAGCATGAGAAGCCTCATATAAATTTATATTTACACCAAAAGTTAAATTCAGAGTCACATCTCAGAAGTTCTTTATAGTTGCATATGTTATTTATAATAAAGGAACTACTCTCTACTGCCTTCGCTTAAGTTTAGACTTCACAAAGACAGGAAATACTTGTATCTGTCTGATTTTAATGACAGAAAATCTTGACAACTGTCAAAAAAGCTGTTTTTCAGTACCTGGGTTAACTCAGCTTTAAAAACCATAACAGCATAGTACCTCCACCTGTGAGAAGGTATTTAAAGTAGAGGTATGTCTGACGTCCATTTGGTAGCTGGAATATTCACACAAACATGCACAAAACTTTTTTTCAGAACTATGTGATATCTGACTGTTTCATAGGTGTGGATGTGTTCAGTGTTGAAACTTAATTGGAAACATTTTCCATTAGAGCAGCACAGCATCAATGTTTGCTGCTGGCCCTTCCATGTTCCAAAGTGGATGATGCTGTATTTTAAACAGCAGCTTCACCCAGTGCCTCCTTTGGTTTCCTCCCTCCCCTCAGTGAACCTCCCCCTCCCCGTGGTGTAGATTTGTAACTGTGGGTGATGTGGACCCAGTACCAGACCCTGACTAAATCCCTGCATGAGCATTTTGCCAAATCTTTGGTGACCCAGTTAACTGCACAGCCCCACGAACTCCTTACTTTGGCAAAGAAAAAGCGAAGCATGAGGGTGGAAATGTGGGCCAGAAATGTGACTTCTTTTTCCAGTGAAAGACCCACTTGAAATGCTTGCAAAGCTACAGCTTTATTGGGCTGCAGAGGCTGCTTAAAAATTACGAAGTCCATTCAAGTGACGTTTCTGATGAAATAGTTTTGAACGAGAACAAGGAACCACCAGATGAAGTACAAAGGAATAGTTACTGTTCTTACATCCACCAAGTTTTGATTTTGAACAATTTACTGAAAAATCTATGACACTCCCTAGCTTTTGCAGTTTTGCTTAAAAATTTGCTGCAAATTCTATATTTTAAGTCAGTTTTTTTGAGTTTCTTACCAGCCTACCATTTCATGTTCAGCCTTGCCATAAACTTTCTGAATGTTGGACCTAAAACTGTTCACATACTAAGCTGAACTTTAGTTTTCTAGAAGAATTTTTTTATTCATAAAGTTGTCAATAAGAAAGTGAAATACTTATTACTTGAAGATTTCATTTAATTACTACAGTTTTTTCTAAGCTGTATTTTCCTATATTTATTTATTTATTTAAATAGTAAATATTTTAATATTTTATTATGCTCTTTTCATAATTAATTTTGTTGAGCTTTTGCCTTTTGAAAAAAACCAAAACTTTTGGATCAATTGCATGACATGATAAGTGTAAGCAGTTTTCTGGCTTTTTTTTGTTTCTTGATGTCTTTGCCTGATTTGTAATCCTGTGTAACTTCTGCCCTCACCATGCTAACCTATCAAGTTCATGGTTTGTTCTTGTGAGACCTTTTACAAAACAACTAAAAACTACCGTGGCAGCTATTCTCTTGGAAAGGCAGAGAATTCCATACTTCACTCACCTGCGAGATCATTCGTAGTCATTACAGTTGTAATAATTCTTGCTGCAAATTGAATGAATTCTGATTAGTGGAGTACATAGGACACATTTATACTTTTAAAAATTTATGAGATGTTTATTTTTCAACAGAAGATAATCCTGCATAAAAATGTATACTGCACACTTTTAGTGCGTCCACTCTTCACTATTTTGGCTTCAGAGATCAAGGTTTCAAAGCTGACTGACAATGTATTAAGGGTCTTTTTAGCGAGAAAATCACAGATATAATTAGAATTTTTGTATCTATCACGCTAGATTAGATATAGTCAGTTTACTGCTTTTCTTTCTGTTCAGCCCCTCCTTCAGTAGCTGACAGTGAGCTACACCCACAGCTGAGTTGGCATGACTTAACCATTGGGAATGTTCACATGTGTGTCTTCAGGCTTTGCAAATACAAGGAACTCAGCCTCCCTTCTCACAAGGAACCTAAATGTTAATTATTTCAGACTTGCAGCAGAGTAAAAGCATTTACGAAGTTTACTGTCATTGTTCATCAAACACAACACAATTTCTAATTGCTGGCTTTTTTTAATGTAGAAATAGATCCAGCATCACTGGATGATAAGTTTTATAGTGAGAATATTTTAAACAAAGTTTGTGAAGATGAGAAAGGCATTCCTGACAAACAGCTATAGAACTGTTCATGCAGACCACTGGGTAATTGCCACAGGAAGTCAACAAATGACTGTTGATAAATTCTGTCAAGAAATGTCATTGCATGTAACCATAGAGTTAAAAGTATTTAGCATTAAATGTGTTTTTATTTGTGGACAGCTTTTCAAAATCAGCATTGTCTGATTGTATACCTGAAATTTTAGCACCTTTTCATGCTGGATCACTAGTAACTTTATTAAATTGTAGAACATAGAAAGATTTTCCTCATAAAGATAGCCTTTCAGTTATTTCAATTCAGGTTCCCTTGGCCATATTCACACTTTAAGGCATTGGTTTTTAGCACTAGTGTCAAAAATAAAACCTGTTTTCTAGAGACTCTGTCATATCTGAGTCCCAGGCATCGGCACTGACGGAAACTAAGGCAAGATCTTTACCTACTATGATGGAGTAAAGACTTATGAAAAGAGGAATCAGGAGAAGTCAGTACTTCACACCAAGTTGTCTGTAGCTTACTTGCACAGGTGTATGCACCCATGCCCCAGGTCAGGGCACTCGCTTGTCCAGAATCTTTGGTCTGCCAGAGATGACGCAGCTGAACCAATTTACTGGCTGCACTGATGAACGTGCAGAGATTCTGAAAAGCAAGTGAAAAAGAGAGAACCTCTGCCATGGTATCATCTGAATAGGAGTAGCTTTTTCATTTAGAATTTTTTAAAAAATAACACTTTTCCAGTATTTGGCAACCCAAACACTTCGATTTCTTAGTAAGGAACAGTGAAGCAAAAACTGGAAGTTGTCAGAAACAAGGGACTTATTTCTGAGGTACTGCCCAGCAAGAAGCTCAAAGAGCACGGTTACTACTGTTGTTGGCAAATGCTTGAAAGAGGCAAATAAAATAAGAAGCAAAGAAACCAAAAAACCCTTCTCAACCTCCTCCATAAAACTGTTTATAAAAGTCAGCTAAAATGAGACTGACCTAGTCTAAACAGCAAGGTTGATTCAGACCATCTGTTACCATTATGTCTGGCAAACCAAACCATAAAGGAATGAAAAAACTGACAAGAATGTGCAGAAAATTAGTCCAATTGGAGGGGGAAAATAGTAACAGGAATGCACTATTCCCTCAGTCCCCCTTTTAAAGGGGATTTTGCAAAGGCAACAGGTAGAGAGGACTCTACTGAGGCCTTTGTGCCATGCATGGATTTCCGCTTCAAGTAAGGATCAGCGTAGGGCTTGGAAACTTTTCTCCCCATTTGTATCATCTTTTGCATTACCAGATCCAGTTCATCTCAATTACATTATTACTTTTCTCTCCTGCTAAGACCATCTTTAACCTCTGTAGGAATTAACAAATCATATTTTTCTTGCAAAATTGTATGACTAAAGGGGAAAAAATAAATACATCACAATCCCTGTTTCAAACACTTTATTGCTCTATTCTTTTCCTCTTGCATTCAAGGTTTATTGGTTGGGATTATGACATTAGGACTAAAGTGGCAGCAGAATTTCAACATTTTAAGTATTTGCTAGTTTCAATTAAGGCACCACCAAGTAACAACTTGTCTCAGAATATGCCTTTTTTTCTCCCATAGAGTCTCTATTTTCAGTGCCATTTTCCAGCTACTCACAGAAGAAAGAGCCTGTATCTGAAAACTGGTTGGTTATTCTGAAAGCTAACCTAAATGACAAATTCTTCCAAGGACATATATAGAGGAGAGAGTCCACTAATAAAAGCTTCCATTAAAAAAATAATTTCATACAAAGATCTAATTTCAGATAATCATGTAGCACTTACCATGGCCACATCTATTATCCACTTCTGCAGTGTTAGCACGTACCAGACCCCCCCAAATCTTTTATTATGTTAAGTTTCATAGTACTGAAAATTATAGGATACAGCGTTCTCAAAGCTGCCTGAGGAATAAGATTTTTTTAAACATCTGGAAATAATCTTATTGAAACTTTTTAACAGACTACACAATCCAGATAAAACATATTAAGAACTGGTTGAAACACTAAGTGTTCCTATTTTTCACACTGTCTTTGGTCAACTAGTGTCTGGAGTTTCTCAAAACCTGCTCCAAAGCACAAGATTTGAAGTTTAAACTCAAGTCCTATTTAGAAAAAAAAACAAACATTGCTGTTGTTATTGTAATAAGTACAACCTGCATGGGTAGGAATAAAAAAAAAAAAATTAAAAATCTGTCATTTCTACTCTGCATCCTTGTCAAAAAGATGTTAATTGATAATTAAATTTACTCTTTATCAGTTGGGGGCCTTCAAACATATAAAACTTACTTTCTGTAGAGGTTTTACTGTGATCCCAGAAATCAGCATGTGAATATGGAGTACATGCTGAAAGGTGCCTGAGAATGATTTGCAATAGTAGCTCACAAGAAATAATAATGTAGCTGCTATCCAAACAAGCCACATAAAGCAAACCTCGTGGATTTCAAAGGATACACGACTGTATAGAACAAAGCTCGTTTCGTTTTTCCACTGAAATACATAATACAGTACAGGAGAATGGCATCTGCAAGAAACAAAAGATGGCTCGTCACAGAAAGGACTGAAGGGGCCAAACACAATCCTAGACACTTTTACTGGGCACAAGGTCTGTGGAAACTCCTTTCTTACAGCTTTTGTCTCTTAAATATGATTGATGACCAAAACACTGCAAGCTCCAAAACTGAGCTTTTCTTAGAGTCTGAAGTATATAGTATGTTTCTATAATTAGGTCTTTCTCCTTCACCTGACCATCTCTTTCAATGACATTTAAAAGAATTCAGATTAATCTGAGATGTTAATTCATTCCCTCTTCCCCCCAGCTCCAGCACTGCTGCACTGGAGCACTGTACCTACATGCAGAGACTTGGAGCGCTGACTGACCCCCATTTCATTTCCAAAACATGGCTTCCAAAAATTACCTTGTGCAATGATGATGGGATACTCCAGGTATGTCTCCAGGGGATAATCATAATAGATCTGGTACTTCAGAAACACAAGTAAGCTGAACAGAGAGATACAAAACAACATGACTGCACACAGGGACACAAAAATGCTTCACAACTTTTATACTGTTTTGGTGGTGCCAAAAGCTCCAGATAGATGTAGGCCTTGTTGTCAAACTGATCAAACAAACACATGCACACAGAGCAAGCCTGATCATTCTGTGATCTGTTTCTACCCTCACTGCCCACACTTCTCATTGAGGTCTTTATGTCACAGTCTGTAAGGCATAATTTTATTAATTAGAACTGGTGAGAAAGAAATAAAGGCTTCCAGACCTGGGAGATACCTTCTCTCTGCGAGTGCAAGAGCCTTGGCACCTCTAGAATAACTCTGATTTCTTTATTTATGTCTGTAGTTCAACTTACACATTAAGCTAGTTTTATAGGGGTAGAAAATGTCTTCCAAGCTGTCTAGACAATACTGTTATGAGATTACTCAGTGTAGCTCTACTGGTCAGACTAAGAATCTGTTTCTAAGTGCATCAAACAATGGCAATTTTCCTCCTGCCATTCCACAAAACAGTACTTAAAAGGAACTGAACTTCTACAGTGTTTTCTGTACTTCCAACTCTCCTGCAAATCCATGAGGTTAGAAAGAAAATTCAAAGCTGTACAGAAAACAGAACGCTCAGGCCAGCTTTATGTAATAAAAAAAAAATCATGGCTTCTGTTGTAGAAATATGGCAGAAGGAACAGACTGCCTTGTAAGAAACTGCCTTTTACAGTATTCAGAATTTAAATATATTAATTTCCTAGAAGTGCTATTTGATATAGAGTCAAATCAGACTCCTAGCCACTAGCACCACATTTCTGTGTCACTCCTCTGCCTGGACACAGCAGATTTCACAGAACCAGCCCAGCTTGTACTGGCAGTAACACAGTTCCCTGCAACTGGATCCAAAGTCTTTAAAGGTATAAGGATAAATAGTCTACTAAATATTCAAACAGTCACAGTAAATGTTTCAAAGAACACCAGAATCTGTAGTTGTGTGGGTGCCGTGGTTCTCACACAGGTGCTGAGGAGACACTTCCAGCTTCTCCACGCTCATCTCAAACATTACTTACGAAGCCTTTTTTTTTTAATTCACACCAACACACACGAACGATTAAAGTGCTGTCACCACTTTTTGGCTGAGGCTGTGGGGTCAGTAATCTCTGCTGCAACTCCAAATCGCTTCATGTACTGCGAGGTGTGTTAAGGATAAACAGCAGCAACACGGCTTCAGTGCTGCAGGGACGCGGGCGGGAGCGGCCGCAGCGCACCCTGAGGGACCGTGCACAGCTCCACTGAGGGGTCTGCAAACCGGAGCTGCGGCCCTGCCTGGAGACACGGCACGGGCACCTTCAGAAACACCTCGCCGTTTTGGGGAGGGGATTTTCCTGAATAAACCCCCTTTCCCAGCTTGGTGTTAGCAGCCATCCGGAGGGGTGCCCTGCCCACCTCCACCCCTCGGCCCGGACAGCGCAGGGCTCTTCCAGGTGTTTTCTCTCACTTGAACCCACATCTGACGTGCACGCACCGAGTTTATTTATTTGTCGTTTCATACAATCCTCTTTAAGCAAGATTTAATAAGCCTAGCCCATGTAAGCTCATTACCGGCTCACAAGTCTTTGGAGTTTGACACGGCTTGTAATTTTCTTAAGGAATTATTTAAGTCTTACTGATTCGAGTGAGGGAAGCCTGTCTGACGAGTACAGCTAGCTGCTCCACAGGGCACACGGGCCACTGAACAGCCTGCACACAGGCTTACACCCTCTGCAGCTGCTGTACACACGACATGCGGGGTCCGGCATGTTCGGGGCAAGTTAAAAAAGCTTAGTTTCCCTTTAAATGACCACGCGGAATGACTAAAACAGGAACTTCCGTCCCGAAAGGCTCTGTGGGCTCAGCTGGCGGGGCTGTCCAGAGCCCCGAGCGGGGCGATGTGACAGGAGGGAGCGGGGTGTGCCCGGCCCCCCAGGCCGCCCCTCAGCGCACCCTCACGCCTGACCCGAGCCGCGGAGGAAGGAATTAATCCCTGTCTACCGCAGCAGCCCAGGGCCCCGCACCCCCGGCCCAGCCGAGGGGACCCGCGGCTCCAGCCGCTGCTCCCGCCGCCGTCCCCGTGTGCCTTACCCGGCCAGCTCCAGGAGGAGGCTGGTCGCGCTGAGTCCCCAAGCCGAGCCGGCCCTCAGCACCGCCACCAGCTGCGGCAGCTTGATCACGGCACACACGGCCCAGGTTGTCAAGTGCACCAGGTCCAGCAGCCCCGGCGCCATCCCTCTGCGGCGGCCCGGGACGGGGAGCCCGCGGAGCGGCGGGCGGGGTGTGGTGGGACGGTGGCGCCGGCGCGGCCCTCACGGAGCGCCCGGGGCGCCCGCACTGCCCGGGGCACGGGGAGGGGAGAGCCGGGCCCGGCGGGAGGGACAGGGCCACGGCCACCCGCGGCCAAGGTGGCGGACACCGCGGTGACCGGGGGACACCCGAGCCGCTGCTTCTGACTGCCGCGGTGACCGGGCCGAGAGCCGCTCCGCTCCCGGTTCACAGCGTTGGTCCTGGCATGACTGTCACCATACACACCATCCCCAGAGCAGGGATGGTGTGATGCTGTGCCGGCCACGGGCCCTGTGCCCCCTCAGTATTGCAGGTCAGCTCCGGCTTTGGACCTGTAGGCTGGAGCTCAGTTTTCTCCCCCAAAGTGGAGTTCCGACAGCTCTGGCGCTCGTGGTTTTCAGTCACTCTGGATTGCCGTGGAACTAAATTCCTGCAGCAAGGGATCGCACGAGTTTGATAGCACCATTTTATTTCTTCAAGAAAAATGTGCAGCAAAATTAAAAGATGCTAAATGCTGGGCTTGTCAGATGATTCTGAAATTGGCTGGAATAAACTTTCTAACACAATTTGGAGTATTAGAAAGTAGCCATTCTTTACTTGTGCAGGACACAGTGGATCTTTATTCTGTGTCTGGAGTGAGGCTTTACTATAGAGTTTTTATTCATTACAATATACATATTCATTAAAACGTTTTTCTTATTTAATATACAAATATAATTTTCCTAAAACTAATTTGCATGTGTCCACCTCTTACTGGAAGTTTATGGTTCTGGAGGTTTATTAAGAGAGGTCTCTGGTGTTTGTATTCACTGAATGCTTCGATAGTAAAGGTGACTTCTCATTGAAGTTTTTCTTTGTGTATGCACTGTTGGTTCTTGCTTTATAAAATTTGCTAAAAACCCACCGTAGGCCTCCTTATCTGTTTCTCCACAGGTTGCAACTGTGTTTATCATCCTGTGTGCATACCTTTCCATTATTTTATCTTTTTTTGCCAGTTAGTCTTTCAGCGACTTCAGGGGAGCTGAAAATTTTTATTCTTTAAGTTATTTCTCACAGGGTATTGGAGATAGAGTAGCTTCTCCAGAACATACATCTACCCACCATACACAGTTATATACAAAGATAGTAAAGCTTTTGTACTTCTCAGCTTGTCAGAACTAAGTAAAGGAATACACATTTGTACTGATTACACGTGGACAGAATCTTGGCTCTCTTATGCCTGCATATGGCCAGGACTGCTCAAATCCACACCATTAATTGGAAGTTTTACCTAGAAAATAATTGCTTTAACATGAGGGGTTATTCTCAGGCATAGTATTTCTTCTTTTTAATATTAATGGAAGTTGTATTTCACAATGATCAATAGTTCTTAAGATGGCTTAAAACATGCTGAATTAATTCCATATACCCTTGGTGGTGTTTTAAAACAATATTACTAATTCTTAATTTTTAAATCATGTTGCCCTTTGGTAATTTAGTGATAAAAGGAAGCAGGTATGTAGAAGTACATAAAATCTCAAAACTCAGAAGTAAATAGCTCCCAATACAGTATGTAGAAACTGGATTTCTCTTAATACAATTCAAAATAATCAAGCTTTTCAAAGACAAACAGAAAGAAGAAAAGAAAATTTGGGTTTACCTTAAATAATAACTGGTCCAAGATTTTCTTGATAAACTGAGTTGTTGACTTTGTGGGAACATTATGTAATTGAAAAAAGTTAAATAGTCATACAAGATGAAGTTATTTAAAGTTAGGTCTGAGATGTAGGTGTGTCTGTCATTTCAGATAATATGAGAATAACAGAAATATCTAAGGTAGAAGTTGCATATATGCACTACTGTGTGGATGCTGATCCAAAAGACCTATAAAATTGTCAGCATTGTGTACTTCCTTGTACCTTTCTAGAGTAATCAAGAAGCTGAACTAACTTCAAACTATTAAGCAGGTCCATGAGCCCATTTTATTCAACTGTTTTTATACATAAGAAGACATTAAGTATTTAGCTTTAGTCAGTGTTTTACCTTTTTACAAATACATCCTGCATTGCATTGCAAGCAGCCAGATAAACAGGATGATTTACCATCCGTGCCCTGCCCTGTCTGTGAAATGGTCCCGCTCTGCATCTGTTCTCTGCCCACGTGAGCAGCAGCTTAGGAAGGAACAGATGTCACAGTGCTGGGCAGCCCCATCCAAGGTCATGAAAAAAATTAATCTGTTAGCAGGATGAGAAATTCTTCCTAGTCTGTTTAAAATTTTTAGTTCTACATCAAGTTCTACCTAACCCAAAAGCCTAAAAAAGCTAGGTTCTGGGAGGAGCAGAAGAGAAGGAAAACACATTAACTAGTGTCCCTTTTAGAAAACCTACATTGAGCTTGTAGCCCAGAGAGGAGGTTGAGCTGCAGCTTTTGGATCTGGAACTGGTGTTGTTTTAGATCCATACTTGTATCTGACTTACCCTAAGAGGAAGCTCCAGCAAGAATTGAGAGTGTGAGTACATAAGGGATGCAGCCCTTGCTAAGGTCCTGATGAATGATGCCTCCCGCACTCTTACTGAATGTCTTAAGATTCTCCCAGAGTGTGCAAATGGATCTGCCAGCGCTGAGGAGCAGCTACAGTTACAATGGTGTTTATTTCAGCAAAGATCATCATCTCACCAGGTCTGAAACACTGCCAGGTGTGGATTTCACTCTGGCCTTTGTAGGGTTTTTATGGTAACACAGTTCTAGCAATGTGTCAGCATTCCGTTAAGTTTTGTGGTGGAGAGTTTATGTAAACATTGTGTTTTCAGTCCATTTGGCTTTTAAAGAGACATTCCTGTGTAACTGCTAAATAAGCATTGTGATAGCTGCAGGTGGTTCTAGCCTACATCTTTGGTTTGTTTCTCATTCTCAGCAGCACCTGCAGTTGAATAAAGAGTTACTGCATGAATAAATTTGTTAATTCACTGATCGTATAAAATATGCCCAGTGAAGATACTTGGTTATTAGTAACTGGGCAAAGTGAGCCCACAGTTTTAAGTAATCAGGTCATAGAATGAACCCAAATGTCATCATTTTCGTAGTTACTGTGCCAGTATATTCCGGCATTACTTCTTAATGCAATTTATCAATCACTATATGCCAGCTGAGGCTTTCCTCTGGGTTCAGAGACAGTTAATAGAAATTTGCAGTGGTTTTGGTCCATCAGCCTGGCGTAAAGGCCTTGTGCTGAGTGAGGCTGTAACCCCAGATGCCTCAAAATTCCATTTTTAAGTGCTGGTGTTTTGTAGATACATAGGTTCACACAGCTTCTCAGAAAGGCTTTGGGAAAGTCACAATCTGAAATCATCCTGTGGGATCTATGCCCTGTGATAGAATAAGGCTGTGGGCAGGCCTGTGCCAGCATCTCTTCAGCCTTCAGCAGAATTCCTGAGTTACTTGGAGACCCATTTGTGTTTCAAGGAACTCATTGATGCAAACGTGAAGTTTTCTGAAGAAGGAAAACATACCTGACGTGGATTCAGAGTAGCAAGTAGAGGTTTTAAGAGAGGCATTCATATTCAGGAAAGCTTTAGTGGTTTGTATCCGTACAGGATTTAGGAAATGTAACTTGAGGCCCTGACAGATTATTTTTAGTTTCAAAAACCAAGAAACCAAAAAATACCCCATTTTAGAAGACTCTTGTCTGATTTAAGAAGAACTTTAGTTCAGAAATTTATTTCTTTATCGAAGCTGAGCAATGTGAATGTGTATGCACATAATACGTACAAACAGATGATGCCCTGACTGGCAGTATTGCCCATCTAATGTTCATACATAATCATCCTCGTCCTTCCCAGTTCTAGGAACCTTACTGTTTATGCAGTAATTGTCATAGCATAATGAGACCTTCTTTGTAGGATAACCTGTTTAGTTATTTTGTTTATTTTTGAGTAATCTAATGGTCAAGAAACTGTTTTAAATACAGTTTCTAAGAAACAACTGGATTTATAGTCATAAACAAAACTTATTAAACAAAACTTTACATTTAAGGTGCCATCTGAGAACTATATACAAAGATTGCTCTAAAAGCAAAAGAAATGCAGATTTATATGAATTTATGTATGTTATGTGGTTTTTTAAAATATACATTTCGCACTTCTAAAATTTAAATGGAACTCAAAATGAGAACACAAAATCTGGATGCACTGGAAACACCTGCTCACATTATTAATATTGTAACTATTCTCAAAAATCTAGAAGAGAAAGCAGTATATAACTAAAGGAAGAACTAAATCAATATAGTTACCCACTTGTGCTCTTTAACTAAAGAAAATGAATTCTCTAACCATGGATAATCCCTTGTTTGAGATCTTGCAACAAAAGGGAAAAAGGCTTATAAAACTGAAGCACAAGTGATACACCATAAGAATGCTTTACAAGTAACTTACCACACAGTTTAATATGTACACAATCTCTTTGATAAATGGAATTTCCACTGATTATTTACAGATTTCACTACCATTATAATCCCATCCAATCTTTCTAAGACACTTTGCTTATATAAATAAGGACTAGTTGGCAAAGTTAATTATTGTGAAAGAAAAATTACTGCTAAACTTGTGATGAAATTGAAGTCTAGAGATTTTCTGCTTGCTGCCTTCTACTTGCAGGTGCTGAGGCAGTTTTGATTAGGACCCTGGATATTCCCAAAAGGTCTTTTCTGGAGGTTACTGTAGATGTTGTTGTTTGCTGTTCCAAACTAACATTGGAAATGTAATGTTGGAGAGCTAATTGCAGCAGCATAAAATAATTCATGTGTAATTATTAGGGAAAGTATAATAATTTAACAAAATCAGAAGTCCAGTTCTACACAGTGTTCCCATATCACACAAATTGTCTGGTCTATTCCACATAGGAAACTTTGGTTCTCAAGACATTGCCCCTTAATCATTAAAATGTCAAAATGCTTAAGAGTTGCTATTGATTTCAATGGGAAATAGGATTGAATTGGAGTCTGTGGTGAACAGGGCTGGTCCTATCCGGTTGTTGCTCATTAGTATTTTAGAGTAATTTTGATTAACTTGAACTCAGACTCAGAAAGTGAAGATATTAGCTTAATTGCACATCAAAAGAGGCAGCACAGTTGTGGGTTGATGTGATCTTGCAACAAGGCACAGAGCTACATTTTCCAAGGTTGGACTCTGACAATTAAGCCAAAAACTATTGCATACTTTGGCTCCTTTTCAGGTATTCTTACAGACTCTCCAGTTGTGATCTGTTGGCCTGAAGTGACCCGTGCAAGGGAGCATACAGCAGAGGGGAGTGCGGGGCTTTTCCTGTGCTGTACACACATCACCACTGCACTGCCCTTCAGGAACTGCTGGCACCTCAGTGGCTGCTTTATCTGATTAAGGACACAGGACTATACCATTTTACTAAAGACTTCCTCAGATTTTTTTGAAGAAAATTGGTTGTTGCCATTCACTGACATGACATAAAACATTCTTTGAGTAGTGTCCCTGCATGGCTGCCAGGAGAGAACTAAACAAGCCTCTCGGATGTGTGACATCTAGACTTCGTGAAAAGTATCTTATATGAGTAGTTAGAAGAATTAGAAATATATTTCAATTAAAAAACATTAATTCATATTTTAGAGGTGAAATCTATTTAAACCTGGTATAATTAAAATAGGATTTAAAAAAAAATTATTTCTGAATGTGTTTGAAAAATCACTTTTGCAAAATATGTTCTGATCCCAACAGTTCTGGTTAGTCAAATAATTGGTTGAAAAGCTCTTCAGAAAATCATTCAATTTATACAATAAAAGACAATTCGTATTAAATACATCCTTCCTGATGGATATGTGTGTTTAACCTTCAAAGGTGGAGATTCCTCAGGGAATTCATTCCAGTGCTGTATTATCCTTACTACTAGCTTCCCAAAAAGTTTATGTTTATTCTTCCATGCTAAAACTTAGGCTTGTTATTTTTGCTGTTGCCTGATGCTCCCTCGAAGTGCACATTATTCCTTTTCTCATTCCAGAGATGCACGCATATTTAAAGACTGCAATCCTCTCCCAAGACTGTTTTTTTCCCCTTCAGGTTAAATTTTAACAGTATTTTTAACCTTTCCTTATATGACATGTCTTCCCATACTCCAGTTGCCATCGCTGCTTCTCTAGACTCTGATTAGTAACCCACATCTTTAGGGTAAGACATGGAATGTCTTGTCCTAAACCAGAAGTGCTTCAGTTGAAACACTGCCAGTTCTAAGTGAAGTGGGAGGATTAAATCATGCACTGTTTAGACCATCCTCTTACCCTCCAGTTTGCAGGAACTCTCTGGGGGAAGGATCCTCTGGATTCACACACAGTAAACATTCAAGAATCTAGAATTATTTAATGCAATTGAAAAGGCACTAAGCACTGTCCTTTCTGGTGGATTACTTGATGTAGAGTGAGTGCCATCTGGAGGTTAGGAAACACTGAGCTCTGTATGCTTTCATGCTGAAGAACAAAATCCCCAAGCTTTACAAATGAAATGTTCTTACATGGCTAGGAGCTTGAGCATGACAGATACTGGGCATCCACCCCTTAGTGTAAAGTTTGTGACCCAGAGTAAGGCATGCAAGTGCAATGTCTCTTGCTGTTATGCAATCACCAGTAAATGTGTAACCTCTGAGTGGCCTGTGCAGTTCTCAGAAAAAGCTCTGGACAGCACAAGGACAAGGGAAGTCTTGATCTGCTCTTTCATCTCTTGCTTTCAGGTGTGTGAAGAGAAATGGGTTCCTGGAGCAGTTTTCTGCTCACAGGAGAGAGCAGAAAGCATTTCAGCTGAACAAGAAGTTTCAAAAAGAAGGTTGCCATTTGGTGTGTCTGAACTCAGTTCTCCATCATCATCCGTGTCTGCACAGAATCAAATCAGCCTTCCTCACCTGGGTTGGTTGCATGATGTGGTCTTCCTTCTTTAGGGAACTTTATTGTCATCTTGAAAGCCCTGATCCTCCAGTTCTCCCTGTGCTGAGGAAGCCAGGAGGAGAGCCACTTGGAGTCATGACTTCAGGAGGTGGAACCTGGCTCTTCTATAGTGCGCTTTTTTTTTTTTTTTTTTTTTTTTTTTTTTTTTTTTTGCGTGAGACCACTTGGATCAGTGATCACTGATCACACTGGTCACAGTGGTCACTTTGTGTGCTGAGCTGCTTTCTGCCACTGAAGTCTAATCATAAAAACAAATAGCTTTAACTGCAAAGTGTGACTGCACCCATTTCCATCTCAGTCTGGTGAGAGACTGCAGCCTGTTGTGTCAAGGCAATGCTAATGGCTCCTGTGTTGAGCTCCACCTTAGGCCTGAGCATGATCCTGCAGAAGTTACATACAGCTCAAAGGACAGATATTATGTGTGCACTCTCTGTGCTCTGCTCCTTGCAGATTTTTCCCTACAGAACAACAGACCATAAAGTTTCAACCTATGTAATGAAGATGCATTAGCTGAACAGGCTTTTGGTACTGTTGTGCTGATTTAGCTTCAGGATGGTTTCCCTGAGCAACTACAGAATTTAGGGACTATGAACCTGTTAAATTCAAGGTTGACAATCCTGAGGGTGTAAGACAGGTTGCTGAGCCAACACGCCTTCAGAGCAAAATGTGAAAGCCTGATTCCTTGTCAATGAGTTTCCATCAGCTAAACCAGAAAAAAAAAACATAGGAGAAAGGAATTTAAGAGCAGCAAATTCACAGAAACAAAAATGAAAATTAACATGAGAAATATTTGGTCTCTCTGCCTCAGCAAGTAGTGCTGAAAAGCACAGAGCATGTCTCACTTGCTTAAATATTATTCCTTAGAGCAAGTTTAAGCATGCAGATGACAGAAGCTGATAATCCTTATCAACTATATGAAATGCAGCAAGCTGAAAGTCATGCTGGCTTTCAGAACTGAAAGTGCATTGTTTATGTTGTGACTCATTGGAGAAGATCTCTATTAATTGTTTGTTTTCAGGAGATAAAATTCAGGAAGAAATGTTTTTTTGTTTGTAATCTCATTCTTTCAGATGTTAGTTGCATCCTTACTGTAGATTTGCATGGGAAGATGGATGAGATCTGTAGTGCTGTCTGTATATGGCACAGTCACCCAAAATATGAAAAGGATCATCTATCATGGCATTGTTGGACAAGATCTGTTTTTACCCTTGAAAGAACCTGCTTTGTTGCTGTTATACTATTACTGAAGCACTAAGAAAGCTGGAGCTCACCCTCAAGTTTCCACTTTCATGCGCCACTGCTGAAGAATTCACATTTACCAGAGTCCTGCCAAGCTCAGTATTCATTTGACTGCCAGTAGTTTGATTGGTCGAGTTGGGAACTTTGCTTGAGAGCACAGACATATAGTTTGGCAGTGGCTTCTGCTTCTTTCTCTTACCCTGGATGAAACAAAGACCAGTAATAAGTTTTCAAAATTGAAAGAATTGCTTCTTACAAAAGTGCAACTTACTGAAATTATTTATTATATCTATAATTTTATTTATAAGATAAGACTTCTGCTTTCGAAATTAGAATTTAAATGCACTTAAAAATATCATACTGAATGAAAGTGCTGTATAAATAAAGCAAAACAATTGGTTTTTTTTTTCTCCCTGTTGTCTTATGATAGGATAACTGAGGAAAATGAAAATTTTAAAATGCACTGCATAAAATGTTATCTGGGACGGAAGTTGCCCTATGACAACAAGAATGGTTGTGATATGGGAGGGTTTTGCTTTAATTTTTAGTAAGTGGCTTGGGTTTCAGCAGGATGATTATCTTACAAATTTGCTCCTAGGAAGCAGATTCTTCCAACACCTGTCTTTTTGCCAAGTTGTTAGCATTAAAACAGATTGAATGGACATGGGCAGCAGAGGAGAACACTTCAGTTCTTCTATTTTTCCTAAAGATGATAGTCGTAAAGACTTTGCCAATAATGCCTAGGTATGCTTCAATTTGAAATATTAGCTCAAATTGACAAAAACTAAAAGAAAACTTGGGTACAGTTAAATGTCTGTACAAAACTCACCATTTGGTCATGGTTCTTTAGGAAACTCCAGTTCTGGTACCTTGGAATAGAAGTAAAAAATATGGGTGTCAAATTTTTTGTCTTTAAATAAATTGGTTAATGTTGATCATAAGTGAATGCCTCTTCAACTGCTCAGTTTGACACTTACAGCCCAGCTCTTACACCTGCAGATTCCTTGTACTAAAATCTGTCTTTTCAGTGATGGAGCCCAGGGGTTTTTTTATTCCCATACTGTATGAGGAAAGGGTATTATTTTTGCTAAGGGAAGTGAGAATACTATGTCCACAATGTATTCCTTGTGCAAATGTAAATAAATTACTCATGTCCTGAGTCACTGTAGAAAACATTTCTACAATGCCTTGAGCAAGACATAGCATCTTATTTTTTAAATTACCAATATTTTTCTGGCAGAAGTCCCTGCTAGGAGTTCCCAGAGCCATATTGCTGCAGGCAAACATCCATGGGAGTATTCTGTGCAGGTAGGCAGCTGTGCCAAGAGCACATGGAGTCAGAAGACCTGAGTTTTGCTTCAGCTCTGTTCTATATTTGGTGTGGGGCTGCAGGACAAATCCTTTGATTTTCTGTCCTTTGCTTTCCTCAGCGTGAAATGGAGAAAACATCAGTTCACACACTATTGTAAGAGTACTGTGAGTCAAGAGAGGAAGCTGTTCTGTACAGCTGTATCTGCAGCAGGGCTCAAGGGACACGTGGGTTGACTCTGAGCTGCTTACCTCTGCTGCATCTAAGCTCATTGAACTAATGCTAAAGCTGTACATCCTTCTGAGCTGAGTTTGTCTGTGCAGCACACCCATGTGGATCTAGGAGGAATGGATTTCTGTGCTGCACTCCCCTGTCCAGTGCAGATGTGCCCCAGATGCAAACAAAATCAAATTTATGACTGTTCTATTTATCACTATATGTTTTGGTATACCAGCACAGCACTGAGGTCCAAGAATTTTTTTATCTTGATAAACAGCCATTATTTGAGCATTATCAGATTTGGGTGCTCCTGGATGGTGCAAATTAGTGAGAAATGTCATGGACTCAGGCATTGCCCTACAATCAACTTCTAGTCAGACCATTTAATGCAATATCAGCCTTTCTCCATCACTGTTTTCAGGACACGAATGTGGAACTGAAGGACAGTCCCTGCCGGCTGTAGGGTATGTAGTTTGATGAAATCACCTTTAGGCGTCTCGTTCTTCACAAGCCTGTCCTACTCTTTTGCAAGAGTTTCCGTCTTCGTAGCTAAACCTGGAAAGCAGAACATGCATCAGCTTCATGATGTATTACACTGTGCATGGAGGTGAGTTTGCACCAATATTCATGATTGTCAACCCCAGGGACAGGCACAGAGTCCTTCCTGCTAGGGAATAAGTATGGAACAGGCTGAGCCTGTTGAGCTAGAGTCTGAGTCTTCCAGCACTACTGGGAGAGAGTAACACTGCCCTGGCTTTGCATGCGTCAGAGTCCTGGCATCAGCCTGTCTCTCAAGTAAACAGAGCCAGACACGACTGCAAAAGCATCTCTGGGGAAATCAGGACTGGGATCTTTATCTCCTCTGGAAGGCTAAAGGGGGTGAAGGTTTTGGATGGTTTCCCATTTTAAAAAATCCTGAGTGATACTCTTTTCTTCCCTTTCCTTTAGCCTGGGCAGTGTTCTGTTGGAAATGGAGCTGATTTTTGTTTTACCAAGAATGTTCTAATAGACATACTGATGATGTATACTGATGTATAAACATAAACACTTGCTCAAGATATGTGGCAAACACAGGATCTTAATTTCGGGTTCCTTTGGGTCACCAGTGTGTGCACGGCCAAAGCTTGGGCCGTACGTGTGCAGCAGTCTGCTGAAACACCATAACAATGGGGCAAGTTCAGGAGATTTACAGACTGGGAATACAAAATTGTATTTTGGCAGAACACCCTGTTCAGCTTCCATTTCAGCCATTTCCAAGAGTATGAGAAGAGGTGATAATATCAGTGTGTCTGCAATAAATTATAAGGCTTGGCACTTTTATGTCTTCATTGTGGAAATTTCTAAAATCTAAAAGATACTTAGCATGCAGTTCTTTGCATCTCTTTTCAGCTTAAGTCCAGCATGCTGGGAGATATTAGCACAGATTTTCTCCAGTGAAGGAGAGCAGAGATAATGACACCATAGAAAGGAATATATTAGGATCTGATCCGAAGTCCCTGCAGCAGTAAATTTTGGTTGATAGTGTTGGCTTTGGATCAAGCCCTAATGCTGTCAGTAAGTATCAAGACAAGTCGAAGAGGCATGAACTGGAACAAGTGACCAGATTCTCCTTCCTTTCCTTCAGCCTTCACATTCTCTAGATCTTATCTTGTTGGACTTGGTCTGCCTGCTTGTCTGCCCAGACTCAAGTAACTATTTGTGCAGTGGTTGCCAGTTCGGCTGGGTTGGGTGCTGCTAGGATGCAGAAGGAGCAGGGGCTGGTTGCCCCAGAAATGTGGTTGGTTGCTGAGACCTAACCAAGGGATTTCTTCTGATTACAGAACCCCTTTCCAGCTTGTCCATTTTGAGAATCACCATATACCCAGCCTTTTTAGCTGTACTGTGACTTCTCAGAAAGTTAAACCTATTCCTGTTTGCGCTTTCAAAGTTCCTTCTCTGCTAACATTTTCTTTCAACTGCTGCTTTGGAGTGCTTTCAGAAAAGAACATGCACTGACAGGGAGTGCTGAGCACTGGTTTACTTCTTATTTACTTCTTACTCTTATTTAATGCCCCCTTCCTACTGCTTTATGTAGCATCATTGCATGAACACTGTTGGAGTTTTCATGGTAACAGCAATTTCATAAGAAGTGACGGTAATTGGAAGCAATGGGATCTCCAGATGTAACCAACAAATTCTTAGCTTACAAGGTGTTTGCAGTGACTGCAGCTGAGATCAGCCTCTATTCAAAATCCTCTGAACAATAAAGTCTGGTTTAATAGCAAAAGGTGCTGTGGAGATTGCTGCTGAGTGTCAGGAGGACTTTTGTTGTGGTTATGTAGTAGAAGCAAAAGCTCCTGAAAGCTGCTGGTTTCCCTGGTGTGTTTACTGTCTCTATTGGAAATGTCTGACTTGTGAATATATACCAGAAGAGGAGCAGAGACCCAGTGTGACAGTCTTGAACTCTGTTTGGGGCAGAGATGTTTGGTTAAAATTAAGTGTTTCAAAGAATCTGTTCTGAAAGCTTCTTATTTTCAAATTAAAAAAAGAGCAGAGATCATCAAAAGTATTTTCTAAGCACTTCAGAGAGAGAGTTCTGCAGAAGGAATTAAGCAACTATGGGAAGTTTTAAAGTAACTTTAAAGGGTCATTACTATAAAAAGTGAGAATTTTAAAAACAGTGTCCAAAATGTCAGTGTTTGTCTTTGCAGTCAGCCTGTTGGGCTTCTGTGGGATGAACTCACTTCCTCAAGTATTTGCGACCTTGCAGGAAAACAGAGCATTTCAAGTATAAATTTCCTCTGAAATTCTTGACTGACTTGTTTTTTGAGTAGTGTGGATTAGTTCCAGAGGAAATCTATCTTCTTGTTTCATCTTTCTGGTAAATGCTAATGAACTTTGAATCTATTTCTTCAGGGGGATTTTGACGAACTTACTTGCTTTCAGTATTGGGAAACACATACTGAACTTGGCAGATAATTTCTTTAACAACAATTACAATTATATAACAATCCAAACACTTCATGTAGCCAAGCTGAGCAAGAAATACTTCTATAATTCTACAATATTTTTGGAAAAATTATTCGGAATTTGAATTGACTGTGATAACATAACTTAAAAGGTAAATTCCACCTCAAACCCCCATGTTTGCTTTGGTTTTGAATTAAATTTTAGCAGACTTTTTGTTTGTTTGCTATTTTTTTCTGAGATAATTGAAACATGAATAGTGTTTTTCACCTCTTTCAGCCAAAAAAGCCAAAGAAGTCATGTACCCACACAGCACTGTCATGAAATGAAGAAATTTAGTGTTTTCCAACCTGGGCTAATAGTTATCCCTGTTCCTCTTTTGGAATCTGCTTGTCCTGTTGCATTTGGTCCAGGGTCCTCTCCAAGTTTGGTGTGTGTGCAGCTGGTTGGAGAACAGTGTTTTAGCAATATCAGATTGCTTTGAAACGAATTGAGGCATATTTGGAAGAACCAATGCATTAATCAGAGTGCATGGGATTTTAGCTCCTGATCTGTTCAGAAAACGATGGTGATGGAAAGTCTATTCCTCTTAATTCTTGTGTGCTAAGTTCCTGTGTCAGATCAGAATTTTAATTCTGATGACCCTTTCAAGTCAGTTTCTGCAAATTAAACAGTACTAAGCTTAAACTGGTTGTACTGAGGACAGCCTCCAAAAGACTACAGTAATTTCATGACTATAAGGCGCACTGGATTATAAGGCTCACCTCCGGGAGTTGGCAAATTTCGCAACTTTGTACATTATATAAGGTGCACTGGACTATAAGACGCACTTTTTTTTTGCAGTGAGGAGCTGCGCTGCGTGCAACAAAGTAACGAATTACTGGCAGGTGCTCAATTTGCAAACATTTTTCAAAGATCGGTGTAGCCTTTAAACGCAGCCCCAGGCCTCCCTGTGCCGCGGGCCCTGGCACTACTGTCCACCCCCGGCGCCAGCTGGCTGGGCTCATGGCTCCCAGCTCCCACCGCGCGGCCACGCTGTGTCCTGGCGTCCCCCTGCCCGGCAGCCATGGCGGGTCCTGGATTCCCCCCAGCCGGCGGCTGTGCCGCGGCTTCCCCCCGGCTGGAGGCTGCGCCGTGTCCTGGCTTTCCCCCGACCGGCCGCCGCACCACTGCTCCCTGCTTCTCCCCGCTTCTTCCTACTTCTCCCCGCTTCCCCCCGGCTGGCAGCTGCGCTGCTTCTCCCTGCTTCTCCCTGGCTGGCAGCTGCGCTGCTTCTCCCCGCTTCTCCCCAGCTGGCAGCTGCGCCGCTTTCCCCTGGACAGCGGCCACGCCGCATCCCGGTGTCCCCTCGCCCAGCGGCTGCAGCTCCCACAGTTCCCGGCTCCCCCCACATAGCCGCAGCTCCCATGGGTCCCGGCTCGGCTTGCAGCTCGCACTTCCAGGTTGGTAAATTTCTGAACTTTGTCCATATATAAGGCGCACTGGACTATAAGGCGCACTTCCGGGTTTGGACCAAAATTTTTGTCAAAAGGGTGTGCCTTATAGTTGTGAAATTACTGTATTTGCAGCCACCAAATAAACTGCACAGAAAGATAACAAGTTTGTGTTTTAAGTCTATGCCATTGAGTGATCTCAGCTGACCTGGCACAGATATTGAACTGTTTTTCCCCATTTTTTCCATTTGCCAGTTTAGCATTTTATTTGCTCATTTGAATTGGTACAGCTGATTTACTGTATATTTACTGTATACATCTTTTCATCCTGTAGGTTGATGTTTATTGTGGTTTCATGCCACATGCATCAGTGTAAACTGATTAAAACATCTTGATTTTTTCTGGTTGGGGACATGAAACTGCAAAATTATTATGAGTGTCACTGTTGCAGATGGCCTTTGCTTAGAAATTTGGTTTGTGATTAATTAATTTGACAAGCAAGGTCAGTGCCTGTCATTTTGAGGAAGAACTTGACTAAGGCTAGTCTTTTGGTTTTCAAGACAAGTGATGATATGCACTACAAATATCTGGCAGAAATATGTCAAAGGAAAAATGAGTCAAAGGAAAAGATGCCTAGAGAGGCTTTTTATAGAGGAAAAATTTAAGGTGTTTAGACAAAACCTTTTTATTTGACCACAAGAGGGTATTGCAGTATCAGTTATGCAAGACTTTAACTAATGTTTGCCTTTATGTGGTTTGACTTATTTTTAAAATCAGGCTTTGTATGCCAGTATTTGATGTCCTCGTCCAAGGGCAATTTCTGAGTTGGTTTTTCCTAAAATTTATAGTACAGGTTTCTTAAAGCTTAAGAGATTCCCTTCACTGGACAATAGAGATTTCGACATTTACTCTGAAACACTGAAAAACTTTATGGAAATGTCTTGCAAGCATACATCAGTCACAAAAGAGAAATAATAACAGGAGATGAATGTGTTGCTTTGTCTGGAAGTGTCCAGGATGGGAGCTGGCACAGTCAGTGAGACTCTGATCTGATTTTTCCATGTGGTTTTACTTGAAGGAATAAGTTCTGAAATATTTTTTAGCTCATTTGTGCTTCCCAATTTTCTCATTTACACCCAGTTCTTCTATAGTATACATCTGATGTTGGTTTGCACTTTTTTTAATGACTCAATGCTGTGTTTCAATACTTCCCTACAAAAGTTGTGTATTCTGAACTTTCAGGGCTGCGTTGCCAAATGTTCATGCCCTGTTTTGTACAGTTCAGACCATGAGAGAGGGACCTAGAAGGATTTTTGGATTCACCCACTCCTAGATCTCCTGCTGAATTTAGGAGAAGGTGCATGGGATGCCTGCATGTCTCTCAACAAGCTTACCTTTGTAAAAGAAGTAGAAGAGCAGCCGTATCATATTATCTGTGAGGATCAAGTGATAGTGCCTGATGGACAACTAAACAATTTTCATACAAGAAAGTTTGTGAGATATTGCAGAGATTTAAGTAGCACACACATTTAAAAATCAGGGCATATGTTGCGTGCAAATAAGAGGCAGGAGCAAAAGCTGGAGGAGAGGGCAGCGCTCTGGAGACCAGCTTCTCGGATCAGGTCACAATTCGGAAGATCTCTGTCACTTCATGACAAGTGAAGAGTTCCCCATGGAAATCTTTCAGCACAAGCAGTGTTTCCTACCTGCCTCAAATAGTGGCATTTGACTTGTCATCATCATCATCTTCCTCAAATGAATGAAGATCAGTCAAGTCAGTCAGGGTTGCAGGCTGGAAGGTGAGCTGTGGCAATGGCTGGCAGAGCAGGCTGTGAGGTGGTCAGTCAGAGGACGCTGAGCACCCAGCAGAGAAGTGATATTTGGCAAGGCATTAACACAGTGCTTTTTCATCAGCCCTGGGCATTAAGCAGCGAGGGCTCTGGAAAGCCTGGAGATGGCAGGTCCTGCTGGTGAGTCATATCTTGGTCTGGCAGGAGGAGAATGCCTCGGGTCTCTGTATACAAGCGAAATGAAAACAAATCCAGCCAGCTACCACTTTGGAGTCAAACTGCTTTTAAGCAATTTATGTAGCTGATTGATTAAAGGCATCATGCATTAAGTTTTGCTGTGGGTTTCTTAAAAAATATACTTATTTCATGACTTGGTGGAGTTCTGCTGATAGACCCTGACAAATGGAGTGTCTGTTGCGTCGGCAGCGTACAAATATTTTGGGGGAATGTCTGCTTCCAGTGACACAGAGTCTGACACTTCAAAATAAAACTAAAGCTGTAGTACAGACTGCAAGAAATCTGTTGTGATTTTTCTTATCCCCTTATAAAGATTGCAAAATATGTTAACTACTGATGTGCATTTTTCCTATTTGAAGCAAAAATTATTTATTTTGGTTTAGAAGAAAGAACTATGAATATATGTAGTGTTCCTCACTGGTGGAGGAATCTTTTCAGTTGTTATTTCACATAATTTCAGTCTTAGAGGCCAGATCCTGTCAAGAAGTGCAATATTGTATGGACAACCAAAGTTATCTTCGTTAGCCAGGGTTGAGTTCAAGTCACATCCTCACCACAGCAGGGAGCTCTGGTAACTGCACAGTGGAGCTTGGCTTTATTCTGTTCATCCTCACTGTTGGCTTGCACAATCTGTTAACGGGTCTTGGAGAACTGCAGGGTGTAAGGTGGCTGAGTACTTCTGCAGAGGCCGTGCTTTATTCTGCCTAAGGAGTGGTTTGGTGTCTGAGTCTGGCATGGCCCTGATTCCTGCTCTCCTGGGGTGTGCAGCTGCTCAGAGTCAGCTCACAGGGCAGGGAAGCTGCTTCATAAATACTACAGAGGCTCAGTTTTCCCTCTCTGCTACCTGTAGCACTGTGGTACTTACCAAAGTATTTTGTCCTGTGAACTACAACATTCCAGCTACTTATTATTACATATTTCAATGCTCACAATGCTCTTCTGGTTTGGGTTGGTTTTTGTTGGGTTTTTTTTGTTATTCTCTGTTTTTTTACCTGTCTCCTCTGGCAGCTAAGGGTATAATTTGTCAATCTGCGTTTTGGTACACTGAATGTTTCATTTACCATGTTCTCACCATATTCATAAAAGACATTAACTTTCTGTTTTTATGTGAGAAACCAAAAATTCTCTGCTGCAAGTTCTGCAAAGCTTTCAAAGCAGAATACCTAAAATTTATTTTAAATTGTGTCTCACTATTAAATGAAAGGCAGCACTTGGCTTTTAAAATGTGCTTCACCTCTGTTAGTTTTGTTGGCTGAGAATTGAGTTACTTCCTCTTAGATTTTTTCAAAGTAACTGTCAGTGTCTTAAATTGGGAAACCTTGTCTGAACATGTCAATCACAAGTTTTGTCTCTTTTTCAGCAAAGCTTTTAGTGTCTTCATTGCAGCTATTAGTGTGGGTTTCCTTTTTAACTGTAGAAGCCAGTGTTAAATCACACTTCAGGCTGATGTTTGTCTATCTCTGACTCTTGGGGACTGGAAAAAAGTTCTCCCTGAAGACAGGATGTTCCCATAACTAGATGTAAGAGGGGGTTGTGTATAACCTTTTAGTTGATATGCTTGAATCTTGTGGCAGTTTTCCAGAGATGATGAGAATTCAGGTCTGAAGGGGCCTCAGGAGGTGTCTAGCCCAACCTGCTCCTCAGAGCATGAGCTGTGAAATGAGACCAGTTGGTCAGGGCTTTATGCTGTTGATCTTGAAAGCCTCTAAGGAAGGAGACTGCAGAACCATTTGGGGTAATACATCTCACCTCAGGGTTGCCACTGTGACAAAGATGTTTTGGCTTATATACACTCAGAACCTCTCCTGTTTCAGCTTGTGCCCATTTATTTCATTTCTCCACTGAGCTGTTCTCTAAGCAGCCTGACTGTGTCTTTCCAATAACCTGATTGCAGTTACTGGGACTCTGCTCTTCGATCTTCCCACAGCTTTCTCTGCTCCAGGCTGGGCAGAATTTGATTGCCAGTTGTGTTGTCCGTGTTACAAAGATGTGTCAGACCTTTACCTGACCTGCTCTGTTCTCTATCCCTCCTGATTTGACCATTTACACTGCTCATGCCCAGCAGGGCAGATGCCCCATGAGTTCTGGAAATGAAAATTATTGGAATGCACAGTCCATTTTGGCATTCTTTTCATAGATCACCTTGTGCTGTTCCGTAGTCCAGTTCAGCCTTATTCCTTCTATGGTTTTACTGAGCTTGACTGCAGAGTTGTTTTGCTATAGAGTTGGAAGCTTTTGCTCCCTAAAGAAATGGACATCCAGAACAATGTGAAATCTCCCTGGATGTGTTTGGAGCTTTTTATTTTTAGCTCATGTGAATCCTCAAACAGACAAAACAGAAAGGAAAACAGCTACATCCCCAGACCTTTAGGCCAGAGTAGCCAAACAGACTTGGAAAAAAAATCAGACTGGATTTTCACTGTGCCAGGTGCTTCAATAATGATCTTGTTATGGTCTGATGAAGAAAATGGGAGTCTGCCTCTTAGAATGGGCTGTATTCCAGTTTTCAAGACAGGTCCCAGTTTCTAGGAAACCTTTTGCTTAGGTCACTACTTAAATTTAGAATCATCTCAAAACAGTATACAGAAATACAACTAAAAGTGCAGTTGCTGAATTATGATAAAATCCTGTTTTCTTGCATTTGGTGGCTTAATGAGAAAAAGGGCAAGACTTTATCCTACTTTTTGTGTGAACTACCCACATAATCTACACATGTACAGTATGAGTATCATTTATCTCTCTTTAAAAATCCAGTTCTGATCACAGTGCTGATATAAGTGCACCTACCAGCCTTTTCCATGTAGGCATCATGAAAAACTTCAGCCAAACTGAGATTATGAAAAATTGTTGCCCTGCTTTACATGAAGCATTTCATCTTTAAATATAGTGAGATCAGTGAATCTTTAATAAGAAACAAGGTTTCCTGAATGCTTCTAGGTTCTGGAGGCCCAGGACAGAAAACAGAGAAGCATGAAGAGCCCCATGTCAGTTGAGGTCTCCTACAACTTCCAGCATGCCAGGCATCTCAGAGTTCTGAGATACTGTGCTACCTGGGTCTTTGGTTTCTGGACAGACTACTCAAGGCCTCCATATGTTTTTAAAAGAATGGAAAAATATAGCAACCAAAATACAGATATTCAAATGGGCTTTTAAATTCTTTATCTACTTCAGCATTCGAAGTCTTTGGTAGATTAAACCATGAAAAAAAACATTTTGCAAATCTTTGTTCTTGTTCTTTGTTCAGTTCCTTGCTAAGGATCCTTTAAAGGTGTTCTAAATTGTTTAAGACTGACTAACCTGTGCAAAATTGGTTGGGTCAGTGAGGTAATCACACATAGAAGCATCTACTGCCATTTAGAAAGTCCTGGGATAGCTGAGAAGTCCATGATGAACCACCAGATCCATAGCAAAGCTGCAAGAGACCTGCATCTTTCTACAAAAGCAGGAGGGACAGCCAACATCTGGCTATCACATTGGATGACCATGAGCATCAATACTTCACATCTTGGCATCCAGCTAAGAGTGGATTTATTCAACCAAATCTCCCAGTCATCTCCACTTACTGCATTATGGATTGTGCCATGGAGTGGTCCTGGCACATGCAGCCTGTGGGGACTCTCAGGCTGCTGCTGGGGAAGGTGAGGTGCACCTGCTCTCCAGCTGCTCAGGGCTGCCAGCGCTGAGGACCAGGGCAGGGCAGGCAGCCCCTGACCTGCAGGGTGGGTTTAACATCTCCATGGTTCCTTAGCCACAGCCAGAGTCACTCCAAAGATCCACACTTCCTGCTAGTGAACTTGTGTTCCCTACACCTCCATTACCTGTGGGGTGGCAGAGATATCCTTAAAGGAGTCCTGTAGCAGCTGTTGAATGTGAGATTTGCTGGTTTTGGACTGCCTTTTTTGCAAGTCTGATGATAAAACAGCTTATGCCATTAGCATAAAATAGAAAGCCCGAACCTTCTTCTATTTGTTGGAGAACAGTTTACAGAAGATAGAAGTTTTGCGGATGAATGGGAATATCCATTTTGGGAATAACCTGCACTGGCTCTATAGTTGAAATGGTACCATACTCTTGCAAAAGGATAATAGAGGGATTTTGAATAAAGCATCTCTGTGGTGTATCTATCTGCTCTTTGCCCTTTGCCTGTTTCCATTCCTTCAGTGTGTCACTAATTTGCCATAATGTGAATATTCACCCAGGCTGCATACCTTAGTTTGCACAAACCTACCATTTTGCAGGAGGACTAGAAAACAGCAACAGTCAAAGCAGATTTTTCAAACTGCTTCTTTTTATAAAAACTTTATCCCCAAATACAGATTAAAATACAACTTTTAACCAAAAAAAGTTGTTCTTACTTTTCTATATGCCTTTGTTTGTGGTGAATGTTCAGATTCATTGGTGCCTTGGTCTGTGGTGGCTGCTTTACTTTGTACATTCTGTTTTATGGACTCTGCTGTTGGGATTATTGTTAGCTGGGAGAAGTAAATAGACTTTGAGAAAGAGATCACACACACATAGCAACCTTCATCTTCTGTTTATGGTTCAAATAAACATCTGTGCTATGGAAATTTATGTCCTGAAGAATTTTCTAAACTAGAACATTAATTGGTTTAATAACAAAAGGATTAATGGAGATAAATTGAAGACAAATCTACATTCAGCATTTAAATGATGAATAATTTTATTTTTTAAAAGCTGCCATTGACCCTGAGATTATCTCAGTTGGTCAGAACATGGTGCTAATACCACCAAGTTTGTGAGGTCAATCCCCATATGGGCCATTTGCTTTAGAGTTGAACTCTTTGTGGGTCCCTTCCAACTCAGAAGATTCTGTGAATCTGTAAATTGTGCATCACAGGCACTCAGTAGGGAGAGAGTATTTTTCACTTATTCATAATATCAGAAAATACATTATTGTTTTGAGCAAGAGGTTCCTATAAGCATCCAGCAGAATATGAGTTTTCCCATTAAAATCACTATTAAAACTCCCCTTGTTTAATGGCAGCAACTCCATGTGTGTTTTGAAAACCCAAACCTGTCAGTTTGTAATTTCCTCACCTTTTGGTTAAAGAAGTAGATTTTACTCAAGCGAAATATCTATTGGCTGAACTGGATTTTCTTAATATGCAAATGAGAAAGATTTTATTTCAAAGTGTAAGCATTTCTTATTCCTTAGAGGTTTCAGCCACATGTGTTTGTCCTTCAGCTGGCTTGTCTTTTTAGTTGGCCAGTGGTGCAGAAAGGCATGGTCAGGGGAAGTGTCAGTGTGGGATGGAGTCACCATTTGGGAGGATCTTCAATCTGGAGAGGCCCTTGTGGGTTTTGGCACAGAGTGGCTGGAGAAGCCAATTAAGAGGCAGAGTAGGATCCCCACAGAGCCCCCACCTGCTACACACACAGCTGCAGGTTTGTGCCTCTTCTCTCCCAGCTCCCTTCCATTGCATGAAGATTAGCTGGGTGAGGGGAAAGCCAAGCTTTTTATATAGTGCTTGCTGCTATAGAAACCACGAGCTCTGTGCCAGTGTGCTGGGCTGTGTGGGCACAGCCGGCAGCAGCTCCTGACCAGGGGATGCTGTAACTGCACTCTCAGTTTGCAGCATTCTCCACCAAAACCCAGCTGCCTTCTGAACTGTCGTGTGTCTGTCACTGCAATGTGCAGGTCTTTGACAAGGGAAATAAGATGCCAAATGCATGAAGTTGTTCACCCTGTAAAAGGAATCCACAGCTCCATGCTATAAAGGTTTATCTGCCGTTTCAAGTTGCAATGTGGATGATATCAAGCCTCTAGTGATTGGAATTATGGCTGTAGCTTTCCCCAGAAAGTCAATTGCAGCCATCTCTGTGTCTCTTCAAAGGTAAAGAGCCACCATTACAAGAGGTGATATATGAAAAGTATTGTGTCTGCTATGCTTTTCATCACAGTGTTAAGATAAAAAGTCTATAAAATGACTGATAGATATTTCTGAGGTCAAAGTAGGATGGATCTGTCAGCTGTGAGAGGAGAAAAGTAATCTGGCATTGATTCTTGGTCAATAGGACAGTGCTGTTTATTCTGGTAAGTCTGGCTTTAGGGAAAAAAAGCAGAACAAGAAGAGAGAAAACAAATATAGAACATCCCAAAGACATCTGAAGTGCACTCTGCTAAAAAAAGGAAATTATATTCATTAAATGTGTTAAAGCAGAAGATATGATTGCTTCTGTCTGGGTTGCAAGATTTCTAGAGGAAGAAAAAGTGGCCTGCTTTTTTAAGACCCAGGTTCTGGATGTTATGGCTGAGGCAGTATCAAAAGCATTCACCTGAGAGACTGATCTGAAAAAAAAGTACCCTCATGGGTGCCAAAACCCCACCCAACATGGATGTTTATTTGGGTCCACCCAAATAAAAAAATTAGAAGCTGAACTTGTTTTGGGTTCCAAAACCTTCTTCTCAGAGGAACTTATGTCTCACTGGCAGAGTATTGAGTGGGGCAGAGGTGAGACAGGGACTGTGGATGGAGACTGGGGAGCTTCTATGTAAGGGAAGGATGAGAGCTTTGAATGCTGACCTCTACTGCTGCAAGTTAGAAGATAATTTTGCAAGCTTTTGTCCTGCTTTATGCAGTTCTTCCTTTCCAAACCCTAGCACAGGCTATGCTATTCACAGTAACCTCCCCTTTGAGGAAGAATTGTCACCAAATGTTGGTGCTTCTCCAGGTCCCATTGAGTGCCTTCTACAAACCCAGGGTGTCCTTAAATTTTGAGATAAGTAGAACTCAGAACACAGAGAGCAGACACGTGGGGTTGACAAACTGCATACACCAGCTATTGGAAATGCACACTGAAAGAAAGGTGATGGCTCACCACCCCTGATTTGAAATCAGTAGCCAGTCAGGTTCTGTCAGAAGTAAAGATGCTCTGGCAGTACTGGAGTTGATCCCGTAGTGGGATAAGGATTCTGACAAACTGCAAAACCAAGTCTTTCCAGAAATACTGCATGATTTACACACCCACTTCTTAGTTTTGAATAATCTAGGATTATTGCTGCCAGACAAACTAAATTGGTGCTGTCATAAGCTCTCAAAGCCAGGCAATAGCAAAACCAATTCAAGGGGTTTTGTTTTCTTCTTTGATTTTTTTTTTAGGGCTTAGCAAGCTGTGAAAATGATGAAACACCTAAAACAGTGTGAGAGAAAAGACTGTTTGGGATTATACTGAGTAATCTTTCTGGTGGGAAGCACGCAATTATGTACTGTCAGCACATGGAGCGTGATGGGACTATAATTTTACCTATGTTATTTCCCTGGGTTGCCAAAGAAACCATAATAAGAAATGTCAAAGTGCTCCTGTTCTTATTGATCTTCTTAACAAATTCTCACAAGCAACATTGACTGTTATAATTATTTTCTCTTCTCTAAGCCACACATGTGTCACACATACCACTGTCAAAATCAGCTGGTTTGCCAGCTCTGAAATCTAGTATAAAACTCTGTAAAAAAGGCTCCACTGAAGGAAATTAAATGAGCGCTGTTTCTTTAAAAGCTTTATTGAAGCTGTCAGAAATGAGGAAAAAAAGGCTGCCCTGTCCAAGAAAATGAATCCTTGTCAATTTTAAGGTGAGTGAGATGACGATGAAGGTCTCCTTGATGGCTGACAGCATCCATGGTGTGTTCAAGGAAGAGCAGGAGCTCTTTGGAAACGTTTCTTTCCAACCATAGGCCAAGGCAGGTTTGCTTAGCAGCCTTGGGAAATAACAGTGGTGTACCTTGGATGGACTTTGGGAGACACAAGACAGAGAGGGCAGTGGCAGGGACCTGTGGGAGGACCAACAGCTCTGGGGCAGTGGTAGCAACAGGAAGCCAGAAGGACTTTTCATCCCCAGACCCTGTGGAACCAGTAGCTAAGCAAGTGGTTGAAGGCTTCCTCTCACCTTGTCCTCATTCTCCTCCTCTTCTTCCCTGGCAGAGTCCCACAGGGAGTGGGGTCTTTGGGGCCCTGTGGAGGAGAGAGGTAATGAGCCCATGCCAGGAAAATGAAGGAGAGCTGACCAACTGGCACATCCTGGATTAAAATTTTAATATTATTTTTTTCTCTTTTCCTTTTCTGTCCTTTGAAAAGGGGTGCTCTGGTCCTGAAGTATCTGCATGACCCATGCAATCATGAGTTTTTATCCAAAAAACTGAGTTTACAGATAGAGAGTGGTGGCTAAAATGAGCCTTTAAACTGGAGTGTCTGCAAACACACACCATGCTGTTTCTGCAGCCTCTTGGAGCAGCTGCCTGTAGCTGAGAAGTTCTGCTGTGTAGTAGATGCAAAGAAAGAGACTTATTATTACTGTATAAATAAAAGCCCAAGCAGGAAAGAAAGAAGTTTATTATTTAGAGGAAGCTGAGCTAAAAAAATTGGGCTTTAGCTGTGGGAATCAGAGAGGGTTTTGGTCATTTGGAGGATGAAAAGCAAGGGTGTTCCCTTCCTCAGATTTTTGTGTTTGCTTGCAAAGTCTCTGTCCCCTGTTGCTCTCAGATGATGAGCAGTGACATATGGATGTTGTGGGAGGCTGGGACTGGGAAAGCAGTTCTCTCAGGTCAGGAGAGTGCATGGCCTTGACAAGTGTAATGCACCGATGGCTGGTCTGCAACTCTGGTTGGGAAGATAAAATAAATGGTTCAGATTTATTCAGGGTGGTGAGTGCAAAGCAAGCCTTGGAACAGGCTCTTGGAAGCTCTTGGTGAAAGCTGAGAGGTGGACATGCAAGCAGAAATGTTAAAGTTGGGTTTGTGTCCATGTGGTTGTCTACCTTTTCCTAAACCACAGGTTTTCCCTCATTTTTGAAACAATTTTCTCAAGTAGGTTTAATAGTATGTGAAGAAGAAATGACAACACCTCCCTGGCTAATTGGCAGCCTGCAGCTAACTTATGAGCCTTTCTTAATAACATTTCAATTATTCTCCTTCATACTGAAGGTGAGTGTAAGATAAAACTTCAGTAAAATTATTACAGCCCTATTTTTAATCTCCCTGTGCAGAGTAATGGTTGGGGTGTCGAGTAGCTCTGGTGTTTGGAAATTGTCTGACAGTGTCAGGAAAGTGTGAAAGAGAGCTGCCCTCTCAAAGCTGGTGAATAGCCATGCCAGTAGCTACTGTGTCTGAGAGATCTTTGGGGTCCTTTGTCTGAATGGAGATTTGATAAAACTGAAAAGAAACCATTATATGTAGGTGCTTGGAACAGAGAACATTTTTCTTCCTGTATCATACAGTTAATAAAAGAAATGAGGTGACCCCACTGGCCAACCTTCCCTCTGTAAATCCTTTCCATCAGTTTCAAAAACATCTTGAGAAATCTTTCAACACTGAAGGAAAGTCCCTAAAGATAATCAAGTGGCTTTTACATAACCACAGTGGCTTCTAATCCTGAGAGCCACTTAAGGAGTGGAAGTGGTTTTCAAATTATTTCCACCTGCTCTCCTCCCATGCTGGTTTAAGTCTCTACCAGACATCCATACCCACCACTGGGTGGGCAAGGCAGGATAGAATAACATATTTACTGCAAACAGACCTCTGTGTTGTGTAACACATCAAGCAAATCATCAGCCACAAGATTGTGGTCAGTGGCTGCTGAAATTGGACCTGAAATTATTGCAGGATCTATCATTAGAGGTAGTTATTACAGGATATAGACTATCCTCTGCATATATTATTTGCCCATTTTGTCTATCTGCTATGTAAAGTGTTTCTCTGTTGAACCATGGCATCTTCCCAATCAACAGTCCCATCCATTACAGCTGTGCTGTGCAGTTTGCCTGTAAATGTTAAAAGGATTGTAATTGTGTGACTTGTGACAGCAAGCAATGTGGCCAGCCTTTTATCATTGCATTTCTGTGGGCTTTTATGTTAGTGTTTGATTGGTAGCTTAGCTATGAATTTGCATAAACCTGATAGTTTGCATTAAAATTTGATTCAAACAACCAGCAGTATTTTTGTTTTCTTTCTTTGTTTCCTAGTGGTTCTATTTGGTGTTTAGGTAAGTGGTGAAATTACAGCTCTCTGCAATTTCAATATAATAATCTCTACATAATATAGTAATGTCTGTAATTCTGTATCTCTGCATAAATGATTCTTAGAAAATTTCATTTAGAACACATACATGTTCTATGCTATGAGTACATCATGACACATACATTGTGCATGAAAGCTCCCATATTACACACAAAGTGTTGAAACAAGTCAAGTTTTGACCAAAATACAATGAGATCCCAGGACCAAGGCAGCCTTTATTCTCATTTCCATTTAGGTGTATGAGAAGCCCTAAGTTTTGTGCCTGTGCCTGTTTCTGTTGTAGATCTGGGCTCCCACTGAGAAGTTGCTTACTGAACACAGGGGGTACCTTGCCTGCAGACCACAGCAGCTAGTTTAGGTTCAGGAAGAAGAAAACTACACAGAAGAAGATCAGCCCAGGTGTTTTCCTGGGCTGAAAAGTTCTACCAAAGGGGAGGCATCTGTTCCCCCAGATAGAAAGTTGCTCTGAGAGATGCTGCTCCTGGTACACAGGATAGCTCTTTGGCTGTTTCTGTTCTCCAAGGTAATGTGTTATGATAAACAAACAAACTTGTAGCTCAGAATTGCATCTCTGTGCCTCCCCAAGACACCTTTATCCCCACTGTTTAAAAATTTTAAGTCTGTTATTCAGGGCATACATAATTTAATGCAAATAATAACAATAACATAAGTAATAGTAAGCAGCTTTCTTTCTTGGCATTGAGCCAGGTAAGTGAGACTTCTTTATTTTTGTGATATTTGGATTGATTCAAACCAGACCTCCTGTACTTAAAAAAAAGTCCTCATATAGATAGTGGACTTTAAGCACTTGCCTTACTAAAGCATCATTCCCTGCTCTCATGGAGTCAGTAATGAGATCCCCATGGTCAGAAAAAAACCCCAAATACTTAATAGGTTCTGTAAAAGAAAAGCATGCTCCAGTTACAGGTGTTGCTTAATGGTACACTCAAGCTTTGAAGGTGCTGCCCTATTTTCAGGATGTGATTGGAGAGCAACCCTGGGCTCTCATCTGGGCATTTCCTTGCCAAAAGCTCTCGGAGCTTTGGCTGGGTGGGAGGGCTGCTGCCACGTGTTCTCCCAGCAGATCTGTTGAGTTGCTGCTGTCGGTAGGAAAGGTGTTATTAGCTCCTTTAGGACAGTGCTTTGACAAGATGCTGGATGTACAATCTCACAGGAGTACTAAGAGGTTTGCTGCCAAACTCCCAGATCTGTTGTTGTTCATGAGCAGAGAGGCATTTTTTGTTTCTGAGTTTTATGGCTTGGGTACATACATTCTAGCTGCTGGTATAAAGGAGTTCCTGGACAAACACTGCCAAATTTGAAGTTACATTGAAATTGTAACAAAAAATACTGCTAGAAATATTGCAGAAAAAAAAATAGAATTGTCAAAAAAATGAACTGGAGGAAAAGAAAGTATGTTCCCCGTATTAATTTACAGGAGTTGCTGAGATGTTTTGGTAGGAAGTTGAAAAGGATCAGTCTGAGGCTGAGGTCAGACAGGGAACTGTTCTGGCATGATGATTAAGGTTTATATCATAGAACTTACAGTCACAGAAATCTATAATCACAGAAATCCTGTTTCTTGCAATGGAAGGTCATAACATCCTCATCCCAGGCAGCATCTCCAGTCTCCCTACCATAATTTACCAGTCTTGGCATAAAGAATTTGTGAAAATATCTGTCAGCCTCCCCTTGCACACAGTCATGCAAGGGCTGATCACCCGCCGGGGAAAACATCCTTGTGTGATGACTGGGGCAGTCCGGCCCGCGGAGGTGGCTGTGCTCCGCTCCGTGCCGGGTACCAGCCAGCAGAGGGGAGCCGACAGCCGCGCATCCCTCCCCGCCTGCTGAGAGAGCACGGGCTGCCGGGCCTGATGAATGAAGGACTGAATGAATGAACGAATGAATGAGTGCCTTCCTTTGCATTTCCAGCTGCTCTGATTTTCACTTTCCTTCTGTGTTGAAGAGGTGCTGGAAGTGAGCTTACTAGTGAGTTAGGATATTTAAAAGTGATGTGTTGATGACATAAATATACATCAATTCCCAAAACATTGAACAGTACGTTTTTTTTCCCCTGAACATTTTGTACTAGATGACATGAAACTGTCTCAGAGCCTCTAAATGAGTCTTTAATACATCAGCAGGTTAATGAACCAACATTATAGACAAGATCTTGAGACAGAACTGCATATCTGATAATCACACCCTTGGCAATTTTGTTTTATTGGAACATTCCAACTGTCTTTTTCTTTACAAACTACAAAGGGACAGAAGTAAATGGACTGGAAAACATTTTAACAGTGTTTCTGTCCCTTGCTTATGCAATGCCTCTTCCCTTCTCTTCAGTTGTTTGAGGGAGGTTCTCGTTTGTTTTTGCTGGCAGATTCAGCCTGCACAGATTTGAAGGATGATCCTGCTCTGCTCACAAACACTGCTCCTTTTCCCAGCATGAGCAGAAGGGAGGAAGCCAGCATCAGGAAGAGCTCAAGCAGTGTGGGTGGGATAGATGGAGAGAAGAGCACTGATTAAGGGTGAAGAGGGTGCAGGGTCAGTGGTTACTGTGCAGCATCAAAGGAGAAAGGGAGGATGCACCTTTTGCAATGCACTAAAAGCACTTATTAAGGTGAGAGAGATAATGTGGGAGAAGGGTGACACTTAGATTGGTGAGAACAGATTTTGCAGTGAGACTGGCAAAAGTGGAGAATATGGATTAACAAGGTTAAAAGCTGGAATGAGGCAGACCAAAGATCAAGAGGGAAGAGGATGGACAGTATCTATGAAACAGGAGAAAAGTGAACACCAACCCATTTGGGTTTCTGGTGATGCCCCAATGCCTGCAGGCTGTGTGTTCTCAGCTCTCACTGTTTCTCAGTTTGGCTTCTATAAGATGATGTTGGCTTGGCTTTGTGGGTTCACAGGATTATTCAGGTTATTCATGGAAAGGACCTGGTGAGATCGTCTAATCTTTGGTCTCATCTTCCCTTCTCCCTCTCTGTCTCATCTGATTAAAGCTTTTGTCTCTCTTACATGTAGTGCCACCACAATGGTTTTGAGTAGATCTGCTATGTTACAAGTAATAAAACCCCTTTACCCAGAGAAATCAGGCATTTGGATTTCAGCACCTGTGCAAGAGATGAAGAAAGACAAACTCAAGAGGGTGTGCATTTCCTCTAACTTTAATGTGGTTGCACCCATGCTTGTGATGCCTAAATTCTCTGTGCAGCTCCAAACTTCTGAGTTGCCTACTTGAGGCACTGTTCCTGGTCATTCAGTGCAAATTTCATCACAGACATAATGCCAGTGAGAGGTGAGGTGCTATACACATATCTTATGGCATGGAAGAGCTTTGTATCACAGTCTCTGCTCAGATGTAGATAAATGTGATTCCTGAATGTAGCACTTGCTTTCTGAGAGCAAGCAGTCAGCTTCCATAAATTACCCATCAGCTTCAGGAGAGGTGTGTTCCTTTTGTGTTTTGTATTATAATTCTCTTATTTTCACACTAACCTTTGCTTTCTGAGATTTGATAGGATATTCCTGTAAAACATAATTATTGCTTTAAAAACATGATGTCCTGCCATAGTCAAAAGGGGAGATGGGTTTTGAAGAAACCAGCTGTGCCTAGAAATTGGAAAAAATACTTCCCAGGAGGAAGGAGGGAAGTGTTTCAGAAGGAATAGGGTGTGCTTTATCCTAAAATATCAGTGGTCAACGTGGAGAGCAAGGTGGAGCAGTGATTCTCCTCTCAGCTGGGCTGGAGCAGCAGCAGTGACTGCACTGCCCCGCCCTTCCCTTTTCCCTCGCCAGTCCCATGGGAGGTTGGCAGCCCTGTCTGTCCAGGAGACACATTTCAGACAGCTTTGCTGAAGGACCAAGGCAGTCCCAGTCTCAGCAGCCCTTGGCTCAGTTCCCAGCTCCACAACTGCTCGGATCAAGGCTGGGAACCAAAGCACTCACTAACCTGCTCCTGACTGCCTGGACTGCTGCGTGTTCTGACCTTGTCTGTGGGGTTCATGTTGGAGAGGCTTTATTGCTGCAAAAAAGCTTTTCTAACTCTTCTTCTATTCTGAGGAATTGTGCTCTTAAAAGTCAAATTGTACATATTGTAAGGAGAAGAAGGAGTCTGATCTTTTGCCTTCTGATATTTATTAATTTATTAAATTTCCTTTTTCTCCTTAAAGTGAGCTTTGTTTAAGGGTGCCCAGTGATGAGACAGGTAAACACATGCACATGCATATATGGAAATAGCACCAGTGGTCATTCTTTCTGAACATTTTAATTCCCTCCTCTGTCCACTGTGGATGATTTTTAAAGAGAAAACATCATTTTCTCTAGGCAGGATAAAAGGCTCTGTGAGCTGACTAAGTCTTTCAAGTGCCTTTGGTGGGCCCCAATTAATGAAGTACAAAAGAATAATCATCTGGATGTTTAGAGAAAATGAAATTATAGGCTGTTATGAGCCAAAGCGCTATGATTTTCTCAATCTCACTCCACGTGAAAAAAAATCTTGTTGGAAGAAAAAGCTTACACTTGAATGTTAGCTACCATGACTGCTTAAACCTGGATGCAACATGCACAAAATTTTTCATATTAGAAATGCATATTCCCTTCCACCTCCTTTTCCTCCATTTTCTGCAAAGTGAAAAGGGGATGAAGTTAGCATCAATTCAAATTTTGAAGATTATAAAAATTTGGAAGGATAGGTTCATCTACCCTGAGAATTTTTGGCTCAAATGCAGGTAATGTTGGAAATATTTGGGCAGAAAAAAAGACACTCAACAAAAAAAATCCCAAAAACAACCCAATGAACCAAAACTAACAAAACACAAACAAACAAACAATGACAAAAACCAACCAACCAACCAAAACCCAAACAAAATCTTAAGGATTTTCTGCTGGATATTTAATCTCTAACTGTGAACAAGCCCTTAGATATGTTTTTAGAAATATAGCCCTCTTTGGGCTGGTTTTCACTACTCAGAGAGATTTTTCCAGGATACTTCATTCTCTCAGGCAGGCAAGTGACTGAGAAATGGCTGAGTGGTTTACTGTAAAATAAAAACCTTTCAAAAGTAGAAAGATTATGTTTGTGTGAAGCTTTACAGAGAAGCTTGAGCATTCACAGTCCTTGCATGAGAGCCAGGCTCCAGCTGAGGGTCAGAGAATGTTATTGCACAGCTATAATCTCAATTATAATTTATCATTTAGGTTACAATAACATGAGTGACTGAGAAGTTTTGGTCAGTGCAGATTCACAGCCACACAAACAAAATATTTCTTAAAAATATTCTGTCTGCATTGCCTAAGGTTCCAAGTCCATCTTTTAAATTTCATGGATATTTTTCTTAAAGGCAGCAGAAATGGAATTTGTCCTTTGCTCAGAAGAAATACAGGTACCTCTTGCCTTGCCCTTGACCCCCCTGTGTGATATATTCATCAGTTTACAGAGGCATACTGAGTTGTCCCTCTGCTTCTCCTTCCTAGCTAATCCAGTTCTGCATCAGTGCAACTGTAAAACTATCTCTCCAGAGCCAGGCCTTCCTCATCCAGAAAGATTTCCTTTGTCATGCTGCACAGTTCTTGATGTGTGGTGTTTTTTGTGTTGTGGCTTTAAAAATCTCTCGCAGGAATATACCTGTCACTTTGAACACATCTCTGCTGCCAGCCATCTAACAATAATCTCCAGCGGTAGTCTGGCATCTGGAATGACTACTTCAGGAATATCTGAATTTCTCCCAGTCCTATCACTCTGGGCCAGCTGTACAGGAATGAGTTACATTTCCCAAAATATCAAGTTAAAAGACAGCTATATATTGATTCTGTGTTTTGACTTGGGCTGGGAGTTCAAATATTTACAGGCTTCCACATTGTAAGACTCTTTCCATTATGGAAAGATGTGCCAATTAAAAGAAAGTGCACATTAATGAGATGAACAGCTCAGAATGTTTCTCCAAATAAAGGAAGCACTAAAATTTTATTAGGCATGTAGATGCAGTTAAGGTTAACAAACCAACACAATTTTGATCAAGCTTGGTGTATCCTTATTATCCAACCACAGAGCACCAAGCAGTCTGGTGTACAATGGGACTAGTCTTATTTTACCTGAGTTACATTTCCTCTTGCATTTTAAGCAATGGTCTCACCAACAGCTACTGAGGATTATGCAAATGTAGTTTTGCTTGATTGGAAATCCAGAGATGCCAGCACATTGTTGCATTTTGGAGCTAACAGATGATCCAGAGATAAGATTAATACAAACTCTTTGGCTGCATAATAAATTTGGTAATATTCACAATTTTATTTTTTTTTATCATGTCAAGTCCACATTTTCACTTTGGACACAGTGTGTCTTGTGAGTCCACCAAGCCTTCATCTGAGCTCAACTCCTCTTCAGCCCTTGCTTTATTCCCCACATAAGTTTGTAACTGTGATAGTCTCTCTAAATGGACTTCCACGTAATTGACTTAGCAGTGGTGATTTGAGCTTTTTAGCTAAGTCCCTATATATCAAACCAGAATATATATTTAGTAATATGTTCTACACCTTTAGAAGAGTGTAGATGGACTAATTTTTTAATTATCAGATATTCCCAACCTCATGCCACTCGCCACCATCTTACACTGAATCTCCTGAAGCAGTTTTCCCATTTTGAATTCTGCTATGTGGGAAACTCTTAGAACCTGCAGAAATAGAGGGCAATTTAATAAAAATACTTGTCTGCTAGCCAAACAATTCCCAAATTGAGGCACTGGTTGCCCAGAGAAGCTATGCATGTCCCATCCCTGGGAGTGCTCAAAGTCAGGTTGGGTGGAGCTCTGAGCAGCCTGGTCTGGTGGAAGGTGTCCCTGCCTGTGGCAGATGGGCTTAGAGCTGGATCATCTTTAAGGTCCTTTCCTACCAAAACCGTTCTATATTCTATGAAATGCTCCCAGGAACAACAGCAGCAGTTGGATGGAAGTCCCAGATGTTATTTCCCTGGTTTGTTCTGATTCAACCTTGTACGATTTGATCTTGCTAAACTACCTTAGTTGTTTGAGTTTCCAAGGAGAGCTATATCGAAATTCAGCCTTCAAATCCCCACTTTGTTACCAAGTGTAGAATTAGCGGGGGGGAAGGGAACAGATCCTATCATCCCACAGCTGGATGAGCAGACATCCTCCTTCCCAAGTTTAGCCTGCTAGAATAAAAGAGTTTTATTGCCTGCAGCCTCTTCTCCAGGGATGTCCTGGAGTAATCCTTGTAGTAATCCAGACAGCAAGCTGAGAGGAGGATTGTGTTTGTCCGGTTATTTTTCTTCCGTTATCCTTTATATTGCATTGCCCAGGAAAGGGAATTGGGATATTATCAATTCACAGTCTACCAGAAACATGCTGAAACATGTTTGACCACTCAGAAACATGAACAGAATATTCCTGAATCCTGTTATTTTTTGTATTTTGTGGCCCACAGAAGGCTAAATCTAAATGTGAAATATTAAATTAATGTCTAAACATTTTTTAAAAAGGTTCAGTGTGCCCTTGCCGTATAAATAACAACAATAAATGATCCTGTAAGCATCTGGGTCATTCAGGGTTGTTTCTAACACCTCTCTTTAGCACAACAGAGGCATGTACTTATATCAACATCCTTAGCGTCAGACCAATCTAATCTGGCAAATAATGTAATATTTTTTTGTTTCCCAAGTATCAAAACACTCTTCTGATCTTCCAGGTTCATTCCAATATGACAAATTAACACATCTCAGTACTTTTGTTTTGCTGAGTTAACAAGTGCTGAGGTTTGTTTTTGTGACAAAGGCAAATCATTCCTCCTTCCACTGTGATAATTAATGGTGTCCTCCACCAGTATGGGCTCACAGCAGTCCTGTCACTTTCTAGGACTGGTACAATTATGATCAGCATTAGAGAGCACATTCCTGCTTTTCTGCTGGGACTGCTGGGGATGAATGGATGCTATTAAAAACAATAATTGCTGTGTACAGTACTATTCATAGGCATCTGTTAAATGCTTATTCTTATATATTGGATAGTTGGTGATATTTTAAATTTTGCCTTGAACCTTTGGATGGAAGGTCACTGTCTTTCTGAAAGCCTGAAGAGGCCCATTAGCCAGAAACTGCAGAAAGTCATACTTTAGTGAAACTCTTTGATAGGTATTTTTGGATTTCACTGGTGTAGCCCCACTGGGTCCTGTGGAATCAGGCTTGCTTTGCAATGTCCCTCATAATTTACTGGAATATGACACGTTTCAAAACATCTGCAGGCTGTTAAAATCTGCTTCTGTTATTTCAAACCTACAATCTCAGATCCTGGAGACCTTCCTACACGCCTGTAACTGCCCTCCTGGCATGGTCTGTCTGGAAGGATCAGCTCCAGGGGCTGCCTCCTGCTTTAGCAGCTTTGAAGTTACAATTTTGGAAGTATTATGCTCTCCCTCAGAGAGTCTCTAAGGCTTTCACTTCTTTACTGAATACTCTGTAGTTTGCAGAATTATGTCTCAATTATGTCTCCAGATGAAGTTACAGATAGTAGAGCAGAGATTCCTTGTGCTATTAAACCATGTAAATTTACACTTTTCTGTGGAAGCATCTATAGATCTACTAAGGCTTCTAAGCTCCAAGCTCCCAATAAGCTCCCAGTAGAAGCTGGGAGATGGAGATTTTAGCAAACTTTCCATTTCTTAATTGACCACAAGGGCTGGGGAAGCATATCCCATTTCTATTGGGATGTTTCCTGAGGCAGCATCTGACTGCAGGGCTGGAGCAGCCTGTGCACAGCTCCTTCCCTGGGTCTCAGGGCAAGGTGTGGGTCTAGGGTGGGAGAAGTAAACTCCTCCTCCAAGTACAGCTAATGCCAGTGGGGAAGGAGGCATACCTGAGGTAGCAGAGAGCATAGAAGGAAAATGCTTGGCCAAGAGTTGGGAAAACCAGTACAAACATTGCTGATGGGGGTGTGCAGGACTGGAAATGGATTTCTGGGGATTTATCATTTCTGTGGAGAACAGTATTAGCAAGGGCTTATTTTCTGAAACTTTGATTAGAGGGAGTCTCCTCAGTGTTGGGTGATGGTCCCTTCGTTCTGGAATGATTCCCAGGGTTTGAAAAAGCAAAGAAGAGATGACGATGAGAGAGCCCCAGTGGAGACATTGACAAATTTAGCATTTAGTCTGTGACCCCCTGGAAAGACTGAGGACATGGAACAAGCACTGGCTGAGGAAATGGCTGCAAGCAACCCACCCCCAGCTTGTTTCACTAAGAGCAGTCATAAAAACAGAGTCACACACCACTCAGTCCTGCACCCTGAGACAAAACAAAACTCTACCTGATCCCACGGCTCTGAGCTGTCTGAATAGCTGCAGCACTACAGCATTAAATCTGCCTGTACCTAGGTGGAAGTTCAGAATTACTATTTGAAACCTGTCCTTTATTTTTTCTTTCTTTTCTTGGAGGAAATGATTTCATAGGGAAAAAGTTGCAGAGAGCTCACATTTTATAAGAAATTGTCTTGACAGCCATTCCAAATGTATTTTTGGTTAGGTTTATTTCAAGTAGCAGATATGATCTAAGGTCTTATTCAAGTCAGAAAAAATGGCCCAGTAGAGGAACTGATAAAACACATCTGAAGGCATACACAGAAATTGCTGGGATGTGATGATCCTGAGAAGGCTCTTGAGATGTACCTGTGTTTGTAGGTGGTGGTAAAGAGGCACATTACTGTCCCACCCATATCACTGATTCCATATGGGTTATTTCCAGTCTTTCCACTGGAAAAATAACTTGATGTGGCACAACTGAGTGCTTTCAGCCTGTAAAGAGAGTATGGCACGATCCCCAAGGATAGCTTGCATGAGACTCAGACCCTCTATTAACCTCTGCTTCCAGCTCACCACATCTGTGGCTGAATCCCTCATCCTGTTGTGCTTCTGTTTCAGTGTATTTGTTTGGGGCGTTTTAATTTTTCTGGGTTAGTCATAAGCTCCCTAGGATTCACAGCCTTACACTTGCAAGCCTTGTGTCTATGCAGCACCCTGGTCCCATCCACCATCCTCAGGGTAATGGTGATGGCACAGCAATGCCAAGGGGATCTGGAGAGAGAGGGGCCACGCTGCTTTCTGAAACTGAAATTGGTATGCTGGAGTCTCTTGCATCTCCATTATTTTAAACGCTTTGCTGACTCTGCTGTGCTCAAAAATACATCAAGTAAATTGGAATGGGAAATGTTTTAAAGCATCCCTAACTTGATCTCAAACTGAATCACCTTGAGGGTACCAAACACATGATTTATGTAGGTGAAGGTCCTACTGAAAGTGAGATTTCCTAGTCTGGGAGAGGAAGAGATGTTGGAATTAGGTGCTTACTCACTGAATTCACATATCTACTTCTAACCTTGAGCAACCACAGAGTCAGCCACAAGGGGAAATACAATTATTTTAAAATGCTAAAACAATGCAAAGAGATAACTTTAAAAAATATAGCTAGATGATTCACAAATGGAAATAAATAAAAACACAACATAAATTATGCATTTGCAGTAATTAGTTCAGCTACAGCGATAATGGTTTTGTGGGTAGGGATAGCTTCTCTTATAGCCCGTACAAAAGAAAAAAAGTTGCACCCTAACAAAACATCCCCATGAAATAATGTTTATTTAGATTTGACATTACAAACCATTTTACAGAAACCTGGAAAACTAGTAAAAATCTATTCATTCACACATTTTTTTAGGACCTAATAATGCAATTTTATTTCCCTCAGAAGGTATGTGGTATCTTGTTAAAAGCAGCCACAACTTTACACTCCCCTTTCCCAGCCCCCAACAGGAAATCCTAGAGGCAGTCCATTAATAATGTAAAGATATCTGATGTGAAAGTCATAAGTCTTTCTGAATTCATTAGATCAGTCAGATGCTAGAGCTTTAGATAAAAGTGTGAATTGCCAGATTCTGTATTGCCATGTTGTTGCTGCCTCTGAATTTTTTACTAATTTTACTTACAACTGTGACTCTAGGTCTCTAACACCACCAGTATTTTGCTTCCTATTGTGCCCAGTTATCTCTGCCAGTATTGTGCTGGGTGGAAAGAGTTTTAACATAAGCAAGCCTAAGTCAGGTTCCAAAGATGCGAAGAAATTTAATTGTTTTAAACAAAAAGTCTCTGAAAATGTCCCATCGTTGTGAATGTGGCTTGGCAGAGCCCCACTGTGCACAAACAGTGGGTGCTTCCTGAGCTGCCTGCCTGGGACCATTAATCCTCCCAACCCAGCAGTGTCTTAGAGCAGAATTGCCCTTGCTCTCCCATGAGGGCCCACCTGGGCTGCACTGGAAAGGATTCAGCTCCAAAAAGCAAGATTAAACCTTGTGCAATCCTCTCACAGGGCTGTGCACACGTAGCTCTCCTGCATCGCGTACTGGCTCACTAAACCATGGTCCTTTGCTACTGCAGCACACAGAACAACACTAATAACACTTTTTTTTTTTTTTTTCCTGTAGCAATATGCTTTGTTTTGTTCAGGGAAAATCAGGATAAAAACCACATTTGTTAAAGAGAACACATAGGAGACAATTTCAGAAACTGCTTCTTATCAATAATTTTTCTGGGTCTTGCTTTGAAAGAAAAATTTAAAAATGTCAAAGGAAATATTTGAAAATAATGAGAAAATATTTATCTCCTTCACCATTCTCTCTGTAGGAAAACCGCATTAATTTCCCTCAGGTGTTGCCCACAAGATGTGCAGTGCTGTGCTGGGTGACAGGACAGCTGCCCACATTCAGTGGTGGTGTGTGCCAGTTGTTTCCATCCTGGAACCACAGTGCAGCCACTGTCCAAATGGTGAAGCTTCTTTTTCCCCAACAGCTCAGCCACCCTCAGCATCACCTGTCTTACCTGGGGGGTCACAAATTCAGTTTGCTCCTCTCTTTGTACCCGCTTGTTTCCAGTGTTCATGAGAAAACATTTCCCTTCCCCTGTAATGGAATAGAAGAGGGCTTTCATCAGAGTCCAAACAGTGAATAAGCACATTAAGGGAATAGATTGGTGATAACTGAGGCCCTAAAATTTTGCAGCAAGAATTAAATAGCCCAACTGCTATTACACAAAGATCCCATTTGCTACATCTAGCTTGTATCTGAGACTCTAAATGGTGCCAGGACCAGCTGGCTGTGCCACTTTGGCACAGACTATTCCTGTGTTTGGAGAGGAGGAGAGCCAGGCTTGGAGCAGGGGAGTGCAATAGCCCAGCATGGCCTGGCCATGTCAGTCATGTCGTGCACTTTTCTGCTTCTGTTTCAGGCACTGCACTGAAACAGAAGCTGCACTGAAATCACCTGCTGAAAGTAACACCAGAAGATCCTTAACCCTTGAACACTTCATAGGAATGGCTTGGGATGATGTGCAGAACTGCAGCTGTCATCCTCCTGCCAAGGTGACCTTCTTAACACTTAAATTTACTAAGGTGAATGTGGCTGGTTTTAGCAGAAGAGAAGTAGAGAAGAGTCACTGGCAAGGGACACAACCACTGTGGCTAAAAATGCTTGAGAGGGTGGCAGTGGAGGAGAGGTAGAGACTGCAGGAACTCTAGGTGAAAGGAACACAGCAGCAGGGTTTGCAAAGGGCTTTAGAGGAGTACAGGCTGCTGTTGATAAATGTAACAGATACTGAGGAAAAAAGGAGATTAAATGTAAATGTCCTTGGGATCCAGAGGCAACTTTTTTTTGAGTGGGGATCAGCCAAAGTCTTTCCATTTTGCTTCCATCATTGCCTCTTCCAGTCACACCAGTGATTCAGATGAGCTGCAGATAGTACCTAATGGATTAACTCTGAGCACAGGTGTGACTGCAAGAGTTCTCTGTTAACCTTCAGATGAACAGCTGCTGGGTGAAACCAAGCTGCCCCTCAGCCATGAAAGTTATTTCCTTACCAGTAAACTAAACAAGATGAGGACATGGGCAGTGCTGGCACGTTTGTCCATCCTGTGGGATTGCTGGCCCATCCCTGATACAGCTGTAGGGCAGGAATGCTGCTGGAGGGTGGCTGAGCAGGATCTGTCCCTCCGGAGAGTGTGGGGTAGCAGAGTCAGCTGTACAGATGCAAGCCAAGCTATGACAGTCACCCTCCAAACCAGACAATGTTCTGAGTCTGGAATGAGTTATTCACTAATGTGCATTGAGGATATTTAGGAGAAAAGCTTTAATTCACACGTGCATGTATCAGAGCAGTGGAAGGCTAAGTCTGCTTTATAGAATGACTCTCTGCTGCCAACAAAAGCCATGCTACAGAAAGCTGATTGAACTAAAGCATCAAAAAGACACTTGATTCCTTTGGTCCTTTTGTATGGCTTTCACCTGTGTAAAAAAGTTATTAAAACCCTTTCTTCCCCCCCGCCTTAGTTTCTTGTAATGAATAAAAATCCCCACAGAAATGCCATCCACTAAAGATGGTATCTCAGTCAAATATTGCCTTTGAGGAAAAAAACCTCAACCACTACAACTCAAAATCAGAAAAAAATTAACAGTATTACAGAACACAGATTGTTATGTCCTGCTTTGAGCAGCTATTTTTCTCCAAGAGATGATCCTCTATTCTGTATATGGCAGAATATATATATACATATTTATACATGTATATATATAAAGGACGCTATTCACTCATCTTCCTGTGACCTGACAAACACAGTAAAGTGGTTTTATTTTTCCCAGCAGCTCAGTGTTCACGATTTTCAGAATGCTTATGATATTATGCTACAAAGGTTTTTTTATTATTCCCAGTACTTTGATTAGAAAACCTGCTTCTTCATACTTCTTCTTGCAAAAACTTTATGTGTTTCTTGTGCTGTCAACAGTGGAACACATAAGATTTTGTATTATTTGATTTTCCATTAAAATGCAGTGCAATTCACTGTAGTTAAAGGAACATTAATATCAAATGAAAACTGATTACTATAATCAAATTTAATATCCAGTTCATGAGGAGAAATTTCATCACCAGCAATTAATTATAAGCAGGAGATGAGAACATGCAAATAAACATAGATGTCACTGGGATGCAATACTTGTGGCCTCTGTTCACCTGGACATGACATTTGAAATTTGTATCCAAGTCCTGATTTCTTGCACTTAAACTTGTGAAATAAACATTAGATATGGCAAAAGAACTTGAAACAAGGGGTATTTTCCAATTGTGAATTGAAGGTATGCTTCTGTACCTGCATGGTTGTTACTATTTTCCAGACAATATTGATAATTTCAGCAGACTCACTGGGGATGAAATGGGGATAGTGTCCAAAATGGGATACTGAGCTGCTGCTCACTGGCACTCACTGACTTGTATAAAGTTTCACAGAGGAAGCACAAACATATCAATGTCAATAGGTAATTCACAGATTATCAGCAATACAGCAAGCTCCTTTTTAGGTCGGAATGCAAACTGCTTCAGCTGACTTCAGTTAGCACCTAAGGCAAGCACTGAAGCCTTTGCTGCACATGGAGGAGTATTGGTCCACTTCAGCTGATTACCTGTCATTTAATTTGTGCTGATTCCTGACAGAGAACTCAGGCACTCTGTCTTCACTTGGGCCAAAGAACTGTGCAGTGTGCATTTCTCCATGATTCCCTATGCCTGCCTTTGGAAAAAGCCCAGGGAGCAGAGCAGGATGCTCTGAAAGTGTAATGGGCTTATGCAGAGCCTGCTGAGCATGGACCTGTGTTTCCCTGCTGCTGGTCCCTCTCACCACAGGGCAGAGCCCACCCCAGCAGCAGAGCAGCCCTTCCTCAGCTGCCTGCTGAAACACTGGGCGGGCTGAGCTGGCTGCTGGGATGGAGAGCGCTGCGTTCATCTGCAGCCGGTCTACCAGCCTCCATTCCCGTTGCCATGGATACAAGAATGCAGCAATAACTTTATTCAGGATTAGCTATTTTTATTGTAATTACACAACAGGAAATTATTTGGCTATTTTTCCCTTCATGCCACCCATAGTTTGTTTATGTTATGGTGCTTCAAGTGGCTGTACTGAGCCCCCAAGCACTGACTTGCTGTTGCTGTTGCTGCTCCCTGCCATGGATGTGGGTACTGATGGGGCTGGGCTCAGAGGGCTCAGCGCAGCTGGGCAGGCAGCAGCAGCCCATGGGCAGGAGCCCACACAGCTGTGATGGAGCCTGGCACTGCAGGAACTCCCAGTCCAGAACTAATGTTGATACGTTTTTTACTGTGGAATGAAGTGCAGTTGTGTAGCTGGTGGGTGCAGCAGCCTGTGTCCATCTGTTACTGCAGCACAGGATCACTGGCAGGTCTGTGTGAAGACAGGTCCAGGAAGGCAGAGTGGAGGGAAGAACCTGTTAGGCAGTGAGCATTAGGAAGTGTGACTTTGCCAGTATTGATGGATGGGCAGTGAACACACTGAATAATAACTAAATGCTGATGAGGTGCTCCTGGGGGGAAGCAGAGGAGCTTGCAGGCATCCTGAGGCTGGAGCTGTACTACCCAGCCCAAATGGGGAAGAGCTTGTCGAGGAAATGAAGCCCAGACTCTCCAAGCCTCTTGATCTGTCCAGAGGAATGAAGTCATAGGTTGATCCATGTCATCCTGCATCAAATGTAAGAGGAAAGAGTGTTACCACATAAACCACAGCAGGTATGATCTCACAGCTTGTGTCTCCTGCAATCCAGGCTGCTCTGTCCTGCAGTCCATATCTACATTGAAATTCATAAAGAGAAAAGCACTTTAAAAAAGACTTTATAAAGAAAGAGTGTGAAACCTCCCCTCACTGGACACGAAGTTTTGTCATTGCACCTAGGGTTCAGAAGTGTGAGTTTTTCCCTTTCTGCAACACTGATTCTTTTTCACCATTTTTTGGACATTAGCTACATGGATCTAACAGAGAGGGGATGCAAAGCCAGGATCTGAGAGCCATAGATTAAATTCCTGAGTTTGCCCTGGCCTGCCTCACTCAGTTTCTGCTCTTTGCACCAATCTACCTCCCTGCACCAGCCACACTTGGCTCCACAATGGGGACCTGTCTGGACACCCCAACATTTTCTTTCCTTTCATCTCTGTGTTGCATTTGGTCATTCTTCACCTGACTCAGAAAGTCAGGTGGACACTTTCCCTGATAAATAACAAAAATTATTTCTAAAATTGCCCCTAGGAGAGTGTAATAAAAGGATGTTTGAACTGATGAAAACTGGAGAATTGGGTGCTTTATCTGATGCTTTTTACTAATGAAATTTCTGGTCTCGATGTGATTTTTTGTAATTTCTCAACAGGTCACTCTTTTGAATGAGTCCTGTTCTAGCACTGTTGCTAACTCATAGGAAAAATTTTGAAGGATTCATAATTACTCACTAGTTTTATAGAGAAATGACACTAAAAGTATGAAAAGTGTTGCATTAAAAATATGTTTTAGATTGGTATGTGGGAGAACCAATGAAAGAAATAAGAAGGCAATTTAAGAAATAATAGAGGCAAACTGCTAAATTATCCCCTTTACTCACTGAGATGTGTGAAGCAAATCAGTTTATGGGAAACTCAGAATAGGATCTGTTGCCTCTGATGGTTTTTGTTGCTGTCAACTGCATCTGTCCTAACTCTTAAATTTTGTTGTTCAATATTAAAACTGACTCTGTATTTGGCCATGTAAGTGTGACCTGCTTTTCTGGTTTGATGAAGACCAGTTAGCTAAGCAGAACAGAGAGTGAGATCCAGCTACATTTTGGTGATAAAATGTAGGCATCTTATGTTTGGCATTTAGCATTCATTTGATCAGAACTGTTTCTCAGGATGTGCTGTCTTGCTATCCTAAGGCACATGCCAGCATGCACTTTATTTCCATTAACATATCACTCTTACTCAAAGCTGGTGTTCAGTTCTCTCTGCATCCTGTCAACCTGACAGTCATTCATCTCTTCACAGGAGCACACTTCTGTCCCACTTAATGTGCCACATATTTTTGCCTGGATCCTTTGAGACCCTAGTGGGACACATCCTTGCTTTCCATCTGCTTGCTGAAATCTGCAGGATCGCAGTCCATTTGCACTCCTACACGATATCAAACACTGGTGAGAGTCTTATCTTTAGGAAAAAACAGACTTTTCATGGTATTAGCAATAGGCTTAAGAAGCCAAAACAAGTGGTTATGAAAAGCCAAGCTTGACAGTGCCCTCAATCCAATTACAGCTGTGTCTGAAAAATTGTTCTCATTTTGGCCTAAGTGATTGAGTGTTTGGAGTCTTGTGCTAGGACAAAGAAGTATATTGTGATTACAATGTGCATGAACGATCTCGGGTTTATAATCAGATAAGGCCTCAATTGATTAAGATTTAATTATCTCCAAGACCAGAATTCTTAGTTTTCAAAAGATGAGTCCTGTGATTTAAGTTTGTTATCACTTTGTAGCACAGGATGTTAGTTGAGTGATATGAAGATTTTAATTAGAACCAGAAGCTTTAACTTGAATTAAAAAACAAAAATGGGCTTTTGAATATGTTTTATAGTTTTTAAGGGTTCTCTTAAAAGCACTCTATATCTTCTCAAATTATTGTTGTAGATTTTTCAAAATTGCATCTTAATTTCTCATTTTGGGAGCCAATTAATTTTTTTTCAAGGGTTCTCTTTTGATTTATATTTGCCAGGGTACAAAGCAACAGACCAACTACTGACAACATTTTCCCAACTTGAAAGTACATTTTAGTAACTGAACTCTACATACCCAATGATGAAGAAATTTGTGCAAATTCAATTTTACTTGACAAGTACAATAAGATTATAACTATGTAGAAATTAATGGTCACAGATTTGGTGTGTTTAGACAGAAAGCTAATCTGCTAAAGAAATCTTTGTAGAATTCATTGGTGATAAAAAATATATTGTGAACCACAATAGCATCTGTTTGGGGTTCCACATATGAATTTAGCTCTTCAGCATTTTGGATGTCAATCAAAGGACATTCCCATGCTCAAGTCTCTGTGATAGTGCAATTTGTCTTGGGCTGTGGAAGAGCCATTGCAGGGAAAATCATTGGCTGTGTTGGGCAAAGGGTTACCATGGCCAATGGCAACCACCACTGTTTGCCAGCAGTTGTTGCTAAAAAATTCTAAAATCTTGTGCAGATGACTGCAGAGGGGAATGTAAGGTGTGGGAGGAAGATACAGAAAATCAGAAAAGGACAATGACAGATCTGGAAAATATGAGATAAAGAGTTTGGAAGGCCAAGAGGATGTCAGGGCAGTGAGCAGCTGGGAAATACTGCATGAGGTAAGGCCACAGAGGAGGATAATGGGGAACTGAAGGTACCCTTAGCAGGAACAGAGAAGACCAGAAAGTCTCCTGGATGCAATCAGAGGCAGATGAGATTTCTTTTTCACAGAGGAAAATGTCTACATGTGACTCACTGAAGGCAGATATACAGGTAAATATGGCTTAGATTTGCAACCAAGTGAGTTCCCTGTCCTGGCATTAGAAACAGATTGTCTAACATTTTAATGGAAAGTGCTGTTACATTCCACATTAATTTGTGGAAAATTAGATTGGATCTTTTCCAGAATTATGGTGATTTCTTTATATAACACTCTGTATGAGTCCACTCTTGTTTTAAAAATTTGCTTTATATATGTGTCTGTCTATATATATACTATATGTATGTATATATACATGCAGGCATATATATATGTATGTTGTCTCTTAGCTTGAATGTATGCTTGAATTTTGAAGTCTTGTAACTCCTGAAGCTTTTGCTTCCTTTTTCTATGCAACACTCCCTGTATCAGGCTGAAATCCTTTCTTGTCTTGGTGAGATGAAGATCTCTCATTTCATACATCTTTATGCAGAACCAGAAATCATCCTGCCTCAGAGCAGGGAGAAAGGATAGAAGAGCAGGAAGCTGCACAGCTTCAAAGATGTGACCACACTGACTGGTGGGAGAGCTTTATTTGAGTCAGATGAGAGGGAAAAGCGCCTCAGGATCAGGAAACTAACAGTTGAATTGAACAATTTGAATGCAGATTTAGAAAGGAATTCCATTGGAAAACTACTTTTATTCTCTTGAGCTGCTAAGTCCTACCAAGGACAAAAGTGCAAGCCTTGAAGTGAACTTCGAAATCAATGACCAGTTTTGTCTTCTATCCTCAGCTTCTCAGGCAAGACTCGAAGCACTACAGGCTAATCCTACCTTTTTCTGGATTGCTTTCAGACTTTTGTCTGCTATTGGATTTAGGATTTTCATTTTTACAAGTCAACAAATATGTGGGACATCTACTGTTCACATTTCTCTATGCATTTATATTGTATCTATGGAAAAAGGGGGTGTCCAAGAACACAGCATCTCTCTTCCTCCCCTGGTTAGTTCATTCAAAGATGTAAGGAGAAGGGAAGCCAGACTAGGTATTTTTTTTCATTCTGTTACACAGACAATTAAACTAAATGCCTTGCATGCTAATGAGTCTTTTTCCCCCTCTATCTTTTCAAGATACCCCTATTCTTCCTATTTTTCTCACATGTCCAGATGTGCAAATAATTAGTTGCTTCTGTCTTCTCTGCTGAGGTTCATTAGCCATTGCTGGGCCCAAAAAATGAGATTCAGTACCATGGTTCTCTAAAGTCAGAGCAGGCTGAGTCATTAAGAAATGACTGTGTACACAACATGGTGGGATGTAACTCTCTGATCCTGTCACAGCTAAAGAGTCCTTTACAGCACTCATTAGTGACTCATGCAGTATCTTTGATATGTGGAGTGTTTGTGGCCAGTTTGATTACTCTTCTAAATTTTATCAGTTGAGCGCGCTTGCTTTGCCCATGTTTAGCACCTTGACTGAAAGGTCATATTTTTCAAAAGGAGCCTGGAGGACTGGAATCTCTTCTCAGTTTCTAAAGAAGCTAATCCAGAAAGCCTCGGGTGGTCTTCTTTCATTGCATTAGGAGCAGACACCCTGCAATGAGTTCAATCTTTCCAGCCAAGCACAAAACCAGAAAGGCCTGATGCATGCCCCCAGAAGCTGTTGCAGCACCCAAGCAGGCACTGGCTGGTGCTTTCTGCTTCTGGAGTGCAATGAGTTTGCAGATGAATTTGCAGATGCAATGAATTTGCAGATCCACCAAGTTTCATGCATCACACATGAAAATAAGTTATCTGTCCTTTCTTACTGACCCCCTCTGCCATTTCTCTGTCTCACATCTGAGTGATGTCTAACAATCTCACTCTTTAGTCCCATTTGCCTCATGCACCCAGTCAGCATCTGTGTGATCTCCTGATCATTTGGATCCAGCAGGTTACATCTCAGAAATGCAATGATGTAGCAATGCCTGGAAGGAGCCTATCTGGAAAAGCATCCCGAGGTTACCCTAGTAGCCTCATTTCTATAAATCAGGTTCTTCAGTGAAGAAAATTGCTATTGTAGGAATTTTCTTTGGCTTTCTTAATATGTTGGTATCTAAAACAGCTTTTTTTTTTTTCAGTAGAGTCTACATTCCTTACACCTGTGTTTCTCTACCATCTGAAGCACCAGCTCTTGTCTGCCTTCTCTTTGCCTATAAGCAGGCATGTGAGCAAAAAGATGTGCTGAAACCACAAAGAAATTGAAGCTGTTGAGATGACAGAAAAATGTGGGTTAGCTAAGGGAGCTAAAGAGACCAGGGAAGAGGAAAACTGGAGATAGTCCTCTTCTATATCCACTTATCATGTCCTTGAATCCTTAGTTCCCTATCTTTTGGGGAAAAAGATGTAAGCTAGGTGGTCTCATCCAATCCACTGCCATCATGAATTAACAGGGACAAGAAACCACCACCCTTTGTCATTTCAGCCTGTAGGCAAAGCAGAGAAAACTGGATGAAAAAACCTGTAAATATCTAAAAAAACCTCCATCCCAATAACTTTTGAGCTGCTCAGGTAACAGGAATAAGAGAAGGGACCTGAAAGGGAATAGAATCTGCTTCTGAAAAAACCATCATGAGGATGAAAATGATCAGTGGCTCCTCAGATACCACTCAGAATATCAGCTGCTTCTTCCAACAGCACCACAGCCATCCCAACCCAGTCCCAAGCCCAGTCATATTTTATGCCTTTTGTAAGCCTCCTTTTTCCTCGGGTGTTTCAAGGCTTTGTGTAATTACATGCCAAGAAGGCAGAAACGCTCTGCACAGATGTTTGAGGGACACAGAAACTTTGGGTCAAGGAGATGGTCTGAAGGGAAAATTAGGAGGAGTGACAGGAAGCAAAGTTTTGGGGAATAAAATCCTTCTTAGTAGTGCTCAGTGGGCTATGAGATAGTCAAAAGAGCATCCTCCAAACCCATGGGGCTCATGTCTTGCTCATCCAGCTGCTTGTGCTCATCCTTGCATTGAGCATGAAACACAAGCTCAGGTTCCCCTGCAGTCACAGCTCCTTCAAGCTTCAGGGGATTGGGAGAAAAGAAATTTCTTCAGTGTGTCCTGTAAAATGACCCAGTGCTGGTTTCAGCTGGGACACAGTTCATTTCCTTCCAGGTACAGTGCTGTAGCTAATGTTGGCAGCACACTGGTGTTGTAGTTGTTGAGTGCTAACACTAAGTCAAGGACTTCTCTGTCATGCTCTGCCAGTGAGGAGGTGCACAGGAAGCCACAGAAGTATGGCTAGGACCCTACTGCCCTAAGTGGCCAAAGGCATGTTCCATACCATAGAGCATCGTGCTCAGTGGACAAACAGGGGCAGGTGGCTGGGGCTGGGGAAATCGCTGTTCAGGGATGGGCTGGGCATCTCAGTGGGCAGTGAGCAATTGCAGCATGCACCACTTGTCTCTTGGGGCTTTTTATTCCTTTCTCTTCTCATTACAACTACTATTATTAGTATTATTATTATTAATAGTAGTTATGGTTTATATTATTTTGTTTCAATTATTGAACTATTCTTATGTTAACTCATAAGGTTTACTTTTTATTTTCTTGCTTCTCCTCCCCACCAGGGTGAGTGGACTGAGTGGCTGTGTGGTATTCAGTTCCAGGCTGGGGTTAAACCACAGCACAGCTTCACAGCAAAGCAGCTGTTTTCAAGGTGCTTTTCTGATGTCACTCAACTCCTCTCATGAAGTCACTGCTTAATGCTGGTTGCTATAACAACCTTTTAGTCTTTTTCACTATTACTCATGCAGCACAAATGCCTACAGGTATATCACTGTTGTGAAATTCAACTTTAAAGTGTTCATTTAAAAATATTTCTCCTATGCAGTATCTCACTGGCACAAAACACAGAGCTTTACAGAATTTTTAAAAATTTTTTTAAGAATAGCCAGCTCTAACTCATCCTAGGCTGTCTGAAGGAAAAAAGGAATAAACTTGAGGAAAGAGCATCCCTTCAGTGAACCAGCATTTTAGCTGAATACTTCCTTCTTTTATGTTCAGTATTTCCAAAATATTTTTCAAAATAACATTTTAACCTCTTAGATTCTATTTTTAAAACTCTCATTCTGTGTAGAGGAAGCACCTAAAAGAATTTTAGTCAAGCCTGTAGCTTTCTGTACATAGTTTTTTTTTTATTAGGAATGGGAATGAACAGATAAAACGCTCAGAAACAGTGTTTATCTTTTCCCTGAGCATTATTAAGCTCATGTGAAATACCATCTCTTTGGCACAGTAAAGACTGCAAGGAAAGATGTCAATACATGAGGTTATACTGTGGACGCGAAATCCCTTTTCGTGGTGTTTGAATTGCTGGTGCTGATTCTGGACTAACAATTAGCTCCATGGAAGAAATAAAAGACAGCAAGCCAGACAGGTTTAACCATCTTGGAAATATCATTCTGAGCTGTGAATGAGCTCAGTGAAATATTTACAGTGCTGCATTGTCCCTCTCTGCAGCGGAGTGACAGCTGAGGGGCCCCATGGCCATGACCAAGCTCAGCATCTGGCACTCTCCTTTTGTAAAAAGAGAGTTGTGAAGTGCTGTATAGGGGCATCTCAGTGTCCCAGTGAAGATGGGTATGTGTATATTTGTATTACACTGGGATTTCTCCCCTCCCTTGCATCCTTGGGGTTACAGGTCACTGCTCTGGTGACACTCAGACTTGGCAGAGGATGACTGACCCATTGTTCCAGCACACAGCAGAGGGCTCAGCCTGGAGCTTCGGCTGTGGGGTGATATACTCAGATGAACCCTGCCTCCAGCATCCTTCACTGTTACACCTCCAGCAATAGATTTGACACATTTTGCCAAATAGAAGTGGGCTAAACTCTCCAGACTGGATTCTAGAAAACATCTTAAACAATGGAAGTTAAAGCCCAATTCTTTTGTCTCAAAAAAAGAAAAACCTTTTTCCATTTCTCTCAGATTCATGGAAGCACTATGAAGCAGTATCCAAGTTTCTACTCTCCAAGGTCCTTGCTTGCAAAAGAATTCAAAGTAAGCATAAGACACACTTAAAGACAAGTCCTATTTCAGAAGAGTAATCGAACAGTGTTTAATTCTTTCAGCTTTCAGTCAGATATATTTACTTTAAAGTTTAAAGATGGTGCTCCAGTCAGGGATGTATAAACTATGAATCCTTGCTTTACTGTTATAGAAAGATATTTTAGAAAAAGATGCCATGGAATCAGTCCAAAGAAACATAATAAATATAGAAAAATATCAAACAAGGGTATAAAACATTCTTATGCCTCGGTAAAAATACAGAGCTCAGCTTGCATCCCCATGCAGTCATATTCATATAACACCAGTATAGCTACAGGATTCATGAGTCAGTGTTTCTACTCTCAGGTTTCTGAAATGTGGGCTGCCAGAACTGAGCTTGGCCAGCACAGTACCACAACATCCAGAGTAAATGGCTGATGACATTTTTTTTCACTTCTAGTTTAAGAACAAGGAAAGGAGCTGCAGGAGAGCTCGTATTGCCTGATTGCCTCACCTGAGATGAGGGCTTTTAAAATTCTTGTCTCCTGTGTCACTATTGCTTGAAGACCGTGTTCTTGCTCCCTCTGTTTGCCTTAAGTTACATGGTTGGACCTCAGAATTTTGTGGGTAACGATGTTAATGCTGTACCTTGCCTGGGAACTGGTGAGGATGAGATTTGAATGGCAGGAAAAGAGAAGCAAAGTACTCAAGAATCCAAGCATAGATGATCTGAGCACACAATGAATTGCTGTCTGAGCTGGGCACATTTTAGCCAAATTCTTCACAAGGTTTTACACCCCAATCCAAAATGACCTCTGGGTTTGATTAACTGACAGAACTGCCAGGAGTTTGCAGCACGTCTTTGCTACTACCTCAGGAGGCAGCAGGAGGATGCAAAATGCTTCAGTGGCCCCACTGAATCCTTAAAATATTTTCCATCATTCTGGACTTGAGACATCACAGAGATATTAGGAGACTTCATGAATAGGGTTTTTATTGAGTTAGGGGAGAGGAGGAAGGAGAATGGTGTCCAGCCAATGACACAGCCTTGGCCATGTTTATTCTGTGGGTTGGGCAGGAGGTGAAGCACAATTTGGAAGCCTCACTTCACTGCCAGAGGGCTGTAGAGCAGGGAAGAAAAGCACTGGTAAATGGGGGTGCTGAGCAACTTCAAGCAGGGTGTCAGTCTCTTTTGTGGAGCTGAGACAGGGTTATTGCATTTTCAGTACACTTCAGCTCTAAAAATGAGGCAGATCCCTGTGGCACAACATTGCAGTGTTAAAAAGGGTGATGGTCAATCTCTTTGATGGTCCAAAGAGTACTCCCTACTTATATGCATGAGAAACCTGTGAGCAGAGCCCTTATTTTGCAGGTGAATATTAAAAGCTGTATTTAGAGAAAGAGTGTTTGGGGAACAGTGTCCTTGGGTGATACCTCTGCATCCTCCTTATGTTGTATAATGGAAAATATTAGCTTTTTATGGCTTAAAAAAAAAAACCCAAAAAAAAACCCCAACAACAAAAAAAACCCAAAGACAAAAAACCCCAAGGTGTTTTAATATTTATTCTCCTGCTTAAGAATACCATATAACTGAAAATCTGAAAACTGGGATTCTCTACATTGTTTCAATAGGTAACGTTAATTTCCCAGACCAGCTGTAATTCATCCTTCTGCAGTCTGTATGGTTTCTTTCACTTCTCTAAAGAAAGGTAACTCCTGTTTTCAGCCTGCACAGCAAGGTTCATCTTCCACAATATGGGATTACCCTGTCAGTTGATTTGTTGCTGCATGTTAGATATATTAACCACCAATATTAACCTTTCTGTGATGGTGTGCTAGCAATGTTACCAGCCTCTAAGATAATCCTTGCTTATTGATGAAAAATTAACTCTTCCCCTGAATTTTGAGAGGAATCACAGATAATCAAAGAATGTGTCTGCCAAGCACATAACATGCTGCTTGTGTGGTCTGTCAAATTAGCAAATTCCCCTAAGAAGCATCAACTGTCTTTATTAGACAAATTAAATCTTATTGTGTTAGCAGAAAGGTTTACATTCCCAATTACTAAAACAAATCACTAAAGAAAAATAACTAAATATAATTTGGAGTGGGCTTTTGTTGTTGTTTTCAGTGGTGGGGTTTTTTTTGTTTTGTTTTTTGTTTTGGTTTAGTTTTGTTTTTAGTATTTTCCATGGTTGAGAACAACCAAGAGCCTTCACTCTTTTGGGCTTGATGTCCCTGGTGAGTTTTTAAAGTTACCTGGCTGTGCTTTTGTTTAGCTGGAATTAACTGGCTTTCTAAGTTCTCTTCTGGACCTCCTCCAGTGGAAATCAGTGTTATGAAGCGAAACAGGGGAGTTGCTTTCAGCTTGTCATGTTGTACATTTGTTTGTGCCTGAAAGCTTCTGAATCAGATTTCTTCCTTTCTCCTTTGTTCTTTGCACTGGAGTTTTCTCATCTTCTTTTATAAAGCCTCAATGATCCCAGGCAGGAGCCCATTGGGTGCTATGAATGAAGCATTCTGGGTTTTCCTGGAGGTGGAGGTATCACAACAGATGCAAGACTTCTTTCAAACTATCTAAATTATGCACTGAAAGCAGTGCTCACTGTATAAAATATTCATTATACGTGGATCTTGCCAAAGTCATATTTTCTAGATGATTACATCATCTACTCAGATATAGCATGTGGCATAGCAACAATTTAAAATTTGACACTTAGACCGCTTTTTAAGCTACTGTCTCCCTCTCCATTTCTTCCCTTTATATCCAAAGGAAGAGACAAGAAACCTTGAAATAGATAGCCTAAGATAACTACTTTCTAGGGAAGACTCCAGTAGAGAGTGATTTAAAGGGTTCAGACATGTCTGAATCAAGGAAAGGTAAAAGCAGTTCATGATCCACAGTTCAGAAAGCCCATCAGGCCTTTCTTCCTAAGAATACACGAGGTTCCTCTCTCATGCAATACAAGTGCATTTGCCTAACTCATAGCATCTTTGTCTCTTTCTTGAAAGCATAAAGGTACTGAAGAATTCCCCAGATGTCAAAAATACTGGGTCATTTGGGCAGTATGGAGTCTTTGGGTGTTATGGAGAGTGAGAAAAACATTATTTAGCTTCTTTTAATATTCCTTTCTTTCTCTTTTCTTTCTGCTTTTCCTTTGTATTCTGTACAGTTGTCATCTGGATTGCTTCAAGAATATAAAAATTAGTAAATGAATGACTGAGTTTAACAGTGGAAAAATGTTTCATAGGTTTGGATTTTCAGATGAAATGGTTGCCTCCAAAAGTAAAGATCCACCAAGGATCTGCCTTGCACAGTGCTTTCTTTTGGATTTAGGAGGGATTCAATTGCATTCAGGATCATTCAGGCTGGAAAAGACACCAGGAGGTCTCTAGTCCAGGCCCCTGCTTGAAGCAAGACCAGACACAAAATCAGCCCACATTTTTTTTATTCATTTAGTACTTTCTGAGAGTTTATTTTTTCATGGTAGATAGTGGCGGCGGTGGTAGTGGTGTTCTAAAATATTGTACTCTAGCTGTTTGGAATAGAATAATTTGCAGCTTCTTATAGACTCTCTTTGCAACATACATGTGATCTTTCACAAATGCCCTGGACATTATTGGCTGTCAGGTGTGGTAGCTTGAAAGTTAAAACAGAACATCTCAGTTAATGCTAAAGTGATATAAAGATTATCATTGTAATGGCCAAAGGATGAATGCTAGCAATGCCTGTAGGTAGGGGTAACATCTTTAATGTCTTGTAAGACCAAGTGAAAAGCAGAGTAAAGGGCTCAAACTCTCTGGTTGAGTCCCTTTGCCATCTTCACTTGAAGAGCTCAAAAGAAAAAAACTTATAAATGAGCCTTAATATTTGGCTAATGGAACAATGTAGACCGAAGGAGGAAGGGAAGTGTCCCAATGGAAAATTGCTTTGAAATCCTACGTGGAAGATACTGGAAACTATAGATTTCCTGCAGGATTTCTCAGACCTCTTTGACCTTTTAAATTCCTTTAACTCTAAATAGCCCCATTGACAGAACAACTCAGTCTTGTCATGAACATAGAGAGATGAATACTAGAGCACAGTGAATTCAACAAGACATTGGGAAATTGAGAACCTGAGAGGACTGGAAACAGCAAAATGACCAGAGGAGAAACAAAGTTGGGATAATCTGTGTTTCCCATTTTGTATTTAAAGATCTTAATAAATGGAAGCTGTGTCAATTATGCACAGTCAGATCAATCACACATAAGAAGCTTTGAGCTGCAGTAACTCTACCTACCTTTTTGCAGATTATACAGCGATCCACTGCCCTAAAGTTGAAAGCAAAGGTAAAACTGTGAGAACAATGAGCTGTTTTAGCACTGAAGGTGGCTATTGTAAGCTACTAGAAAAGAGCAAGAAATTCATCACACTTTTCAGTCTTTGAGATAGAAGAACATCCTTCTTGCTTATATGTTATATAACAACCACAACTTTGAATGTAGGAGGGAATTCCTGGATAAAGTTCTTCCATTTAGGACCATGCTAGCATAGGAACTATCACAGAGGCCAGGACAATAATGATTATCCTATCAAAGATTCATTCAAGTGGAACATCTACCCAAACAACACTCAAGTGTTGTGAAAATGCCTGCATTACCCATTACCATGACTGCACTGACAGGGTGGTCTCACCCTGGGGACAGCAAGGGCCAGCTGATCCAGGGAGACAGCCAAGCCAGGAGCTGAGCATGAGGCAGTGCAAACATTGCCCTCACCCACAGTCCCAGTCCCACAGGAACAGTAAATGGGGGTCTGATAGCCCTTGACTTGGCAAGCAATGGACCAGATGAGGATCCATCCAAGTGCTCCAGCCAGGAGCTGGAGACTAGGCCAGAAACAGGGCTGGGAAGAAGCTGTGCCATTGCTCTGAAGTCCACCCCTGTGGGTAACCCACAGTATGACTTAGGCAGGGGCTGACAGCTGAAAAGGGGCTAATCACGTGTAAGAGCACAGTTGAGCAAAGAGGGACAAGTAGTTCTTTATATCACAACAGTTAAATGTTCATTTTGTTATTGTAGTACCAAACAGCTTTCATAAATATTCCTCTAATACTGAGCTTTCATCACAAGGTCACTTGCTTTAATCCCACATAGGCAGTGACAAACAGCAAGCTGTGTCTGATTCAACCATTTCTCTCGCACCCTCTCATTACATGCATTTGAATAAAACTGCTCTGTGCCCTGCTGAGTAACCTTTCCAAAACATGCTGCTGGTTGGGTAGGGTTCAAGGAAAGATGGAGCAATTCAGTCTTGGCATGAACAGGAGCCAACTTTTAACTAAATTGAATTTCCACAGCAAGGCTAATCATTTTGGTGCTAAAATGCAAATAATTACTGTTGTAATTGCTTTCCAGCATCCACAGGTGTCTTGGCCGCTTCTCAAGCTGAATAAAAGGACAAGGACTCCTGGTTTTAAAAGCTCACAGTGTTCCTGCCTTCTGCAAAGTTCACTGAAAACCAGTGGGAATAATTTTCATAGGTGCATGAGTCTCCTTATGAAAGGTCACAAACTTTATGTTCACTCAGATGTCTGGGAAAATTTATTCAAGGTTAAGATTAAGTGACCAGGCAAAGAACTTGGTCTCTGTGAATGAGCTTGAATTTAATGCAGCCCTCTTGTGCCCCATAAAAACATGAACAAGGTCTTACTGGTTCAGAGAAAATATTCACCTAGCCTGACAATGTCCCTAAGTAGATACCTAAGGAATTGTAACAGCAGGAGAAACCTGTATGAAATTTTTTCCTCTTACCTCAGCCTACATCCACCAATTTCAGATCAGTGGATTTGCTCTGCCTGCCCTGATTTGTCTGTTCAGTATCAGAGATCTTTCTTATGGAATTTCCTGCTGTCCCCTTGGAATAATTTTTTACCTGATTTGTCATTTCATTTTCCTTTCTTTTTTGGCTTCTACCAAGCACTGAGCTGATAAGGAAACAGGTGCTGTTTCCCAAGGCCTCAGTCCTGAGGGGTTCTGATTTGCTAAGAAGCAGAATTTGTGTGAATCATTTGCCACCTCGTGCATCTTTTTACATTCATCTCTATCACACTTCATCTGGTATCTTACAGCCTTGGCAATCATTTTCCTTAGGTCCTTCCTAGTGTCACTTATCTCTCTTTGTACCACTCTGAGCAGCTCTAGATCACCAGCAAACCCAGCTCTAGATCACCAGCAAACCTTTCCCATGCTCTGACCTCCCTGACCTTATGAATATGTGATGGAGTTCATCCAGAGAGCTTTGGGGCTGAGAACTTCTTGGGTGCTTCTTTTGAATTCATTCACATACTCCCTGCATGCAGGACTATCTTCTCTTTCAAGCACACTCCCTGCATAAAACACATGCAGAATCTAAAACCAGAAATTTCTTTTAAATATTTATTGGCTTTTATTTTCCCCAGATGGATGGGCATCTTGGTTTCTCCATCTTTATTTATAAATATGATAGCCCCTTTGCCCAGAAGGAAAATGGTATTACCTTCACAAACAGGAAGGATTTTTTATCTTCACCATGTGTACATTTCTGCACATTCTTAAATAAGTGTGTAAGGAAATACTGAAATTAACATTTAATGTGAATGCATTTGACTCCATTTGTAGAAGGTAGCAATCTTTCAGTAGTTGTTGTTCTCTGAGATGTGGCTAATGTCAGAAATATAAGAGAAGAACTGAACTACCAATTAAGCATTTGCCTGTCCCATGCTATTTTGTTTATTTTCACTTCATAGACAAAAGAGTGACTACAGGGACTAACACACAGGCTTCTCCTTTATGAAGCTGCAACATAATGAACGAATAAAGCACAAAATTGCCTCTCTTGTACTAAATACATTTTTAATTTTTAGAAAAGTGAGCAGATCAAGAGTCAAATTAACTTATCATTTACCAGTGCATGATTAGAATCAAAACAAATGTCCATTGTGCTGCATATTCCACTCTATGACCACTAGTGAGTGCATGAAGGATGCAGTTTTGCTCCAGGCAGACAAAACCAAGACAAATTAACTTTCTTAAAAGTTCAATAAATCCTAGAGCTTGGCAAACATTACTGATCTCCTTATGCTCAGCAGTGCTACTTAAGAAGAGAGACACTACTGTCATGTATTTTTTCAAAGAAAGACTGATGATAGTTCAACAAAGATAAAACAGCTTTGTCACACAAATAAATAATGAGCCATTATAAATTATGTCTTAAACCATTAATATTAATACAAGTTTCATGCAAAGATTACACAATTTCTTATAATATTAATTTTTACTCATTACCTTACAAAATTGAAAATACTCCTTTTTTAGACCTACTGCATTAAGATTTGAGCTACATTAGCAGCCACCACATTCAGTTTGCAAATGCTCTCCAAATGTCTCCAACTTCTGAAGTCAGAAATTTCTATCATGTTTTGGCTAATCCTAATTCAGTAGTTTTAGAGCACATTGTAAGATAAAACTTTGGAAGCTGTCACAGTTCATCAGACAGCAAGGAAAAGCTGTTCCCAATGGAGAGGACAGTAGTTCAGCCCAAAGACTGGAAACACATAAGCTGAAGGACAAGATTTCAATGTGATCAATTCCTTGAATGGGGACAGTGTTGCAAAGCTTTCACAAGAATGGTTTCCCACAGTGTATGGTAATGCTTTTATTTAGGAATGACATTGGACATCATCTCTACTGAAATATGAGACCCTGTCCCAGAAATATCACAGAGAATCTTTGAGGAAAGAAACTTGATGTGTTATATTTAAATTGTATGATGGGTAAATTTTATTCTCTCAAGACATAAACTTTAAGGGTAAATTTTATTCTTTCAATGTTTTGCTGCCTTTATCTTAGTTAGCCACATAAATACATATTTTATCCCAAAGATATACTTTGCAATTAGTTAGGTGATGATGAAATTTAATTCACATATATGTAATTACCTACATTATATTGAGCCTTAAATTTTTATCCCCTCAAGCATCTTGAGACGCTCGTGTCTACACACAAGATAATCTATCTTCAACCATGACAACTTAATTTCCCCCAGGAAGGCTAAGGGCACCTTCTTGTGGTGAGAGCACCTCCTGAGTAACAAGGGGAGTAGGTTTGGGGAAACCCAGCAGCAGCGTGTCCCTCCACATCTGCTAGGTCACCTGAGGCACACGATGCTAGAACATTTTGGATATCACATCAGCATTGCCAATAACAAGGAATTGGTGTGGGCTTCTTTCATATGAATTGTGTTAAATATGGAGATTACATGATCAGTAAATAGATCTGATCTGAGTGAGATTAATTGGCCCTATAGAGTATCTCAAACAGCAGTTGTGGCTTAAAATGTCATTCTGAGACAAAGCAAGCACTGAAAAAAAAGGTAAGAAACCCCTCAGTCATGGCACTAAGCTTTCCCTGCAGAAATGCAAGACCCAGGCGCTGTTTGGGGTGGCAGATCTCTCACACAACTTGTACTTTCTTTCCAAAAGGTCATTCCCTGGTGGGCCAAGGTGAGGAAGGTTTGACAGGCTGATGAGTGGCTCAGCAATGCTGCTCAGGTGGAACCTGTGTCCCCACTCTCATTTCCTGAGCTCTGAGGCAGCAGATGCAGGGTGGGCATCCTGCTGAGCTGAGGGACTGGTCCCTCACTGCTCCAGCAGTCTCTGGGGTTTAGCAGGGAAGTTTGAAGTATTCAGTGGCATTTACATATTGAAGTGAGTTCAGAGTACCTGGAGACTGTTCAGCCTATAGTGCAAAACTGCAGTTTGCTCTGATTCCGTTGCCTTTATGGCTGCAGTTAATAATTTCCTGGTGTCCCCCATATGGTACCATTGTTTAATATAATCCAGAAAATAATTAAGTGCATCAGAAGTCACTCAGTTCCCTCTTGGGTTAGCTTATGCTTCCATAATGTGGCTGTTAAAAACTCCCTTTTTGTCTATTTCCTTAGTAAATATTAAAACATTGTTCCATAACAGTTTTTAATTGGAAGCACCATAGTTCTACAAGGAGGAAGGTTGGAGACAGACCAACGAATTAACTGAAATGGATAAAATTATCTACAGGTAATTACCAACATATATAGCAAATCAGTCATTTCTTTGGAAGTTATTTTACCCACAAATAATGTCAGTATCTTCTATCTAATACAAGTGAAAAGTAAATTTTCTTTTGGCTCTCTCATTTTACAAATTTGTACATGGTCACAACAATGCTGTGATTATTTTCTCCCATTCTATCCTTACTTTAAAATATTTCTAGGTATGCACGCATGGGAAAGGGAATAAATCACGACATCTCTGCACAAGAACATAGGATAGCAGATGTTTTAAAAGATAGAAAAGCCCAAGAGGTTTTGTGGCCCTTGGGGACAAACATTCTTGAGTAAAGCTATTATATTTGAAATATTTTATTTTGTTTTTAAAATTGATACTTCAGGGCCTGGATGTTAAAATCCAGTACACTATGAGTGGGTTATTGCTGCTTATCATCACTTGTTTTATTAATGTTTACAAAGTCCTTTATAACCCCCAGAGGACTGCTGGGGAATAAACAAGCAGACATGGTTCTGTATTGCAAAAAGCTGTAGAAACAAAAATGTGTTTGCTACAGAGCTGCAAATGAACCTGAGGCAAAAGCACCTGAGGCATCCAGCACCTCTCAGGGTGGATCTGCAGCCTGGCAGAAAATAATTTTGATTTATTTTGATCTATTTCCTGTCTTTTTTTTTTTTTTTTTAAATCTATTTCAATTGGCTCACTCTTATGTCTAGGATTGCAAGGCTCAGGGAGAGAAGTCACTTGTAACTTGCCTCAACTATATTTGAAAGAAAACCTCTCCAGCTCCAAAGGAGAAAGGCTGTTCCTTTCTAAAGGAGAAAGAGTTAATGCCTTTGAGACCACTGGATTAATAGGTTTCAGATGAATGTCTAGGGGAAACTGGAAAAAAAAAGGCGGAGTAACATCCAGAAATAGGTGTGATAAACAGATGCCTGGAGGAGAAAGTTTTCCCTGTTTCTGGCTGTCTTGGAGCAGTAAGTGCAGGCTGCTTCTCAGGGAGGGGAGCTGGGGGTCCAGGGTGATGCAGGGCTGGCCAGGGTTTTGCCAAGAGTCAGCAGAAGTTCCCAAGGAAGCTTTTTCTCCCTTATACTAAAGCTTGTAAATGCAGAAATCATGATCAGTTGAAAGGGTGGCAGGTGATATTCTCCCGACAAGTTCCTATGGCTTCTTATTGCTTCAATCATACAATTCAAATGCACAACTCAATTGTGTAAAATATGCACATCTTAAGTCTATTGGCAAAATTGTTCATTTGTTTGAAATATTATTTCTCTCTATATTCATTGGAACCACAACAGCTTATGGAAATCTGGTTTACTTACTGGTTTCACGCTTTATTGCAGCTGCAAACAGTTTTATAGTATAAAGGCTGATCTTTTTAAAAAAGGAAGAGATATAATCCATGTAAAAATCCCCCAGCACTTCTAGAAAACAAGTTTAACCAAAGCTTTATTCATCTGTTTCTATCCAAAAAGTAGATTGCTAAATAAAATGAGATGTCAGGAAAGTCAAGCAAAGGTTTTAACCAAGTGATTTGATGGAATTTTGTATTGGCTGAATGGTGCCCTCTGGGGCTCTCATTCTAAAATAATATAGAAACTCTGTGAAGTAAGACAGTTTTAGAACTCTGGATGGAGAGAAAATGTGGAACTCCCTAAATTACAGAACAGCATCCCCACAGTCAGCCCAGCACCACTGATGCTGACATTTACCGTTTTGCTTTTATCTCAAAGAAACAGCATCTTGCAGCAGTGGAAATAGGTCCTGTGTAGTGCAGAAGATAACACTTCTAAGGTACACAGTTAATGCTTTAATGTGCACTCTTAAAGCCATTATTTCAGGCAGACATCCTTCAGACTGAGAATCTGGGTGTTTTTATTGATTATGCCAATCCTCTAGCCTATCTGAGAATCTTTCTAGGCAGCTTTACAGACTGTTTAGAGAGTGCATACATTACTTGAGACCTCATCAACAGTAAAGAATCCAACTGTGTGAGCTGAAAAATGTTTGGTTTTTTCCATTTTATATGCAATGAGTGAAACTTGACCATTGCTAAAGGAAATAAATCCCAATTTGAGGGAGGGCTGTGGTCACTCTGCCCCAGGACCTCATCACAATGCAGCAGAAGGGTACAGGGCTGGGATGTGCAGAACTAGAGTAGAAAACCATGGCTTTCCCCCCAGTACTTCCAGTTTCACCATAGCTCCCAGATGTGGGAAGTGAAAATAGTCACCAAGAGACAAGCCTGAAAACAAGACCCTGGGTTGTACATGCACCTTTTCCCCTCACACATACACTTGCAGAAGGCAGTGAAATAAATTTTGGTAAGTTATAAACAGAGACTGGAAATAGCCTTACTCAAGTTAGAGAAGGGAGCAGCCTCCTGAGAGCCTGTGGAGAAGGTTGTCTGTGGGAGAGGATGTCCCAGTAGGGATAGATGCTCTGGCAGGGAAGTGGAGTGGTCCTGGGGCCATCACTGACATCCCCCAGCAGCACACTGGGATCCAGGGCACACTGACCAAGTCTCCAACAACACCAAGCTGAGATGGCAGTCACACACTGGACACAAGGGATGCCATCCAGAAGTACCTGGACAGGCCTCAGAGGTGCAAATCTTATTTGAAGTTCAAAAAATCCCAGATGCAAGGTGTGGAGAGTTAGGGTAGTACAGGAGGGTATCTTCCCCAACAATTTGCAGCTGTACTGATTACCAAAGAAGAAACATCTGTGCCTGGCCAATCAGTCTCAAGGAGATAAAGGAGTAGGCCAGCGTTCCACCATACACGGGTATTTAGTGGTGCAGACAGACTAGGAGGCTGCTGACTGTCCTAAAAAGAGCCAGATAAGGTGAGATGATGTTATATGAGGGTCAGCCCAGTGTTAGGTGGCTGGGACAGGGACAGCTTGGGATAGGCAGCCATACAGAAGGATGGGAGCCTGTACTCAGCACTGGTGAGGCCACACCTTGAGTGCTGTGTCCAGTTCTGGCCCCTCAGTTCAGGGAGGACCTCGAGACGCTTGAGTGTGTCCAGAGGAGGCAACGAGGCTGGGGAAGGGCTGGGAACACAAACCCTGTGAGGAATGGCTGGGGGAGCTGGGATTGTTCAGTGTGGAGAAAAGGGGTGACCTTAGCACTCTCCTGACTTCTGAAAGGCGGATGTGGTCAGGGAGGTTGGTCTCTTTCACCAGGCAGCAACTGACAGAACGAGAGGACACGGTCTCAAGCTGTGCCAGGGAAGATACAGGTTGGATATTGCAGGATTTCCCTCCTCTCTCCAGCCCCCTAACTAGCTCTGGACCAGAGGGCAATGGAAAACCGCATGGATGAAGGCAAAAGAAAAAGGAGGCTCCCTCTTCCTTGGATACTCCACATTCATTCTCAAATCACTTCTGAGGGGAGAGAGAGAAGATGGCAGGGGGTTTTTAAACCCAGGGAAAGGGGAGGAACCAAATCACTGCCAAAGGGGCTGCACTGGTGGGGAGGGGCCAGGGGAGGGCTGAACCAAGCTACAAACCCCGGGGGGATACAGGGCAAGCCGCTTTCTCAGGGCAATATAAAAACATAACAGTGCAATATAGAACCATAACAGTGCAGTACAACAGGATAGTAGGAAAAAATTTTCATAGAAAGAGTGATAATGTACTGGAACGGTCTGCCTGGGTAGGTGGTGGATTCACCATCCCTGGATGTGTTTAAAAAAAGACTGGATGTGGCACTTGGCACCGTGGTCTAGTTGAGGTGTTAGGGCATGGGCTGGACTGAGTCTTGAAGGTCTCTTCCAACCTAGTGATTCTGTGAAAGGACTGAAGATGAAAATGTGTAGAGTTAAGACTGATAAAAAATGCAAATGAAGGGGCTGATGGTGTTGCCAGCCCTATCTGTCTCACTCTAGCTGAGACAGCAAGGTGCTGCATCTGGGTTGGGGCAATCTGAAGCACAGCTACAAGCTGTCAGTACGTGTCACCTGTACCTGGAAGGTTCATATTTTCATATTTTTAGCTCCACCTATTTTTCATGCCAAATCGCTGCATTCTCTCTAATTTTATGTCCTTAATGGGGCAAGCAATTTGGCCTATGCCTTACCTGTGACACCATATCCCGTCTCTCTGAGGGGCTTCTCTGAAAGGTACAGGTCTTTTTTTCTGCTACATGGGGATACATGACTCTCATAGTTGACGTTAACAATATGTAGAATTTCAAGTATTTTTTCCTTCTATTTCTTTCTGTTCACTTTTCCTTTTTCACTTCCTTTGTGAGTGAATGTGGCTCCCATTGTGTACTTTCCAGCTGTACAAATGAAATAATTAGTTGGTGAAGAGGTGATGAAACCATTAGACATCATTATTATCTTTCATGGAACTATGAAGATAAAGCTATATTAGCCTTATTATCTAAAATTGTATTCACAGACTATACAAGTGTAACTCTAGTGAACTATGCTTATTTCATGGAAAGGTTTCAGTGGAAATATTAATGGATTGAGCAGTGTATTCAAAAAAGGAAGATGGAAATGTCATAGCATTAAAGATTAATTTTATTTTTTTCTGAGAGGAGCTAATCTCTCTGAGCATGGTTCTGGAAACATTTTAATTAAGTCTATCAGGGTTTAATCCCTGGCTTTTATTTCACCTCTTTCAGACAACACAAGGAGAATTGTAGTTGCTGACAACTTCTAAGTCTAAAAGTTAAAAAATGCCACATTTCTTATGGGAAAGAAAGCAAAAGATCATTTTGAGGGATATCTATTTTTTCCTCTGACTGCTGTTTTCTTTTAGTTAAATCTCCTTCTGGAGGTGAATGGTGTGACTCTTTGGGAATGTATTGTATGTAAAAATTTTTGGCTGTACATTGTGCCTGTATTTTAACCAATCTGCTAGTGAGGAACCTTAAAATATTCCAGTGAACAATTAAATGAAGAAACATTTTTCAATTTTCTTTTTTTCCCCCTCCTGCCCCTTCTCTTCTTTTACAGACAGATATTTATTATATTTTAAAATGAAATTTGCAAGCTTAGAAAAATGGTTCTTGAAAAAAAACCTGCTTCTTGTTTCCCCCTTCCCCAAATGTCCCTGTTTATCTACAAAAGTAGGTCACATTACCTGATCAGTTAAGTGTCTAGAGAATTGTACCATGACCCTTTCAGTCACATGTAGTCCTTGAAGATCTCTTGCAGGGGTAATTTAGGTCTCTTCATTCTTCCTGTTGGAATAGACACGATCTTTCTTCTAGATATGTGAACTTATCCTTGCCCTGGCTATTCCCCAGGTGAAGCTGTAAATTATAATGCCTATATTTTGATATGTGGTGGGTTACCACTGAAAAACTGTGGTGATTTATGTAGGAACTTGTAAATACTTGAATTTCTAGCAGAACCTTCTTTCCAATTACAGTGACTAAGCTTCTGTCTGGTATTTACTGGTCTTAGAAATGTTAACATAATTGTGCCACATCTATGCATTTTGTATTACATCTGCCAAGGGATGTGCAGCTCCACCTGCAGTTTTATTGCAATGTTACTAATTTTTCACTTGCAGTGTTATCTTCCTGTGATGCAATTACCTGTGAAAAGACATTATGGCATTTTTGAATGCATACTTTACAAACTGGTATTATATATGTGCCATCAGTGTCACCAATGCAATAGAAGCTGTGTGTGGAATTCAGTAGTGACTCAGAGCACAGCAGTGATTTTCAATTTCCCAACTAATGACTTACTCAGTTACAAAATATTATCTGAAATTTGTCTCCTATGTAGGAGACACTTCTGTGCTTCCTGGATGAAATGAAAGTACTTAATGGTGCTTTTCAACTGTAAGACAATAAATATCTGTCATGCAAAGAGCAGTGTAGACACAGTAATGAGCCCCTGTGTTGTCCACAGCCTGTGGCTGGGTTTGGCTTTCCAGACAGTGCCTGGGGCAGCCTCTGTCCCTCGTGCCCACATGGTCTGTGAGCAGCAACCAGAGGGGGACTCTCAGGAATACGCTGCACTGAACTCAAAATTAATAATAAATATTATAATAACTGGAATAAAAACTCCAGTGAAGGAGTAAGAAGCAAGGTCAGAGAAAGAACTAGCACCAAGACTGAGAGGAGCATAGACAAAAAAATGTGCCTTTTGCATTCTCCTAAGAAGAATTGGGGATGATAACCTAATTTTGTGTGATAGCAGATACCTACTCTTATTTTCTCTGAGACTTGATTATAGTCATGAATGAGATGATTTATTTTAAGGGCTTTTGATTGATTGGGCTGGGGGTGGGAGGAGGTGCAATCTGTTTTAGAGAGAGAGATGTAAAACTGATACAGTTATTAATAAGCATTTGTGTTGCATAAGCTTGAAGCTGTGGCCTGAAGGTCACTCTGTCTAAGGGGTCATACAAATGTACAGGTCTGAAAGCCCCTGTTTTGAAGAACTGACCTCAGAAATTAGGTGTACACTTCTTTTTTTTTTTTTTTTTTTTTCTCTATCTTGAGCTGAAGTTGCCCAGTTGGACAGCCTTCTCTGTGACTGTAAGCTTCTAACTTTTCTGTAGCCAGATTACAGCGCTCACATATTGGGATTTGTACAGCTGTAAAGTGCCTTGGTATTTCACAGAATGGTGGAAATGCCCACACCAAGTGTGGGAAACCTGCCAGAGCAGGGATTGTGCTTGTGTGGCTGCTTACCCTAAATTAATTCAGAGCAGCCCACTGTGTTGTCTTGGCTTTGGGTGTAGAGGTTGATTTGTGCAAGACCTGCTGCACAGGTCCCTCCAGCGTGTGGAGGACCAGCACTCCCTGGCAGACCCTTTTGGCAGAAAAGAGAGCTGTGGTCCCTTTGGACCACCAGAGGACTTCTGTTCCCTCTCTGGTCATCACAGATCCTGCAGCCTGGCTGTGTCTAAGATGCATCATCAGCTGAGAATGGGTTTTTAAGATTGGGCTCCTGTGGAACTGCTGGGAAAAAGAGACTCTAAAATGAGCTGGTTAACCTTTGCACACACTCTTTTGTAGCCTTATATCTGTATAAATAAATCCTGGGGACACACAAACATTGAGGCATACAAACTCACCCTCATAGCTCAGCAGGTCTATTTTCCCACTGCGATACAGCCCTGTGAAGTCAGGATAGATTTCTCATTGCCACAGCAATGCTATTCTTTGTTGCAGCACCTTTTTCCTGAAGCACCTGCTTGCTCTTCTCTCCTTGTGTTTCTTCTAATTGACCATGTATTGACAGTCAGTAACAAATTAATGCAATTTAAGTTCAAACAAACAATCAAATGAACCCACCTCTTACACCAATATGTAGCTGGGTGAGGTGAATTGCTTACCACCTATAAAGACCAGTTTCTATTTTTCCAGTGTGATGAAATTCTCTAAATTTGCGCTCTAGGTAATTTTAAACTTTTTAGCTTAATATGTCTTGAGGAGATTAAACAGAAGAGTACCTGAAAGTAAAAATCCAATGTCAGTCACAGACAGAAGAGCATGATTCATCTCAAATTAGTCTCCTTAATCTTTGACAGGTATATTCCTATAGGTAACTTTTTCTCATTTGCATTATGATGCTGAAACATAAGGTGACACCACCTTAGCACACAATCCACACATAGATATCTTCTTCCTCTATGTCAGCCACACGCACTTCTAAGTTAAAGATGTGAAAAAGTGGAAGACAATGCATGAGAAGTGGCGAGCTGGTAATTTGAAGGTTCACACAGGAGTGTTTGGGCAGGACTGAGGTGCTCTGTGGCTCGGCCCAGAGCCTGGCTAATAGCGTGGTTGTGCCAGGCTGGCGGGAGGCAGAGCAGTGTGAGCCTGGCTGTGGGCGCAAGGGGCAAAGGGCTGCAGCCACCACCCAAAGGCTGACATCAGGAACCTGTTCTGACCTCAGAGAGGAGGAGGGTTTGAAGAGGAAGTTCTCTTTATGCCCTTTTGTAGGTAATGGTAGTGTTTCATTTTCTCATCTTGATCTCACTTTCTGAAATCACTTTGATATTTTTCTGATTTCTCTTTCACTACCATTTCCTTATTTGATAGCATTAATTTCTTTTTGATTTTGCTTCCTCTCAACCATCTCCAGATTTCCTCTACTTCCCTCCGTCTTTCCCTATTCCTCTTCTAGATAAGTTTTAATTCACTTTCCCAAGCTCTTTTTTCTCTATGCTTCTTGGTCTATGCTTCCTTACTGAAGCCTGGGTATGGTGCTCCTTCCAAGCAGGATATTGCTATGATAGCTATTCCATGCAGTCCCTTTGCTGTCTTCCCAGTTTGTCCAGTTACTGGCAAGTCAGACAGAGGAGGGACTGTATAATCTATCACACAAGTTACCTCTTTAAATTAAGCTCAGACTATAAAAGGCAAGAAAAGAAATAAGTTGAGCTGCAAAATGGAAGTTTTGTAACTTCCCTGAATTAAATGCTTGTCTCTGCAACAGTACCCAAAAGCAGATTTGTAGGGGGAAAAAAAAAACTTGGAATGAAGGAGCACATGTTGTATTTCCTCTGAGAATTTCTGGATTCCATACTTCATTGTTAGAAACCTTTTGAGTCTGAATTTCCTTTATGTGTTTCTCCTCAATATGCTGGTGACTGTAAGGCTGAGGAGAAAATGTTATGTCCTGAAGGAATCTCTCTGCTGCTTAGTTCAGGTTTTGTGTCTCCCTGTCATCTTTCTGCAGCTCACAGAGAGTCAAGGGCAGTGATCTACACTCTCAACCATTTCCCAGGTCAGGAGGGAAACATGATTTGAATCACTTCCATGTTGTTTCTATTTCCATAAAGTTAATGCAACATTTTCAGAGATAAATATGGTAGGTAAATCGTTGCTCCATCTATTTGCTATATTGCTTGGGTTGCCACTGCAAAAATTGGATAACCTTTTCTGTGAACTGCCTAGTTGTGGATTATTAGCCAGTTCCCACTTCTCAATATCACAGCATGGCATTGTGCCAGAATGAAGAAATTAGGCACTTAGTCCCTAATGCTTCCCATTTCTTCTCTGGCATCAGCTTAGATTCTGCCTTTGCTGGTACTTTACCAGTGGTAGAAGAAAAATATTAGAACCTAGGTTTTCAGTGGTTCCTTCTAAACTTCTGTATCCTATTGGTATTTTTTTTTTCACAAACTTTATTTGCTAAGAAGAAATACCTCATAACCATGTGTGAATCTAAATATTTGTTTTGTTTGGAAAAATATTTTGATTGTTACTGCTGGAGCCTTGTTCTTCTGACCTTAGTTGTATCCATGTATTTTTCCCCTGTACTCACTAGGCACAGAATGATTAGTTATCCAAAATATACCAGATGGGGGTTAATTCTTTGCCTTGTTTCAGTTATCCTTTCTTCATCTCTTTGAACACACATCAGGAATACTATAAGGTATTCAGTTTTGTGATAGGACTGATTTTGTGTTGTTTGACTTTTAGTATTTATTTCACTTTGAAAACCTTTTTGCTGGCTTTTTATTTTAATTTTTTTTTAATTGGACAGGACTGTCCAAAAACTGTCTTTAAGTATTTTGTTTTGGCAGCTAAATTGATAAAGTAATTATTGTCCTGCTATGTTATTTCAGATGTTGTTTGCTCAAACAGTGCATTTACAAGTACTTTTACAATCTTGAAATGCTTCTGCTTTCTACTGATCTAACCTTCCCAGGGTGCTAAAATGCCAATTAGACCAGAATCCATAACCTATCAATCTAAATGGGAGAGACACCTCAAAACCCATTGTCCTTGTTTGGAGGACAGGTGTCTGCTAAGAAAGGCAGGAGCCTCTTTTCAGAATGGAGAATGTAAATCCCCTCCCTCCAAATTATTATGATTTTGAAATCAAGGGGCTCTCAGGCAAAGATATGGGAATTAGGAATAACAGTTCTTTACTAGGGAAATTAAAATAGAAATACAGCACTACAAAGAAACAAACTCCAAACCCTGACAAAGTCAGAGTACAACCTGACACCCCGTCAGGCAGGGTGTTGGTAGCAGTCTCATTAAATGGTGACTGCATCCTCCTGCAGTGACAGATGTGATTCAGTTGGAGCAGTGCTCCTGTAGAAGGTGCAGTTTCCCTCCAGAGGTCCAGTGATGATGTGGAGAAATCCGGTTTTCCTCTGCAGTCCAGATGGAAAAAAGGCTCCCTTAGTGTCCCAAAATATCAGTTTTTATCTTGGTAGGAAAGGCTTGGCTTTTCCTCCCTGGTTGGAGCAACTTCCAATGGGATGCAGTAATTTTATCAGTCACACAGTGGGACTCAATGGGCAGAAGATAACTCCCTGAAGAAAGGATGGACTGTGGAAAGATAAAGAACAATGGCCCACCTGGTTTCAATGGATGGTCCATGAGCAGAATATCTCCCATGGAGATAAGGATCACTGCCCCACCTGGTCTCATCAGATGGTGGTGATAGGATAGATACTTTTGATCACATCCTGTATTGTAACCAAAGACACTAATGAAGACCAGTTTTACAAACTCCTTGTAGGGTGTGTAAGTGCAGTCAGCCCTACAAACCCTTCTGATGTTGTGCTGGCAGATGCCATTTCAAGTCTCCATCCTCAAACTGTTCTACTGCAGGTTTGAAAGACAGAAATGGAGAGGAAGAACTGTCTTGTTGCACATTGGATTCAAGAGCTCTTTGGCTTTCATGCATCAGCAGCTGTTGCAGCTGTCAAAGCCACAGTTCCAAGAGCTATCCCCACTACTGTAGGGGATAATTAGGGATCATTCAGCTGATAGGAATACTCCAAGAGGAAGAGAGATCTTCAGACTTCAGTTTCTTTTAAAACTCCAGCATTCATTAAAATTTTGGTAGCATTATGTATGACATTGCAGGTGCTTGCAGATTCATACACTGGAATGCTCTTCTCACTCTGTGAATGCCAGTAATGTGAATACAATCATTTTCATGGACACTGAAAAACAGGTAATTATGGAATAAAAATACTTCTGCTGGCGGTGGGTGAAGTGACAGGAACATTAATTATGCTTGAATGCACAATAATACAATATTCAGGCAGTGAGAAAATCATCTGGCATGAAAAAATGAGGTTTTTTCTTCTTTATAATACTGTGAAATTGTTATGGACATGGACCAAATCCACTTCTCAGTGATGATGCTGATGTAAATGAACAGAAATGATGTTTACTTGCAGTGAAGCATTCGTTTGCATCAGTGTAACAGGAAGCCAGGTTTGCCACAGACCCCAGTGGGAAGGTGATTTTGACCAGATGTCTAATTGCATGTAAAGCAATTGGACAAAATGTCTTTCATATCTTTAAAATTTGAATTTAGGGCCAGAGCTGAACTGTGGTCTTATCTTACTGCTGAGAGAGGCTGCACCAGGCTAGAGTGAGATGCAGGCTCTAAATAAATTTGAATTGCAGGGCTTGAACCAAACCAAATGCCATGGTTTGAGTCTCCCTCAGTGGGAGGGGGAAGAAACTCTGCAATCCAGCTTGGAAAACAGCATTAAATTCAAATACAGCCAAGCAGTCAATAAGTACATCAGAGTGAGTTAGACACTGACCAGAGAGTTCCATCTAAAAAGCATACTTCAAACAGCCATTCATTTTTGTCTGATCTACATAGCTGTAGTAATTTTTCTAAATCCTCATAGTTCATTAAAAAAATTGGACACCTGACAGTTTTCAAGTGTGAACTGAAATGTGCAGGGCAACTTTTATACCAAGGAGTGGTCTGCAAAGATGGCAACGGTCTCTGCCACCATGTTTTCACTTGGTGGCTTTTAAAAGTGCAGATAGTTGACCTCTGAATTAAAAAAGAAAAAAAAAGTGAAATGTGGTGAGATGGTCAGAGCTGGGCTCTTTTCTTGGGTGACATAAGCAACTCACTTTAGTCTGGTGCAGGTACTGGAGTTCTTGTGGGTCACATATGCATGAGATCAGTTAACAGGTAATTATATGTAAGTATAAATGTTTTTGTGAGGTGGAATGGCCTGTGGAAGACTAGCCTATATAAAATGTTCCTTACAGTATTACTTAATTAGAGTTTTACAATGCATTCCTGACCTTGTCAGCTGAATGTCTCACTGAATCACTCCAGAATTACTAAAATGCCCCTTATTTCAGCAGTTGGCTGATGCTGGGAAAATGTAAATTTTCAATATATTCAATGCTGGTTTTTAATAGGCATGATTTTAATCGGAACTGCTCAAAAGCTGTGATCCTGAAACCAGCTGGAGAAATGTAAGTTGGCTTATAAGGAAAAGATTAGATGAAAAGAAAAACTGAGAAAAATCTTGTCTCATTCATTTAAAGCATGTTTTTCTACTTCATTTTGTCCAGGTCCTATCTTTTTTGCTTGTATTGGGATTATAATTGGGCTGAAATGGAACAAATTGGAACCATTAGTGCAGGTTGCTGGGAGTGCCTAGCTGACTGATCTACGCACTTATTTATAAATTAAAACAAAAGGAACACAAGATATTTTTCACTTTAAAAAGTTAGCAGTCTTCAAAAATGAAATGTTTTCTTATATAATGACACAGTCTCTGTTATCAAATAGTTTTGTGTAAAAGCCCTTTCAAATGGTCTGTATTTTATTAGACCAAGATAATGCAAGCCTTTAATAACAAAGGTGCTGATTCTGGCTGAACAATATGCTTTAGAAAGGTTTCTAAAACCTATTTTGTCACACGACCTTTGAAGAAGAGAAAGATAAGATAGTTTCTCCTCTGTCGTTTTTATCATCTAAGATGACAAAGCAACCAAAAAGAGATACAATTTGTCTAACTTGTTTTTGTGTCTTTGCTGAAAGTCTTAAATGGCCTGTCAATAACAAAATTCTATTGAAATCTTCTTCCCCCTGAGATTTATATTTGAGTAAAATAATGCAGAAATACTGAATGATATAGTGCAGAGACTGCGCTTGGTATCAGGTGAGATTAAATGACCCCACTCTTTGTTTTCTAATTGCCTTTTCATTTTTACATTTTTTTTATGTGGAATAGCCTCCTGAAACCTTGAGTAAGGCAGTGTTTCAATCACACACCAGCTTGTATATTGAAAGGTCAGTCTATCTAAATGTCAGCCAGCTCTTCCTTTTGTACTTATATTAAATTCAGTGATTTATCTGGTGTGTTTCCCAGCAGATTTTTTTATTAGACAACGAGGTTTACAAAAAAGGAAGTGAGCTGAAGAGATGTTTAATAAATGGTAGATGGGGATAGAGGATGATTTGGAAAGACTGCAATTTTCATAACTCTAGCAGGTATTGTGTATTTTAGATACTTCATTATTCCAGTTTTTCTATACCTTAGGTCACTAAGCCCTAAGAGCACCACATCAAACAGGGAGATGCAGCTTCTTCAACTGGTTAATGAAGCACAGAGAAAGAGACCCCCAAACCCACTGAAATCAGAACAAGTGTTGAGGAGCTGTTTCCTTGGGACAAGTCTGCCTTTAGAAGACATCTGTATCTGGGGCTGTCACTCACAGTTCCCTCTGTGGTCACTTTTGAGGCACGAGTCCTTCTGTCCATGTAAATACCTGCCTTAAGTTGAGAGCAGCTGGGTTTCAGGTGTGTGCTGTTCCTCTAGAGACACCTAAGTCCCACTCACACCCTGTCTGAGCCCTTCCTTTCCCAACAAACAAACAAAAAGCCCCAAAAGAAGGGTGGGAATTTGTGCTTTTGGGTCAATGCAGCATCATGGTTTTAAACACGACTGCAGTTCCAATCTGGCATTTGCTGACTGCTCAGCAATGCTGAAGATACAATGAAAACTAGATTTCAGAAATCCATCACCCACACCTGGCACATGACTAAGGGATCACTTTTCTTAGAAACTGTAAGGTCACATACAGTATTTAACTGCGTAAATTAAGATACTGTCCATTTAGGTACACAAATTGTATTCAGTTCTTGGCATCTAATGCATTATCCTTCCAAAAGTAGGTGCCAAAAATCACATAATATCTAACGGGGAGAAGTAGTGCCTTTGAGGGCCTCCAGAGGGAAATCCAGTCTTCTGAAATTAAGACATCTAAATTAGGTATCTGGTTCCCAGCCTGTGTAAATATCTGCCATATCCCTTTGTTGTGCCCGTCTACCCAGCAGACAGTGAACAGTAATGATTTTGCATTTACACACAGAGCAACTGGACTACAGACTCTGTAGGATGTCCTGTCCAGTGTTCAGTTGCTGCTGGAGAAGAAAATGGATTTCCAATAGATCCAATATCTGTTTGCACTACCACATGGATGTCTCCTGTCCCCTCTTCATAGCATGGCATAGCTGTGTGGGGGCAGTGGAACCCCCTCCCCCAGGGTGGTTCATCTTGACTAAACTGAGATTTCTGCACACTGGAGGTCCCTATCATCACTAGTTATGGTTAACTGTTTTTAAAGCCCTGAGAGAAACAGGCAATAAAGGAGTGCAATTCATTCACCCATGTCAGAGGTCTATATAAGGGTGCAATAAATGGCACTCTACAAATATCCCTTCTGTCCCTGAGTATAAAGGGAGTCTAAAGTTAACAGCTCAAATGTATATAACTAAATTGATCCTATGCTAAGCTACTTATTCAAAAGCAAATCAATAATATAAAACCAATGGGATAATATTAATTTTTTATCATCAATACCCTGGGTCACTCTGTCTTGACATTCTTCTTTGTAAGGAAATTATATATTGAAAAACCAACAAAGTATGAGTTGTTTAACTATGTGGTTTAAATAATTCCATGCCTTTCTGGAGTAATTTTGACCCACTTAGCAATAAGAAAACAGTTACAAATATATTCCCATACTCAGACTTATTCATTTTATGTACAATTGAAGTTTACTATTCTATTTTTTCTTTCTTTTATCTTTCAACGTGTGTTTTCTTTATAAGTATTAGAAATCCTAGGGTGGTAGGAAGGAGTGAATTTAAATAGTTGGTCTGAAAGTTTTACCCAATTTCTCTGTGTTTGCCATTCTAAAGACCCCTTTTTCTTTGATTTTAATTATTTTTACTGAAAGACTTTAAATCTCTTTTTGATTTTAATTTGTGAGAGACATCTTGTTGAATATTTATCCTTCCCACCAAACTATTGTAGGCCTGTTTTGTTCTCACTCTCAAACAAGTGAACCCAAGAACTTTTAAAATTAAATCTAAAGGATGATGGAATTATATTTAAACTGCAAAAGAAATACAAGGCTGCAGGTAGATTTAACATTACTGCCACAGATTTGGTCAAAGGAGAGTTCCCGTTTGACTCCTTTGACACAGCACACAAGGGAAGTCCTTCACTGGTTATAAATTCTACAATGTCAATGAACTGAGCTTGCTCTGGGCCTGTGGAGTTTTCCTCTACCACTATACCCATGGAATGATTGTTCCACAGTTTTACTGCTTTGAGGGGTAGGAAGTCTCTTCTATGTTCACTTTCAGTTTATTAAAAGAGGACTGAACTGAGATGTGCAATATTCTGGTACCACAGAATGAAATGAGTATCCTGTCAATTATGGTTTTGCCCTCATTACCTGTGCTAATCTCAGCTGTTGCTGCCTCAAGACTTGTTCATGTCTGACACTTAATATCAGTACTTCTCCAAATTAAACCAAAACCATCATGAGTTGCATGAACTTTCATTTGTAAACACATTTATCATATTTGAAATTAAATGCAATTTCTTTGAAAGTGGAAGTTCCAAGCTATGTTCAGCACGGTTCCACAGCTCAATACCAATTATAATTCAGACTAAGACTGAACCACAGAATTTGCTTTGACCAAGCCTGTGCTGTGTGTATACACAGGTCTTTATGTGCCTACAGTTAGCAAACTAGCAGTTTTTATGCATGCTAAAGAAAGATTTGCTTAAAGAGATAATGTTACAGAATAATGAGTTGTTCCCACAAACCATCTGTTCTTCTCTTACGCTAAGAAAAAAATCTGAATGCAATTCCTTTGTTTTGATTAAAGATTTCTTTGCAAATTATTATTTCTGAACATCAAGAAACATAGCATGTTTTAATGAAACCGTGGATTGGAAGAAAAATATAATTCTTTCCTGTATGTTGTTAATAGATGAATGTTAGTTATCTGTGGGTTGTTAACAGTTTTAGAACCCAAACCTCCATATTTTTGCTGTAAAACAGTGCAGCTATTATATTCATCCTGACAGAGAGTTCAAGAAAAAGGGAGTAAGAAAATCCCAGGGCACAAGATCTGCCATCTGAAGCATTACTTATAAAAAGATGCTTTTCTGATTTAGGAAAGGAACGTGTTTTTAGAAGATACTTTTTTTTTGGTGCCATGCTTCATGAGCTATTTCAAAAAGCCTACCTAATTTTATCATCTGGGAAATGCTCCATGAGAGGCCTAAAATTCATAAAATGCAGGAACTAATCCTCCCTTGCTCTTCCAGCAGGTCACTCTCTCTGCTTCTTCCTCAGCAAAACCCCTCTGCTCCCAAAACACCCTTCAGTGTGCCATCAAAATGTGCCCCTAACTAGTGATCAGGGGGTGTAAGAAGAAGGATACCCCCACAGTGACCCCTTTTCCTGACCCCAGCCATGTCAAAACAAGTCTGTCTGAATCTTTCACAAGATAGGCACAGCACAGGTCTTTCTGATGCCTGGGGTCTGATTTTTAAGACACAGCCTGAGCCAGGCAACAAATGTGGGAACCCCATTTCCTTAATACCCATCTTCCATAACTCCACCATTTAGTACCCCATCCCCAAGAGTATTAGCATATATAATAAAGAGAATATGCCTGGATTTTCTTGCGAGTTGGTCCCTAGAAGCAGTGTGCCTCAGGGGACTAAGGATGGCTAGCAAGAAAACCACTCAGCCAACAGAGTCCTTGCTAATTCAGGTAAATCTTTGTACCTTTTACAGACTTAGCTTTTCTCTCTGCTCACCTTTCACATCTTCCATGAGTTGAGACATGGGTGAGAAGGATAGTTTACCTCCTCTGCGGCATCTTTGCTCTTGCTGATGGTATTATTCCTTTATCATGTGCATGTTAGAAACTAGGCATACCTCAGGAGAAGGTGCAAGAGAAATATCACAAGCTCCTGGGCATCTTGCATCTTGGCCTGTCAGATAAGACCTACACAGTGAAAGATTGCACTACCTGCTCATTGGGTACCAGGACCTGTGGAGGAGAGGAATACTTTAAATTTGTAATTGGTTACAATTGTTCCTGTTATAAAAACCGGCTGAAACAGCTGATGCCTATGGATGATACTGTTCCTCCAAAGCCTTCTGCTCCTGGCCCCTGGAACTTGCTATAATAGATAAAGTATCCTAGATACCAAGGTTGAGCCGAATTCCTTAAGAATTTGGTCACTCTCCTAATACTTCAGAAGATAATTGGTTAGAAATTAGGATGTTTAACTGGTCAGTTTACCTTTTGAACTTCTCACTTAGATTGGATGCTGTTCTTTGTATAAACTTTTATTGGTTGTAGTTTGAATCTTCCCTAAACCTATAAATATAGCTGCCTGCCCTTTGTTCTGAGAGAATCCATGCTTGACTACCCTTTCACATGAAAATAAAGATTCTTGTGGAAATCGTCAAGTGGGGTCTCCGGTCTTTCTCAGCTGATGAAATGTTGGTTTTCTGAGAGTTAGCTACCTGTTAGCACTCTCTGGTCCTGGCAAATACCATCAGGGACCGAAAGAGAAAACCGCAGATGCCCTTTGAGCCCATTATGTGAAAAGTTTGTTCATCTGTTAGTTTGTAGATGAGTACATTAATTACTATAAATACTTGGGTTAATCTGAATTAGGGCAGAGGGTTTCAGAATAATCACAGTAGGATCCTTCATGAATGAAGAGATGATAGTTACTATTCCCCTACAGTTACAAGATGGATGCATTCAGTGCAGTAAACTGTATTTTCCATCTCTGCAATGATGAGAATATTTGTCTGAATCCCCTTGCCAGGAATTCCCTGGGATTCCAGTGGCCCAAACCACAAGGGAAGACAACCCTGTTAAGAGCGAGGAAGGTTTACAGTTATCAAAAGCACGAGGTTTTTCTTACGTCTGTAGATTTTGTGACGGCTTATCACACTCTGAGGTCTTCCTTAGGGTCACAAAAGCAGCAAGGTTTTCTGTAGGAAATGCCTGTCTGTTCTGTACCATCAGCATTCTCAGAGGATTACAGGATCTTTCAAGCCATCAGTGGCAAATGCATGACAGAATCTCCTTCAAAGTCCTGTTTCCTTTCAGGTTTTCTCCACTGGCTCATGTGTTTTTCAAGAAATGTGAACTCCAGTGTACCTTTGAAGTGCTAACAAGAATGTTGCTACTCCTTGCCTAATGTCTGTTGTGAAGAACTTCGTAACACTCTCTTTCAGTTTCTCTTCAAGAAAGCTTTCTTCTCTGGCTATGGATCTATCTTAAAATGTCAATTAATCTGGAATTATTTATAATCACATGAAATTTAATGCTAGTAGAGCTTCTTATCCTTTTTGTCATCACACAAAGTACTAAGTACTACAAAGCACAGTACTAAGGAAATCCCCTAAAGGTCACCTCAGCAAGTCCCCATCTTGGGAGCCATGACCTCATGGCTCTTTTCTGGGATGACCTTCAAAATCAAAAGAGAAAAATCTACAGGTTATTCAAGAAAAAGCATCAAGTTCCTAGGAGGTTTTTTTGCATTCTAGGCCACAAATGGTTTTTCTCTCACAAGACAGGTAAAATCCTATCATGGATCTGAAACCTTCAAGCTCAAGCAGTTCCATTCTTGGGAAAGAGGGTTACTCTAGAGGAAATCTGACAGACTTCATCAACAACTTCATCTATACCATGGACAGCAGATTAAACAGCTGCACCATACTTGCCTTGGCAAGACTTTGTTCCCCATGAATCCAGCAGGAAGAGTTAGTCCAGATGAGCAGTGTAGCGCTCCTGTCCATGCTCCTAATTACCATGCACACCTCTACTCTAGATAACATCTGAGCACATTTGGGCCACTGAGATATGGGGCTCAGAATCACCTATTTGGTAAGCAAAGTCTGTCTGGGGTCCTAATCAGCCCAGGGTCCTCATCAACCCAGGGGTTTCACAGCAACACTTCAGGTTGATTCTTCATGCACTGAATAGAAGAAGGATTTGTGTTGAGTGACAAACTACACAGTGCAAGTTCCCTGAGAGGCACAAATTTTTAAAACTGACCACACAAATTAAACAAAGAGACTGGAAAACATCCACCTTTCTTGTAAAGTTAACAACCTTCTTTCAAGCTTCCAAAAATCTACTACTGGTTATGTACTGTGCTGTCAGTTGCCTGATTCTGGACATTTTTGTTTCCATGCTAGCTCATAAAGCTGCACATCCTTAGCTCTTTCTATACCATCCACATCCTTTTCTCTTGCTACCTCACCCAATGTACTTAAAGAAAACAACATACCAGGTTTTCCCTTTAACAAAGCTGTCTTCTGAGTCCTGGTGAATGTGAACTAGGATAATCCCCACTGAATCCAGCAGTAACATAGCAGTGATACATCAGTGAAGCCAGTGCTGTGATGATAGGTTCAAGGGAGAGACAAACAATAGGGCCTGACCCAAAACACACTCTGAACATTGCTGAGAGCTGAATACCAACATTTCATAAATGTCTCCTTTTTGTTAGGTGCTTGAGTGCAGTGCTGGGGAAAGGAGAGTTGGAACAAAACCTCTGGCAGTGTCTGTGCTAATAAAACATTCAAGACTGTGCTAATAAGGCAGACAAGGAGTCTGTTCCTCAGTCATTACAACCAGTGGTGCAGATAACTCCTTTCTGTCCCAAGAGTGACCTCATCCATACTGCAGTCACACATACATTACATACGTGCATGTATATATATACACATATATATTTATATACACACACATATATATCTCCCATATTATGCAGAAGTGTTAACTAGGAGTGTGCTCTGGACACAAGAACAAACTGTTCTAGGACAGGAGATGTCAAATAAACAATGTGACAATCTTAAATGTTGAGGTTCTTAGTCCATTGCTTCAGCATTATTTAGTTTACAAGCTCAGCTGCAGTTTCGGAAAGCCTCTCAGTCAGTGCCTGCTCCAGGAAAAGATCAGCTCTACAGCTTAAGATATTCCCCCCAAAAAACTGCTGTTTAACTTCTTTGCAAAAAAAGATTGTGTTGGAAATGCTGAACTGCTCTAGGCAACCAAGTCCAATGCTCTGTACACACATCAACAGAATTTTTTTCCTATGGTCCCACTGAAGTCTCCCACTCCCTCATCTTATGCTTGTCCACTGAAAGTGCAGATCCAAATATAGAAAATTTAGAGCACATATATGCCATGATTCTGGCCCATCACTTACTTACATTTGTGTGGAAATATGATGAAGTAATTCGAATCCATCATGAATGCAAATTCTCTTACATGCCAAAGGGAAGGAGCAAGTACTCTGCCATTTAATAAAATCTAGTTCAAAATATCATCATTTAAACAAATCATCCTAAGATAAATAAACTGTGAATTGAAGCTCTCCACTGTTCCACCTAGGAAAAAAGATCCAGCACAAGAGTGCAGGAATGGTCTTTACTTCAGTGAAGCTCAAATAAAACTGGGAATGTTTGTTTTTATGACTTTGCTCATTTATAAAGTGCCTGTTGCTATAGCAGCTAAATGCTTGTAACAAACTGGCATAAACAGAAATTCTTATAAAAATGTGTTGTAGTAGTTAATGACTGATTTTATTTCTGTATCTCAACTAAATTCACATGGCATGATCTGGCACATGTGAGAACACTGGCCATTGGGGTTGCAAAGGCCATATACAGGGACATTTCCATTTTGTTTTTGCAATTCGCCCAAATTGAAATATATATATATATAGTCCTGTGGAAGTTTCCACTGTCATTTGCACTTTAATAGAATAAATATCTTTAAGAATGTTTTGGAAATTTGTTATCTGGATGTATAAAGCACTCAGCTCTTGGGATGAAGGACTACGTACACTATCAGTACAGAATTACTATAGTCTTGGCCTAATTTGGAAATGGTGTGTTAAGGGATATAAAACATATACCAATGATCAAGAAGGTCTTCAGGCCAGCATGAGCTAAGGCAAGCAAAATGTCACAGAAATATGTCCCCTTTCAAAAGTGCTATGACGTCAGTCCTCTGAAACTGTACCCAAACAGCAGAACGGGCAGAAGCTGTTGGAGGCAGGGTGTCTTTCACTCTCAACTCCTGTATGCATTGAGAGCCCTCCTGAGCTGCTTTCCAGGACCATTTCTTTCTGCCAGACCCAGACTTGCCCTACTGCTGTGGTAGAAGCAGAACCCTTCATAGAAATAACCACCCAGATAAGTTGCTCATCAGCACAGACAACTCTGGAAAGAAAAGGAAACAAGAAATGGCAATGAATATGTCATTAAGGAATTCTGAGAGCTTTTCATTGGGATGATTTCTCTGAGCATTTTTTTCCCCATTAAAATGTCATATGGGATATTTTTGTTGACTATAAAGGCCTTGCAGATTTCCTATGGCAGTTTTTTCAGGAAGTTTCTGACAAAACCAAAATGGAGAAAATGTCCCATCTGTTCAGATACTGGATGCATAGCTGGAACTGAGCAGAGGGCTGAAAGGCAATGCAGGCAAGGACGGGACTGCAGCAAGGCAGCAGAGCCAAGGAGGGGGAAGGAGTATCTGACAGCATTGAAAAACAGGTGGTAAAAATATTTCTGTCTTTTTCTGTCTGTGGTGAAAACATAACATTCAGAGCAGCCTGGTTTGGCCGTGTTGCTTACACAGCTGTAGGGTACCAATTTGTGACAGTCAGTCATTTCTCACCTTCTACCAACACTCCAAGCTTGTACTCTCAGCTGTGCTTCACAGCCCAGAGGAGTATCTTGTGCAGGATCCTGCTGCTGGGGTTAAAAGCCCATCTGTGAGTGACAATGGGCTCACAGCTGGGCATGGAGTAGGTCTGAAATGACACCACCACTGTTTGCTCAACAGAGGGATTGCAAGCAGCTAGTGGTCTCCTGCTGAGCCTGGTGGCACAGCTGTGCCAAGAGGGATTCAGCTGCTTAGCAGTGTAGATGCAACCTTCTTAGGGGGGTCTGCTGAGGAAATATTCCTGGAAAGGAGAGGTTTTCCTGATGGCCCCTAGCACCACTTCTCTGGCTGATACTTTCTATGTGACTAATTTGTTCAAGGTATGTCAAACAGGAAAGCAAGGGCGTGTTGATTTTTACACTACTTTGTGCTATTTTGCATTATGTTGTACTAAGCAAACTGTACTCCAGGGACATGAATCCTCAGCTTATCCTGGAGGTGCTTTAAAGATCCAAAACAGATATCCAGGTATTTTTGATCCTTGCTTAACCTATATATCCTTATAGACTATAGTGTGTTGATCCTGGCTGATAGCTGAGCATCCACTCAGCTGCTCACCCACTCCCCTGGCAGGATGGGGGAGAGAATTTGAAGAACAAAAGCCAAAAAAATCTTGTGTTGAAATGCTAGGCAAGTGTTAATAGTTTAATAGCTGAAACCAAGCTGCTCACAGAAGCAAAGTTAAGTGTAAAGCACTTGAAGTGTAAGCACTGCTCAGCAATAACTAAAACATCCTCATGTTATCAACACAGTTTTAGTCCAAACTCCCAAACATGGCACTGTATGAGCTGCTGTGAAGAATGTTCACTACATCCTAGCCAGACCCAGCACATACCCTCATATGTGTTTCTAGCATATATGCCTTTGCTTAGTTTCTCTTGCTGCTTCTTAGGGATATTTTTTAACAGTAATGATGCTAGTAATGTTAGTTATGGCTTGTTAATTCAGCATTTAGTATATAGCTAATGCTTTTCCATCAAAAATGCAGAGCTTTTTTCTTGCATAGAGCTAATCAGCAAGGGGCTGATATTCTTTGCAATAACCCAGCTGAAGACTTGTCCACTTCTGGCATTTTACCTTAATAGACAGAATTACAACCTAGAGAAACGTGTGGATAGGAGGGGTTTTGGTTAGGAAGGGCAATGCCTGCAGTAGCATCATGTATCAGCTGGGAGATCTGGAATAAGGTGCACATCATAACTTTGAAAGACTCCACATAATTTGATGAGCTGCAGATTATTTATTTCATATGTGAGTGCAAATGAATTAAGTTTGAATCACTCTGGCAGTAGCTTGGCAGAGGGAAACTACTGATTTGTTGAACAACAATGATTAATTTACTCTGAAGAGTTCATAGATATACATGAATAATATATTCCAAGAAGAAGCAGTTTAAAATCACTTAATGCAGAATCCAGTCTTAGAAGCAACAGTGATGGGTAAGGCTGATAGGTTTTTAATCCTTGTAAATAGAAAAATGAGAACTTAATTTTCTTCTTTGCCATCCCTATAGTTACTCCAAATTCCTTCGTTAAGGCTTTAGTATATGCACAGCTGTTTTTAACTTCCACAGGAAGATTAAAGAGCAGATTCTCCTGGAAACTATTCCTGAGCAATGAAAGGCAAGAGGGGAGGAGCAAGTATGGAAGTCCCAAAGCCGTGCCCAACCAACCTGATCTGCTTCTGGCATGGGATGGATGGAGGAACAGCAGTATCTGTTATTTGGCAAGGCCTTTGACACACACCCACAGTATCCTGTCATCATACCTGGGAGCATAAGGGCTGGGTTAACAGATCATGAGGTTGATGGAAAATTGTCTGGAACTCCTGGTGTTGGATCAGTACGATAAAATCTACCTGAAGAATTCCTCAGGCACTGATGGTGGGAGACCATCCAACGTCCTTAATGATCTGGAGTATGGGATAGACCTCTCACTGCCAAAGCTGGGATCAGTAGTCCTTTTCCATGTAATGATCTTGTAAATGTCTCGTGTCTTTGAGGGAAACCTAGGAAAATATCCATGTCCTGAAATAAACTGAAACCTGATGATTTGACCAAATTTTCAGTGGGCAACTCTGACAATCATAGTACTTTTGTGTCACTTTTTTAGAACTGCTGGCTACAGTAGATGTCTAATATCATCTGATGTAATGGTGGCTATGTGGTTATAGAAGATTCTTGAATCATTTACCATTTTTCCTAAAAAAATTTAGACAGAGGTATCTGGACTCAAAGCAGGGTCAACTTCTAAATCAGGTCAGATCATCTGCTATTACAGTTGTATGAAACTACCTTGATTTCCTTTTTGGACCATTTTCTGCACTTCGTTGTTTTCATTGCTGATGTAGCACTGGCACATTGACCCTAAGACCTTGAAAGGAAATGTATACAAGAAATAAACTAGTAAAGCTTTTTCAATGTTCTGTCCATCCAGGTGTCTGGTGGGCTGCAACACTTTAAAGCTGTAGTTCCCAGCTAGACTCAACATAAGTGGATGTTTGCACTTATTAACTCCAGTTATATTGCCAAGTATTTCTTGCTGTGATGGTGCAGAGCTCTTTGTTGTACATCTGCAAGTGACTGGGAGGGATGATGCTCACTGCTTATGAGAAATCCAAGAGATAGTCAGTAGAGAAGAGAAATGGAAAACTTGTGCTGCTCTCAGAGCATCACACAGAGCCGGGCAGATGCTGGGGTCCCACAGTGCAGTGGGGCCAGCTCAGTGCCTTGGTTCAGCCTGTTTGCACAAACACTACTTCCACTTCTGGACCTTTGGGGTCTTCCTAACTCTGATGTGGACATGGCCAGACCATGACATGACATCAAGTATTTTTAATTTCTCTCTAAAAGGAATAAAGTTCACTGCACAGACCCCTAGGGTAGCTAGACTTGCATACAACTATTGCATGGTTTGAGAATGTTAAAATATTCTCAAAGACATTTGTTTGAGCATATCACACTGGTGTCAGGAGTATATGTTGGCTGCTCCCTGGCTAGCTGTGGAGCTGGCAGGTGCTGGTTAGTGAACTAAAGGTTCTGCAGATGTTGGATCCACACACCCAGGCAGATTTCTAGATTCTGACTCAAATTATGTCATTGCTGTCAGCCTGAGACATCACTGCAGAGCCATCACTGATGCCATGGAGGGTGTCCAGCTGATCTGGGACAAATGACAGCTCCCAAATTTTTTCAGGATGTGACAACAATATAGTATAACAGAAACAGAGGCATTAGTGTACCTTGCCTTACTTGGATGCATTTGAATTACACCACAAACCCTCCTAAGCCTTCTCACAGGGTACTTAGCACCCTACAGACCCAACCAAGACAAGGAAAGGCAGCATTACATTTATCTTCTCATGAGGTGTCAATGCAGGAACTTCCATCCCACTCAATTTCAGCACTAGCACTGACAGGGCTGCTGAAACAACAGGACAACTACAAAACATTACTCTTCATAGGACTTTCCCAGTTAATTTCTGGTCCACCCCATTTAGGTGGGTCACCTCAGATGCATTTCTTCACATTTAAGCTGAGCACACTCTAAATGGCCATTACATAATGCCAGATCTCCTGGAGCTACTTGCAGCTGATGATTATTGCATTTCCCACTGTTTTGAGTGTCTGTGCTTATGATTAACTCTTTCTTTCACTTCTGGGTGGATGACAGACTCCAGACTACCCTTGGGAGTAAGATAAGCCTTTGCTTCATGACATGGATAATAAATCTTAGCTGGATGGCAGCAAAAGCAGAATGAGGCATGAAGTGTGCAGCACTTTGGCACTTCTAAGTAGTGCAGAATACATTTCCTCAGCTGTGCAGCTGCCAGGACACCACCAAACCCTTCCTCTCATCTGAATTAGCTTCTTACAGAAGGCTGAGGCAAGCTCATGTTTCCAGCCCTTAGTGCTGAAGCACTTTATGGCTCGAGGCTGAGGATATGCAGAAAGCTTCTCAGGCTCCTGCAGGCATGCAGATGGCTTTGCCTGTCTTTCTCTTCTGGTACAGGCATTTTTATGATAAGGAGAAAGCTTGTCTGAGCAGAATCCACAAAAGAAATCACTCTGAAGAAACCCTTGAAGAAATTCCCTAAGGGCCAGAGGTACATCATAGACATTGTTGCCTTCAACTGTAAGGGAAAAGTTCCATTTTTCAGCTGTCTTCTCTGCCTCAGAGACAACCATTTGCAATGTTGATTAGTGCACTCTGGGAAAATCTTTAGGTAACACAATGGTGAATATGACAGAAACTTTGTAATATAGGTAAATATAACCCTCTTGTAATCAAATATTTCATATGCATTGAAAGTATTGTATATAATGTTGTTTAGGTTTTTAATATAGATATATTCAGGTAATTTCATAAGCAGAAGTTCATAAAACCTACATTTTTACTCTTACAGAAACTTCCTTACTTGCTTATTCATTTACATATAACTGCACATGGGTACATTTTATGTATGTTTATTTTGATATCCAAAATGGCTCACAAAACAGATAATTTGCAAGTACATAAATATTTTCCTGAATGTTTCTATGCCTTTCTTACCAAGAGTCTTATGCTTCCCTCTGAATTCTTCTAGAGCAGAAAAATAAGCCACATCTTCCTCTCACTGCTTTGCTCCTTTTCATAAAATCAAAGAAATCAAATGCTGTCACATGAAAGTAGACCAATTGTATATTGGACCTTTGGAAAAAAATCTGAGTAATATAGACGTGCAGACATGCAACTCTTACAGATTTGACTAATTAACCAAACTTATTTTTCAATTACCTTGCTTACCAGACATGCACAGGAGTGGAGGGCACTGTAATTTACTGTGAGAAGAGTTATCTTCCCAGTATTTATATTCACTTCTGTGTTTGCTTTATGTCATTATGTATTTGTGAGCTCCTACACAGGTGTTTTTGCAGAGCTTCAGAAGAGGGTGGGACAGTGTTTTATCAAGTTTTGTATCCTGAGCACCAGCCCTGAGCTATAACAAATTATAACATGCTGACACCTGCTTTGGAGTACTGAGCTGGAAGGGTTCTAGCCAGCAGTGCAGAGAGAGGCCTCTGATCTTCCCCAGGGGAGACTCTCAGAGAGGATGGCTATTCTCTGCTGCTCCCTCACTCTTCTTCCACTCCTGTCTGTTCGTGGATCTTGAGACTAAGGCAGTTCTACTATCCAAAATGCATTAGTTAAAAAACACCATTTCTCCAGGAGAAGAAAAATATCAGATTTCCTCTTGTGACTTCGAACTTTCTTTTGAAGTGCATTAAAAATTTCTCACAGAAGATCCTTCAGCAGGGACAAACTGGGTTTTTTTTTCACCCCAACAGACTGTCTTGGATTACTCCAAGTTTCCTTCTAAGTGGTGCAAAGCACATACAGATGAAACTGAAACTACAGGATCTTAATTTTAGTGCTCATCTTTTTTTAATGAGCAATATGGTTCCTTGTACCCACCTGGTGTTGCTGAAGAGGGGGACCTGTGCTGGGGCATCTGCAGGGAGCATCCTTCCCCTGGAAGGCAGGGGTGGAAAGAGAAGCAAGTGCTCCTCATTGCCTCAGAGCTGCTGTGGGGAGGGGCCAGGAACAGCTCAGGCAGATCATGGCCCTTGCTATGCTCCACTGCCATTAAGGTCAGACAGAATTTGGAACTAGATGAGTGCAAGTGCTCTAAGTAACTGTTTATTAAAAAAATTAGAGTTAATTCCTGTCTGGATGTTGTAACCTTGAATTTTCCTCTCTTATTTTACTCTTTCATGAAGTGTCAAAGGCAACAATGGTCCCAGCCTGGGTGAGTGTACAGCTGAGATACCCTCCAGCCTCCCTGAAGCAGCCAAGGAGGTGAAGCAAGACTCATGCTCATGTTAAAGCAATAAGAGGTTGATCAATCTCTCTCTTGGGACTTAGAGAATCCCAAATCCTGGTCTTTACCCCCTCAAATTGCTTCTCTGCATGCTTACTACATAATGCCTTCTAGCAGACTGAGCTGTGAGTGTATAAAACCAGGCTTTGAGCAACTGGCTTTGTGCTACCAGCACCTGTGATGGGAGAGGCTCAAAGCTGCTGTCCCTCCTCCAGCCTGTTACTGTGCAAAGAGATCAGAGTCTGTGACATTCCCTGTCCAGGCAATCTGAATCCCAAGTGCTTCTCATCCTTGCTCCCGGCTGAAAAACAGGTGCTCCCCATCTGCCCCAGTGCTGGAGTTTGAGCAAGGCATCTGTGAGGTGTGGTAGGTCATCTGCAGCACCTGAAACACCCCACAGCCTGTGTGCCTGTGACACTGGCCAGCAGGGAGTGTGGGGTTGAAACCCTTAATTTGTGAGGGCCAGAGGGAAGTGGTGCTGAGCTGGTGGGATCTGCTCAGGCAGCCTGCAAGGTCCCACCACTCCACACTGTGCTGTTGTGAGCTTCTTTGGGTGCTCAGGAATGTGTCAGGACATGTCAACAGCAATGTGGCATCTCTTTGGCTGTTGCAAGAAGAAAAGTCTTGCAGCATCTGAAGTACCTTGAGAGTCAGTGTCTTGCTGTACTAACACAAGGAATCATAGAATCATAAACTCTGGTTAGGTTGGAACAGATCTCCAGATGATCAAATCCAACCATTAAACCAATACTGCTAGGTCCACCATTAAACCATGTCCCTGAGTGCTACATTTGCACACCTTTTAAATACCTCCAGGGATAGTTGATTTACTAAAATAAGAGTATTGGTCTAGTACCGATACTCAACTGTGACGGACAAAAGACTCTCTAACAATTTAAAGTTAGAAAGGGCATGTTTATTCTGTGCTGGGCAGCAGTGTGGGGTAGCCCCCTAATATGCACTGCAAAATTGCAGGTGGTCACAGAGTCTATTTATTGACAAAAGGTTTAAATAAATACATATTCATAATAGCAGCCCCTCCCATCCCCTGCTTCCTATGGTAATTAGCTGGAATAGCCATTAAGCAGCGTGGTTGTCTTCTTGAATTAAGTCTGGGGTCGTTTTTGTGGGGAGGGGTCTTAAAAGGAGGAAATAAGGCGAGTCTTCCTCACCCTGAACTTTCGACCCTTTTCTGTTAATGACAATACAAATGATTTCTGGGGATATTCCAATTTTTCAAGGAATGGGTTTCTGGTTGCGATTGTTCGTGCTTCTTCAGGCCTGCTTACCAGTTTCGTCTTTTCCCATTGTAAGCACAGCTGAGCAAACATGAGATGACAGACGATCAATCAATTATTTAAGTTTAACTAAAATCTTAATTTTTCTAAGATTAGTGTTTCATAGTGACTCTATCACTTCCCTGGGCAGCCTGTTCCAATGCTTGACAGCCTTTTCAGTGAAGAAATTTTTCCATCTATCCAGTCTAAACTCCTCTAGCTCAGTTTGAGGCCATTTCCTCTTGTCCTGTTGCTTATGCCAAGGGTGCAGCTGTATCTTTGTGTGGCTGTAAATGTGCTGCCTTTCCCCCATGATACAGACATTGCTGGTTCTCCACCTGTATCCTACTTGCACCACCTTCCAGACCCTTGGTCTGGCCCAGTGTGTTTCTTGGAGATAAATATCATCCTCAAGGGTTTTCAGAAGCTGGATATTTAAATAGCTGATGGATTAAAAATGCTGAAGACATCCACTTTTTTCCCCCCTTTTATCTTCTAGTTACATTAGCAGAGCAAAATCCACTGCTGCTATGAGCTTGTGCAGTGTAGAATACATTCCTCTACAAAATGTCAAAGTGTTTCTAGAGGAAATCTCAAGACAACAGCTGTATTCAATGGTTATGCACTAGTTCTTCAAAATAAGAAAAAGTGGTTTGTTTTATTTGATTTGATTTTATTAACCTTAAATAAATTGCTGTGAAAGCAAAAAAATTGTGCAAAAATTGCTCTTGGCTGATTTACCAGTGAGAGTGTTTCTAAGTTTTCAATTTAGGTAACAATGTAAATTAAAATTAATGTAACTGTACAGTGTAAATCCAAAGAGAACTAGACAGTCTAGCCCCAGACTGGGAACTGGTTTATAGGCTCTTTTGAGATTTAATGGCTGTTGCTATTGCAACATTTAAACCATTTATGAGATAAATGGCTGAGATAAAATCCAGGTATCATTGCTTTTTAGAGCTGTGGGGATACTTTTATGCTTAGAGAACAGCTTCTTACAGATAGCTTGTGGAGAGTGTTTTCTTTTGAAAAATCGGGGGATCAGTCCCTCTGTCTCTAATCCCATTCACCCCAAAAGATTCAATAAAAGTTTGGTGCTCTGAAAAAAACTTTATTCTTAGTTCATATCCTCTCTGTTTTGCAAGCTGACTTCTGAAAGAGCTGGCTTTGAGTACAGTGGAGTACACAATTCATCAAACTTTTCCTCCCACCATACCCCCCCCACAATAAAGGGAAAAAGCTGCAATGGAAACTTTTTGTGATATTTCTTCTGGAAGAAATGGTAAAACAAGATAACAGGAGAGTTTGCCTCTTGCAATCTCTGCCTAAGGTCAGAGCAATCTTTGAAGCCTGGCTTGGAGACATATCACAGCATTGGAACAGGCAACTGCAGTGCTGCTGTCTGCTTTCAAATATGTGAGATTCAAACAGGGAAAAATACTTTATCACTTTTATCAATGAAATTTCTGTAGGAGAAAAACCAAGTCCAAGGTCTATGAATCTCATAGGATTTTGCGTGATGGAATTTGCCTAGGAGTGGTATCTGAGCCATGAAGGACTATAACTGAGACTAAGGGCCAAGTGCTGATCTCTGCTTTTTATTTAAACTGTGCTCTATTCCCTGTCCTGGGTCTTAGTTGCTGATTCTATTCACTTGTTAGACTGTTGGTTAATGTCATCGATTGTGGTCATTGCCGTTGATTCAGCCACACCAGCTAACTTCCTCCCAAAACTTTCTCATTCATGGTCTCCAGAATAAAAATAATATTATGCATGTGCCAGAGGAAGAGGATTAGAAGACTTGGACTGTGAGCCCATAAAAGTTGTCATTCAGATTTGCTCCTGGTGCTAAGGGGGAGGCACAGCTAAGTGTTCACCTTCCCCATGGGAAGTTTTATATCAAAAACGTATTCATGATATTAATATCTGTCGTGGTGGTTTCCACTTCTGGCTGTCCAGCTGGGCATCATAGAAAAGAGAAAATGTTTTCTAAGGAACCATTTAAGAGAGACAACTCTGTTGGGGAAAACAAAATGACAGCAACAGTTGTGTCTGAGAATCACCCTGATGCAGGGCTACTTGGTGAGGCAGATGTAGGCTGAAAGAGGAGGTGTAGAGCAGCCATGAAGAAGATGCTCTAAAAGCCCAGAGGTACTTTTCTCCTAAGCATACAGCAGCAGAACGTGGTTATATTGAGGAGTGATAGCACTTTCTGTATGGTGGACAGGCTGTTCCTAGCAATAATGTGCTCTTAATGGGGAAATATCTTCCATCAACCTGGAAGATGGATAGGTGGTTTTGAAGAAGAAAAATAGAAGATGATTAATGCTGATTCAGCAAAACCATAAAAGGTTATTGAGTGGAGCGAAGTTACAGTCTTTGATCTGTTTCACTGAAAACTACACTCTAGGATGCTTCCTCCAGCAATTCACAGCAACCTCAATGCAGATGACCATAACTGAGAGCAGAGAAAGGATGCTTTCAGCAGTAGCTGTCATATTTAATGAGACACACACCTTTAAGTGGCTTGAACTCTTCTGAAAATAGTGTCTGTGTAAATGCAGGCATGCTAACACACAGTAATGGAGATGAGCTGCACTCTGCAGTGTTTAAAATGGGATTCAGCCCAGCAGCTGTGCTGTTCCATCACTTGTCTCTCCACAGGGCATCCTCTTCCCTACAGTAGTTTTGCAGTGTGCACAAAAGGTCAGCAGCTCAGGATGGGTTTATAGTGGTGATGGTAGAGGTGTTTTGGGGTTTCAATAATTCTTTTTTTCTGTATTCTTCCATAATACACTGCTAGAAGGCCCATCTAGCAGGGACAAAATGTGCAGAGTTTCTGCAGTGGCTGCCGCTGTAGCAGGATTATCTCTCCTGTGCTGCACAGTACTGAAGAGCTGTTAGTTAAAAATGAAAATCACTCATGTTCTTTGGTTCTGAAATGGCATTTGATAAATATCAAGACACTTTGGTGATTAACTAAATAGGCCAGTTATTCAAGTTGTTTATCCCAAAATAAAGTATACTAGCACTTCCATGTATAACTAGTACATTTCAAATGCAATCATGCAGGGAGGGAGTGTTAGTGTTGGATCCGCATTCTTGCCAAGAGGATCATGGGGGACAAAGCTCTTCATGGAGATTTTGTGCAGTAGGACAGATGGAGTTCAAAACTCTTACAAGCTCTTTTATTTACTTTGTTCACCTTTGAGAAAGATTTCCTTTAGAGAATAGGCAAACAATAAGAGCTAATACAGCTTCTGGGTACAAGAAATGATCTGCTTCTGGTAGTTATGAGCACTGCAAATTACTAGTGGAAAATTCACACTGAAAATAAAATTAGTAAGTATGGTGTGACTGTTTCTGAAACTGTTCCAAATGACCAGTATTCCTGTGTAGTTTCTTTCAGCCCAGGTTTTAAAGCATTTTGCAGACATTAATTACACCTACCATGTGGCAGGACAAGAGAAGAGATGATGATGCAAGGAAAAGTAAGAAAAGGATGAGACAAATCTGCATGACTGTTAGAAGACACCCTGGCTAGGCTGAGTCTGTCCCTAATGCTTTGTGGCCTGCTGTAAAACAATGCCAACTTCCAATTATTTCCAACTGGATTCCTGAAATGATACCCACTTCAATGGCACTGTACACATGAATGAGACAAGTACAGGAAATAGAGTGGTCAAAAGACACGTAATTAAGAACAATTTTCTCTTGAAAAATGTATCAACTCTGGGCCCACTTATAGACAGTTAGAAAATGTTGAAGTGCTTCAGCTGTATTGGAACTGCAGGTCTGAGTAGACCTAATTGCTCTTCATTGCCACTGACCCAATTTTATAATTACCTTTAAAGAGTCATTTGTCTAGTAAAGTGTCTTCTCGCTTTTAAAACCCCCATACATTAGTGAGTGAAGGGAAAGGAGGCAATATCCTCTTTACAAAGTAACCATGGCCAAAGTCTCTGTACTGCACCTCTGGGAGCCAAAATGATTGCAAATAAGACTGTCAAACATTGGAGGAACTGCTTTATCCTCCTGTCCAAATGTGGCAGAATATAATGGCAGAATAATGCCATGTGCCTGGGGCATCACTCTTGTCCAGTTTCTTCCTGACCTCTAGTAACACAAACTGTACAAACCCCTTGTGCAACCTGCTTCCATCTTGCATTAATTTCTCACTCTAGAAAGCTTTTAGCTATTGAAAACCGCCTTGATGTAGCTAGAGCCCATCAAATTAAGTTTTCTACTCTGGGAACAGTGAAGAACATCTTCCCAGCTGTGAGTGCTGATATCTGTCCCTGGGGCCACAGAGCTGTGGTGGGTTTCCTTTGATGGCAAAGCTGGCTGAGAGCAGTTCTGCTCCTCTTCCTGAGGGGTATTCCCCTCTTCCCTTGCTCCTGCCAGCTCCTGAGGCTCTGCAGGGAGTTCAGCACAGTGCCTGAGAGCTTTTATCTTTTCTTATAGAGCCTTATAGGCATGAGGCCTTCCCATTTGAGGAAAACACTATAGTATTGATACTCTGCCTTACTCCAGCTCTATCAGTCTAAGAACTCTTTGCAGCTGTATACTCCTTGAAGCACTGAGCCCAAAGCTCAAGTATATGACTTGTCAGGTCCCATAACTCCTCAGTGAAGGTTTGATTTTTCCATGTGTTGGAAGATAGCACACCTCTTCATATTTCCTAGCATGACCCTAGACGTGTCCTTTCTTCCATAGAAGTGATATAGAGTGATTTGCATTCACTTTGTCCTACTGTGACTAAATATGTGTACCTTGACTACATCCCTGTGCTCACCCTAAGTGCTGTAGAGTATAAAAAAATGTACTTGCTCTTCTCATAACCTCTGTGCAATGGGTTTATTTCTTCCTGAAAGGAAACCTGTATTCAATATTGCACTGTAGGGAAAAAACTGCCCTGAATAAAGCCTGTTTGCTTTTTAACTAAGTCTCTTAAGTATTGAGACCTGTGTAAGTACTGAAGCTCTGAATCAGTGTGGAATATTTTCTGGGGTAGGTTTTTTGTTGTTTTATTTAATTTTGAGGGTTGGGTTTGGGGGTCTTCTAGGTTTGTTTGTTTATTTGTTTTTAACAAGGGGACAGAATTTGACTTGGCTTGTTAAAATGCTTAATTATAAGGTGCCTAATCCATCATCATGATTCTCTGAAGTATGCTCCTGTTGAGCTCACTTCTGGAGCTGTGAGGAGATGTGTGGAGATATGCTCAAACCTCTGGCACAGATGTCCCCCTGGCCTGCCCCCTAGAGTGAGGACAATGATGAAATGTCACTGACAGGATGTATTACTGCCCCAGGGTGGACAGCAATGGACAAAAATAGTAACAGCATTTTTTGATCCAATGTCAAAGTGCATATTTGGATGCTGGGATCTAGCTTATGGTTCTAATTTTAGTAACAGAGATATGAGGAGAAGAATTCATTCACCCTGATCAATTCACATTGCAAAAGAAGCCAAGTATTTAAATCTACTATTCTTTCTACACTTGTGTAAAGATCTCTCCTCAGTTCTTGGAAGATTAGAAATGAAACAAAGGACCTAATTTCATAGCAGTGTTTCCTCTATGAATTTATTCAGCTGTTCCTGATCTTTCACAACTGGCCTACAGTTATATTTAAACTGTAGAAAGAAGAAGTTTGTAAAAATATTTGTGGAAAAACCTTTCAGATAGGAAATAGTTGATTTTGGACTTAACTTCAGACAAGGTCAGTAACCTGAATGCAGCCAGATTTCAAACTTTTGTATGTCTTCTGTGTCAAACCAGCACTTTTATAAATATATTCATTTTTCTTGCAGAATCCCAAACAGACTGTTGCATTGTTCTGGTTACGAGTAAAGCCATGCTTCTGGGAACTTGGAATGACCAATGTTCAGATGTACCTTCTAAAGATCTGCAAGTGTGGGAACATACTTATTTTTTAATCTTGGATGTCTGGTGGGAATTATTTGAATGCCTGTTTGCAACTAAGTGTCTTAAGGGAGAATAAGATTATGGTTTTGCATGATTTGCCAGTGAAAATTCATTCCTGCAGCAATAAGGAAACCTTTTGAAAATATTTAGCTTTTGGTAATAACCTAAGAGGAGTTCATTCTCCACTTGGATGTTGAAACAAGGCTTAGTTTGAGTAAGCTCTTGGAAGCCTGTTTATTATTTAACATATTCATTCCCTTAACTGAACTTCCTATTTTCAGCTCCACTGTGAGTTGGGCTTAGCCCTTTTACATACTCGGCCCTGTTACCTCAAGGAAATGATTCCTTTAAAAACCTAAGGAGATCTAATAAAAAGCAGCATGTCAAAAGGAGGGAAGTGCAGGTTCTGGGAAGTAAAAGATGAGGAATAATGAAGGATTAAGCTATATCCAAATCCTCTTTGACCATGCTGGTGGGACTGTTTGAGACTTGGTGTATCAGGATTTTCTTGAAAGAAAAGTGTTACGGTAGCTGACCCCAGACAGCAGCTAAACACCACCACAGCTGCCTGCTCACTCCCCTTCCAGGTGGGATGGGGAGAGAACAGGAAGAGCAAAAGTGAGGAATTTTGTGGGTCAAGATTATGAAATTTTAATAAATAGAGGAGGGAGGAAAAATAAAACAAATTATGCAAAGGCAAGTAGACCCATGTACCAAGAGATAGCTTCCTTGCAAGACAAAACTCCACACTTTTATTGCTGAGCAGAGCATCACATGGCTTGGAGTATCTCATCAGCTGCTTTAGGTCAGCTCTCCTGGTTGTTTCCTCTCAGCTTCTGTCCTGTTCCTGATCTACTCACTGGTGTGGGACAAAATGAGAAACAGAGAAGGCTTTGACCCTGTGCAAGAATTGTTCATCAATAGCCAAAACAATGGTGTGTGAACACACATGTATTTTGGTTACAAATCCAAAGCACAGCTCCATATGGGCTGTCATGAACAAAGTTAAGTCCATCCCAGCCACAGCCACTCTAACAGCAAATTGGGGATTGCATACCTGATAACAAAACTTTGCTGGGCAAGTTGGTAGCAGGTGGGTTACATTTTTTTTATTTTCATCCAGCGATAATTTCACATAAACTGAAGCAGTCTTGCTCATAATCCATGCCTTGTAGAACACAGTGTAAGCAGAATAGCTAGGAAAAATGGGGAAACTCCTGGTTTTCTCTAGAATTTTCATCTTTCAAATTAACTTTTAAAACTACATTTTGGGGAAAAAACACTGATAGGCTTTCTCACACAGGTTACTCTAGCTCCTTAAAGTTTGTTTTTCTGCATTTAAACTTTATCCTGCCTCATTTACACAAGCATGCCCCCAAAATTCCCATGTGTTCCATATAAAGTTCTGGTGGGTTGGCAAGGTGAATAGAATTAGCCATAGGGTCCATTTGAGCTTTCTATGTGTTGGAGTAAGTGTGAATTTATAACATACTTTATTTTAGAACAGGAATAAAGTCCCCATCTCATGGAAAATTTGCATTCTTTCTGGTTGCTCTTTGTGGCTGCCTGTTTAGTGCAATGATGTGGTAAAATGACTGTATTTAGTGAAATTACAGTGCTGGCCTTCAGCCCTTTCTGTGAGCCCTGGTGCAAGAGACTTCCAGATACGACTTCTTGCCAAGCAGTAAGGAAATTAGTTCATAATGTGGTGCTCTAAAGCAATTGGCTCCACAAAGCCATTTGTCTAACCGTGCTAATGTAATAAAAACCACAAAAACTTGTCTATATTTAAAAGTTTATTTGGAAATCAGCTATCATTGAGGTAATTCATACAATCATAGAATGGTTTGGGTTGGAAAGGGCCTCAAAGATCATCTATTTCGTGGGCAGGGACATCTTTCACTAGACCAGGATGCTCAAAGCCCCACCCAACCTGGCCTTGAACACTTCTGGGGATAGGGCAGCCACAGCTCTGCTGTTGAGCACATAACTGATTTTTGCCATCTCCAAAATTTGAATAAGGGTCAACACATCACTTCCTTCTGGTCTACTGAAACCTGACAGGGTGCTCAGAGGAGCTAGAGGAGGGTTGTTAACACAGGTGTAAACTAGCTTGAAAAGGGGGAAGGGGACAAAACCAGGCTGACCAGTGAAGAGCAATGGGATTGGGTGCTGAATCTTGAGGAAACAAACACTAATGGGATCCCTCAGTCTGCTTCTCAAGGTGTTGGCTACAGTGTACGACACTGGCAAATATTGTCCTTTTCAAGAAGGACAAGAAGGATGAGCCCAGAAAGTACAGTTTCACTTCAGTGCCTGGGAAAGCTATGGAGATTATTCTGGGAGGTATTGAAAAACACCTGAAAGGTAATGCAAATATTGATCACCAGCAATGGCTTCATGAGAGGAAAGCCCTGTTTGTAAAATTTGATTTCCTTTAATGACCCACCTAGCTGATCAAGGGAAGCCAGTTAATACAATCTTTTTGTATTCCAGTAAAGCTTTCAATACTGTTTCTCACAGCATCCTCCTGGACAAAATGTCCAGCACACAGCTGGATAAACACATTATGGGATGCGTGAGCAATTGGCTCATGGTTTGGGCACAAAGGGTTTCAGTGGATGGGGTGACATCAGACTGGTCACCTGCCACCAGTGGGGCTTCACAGGGCTCCATGCTCAGTCCTGTGCTCTCCAACATCATCCTAAATGGCTTGGATGAAGGACTGGAAGGGATTCTGAGCAAGTTCACAGATGATATAAAATTGGGAGAAGCTGTTGACTCCCTCGAAGTCCTGCAGAGAGACCTTGACAAATTAGAGGACTGGTCAAACATCAACCATACAAAGCTCAATAAGGGGAAGTGCTGGGTTCTGCACCTGGATTGGGGCAACCCTGGATGGACAGACAGACTGGGGAATGAGGGGCTGCAGAGCAGTGCCATGGAAAGGGACCTGGGGGTCCTGGCTGATGGCAAGTTGAACATGAGCCAGCAGTGCCCTGGCAGCCAGGAGGGCCAGCCCTGTCCTGGGGACATCAGGGACAGCATCAGCAGCCAGGCAGGGGAGGGACTGTCCTGCTCTTCTGAAGTTTTGTCAGAGGAGGTTTAGGTTGGATATGAGAAAAAGATTCTTCAACCAGAGCGTAGTTGGGCACTGGAACAGGCTCCCCAGGGAAATGATCAGAGCACCAGCCTGGCAGAGCTCAAGGAGCTTCTGAACAATGCTCTCAGGCACATGGTGTCACTCTTGGAAATGGTGCTGTGCAGGGCAGGAGTTGGACTCAATGATCCTTGTGGGTCCCTTTGAACTCAGCACATTCTGTGATTCTGTGATAAAGTGTCTAAGCTCCCACTACCATTAATGAAGATCTAATAAGAACAATCAGTGAACGATTCACCTGAACAGTCACTATGTACCTATTTTATGGACAGCTGAATTGCTCTTCAGGCTCCAGTAACCCTAATGGGAGTATAGGAATGAAATAACCCATTTAAGTAATTTAACTATTAAAATTTAAGTCATTGTTTCACACCAATTCTTTTTCTTGATGTCCCCTAGTCAACCAAGAGTATCAGACAATTTTAAAGAGCGTTTTGTTTGACCCATTTTAGAAATCTGCCTTAGGGGATGCATTAATTTCCATTTATCTAACATGAAACTAGGTCTGTAGCTTTAAGATAACTATAAAGTTTAGGAGTCCTAAAACGCTCCAGTTGATTCAATCCCCATATGGTTATGGCCAGAATCTAAACCAAGATAACAGTTTTAATATATGTTATCTACTATTTCAAAAAAGACCTGGAAAAAACACCATATGAATGTATAACTTCAGGCTCAATCAAGGGCAGAAAAGGTTTTTGCTTTTCTTTTATATCCGTATTTAAAATGAATTCTGGTTTTCATAAAATACATAATCAGTGCTGTACTCATTTGCATAAGATGTTGTCCAAGGTGTTTAGCAGAACACAAATTGTTGGGTTTCTATGTGTCCTATACATATAGAGTTAAAATGTATATATCACCTGTGAATTATTAATCAGAATTGCCATGTTTCCTTTTCGATGAATATTCCAGGATACTGGCCTCTTCTGTAACTCTAAAAATAATCTTCCTATTCTGAAATCATGAGAGACTGAGCAAAAGGTGTGTGATCAATAGGACTTTTGTAAGGCAGTCAATATAATCAAAAGTATTTTTCATTTAATGTTTAATTTCATAAACATGTGTCTATATCAAATGATGCAATGGAAATCAAGCAACCTAGAGAAGTAAAAACTCTCTTCAGTCTATCACCAGTGTTCACTCACAGGACTTTAGTCACTATGGAAATTATGATAAAGATCTTTTTATGATCCAATTAATGACATTCACCTGACATTACTATCCAGTAGATGCACAATTAATTTTACTGCTAGGCATCATCGTTTAATGTTTTCTTCTGGAATGCACGTCAGAAAAAGATCAATCAGTGCTAGAAATTAATGAGCTTTACAGGAGCTTAGATTTAATGGAGCAGAAGGTGGATCCACTGGTAGCTGCTTCTCACTGAGGCCACAAAAGTTTCTGTGGACTGGGTGAAGTATATAACTGAGCTAGAGATACTCATTTATTTACAGAAATTTCCCTGGCCTGGCAGAGCTCCCAAAATTAATCATCTGCAGAACTGATCAGCTGCTAATTTCTGCTGAAAACTGCCTAAGTAAAGAACCTAGCTTCTCAAGAAGGAGCACAAGTATTGGTTACCTTCCAAAAACATTGTGTTTTACATTATAGTCTTCTCTAGATCATGTCTCTGGTCACCTTGTGACTAGTGATACAATGTGGACACCTAAATCTTAAAGGTCTTAGGCATTCACCAAGAGCTGCAGTGGTATCACTTGCTCTGTCCTAATCTTAATCTTCTATAACACTCTGCTGAATATAAAAATCTGAACTTATAAAATTATACGTTATCTCACACCTGACTATTCTATCTTTTAAAAATAATTTTTTTTTTAAATAATAAGGACCTCTTAAAAATAATTCTTTTGGCTTTATGTCAGGACTTTGTTCTTAAAGATATACTTCAATGATTTCACTGTTCATTTTCTTCTCCAAATAAAAACGTTGACAAGAGAGTGCACTTTGGAGCTTGGTTTTCTGTTTGGTTTTTTGTCTATATTAATTCTATTTAAACAGACTTGCACATTTGTATGTAATGCATGCACACACACACAGAGATCTATATTAGGATGAAAGCAAGTCCCTGCTAAACATTTTTACATGTTTCTTTTTAGCTTAGATTCTATTTATGCAGCAATGACAATTTAAAGAAAAGCCTCAAAGACAAATTGAGACTTCCAACAGAATAAATAGTTTCCTTGGAACAGCAGGCAAACCACTCAGTAAGAGGGTGTAAAAGGGTTGTAAACTGCAGGCCTGCAAAGTAAAACAAAATCCTCTCTTGCTGGCTAACCTGGTGAGCCACCACTCTTCAGTTCTGCTTGTAATTTGGATGACTCAGCAGGACTTTGCAGTACAGTACTTATTTGTCTACAATTAATTCATAACTCTTCAATTATGTAGGACTTCTTGGACTCCAAAAATCTGCTTTAGGAGGGCTGTGATAGCAGGATCTTTTTATAGACCTGGGTTTGCAGTGAGCAATCTGTGTTTTCAGATGGAGAAGTTCTCAGTGGTTGTGCTCCTCAGGTGGGCAGCGTCCCCAGCACTAAGCTGTGCTTCCAGAAGTGGAGAATTCCACTAAGATGAGGTTCCTATGATAAGAGGTTGGCAGAGCACAGGGAGCTCTGTGAGCATGGGCGCGTGTGTGCACAGAAACTTGGTGGAACACAGAATTGGTGAATGTGAAAGTAGTCGGTCTTTGCATAAGCTTAGGTGAGATAACACTGACGCCTACATTAATTCCACTGCCTCATTGTGATTTTTAATTTGAGGCTAAGACTAGAAAGCAATAAAGAACTCAACTCAGTGCTTTGGCATCATTGCCTGTACACTGCTGTCAGTGATTACCCAGATAATTGTTCAAGTGCAGCAAAATATTTTAGAATAACTCTGCTCTAATTGTTAATAATGATATTTTGTCTCAGCAAATGTGCCAAAGACCAGTGCCAAGATTTTAGATGTTAACTTACAGTCAATGAATAAGCACTGATTAAAGAAATCCACTTATTAAAAGAATGCATGGATTTATATGATGTGGAAAGGCTAATATTTTATTTCTCTGATTATAATAGAACCTACCTTAAATTCTGGTTTTATAGGCTGTATTTAGTGAATCAGTTTTGCTCATGAATAAAATTAGCTTCTCACAAAAGGCCAGCTGCTTCAGAATGGGATGTGATGCCTGGTCTCCTTCATACCTCATCTTAAGAGTCACACACAAATCAGGAGAGCTGATGGTTGTGTTTATACCTGACAGGAGATGTGAGTCTGCCTGAAGTCACAGTGCTGCACACACAGAGTGGCTGGAAGTAATTCTTATTAATAAAACTGCTGAGAGCTCTGCAGCTAAACCTTGCTATGAACACTATGAGCTTCATTTTGGTAATCAAAGGACACTTCTTTTGCAGAATGACCTTTTTCTTTCTCCAGGGAGCTCTATATCTAGTAATTATTCAGTCTTTGAATTCTGAGGTATGTTGCTATGTGCACACAAATCTTTGTGCATTGAAGCCTAAGCTCAAGCCAGTAATGCATATGTATAACTTGGAACTACCCAGTGTGGAGAAAACCTGCAACTCTATTCGCACCAATAATGAAATGGAATTCAAAAACACCAGTCTGCTGAACTTAGGGAGAGCAGAAACCTAAATACCAAACAGCTGTAATTTCACCCAGCAGCAGCTCTTGCCAGATTACCACCCAGGGACCCAAGGAGGAGTGGGGCAGCCCTCCCCATCTGCCACCTCCAAAGATCCATGTGGCTGAGCAGTGAACTGGGGTGGGAGGTGGCCCTGTCCCCCTGTCCCTGTATCACACTTCATCACCTTGTTTTGTTTGTTGCCCAGCCAGGCAAACCTCTGCCAGCTCTGGGCACTGAGCAGAGCTGGGCACAGGGGAGAGGGGAGGCCACCAGGTACTTTAGGGATGAGGGCAGTTCCTGCAGCACTGCTGGAACAGCAGCTGGGAATAGGAACAGATGGAACAGGAGCCCCATGTGCTGGTGCTGCTGTAGGAAAGAATGAAATGTGGAGATAAACCTGAAGCTTTGGAAATGCATTCCCATGGGCAATGTTTCCAGCTGAGCAGGAAGTTCCTGTGGCAAGACATGACTTTTGGTAACTTCCCATGGCTCTGGAGGGATGATAGGTTCAGGGAGGTAGCACCTTGGTGAACCCTGCCCAAGGAGCAGCCCCTAAGGAGCAGCATCTTTCTTGTGAGCCCTGGATTTCTCCCTGTCTATTCTGCCTGTCCAGTCTAGCCTGTGCCATGTTCTCTAGGATGAGCCTGCTGAGCAGGGAGGCTCAACCAGATGATCTGTATGGTCACAGTGGTCCCTTCCAACCAGTCCAATTCCATGGGATTCTGTGATTCCCTGCAGGAAAGCCATGCACTCAAAGCATGGAACAACTTCTTGGACGGGACTGTGGGACCCCTTGGCAGAGCACAGTGGTGAAATGTTGTATCCATGACAACTTCTGGGGCTGGCATTTGCCTTTGATGGGGTTTTTTCTAACCCTCTAAGACCATCCTGACCCACAAGCATGGCACTACCCCTGGCTGGTGCTGCTGGAGCTGCTGGTGCTGCCCCAAGTGGGGAGCTGCTGCAGGCTGCACACGCTCTGCTGGGTGATGTTCTCTTGTCCCAAGGCACTGGCAAGAGCCTGTGAATTATAGTGAACAACACATCTCTGCAGCCTGCCTGGAATCAATCCAAAGTCCATTAAGGCAATGGAAAGACTCCACATTTCCACTCTGCTTTAAAAACAATTATCCTTTATTTCTGTCAGGAGTCTTGTTCCACAGTAGATGTCATACAGTGTCACAAATCACTCAGAAGCAGCAGCGAGCACTTACTTAATATAGAGTATCTAAAGGTGCATGTTCAAATGTTTTTTATCTGGCCAAAGCACATGAAACTATTTCTGGACAAATTTTTCTGCAGAGTACTCCCTCTGTGTTTTTCCCATCAGTTTACAGCCTCTCCTTCTGAAGTCAAAATCTCAGACTTAAAGTTTATTGGCACTCTGAAAAATGTCTGTTATGCTATCAATATATGTCTTATAATAAAATAATGACCAATGTGCTGGAAAATAACTTTAATGTGAAGGTATTTCATGTAGGTCTCAAATTAATCAAAGCAGTTTTGACTCTCAGGTGTATGAGTTGCTGCTGGTATGTACCTCTCAGCTAACAAAGATCACAAGATCAGAGCTGTGTGGATTTTTAGTTGAATAAAGCTGCCTCTTTCAATATGTCTAAATCCCAAATACAAGGGTGAGTCTACCATGTGCATACTAACCAGTTCCTTTGCAGTTACCCATTAAAATGCTCTGTACTATAAAGATGCAAATACTACCTTACACATAAATATGTTTGTCCTTTTGAGTCTCTTCAGGTCACATTTTATAGGTTATAGAAAAGTTCAGCTACCTTCAGAACCAACTATTTTTAAGCAGAGATCTAAGACTAATCAACCTGCCAGATAATACTTTTAGCTAGAAGAGAATATATAAAGCAGGAGCACTAAGAGATGAGGCTGTCCTTGCTGCACTGAGCTGTGGGATCTCCAGCAGGCCTGTATCTTGTATAAACCCCTAAATGTCTACTTGCTTAGTCTTCCATCTGAGTGTTAATATTCCCTTTTGCCTACTGCTCAGTTGAAAGTCAACAAGATGGATGCCCATCCCCAAGCAGATGATGCCACCAGTGCTTATTCAGGATTATATCTCCCTCAGAAAAAACCACAAACCTTCTCTTGTTTAAGTAATAATCCTGCTGGCTTTGTTATTAGAGCAGGAAAGACAGCTCTTCTCTGTGCCATGGACACTTTCCTCCTGATCAGGACAATAATTAATCCTGAGGGACAGCTGAGGATTCTGAGCCAATAGCACAGGAAAAAATGTACCTGCCATTTCAGCCAATGAGACCAAGTTCCAAGCTGGAATGTCTTTAAGCCCTAAATCACCTTGCTGTTTGGTCTCCAGGGTAGCCACTGCTGGGCACCCACATGCCCTCCAGAGCTGCAGTTTCCCCTCAGCTCTGAAAAGGCAAAAAAATATTGGCACAAAATTGGGCACAGAAATGGAGAATAAAGAAAGAACTCAAAAGCTGCTAAGAAAGGAAGGACACCCGGGGTTGACCAAAATTTTGCAAGAGCAGTGCCCTTCCTGTTGCTCTTTGTGGGCATGAGAGAGGGGCAGAGACCCAGCTTGCTCCTTATGTCCTTGCTGGTCCCCTGCATGTGGGAAGATGCTGTTGCTCAGGTGTGTGTCAGACTGCAGGATCAGACATGAGATGAGCAAAAGGGATGGCCACTCAGGCTGTTGGAAGTGAATGGAATTTAATGAGCATCTTCCTCTAAGTCTGTAAGATATATGTAGTGTGTCTCTGCCTGCTGAGCACAGAGGAGACACAAAGCCTTGTTCACATGACAAATTCATATAACCCAGAAAGATGGTTTTGAATAGTTTACTTTCAAAATAGTATCTTAGGCTAATAATATTATTTTTGGGTTCCCATAACACAAACTCAAAGAAGAGAGAAGACACTTGTAACTTTCTCCTATAAATTCAGTTTTTACTTATTTTTTCATGTAAAAACTAGGTTTTGGACTTCAGTTTTCTTCATAGCCCCTCTGGCTTTCTCAAATGACCTGAGAACCCCTCCTCCCTACCACTCAGACATGAAAACAGAAGGTCTGCATAAGGTCAAATAGATTAGCTGAATAAATCAAATTAGGAAATGAAGAATCATCACTTTTCAAAGCTGGCTTGTGACAGAAAAAAAGCATTTTTCTTCATTATTTGATTTTCATAATCAAATACACAAAATTATATTCTTGCAAAAAAGAATCAATCACCTAGAAGTCAAGCTAAGTTTCTGCTGCTGTTTTGCTAAAAGTACTTGCATAGGCAGGATACATGTGGCTTTGAGCATTTACCTCACTGCATCAGCTGTAGTGGCAGCTGCAGAGACTTGCAGAGATGACAGGTGGGTGTCCAGGACATGGAGAGCTGACACAGGTACTTGTGACACCTTCTGAAAGAGCAGTGTGCTGTACAGAGCTCTCAGTTTGAACTGGGGGCTGTTTCCACGTCTCCCATTCCTTTGAGAGACAGAGCTGATGCCTTTTGCAACCCCTGGATGCAAAACATAAATAAGGGATCACTCTGGGATTTGTGCTGCTGGCCAGGCAGAGGTGGGAGGTGAGGCAGTAGCTCCCACCCACCCCGATGCAGGAGCCACAGGGTCTGGATTTTGCCTTTCCCTGTAAACTGCAGCTGGAGAGCTGTCTTGACTCAAATAATTACAGTTTTGAATTGACAAGATAAAATTGTCAGGAAGCAAAATGCAAAATGTTAGAAAATACATTTTTGTTCATACCCTGGGCAAAGGTTTGGTTTCATCCTTCTCAGATATGTGACTGGTTATACAGCTTAATTTATATGATAAGTCAGAGATAGTTCCTGTAGCAAGAAGCTTCCAATTTAAATTGACAGAACAGAAAATAATTAGAAACAAAGGAACAGAGAGATCCCTTTGTAAAGATCTGCAGCTTTTTACTTACCAGAAAACTGATGTCAAAAACTCTGTTCACTGCCATGGATTCAGCTCCTGCAGAAAGCAGATTTGAGGAGCCTAGGAGAAAGAGAACTGAGCATTTTCTTGCACAGTTATTAAATGAGGAGATGTTTTGCAGGTGTAAGGAAAATGTATGTGCTGTCAAGTTTTCAGTACTTATAAAATTCTCTCTGATAAAATGCTTGGGATTGGAAACTAATACAATTTGAGTTGTGAGCTGTATAATCATAGTGCTGTGAAGTAAAACCGTTTGTATCCTGTGAAATGCAGAAAACATGGAGAAAAAGTATCCTTATTTGAAACAATTTATTTGAATTCCATAAAATAATTCACAAGGTATTTATTCTTAAGAATTGTATCGAGCTTTTTCAAATCTTAAAAGAAGAAACTGGAACATGTGGCTTCAAAGTGAGCTGGTCATTTGCCCTTCTCTCACCAGAAAACCTGAACAGAATAGGAAGTATTCCCCCAAAATCAAGGCCAGAAAGTGAAGATTAGCAGGGCAAATTTGCAAAGCTTTGGGCAAGAGAAAGGAAATTTATAGTGCCCAAGAGGTGAATTAGAAAGAACAAGTTATATGTCCAGCATTTATTTCCTGACATATAAACTTTCAGTCCAGAAAAATTTCACAGTGCAGCTGAAGTCAGCTCAGCTTTCTTCTGTACAGCTCATCTGTATGTAAGTCAAGGCTGTTCCTGGTATTCACAGACAGGTGCTAAAGTTGGCTAATGAGGATCTGTAGCATTTTCCTTCAAAAGTTTAAAAGCAAAGGAGAGCTGTGAAAATGAAGTGATCACTCTCCTCTAACGTGACAGCTTTCTCATCTGCTCTCCCCGCTGGCCATTATTCTGGCACTCCTGGTACTGCAGGATGGAGATTGCAAACAAGAAGTTCCACTTTTATTCACCCCAGGTGCAAGTATTGGCTCTCATCTTTCTTAGCATGTGACCAGTTATGCAACATTAATTAACTGATAGGATTTTAATTTCTTATTTTCTTCTGAAACTAAATTTGATTTCTGTATTTCAATAGAAAGTTTAAAGTCTTGCCTGTGGGAACAGCTTACAAAAGAATCCTTCCGTACCCAGTAGCTATTCTCATTGCATAGTAATGGTAATAATTTAGTTACAACTCTTGCTAATCTTGGGAAGACTACAGAGAGGGGGCCTGACTCTGCCTGCAACAGCCTGGGAAGGGTGAAGTCCTTACTGCTCCTGAGCTGTTCTAGATCTGCCTCTTCTGAAGGAGTGAGTGGTACTGATGAGAAGAGCTGCTGCTATTCAGCAATTGATATATATGCTCTTTATATTGGGGATTTCAACTGAAAAATTATTCATTACAATAAAGGAAGCATGGGAAATATTTACTTCATTAACTATTGGGTCAATGATGCTGATTTTTCATTAGAGTTACAGAAGAGGTACTGAGATGTAAAACTCATTATTTCCATTTGACCATTTTGTATTTTTATGCTTACAAAATACATGGCTGGAAGCTGTGGAAACATCAGTGTTTAAGTCATGAGTTTGATTCATGCTTTTTGTTTATGGCATGACGATAAAATATGTTGATCTGCACAAAAAAGCAAGAATTGACTTCTTGGTCTAGTTCTTCTCTTTCACTGTGAACAGAAGTGGCACAAGCAGCTCAAAAATTCCTACTTATTTATTTTACTGCAGTGCTTGCATAAAAGTGACAGGACACAACAGACTAATTGAAACCCATCAGATTATATCTCCTGTTTGGTAAGCATTTTGCTTGGGGTTTTTTGTTTGCTTGTTGTTTTGTTTGGGGGGTTTTTTTGTTTCGGGTTTTTTTTTTTTTTGTTTGGTGGTTTTTTTTTTTTTAGTGGGTTTTTTTTGATAGTTAGATGTCTCAAAACAGTCATCCACAATGTAGAACGTTGATGACCCCTCTGCAGAGCATCAACACTTTGGAAACACTCTCCAGGTGTTGTTTCTAGAGCATCAGTCCTGTTTTCTATGTGCTTTTTTTGGAAATAACTCTTGGTGATTTCAGGACAGGGCTTGGCAAAAAGAATTGAATCCAAATTCTCTCTTCCCTGGCACTGACAACCCTTTGTAAGGACCTTAGGACCACGTCTCTTAGAAACAGCCTTTGGACCCTCATGATTCTGTGTGCTGTGGACTAGAAGTGCTTGCCCTTGGGTGCCCTTGGCAAGCAGTGGCTCCTAAGGAGCAGAAATGCAGAAATGTTGGTTTAGCACAGCCCATCCTGCTTGATGCATTATTAGGTATTATCAGACATTCTTCATTGTGCCATTTGTGCTAACGGTAACTTTACCATCTGTCCTCATAGTTTCCCTTTGATTTGTTGCTAAATGATGGAAGCTGGGGCATTTCTTAGGGACTTGGCTCTTTTCCATTATCAAATTAATGATGTGCTCAAGTTTAACTGTATGACTTCTTATTATGTGAGTCTATTCACAAAAGGACTCTCAGACAGAAACCCTGAGTGCCCCCACTTTGTATCCATCACTACTCTGGCATGTTCTCTTTCTCCAGGGGATAGTAATGTGCATTCTTTCTGTGTGACTGGAAAATGAAGTTATCCAGCAATACAGGAGCTCACCTAAAGGGATTATAATTGTTTTTCAATGTTAGATACTGATTTAAGACTTTCCCTGGGCTGCATTAAAGACAAAAATTTTCTTTATTTTTCTTGATTTACTGCTAAAAGTTGATCTTAAGTGCCTGTTTTCACTTTCTTTAGTCTTGTTTCATTCTGAGTAATCAAATTTCAGAGGTAAAAGTTTTTTCTTTCTCAAGTACTCATTCTCAAGTGCCAACATTCATTGATGAGTTGGTGTCAACATCATGAAGCTGTCCAACCATACAGAAAAGCTGTATCCTATGGGCACTCCCAAGCAGTGCAGCTTTGGTCCCAGTGATGACGACATACTGCTTATTAATGATAACATCTTGCCAGCTCCCACCCCTCAGTCCTTTTTTGTTCTGCCCTTTCAGAGATAGTGAAAACAGGCTTGTCTGGACCTAGTTAAACTTTTTGTTTGGGTTTCATCAATTTGTATATCAGAAAGTTTGCATAAGGTTAGCACAGAGTGTGGAACCCTCTTGGAGGTGAGGACATATAGCTGAGAATACTTATTAATTGTAAAGCCTTTCCAGCAATAACATCTGCTTTTCCATACTTGCATCAGGAAGTTGAAGACCTGGGTTCAGTTTCTACCTCTTCCTAACTCTAAGGAGATCCCCATTCCCTTCACCCTGCCAGCTGGGCACCCTGACAAGCAGGCAGTTATGCCAGAACCCACCTTCCTTGCTTGTGAAGCAAGGTGCCTATGCACAGATCACAGAGGGGAGACTAAGGAGAGAGAGATGATACCACAGTATAGATCTTCAGAGTACTAGGCTGATGGTGTGGAGGGCAGGAAGAGCAGGAATCTGCTCCCCTTGCCCAGCTTCCAGGAGTTAAAACTTCTGTTACTGTGATTTCTTTGGGCTGGAGCTTAGGCTGTCACCATTCAATGTCTGGGGTTAAGCAGCTCTTGTGTCATTCCCAGATCACAACAAACTTCTGTCAGGATCTGGCTTCTGACTCCTGAACTTTACACTGTGGAATGCACATATCGATGCCTAGGCTGGGTGGCCACTTCATTTCCCAGGTTACACTGGAAAGGGCACCCAATTTCACTCTGAAGTGTTATGCCATGGCCATCAGAAAAACCCTCTGCACTAAGTATGTGCAAACACTATGGCTTTTCTGCATGTTGCCAGGAAGTAAATGAGAACTTTTTCTACAATTGTAGAGATCATTTTGCACAGAGAAGCTCAAACAGGACATTAAATGTCAGCAAGGCAGAGAACCCTGGAACTCACAGAATATTGTTTTTATTCTGTGCAAGTCTCTGGCTACTTCTAAAATTACTATCTTTGCAGTAAAATGTTGGGCTGCAGTTACGATTTTTTTCTGTACACTTTGGTTTGGGAAAGACTTATTTGCAGCTATTTCTACTCAGTATTGTTGACATTTTGAAACAAAGTAATGTTATGTTAATTTGTGTAATTTTTATTAGTTCAGCAGCTTGTCTATGAAAGACACTATTAAGACTATGAAACTGAGTTGCACAAAAGCAATTTGGGAATTGAGCTAGTAAACTAAAAGAGATCCTACCAGAACAAACTGAAAAATACAGAAGTGTTTGTCAAAGCTGAAAGTCAAGACTTAATATTATGGGCTACCAAAAATTATTGTACATATTTGTGCAGTTGATTTGTTGAGAAATATTACGGAAGAGTTGAAAAGGTAATCACAGATAACATATTTTAATTTTTTTTAATAGAATCATAGAATCATTCAGGTTGGAGAAGACCTCTAACATCATTGAGTCCAACCATTAACCCAGCACTGCCAAGTTTAGCACTAAACCATGTTCCTAAGTGCCACATTTGTGCATCTTTTAAATACCTCCAGAGATGGTGACTCTACCATTTTCCTGGGCAGCCTAGAGTCTGACAACCCTTTCTGTGACAAGTATTTTCCTAATATCCAGTCAAAATCTCTCCCAGCTCAACTTGAGGCCATTTCTTCTTGTTCTATCACTTATTACATTAGGCAGGAGAACAACTCCTTCCTGGTTACAACCTCCTTCCAGGAAGTTGTAGAGAGATAAGGTCTCCCTGAGCATCCTTTTCCCCGACCTAAACAACCCCAGGTCCCTCAGCTGTTCCTCAGAAGACTTGTGCCCCAGACCCTTCACCAGTTCTATTTCTCTTCTCTGGACTCACTGAAGTCCTTCAAAGTCTTTGAGGGGCCCAGAACTGGACACAGCACTCGAGGTGTGGCCTCACCAGTGCTGAGTACAGGGAGGTGGTCACTGCCCTCATCCTGCTGGCCATTCTATTGCTGATACAGGCCAGGATACCATTGGTCTTCTTGGCCATCTGGCTCATAATCAACCAGCTGTCAGCCAGCACCTCCAGGTCATTTTCTGCTGGGCAGGTTTCCAGACACTCGTGGAAGGAGCTGTTGACTCCCTCAAAGGCAGACAGGCCCTGCAGAGAGACCTTGATGAATTAGAAAAGTGAGCAACCACCAACCTTATGAAGTTAAACTGAAACGAGAGCCAGACTGCACCTGGGGTGGGGCAGCCCTGGATGGACAGACAGACTGGGGAATGAGGGGCTGCAGAGCAGTGCCATGGAAAGGGACCTGGGGATCCTGGCTGGTGGCAAGTTGAACATGAGCCAGCAGTGCCCTGGCAGCCAGGAGGGCCAGCCCTGTCCTGGGGACATCAGGGACAGCATCAGCAGCCAGGCAAGGGAGGGATTGTCCTGCTCTGCTCTGCTCTGGGGCAGCCTCACCTCCAGTGCTGGGGCAGTTTTGGGTGTCACAGTGTAAGAAAGGCTTTAAACTATTGCAGTGTCCAAGGAGGGCAGCAAAGATGGTGCAGGGCCCTGAGGGGAAGCCGTGTGAGGAGGGGCTGAGGGCACTGGGTCTGTCCAGCCTGGAGGAGACTGAGGGGAGACCTCAGTGCAGTTACAGCTTCATTGAGAGGGGAAGAGAGGGACAGACACTGATCTCTGCTCTGTGCTGACAGTGACAGCTCCTGAGGGAATGGCCTGAAGTTGTGTCAGAGAAGGTTTAGGTTGTATACTAGGAAAAGTTTCTGTGCCTTGAGTGTGGCTGGGCACTGCAAAGGGCTCCCCAGGAAGTTGTCACAGCAGTTTACTGGATATCAATGACATTTTCATTAGTTCGGTGAACACATCATTTACTTGCAATATTAATTGCAAAATTACAGCATAAATATAAAAATAACTTCAACTAATTGAATTCTCAAACAGCTAATGTATCAGCTGGGAAATAATGAGAAATAGACAACGTCCTCATGGGAAATGGAAAGAGCTCTACCATGCACTGGGTACTGAAAACAGTAAAAGAATGAAAAGGGAATTTTCAGGCTAGTAGGATTAACAGAAAACTGTGAATGCTGTTGCAGTGCATTGCTAGTTTACATCCAGCTACGATGGACCTTAAGATATGTTTTGAAGTCTTTTTGTGGGCTGAAAGAAAAGAAGGTAATGGCTTCGTGCCAGTCCTACTAAAAATGTTGCCACAATGAGGGGTCAGGTTGAAAAGAAAGATCTGTGCCACCATGGGCTTTGTAGGAAGCTCAGCACCAGCCCATTGGGGATGATGCCATGGCCTCCAGAAAACCCCTCTGCACTATGTGCATACATTTTGGGTTAAGGCTTGCCCCTGTGCAGGTGTTTGTCCTTGTATTGGTCCTTATATTGCTCTCATTCTACAGTTTGGTGTTCTGAACCAAAGGGACCAGTTTGCAACACATACTATACAAGGAATTACTGCAATCCTCTTGAGGACAGAGCAATAAGGCAAGAGGATGGGGGGCAGAGCTAAAGTTAGAAAATCACTTAGCAATGTTGTGCTTGGAAAATGCAAGTAAATATGTGGAATAAATATCTGTATTAAATATGAGAACAAAACCTAGAAACTGTAAATATTTAAACATAAATGTTCAAGCAAAAACTGGGAATGTGATGATAGTATCTAAGACAAAATCAATCTTGAATTTGCAATGTGGCAATGCTGCAAATGGAAAGCTCTCTCAGGATGCATTGCCCTGGCAGGTCAGGAGCAAAAACTGTCACAAAAGCAGGGACTGGGGGTGCACCTGCTGTCTGCTGTGCTGTGTGAAGAGGCATGAGAGACCACTTCTCACTGCATTTTGCATCCAGGCCCAGGACAGGGTGCTGATGTAGCTGAGATCAGCTGTGATCCATGAGGCTGTACACTTTCAGGAGCTTAGCTGGTATATCTGCTCTAAGAAGCGCAGCCAGAGCAAATCTTGTGGCACTGTTTTCCACTAATGTGATGGCATGTTACAGTTCTAGTCCACAGAAACTCCAGCCAAGAGTACTTGTGTCTGTGTACTGCTAGGATGTGGGTGGTAATTAAAATGAATTTGAATTATAGAAGAATAACAGAAAGGAAACAAAATTATTACTGACTGAAAACTGAGCCCTCGTTATGTAGTGTAGAAAAGATTAATCAGATTTATGGGACAGAGGAGACAACATGATGGCAAACATTTGGAAAATGTCAGCAGTGGAAAGTCCTTGTTTGTGTAGCATGACATTAGGATAGGGAAAGTTTTGAGAAACATTCCCCAGAAGACTTGGTGAGAATCTCATTATCTGAGCTGGAAAAACTAGAGAGAGCAAAGTGTTTAAAAATATTTTGGATGGGCACATTTTGTCCACATGGAAAGGTGTACCTGGAGACATGACATTTTTCTTTCATTTCTAGATATGATAAGTATAACCTTCACAGCTATAGACAAATGTGTGGCATGTCAGATTCTTGTCTTTTGGAATAAAGTGACGTAGGTTGTAATGAAAGGATATCAAGGATACCTTTGACAAGGATATGTTTATGGCTTGATTAAATAGCTGATACACAAAACCCAGTGAAGACTGATTAGAAAGGAAGCTGTAATCATGCAATAGGTTAAAAAATGCTTTTCAATCCACATGTGATAATTTACTGCAAATTTAACCGTAAGTGTGATTAGGAATGGTGGCCTATAAGGTGTTTTTTCAGACTGCTAAAGAAAGTGATTGCAACTGAAATAGAAAGTTTCAAATGAAGTGTAAGACATTGCTTGGATAACAAGGGACTTTATTGAGCTTTATAGAGATATATCATTCCAATTGCCCAGACATCTCTGGTCTGCATTAATTTAAAATTAGAGAAAACAATAGAAAATTAGTATTTGCAGCAATATGCTACATGTTAAAAAATTACTAACTTTAAATATCTATGAAAGAAGATGAGATGCCCAGAAAAGGTTGCATCTGCAGACTTTTATGAGTGTCTGCAGGATCACACTAACCTGCTGGATCAGGAAGTCCTACCTTTCTAATCTTTCCCTTTTTATGTAGCTATCCTTGTCCACGTACTAGATAGGAGAGTGGCTGGGATTTGGAAAGATTTGCATCAGTTCCAGGGTCTGCCACTGATTTTGTGTCAATGATTTCTACGAATTAAGAGAGTTACTTAACAACTCAGTGCTGTGGTTTCCATCTGTGCCCTGAGCAGTACAACACATCCCAGCCAGGCTCAGTTCCACCCCAAGCCTTCATTCCAGTGTCCTTGTGTGAGTACCTGCAGGCAGGTGCATCTCAGTTTCAGTGACCAGAGGAGGTGCCTGAGGCCTTTTGAGACACTCTAACACCCATGTGAGCCTCATGGGTATCACTCAGAAAATGTAGAGGGCCTGTGGGGTGTCCTAAGGTGTCTCAGATGGCTCAACACTTATGTTTAAGGACCTGAATCACAGTCCGGATCTGTTCTGACTTTAATGGAAATGAACACACAAGCACCTACATGCTAACACCTCACATTAGGTGTCTTGAACCACAGCCCACCCATCCACTGTGCTGCTTCTCCTGTGCCTGTCACCCTGGAAACTACCTCCTTGCTTGGTCACTCTCCTTTGAGTTATCCTCAAAGCGTTGGGACAGTCTGGAGCACAAAGCCACCTCAGTCAGAAGGGCTAAGTAACCCTCCATGGGTGAGCCCACACACCATAACCTAATAGAGAAAATTCCCTTCTTTGGGGAGAGAAAAGCAGTTGCACAGAGAGGAAGCAAATATTTGCAATGTTGAGGTTTGGGCTGTTTCCAGGCCTGGATAGAGTTTGGACCACTTCCTAGCATGGCCAGCCTGGTTTGCATAGTGCATGTTACTTACTTCAGGGAAGCAAATATTATATTCCTGCTAAAAGAGGGCACCTTAATTTATTTCAGCTACCACTAATTATAAGTGATATTTATCTTAAATAAGATAGAAGTGGGAAGAGGTGAGTACATATATGTCTTAGCCATCATATTACTGTAGAACTCTAAATGACAAAAATTAATAGTTCTTCTACTGTGCTTTCTCTGACAAGAGAGATGCAAAATCAGTTTATATGAAGAAATATACAGGACATACAAGGAAATATTTTCAGGGCAAGTCCCAGGAGATATCTAATTACTCCTTGAATTAGAAATGGGTATTACAGGCTACATGGCAAATTTATGAGACAGAATGTGATGAGATGTCCCAAAAAGTTCTTTCTTAATTATGCTGGAAAAATGCTTTAAAGTCATCAGCAGGTTAGCCTGTCTGGTGGATACTGGGAACTCTTATTTAATTTTCCATGACAAACACATGTATCCAGTAAATCTGTATTCCTAAAGACTCTTGTACTAAAAACTCAGCCCTGCTCCCTTCCAAAGCATGAGGGAAATCTCTGGTACTCTGTTCCATTTGTATGGCACTCTGGAAAGAGTACAGAGACAAACATTACATTCAAAGCTCTGAAAATACAGGCTTTAATTATCCCTCATTAATTTGAAATAGGATTATGGAAACACTGGACAAAGGAAACAGACTGTGGGGATGAATTCACAAGATAAATTTTACCAAAGTGTATACTTTAACTCCTTGGTTTCCTATGCTCTTAAATGCATATGAGACCTGGAAAAGAATGGAATATGTAATACGGAAAAAAAATTCACAATCATTCTGTAGAAACATATGAGTGATGGTAAAAAGAGGCTGTTCATTGCACAAGTAATTTACATAATTTGTTTTCTTATCTGCTTAGCCTTTTGAATTTCACTTAGCAAAAATGTTTAAAAGAACTGAGCATCTTTCTGTGTTTTGCATTTACATAGGCAAAATACTCTGAAGAAAAAAAGAGAAATTGTCAAAACCTTATCAAGTGAAAGTGAAAATTGACTGAAGACAGGGTTTTGGATCACAGTTATAGCAATGCTTTTCAGCCGCTGTACTCACTTCTTTGTAACTGCTTGTGACTGGTTGGTTGTAAATTTGAAACTTTCTAAAATAGCTTGAGCTCTGGATGATGAAATAGCTCTCCTTTCAATGAAAGCCAAACTAATTGCTCAAAACCAGTTTGGGTAAAGGATAATTGGCTTTTCCATCTAAGTTACTTTACACTGGAGAGCTTTTTGAGATACATGATGTCAATTTTTTGGTGAAGGTTCCTGAAGCAACCTGTCCTGTTTCTAGTCTATTGTGGAATAAGACAACTTCCCTTAATTCCTCTTTTAGGATAGATTTCATTTCTGTGTTTGTACATGAATCTGCCACGTGGTTGAATCCTCCCCTCCTTCCTATGGGTCCCTTGGTTAATATTTCTGTCCTACATGATGATTAACACATCTAAATTTGGGCAACTTATTCTTTTTTCAGCCACCTGAAAGCACAGTGGTATTGCTTCTAGACCCAACATATTGAGAACAATTGTAATAAAAGGTTATATAATATTCCATTTGTCACAAAGATTGAAATAATTTCGCATAACATATTAAAACCATAAGATAATGAGACTGTTAAAGTTGTGGAAACCCCATTAATCTTGTTAACTTAGGAGAACTCAATGGCAATAAATCACAACTTGTTCTACCTTCAAGGAAGGAAGATACTCTGAAAATTGTGGGTCAGCAATAAAACTCCTTGGGTAGTGCTCTTAAAATGTGTAATCCATTATGAAACAGTGCATAGAGGCACAGTCCAATGTTTGGGAAAGATTAATATTTTTTTTTTATTATTACTTTTTTACTCTGCTAGCAGAGAAAACCTGGTTTGCCTCTTCTCTGTGGAGCAGGTCCCATATCCACCCCATATATGCAGAAGATATCCTGTACTCACAGGGATATATGGAACACAAAAATGAGAGTGAGCACATTTTTTCTCCCCTTCTCCCCATTTTCATTCCTTTCAGTAACTTTCAGTGTATTTGCCCTCTCCCAGGAGCCCATTTCATTAATGATGCAGTGCAATGACAACGAGCCTCAGCTGAGCAGCACGTGGGACCTGTCATTAACCTTGTCTTGTTGGTAGCATTTTCTCAAGGCAGCCTTCTGACTGTAACTTACTCTTTAACCTGAAAACATTTCTGAGAGAGCAAGCACAGCAATAGGTCTGCCAAACCCAACACTTACTGAGGCACGTTGCTGCTGTCCATGCCAGCACTGTCAAATGCCTGGGCTAAGCAGCAGCAAGGGCATTGCATAGTGGAAGCATAAATGACACTGTTTCGTGTTCTACTTTAATAATGGCAGACATTTGAAAAGCTTGTATCATTTTGTCCGAGTGTTTGTGCGATTTCTTCTTTCTTCCTGAAATTCTCCGCTGAAACCTCTGCATTTGAAATTGTACCCCACAGGTGTTTTTTAGCATGAACCCTTGTTACAAGCAGGAGCTGGGGATTGCAGGAGCTGATTTACTGTCACAGGGTATGAAAATTAGTGCAAGGTAAGTAGAAAGAGACATGGAAAAAAGCAGTAGTGTGGCTTCCTGACTTGATAAGGCAGGCTAGAGGTATAGCAATATAGAAGATGTGCACAGACAAGGGAACTTGGCTCCTGTGTGAGACCAGACATGCAAAAAATTGTGTGGTCTGTAATAAGATATAAAAATATGACAAAATAATTTGGCTGGAGAAAGAGACCAACAAACTTTGTTTTGTCATGGGCAAAAGTTACCATGGATTTATTATGGCAATTTAGTGACTGCAAAGTGTCAGTGACTGTTTAGAAAATTTTTTTGATGAAATTTTCATTTGCATTTTCAAGATGATTCAAAAACAGGAAATGCTATCCCTGTTTTGAAGTCTGAAGGATCTTTCTCCACCTTTGCCTAGTGCTGCTCTAACTTAACATCAGGGGACATTTTGGAGACTGACAGCAAGAAGAATAGTAGGGTAAGGAAAAGTCAGATAAAATTAGTTTCTATTTTTCACTCTGCTGTTAACATTGAAACTTTTGACAGTTCCTTTAATCTGCCTTTTCTGCTTCATGCATAGGTAGAACTGGAAAAGTAGAGCTTTTCTCAGGAGTACTTTCCATGTGAAATTATGATATTTTCCATGAGAAAAGGATGAAAATATGAAAAAGGGGTTTTTCTTCTGCCACAGTCACAAACTTTCACTCTCTTCCAACTTTTGTAGAGCTAAGAAATAGTAAGAGAGCATGAAGAAAAGGAGAAAAATAAATTTAATTTTTAAACATAACACCTTCCCTTTTACATACTTGACAATGATTTCTGAACACAACACTTTCTCTTAAAATGTAGCACTTCTAATCCTTTCCTACTGTTGCACAGCTGGTGAGGCTATGGGTGAAATCTGTGTGCACATAATTCTCAATTCTGCAACAGAAAACCTTGGCAAAAATCTTCTTGACACTTTTAATTTTTTTTCTTTCCATTTTTATAAGCTATGCCTCTGCCTGCTTCTCCTTTAAAACATTTTTGGTTCAGTTATTCTTGCAGATGAAGAGTATGTTGGAAAAATGTTAACTGTCTCTTATTGTGAGTGTGATAATGTTCCCTGAGGGCTCTTATAAAAGGCTTATTGCCTATAAAAAATTTCTTCATCCTGAAGCAAAAGAATTAACCTCAGAAGCCTAATAGCCACAGGATCAGGAAGTCAACTCATTGAACAAAAAGCACTGAGGAACAAAAGCTGATATTAGGAGTAAGATACATCTTACAGGATATACCTGGACCCCCACTGCATCATAGACACAGTTTGGGTGCCAGAGTTCAGGAGAACAGCCCAGCTCCCAGTCCTGAGCTTAATTAGATCTCAAGAGGCTATTTTAAAACAAACAAGCAAACAAGAACCCAAACAAAACACCTCCTTTAAGCACATAAAGTTGTTCAGTGCACAGTCCCCAGCCAGACTTTTGCCTTGGCTGCCTTGCCAAGAGATCCAGGTGCTGGGCTGTGCATGGTGTCTCTTCTGCTCTGCAGCTGGCAGGAGGTACCAACCAGCTGATTTTGGTTGTACCACCTTGCTGGGGGGAGGAGAAGCAGGGCAGATCCTCTGCTTTGGGATGCCAATGTCTGGCCATCATGCTTCCAAACCAACAAAGAGCACATCACATCCTGTGCATGGCACCGTGGTGTGGCCAGTGCTGACCTGTGCCTGCACCTGGGCACACCAGGGCTGCCCACAGCCCTCCAAATCCTACAGCTCTCTCCAAATCAGGGCTGTAATCTGTGTGTCTAATTTAAGTCTCCTTATTGAATCTAACACATCAAATGTGTGAAGATATCACCCACAAATGCTGTTTTAAACATCCTACACCATATGTTGACAGAGCCTTTTGGCTGTGACCAAGCGGCTTGGCTAAATAAATGTTAGAAAATATGTTAGAAGAATGACTCCTTTTGCCTATCCAAATAAAACAGAGCTGGCAAGTGAATATCTCTAATCTAGACTGGGTTTTGCATAATATTCCATTTTAATATGCCTGTGTATCTGTGGATGAATCTTGATTGTTCTCAAGTGAAATATTGTGAATTAAATCATGATGACAGAATCTTGACTATTTAATTAATGTGTTAGCATGTAACTATAATGCTCGTTCCTACAAATGACTAAATTAACAACTTCATTTAACTATGCTGTTCTCAGTGGAAAAGGGCACACTTAAGTGCTCCATGGTGCTATTTACACCTGCTTAATTGCTTTCATTTACAAGTTATCTAAACTACCTTGCCATAGAAGAGGATTGGGAGCACAGTCCATGAACAGAATTAAAACTTCAGACTTTGAATGCCAGTTTGGTACACTACCTTTGTCAGAGGTGATTCAGAAGCTATTCATGTGAGGAATAATCCACATCTTGCTGTCTGGAACCCACAGGCACCTCCATTTAGATAAAAATTTTTATTTTGTGTCATGTAGAGAAAGAAGGAATTTTGTTGTTGTTGAGATTTTTTGTTTGTTTTTTGTGAGCAAATGGCAATGGAAATGTGGATCCTCTGTCATCTTTGGACTTGGCACGTGTCCCATGGTAAAGCCCCTCTTGCCACTCATGTGCAAACCCAGTGCTGAAATGTGCAAACTGTTGTACTTCTCAGTGCTCATATTTAAATAAGGACTTAAGTTGAATATACTTTGGACCTGATTTCAAGTTCCTGAGTGGCTCCTGTCCATGCAGTGGGCCAAACCAAACTGTAGCCCTACGCTGTTGGGTACCATGCTGGGATTCAAACTTCATGGCGCAGTCTGTGAGGAGGTAGCTCTGCTGGTCAGCCCTGATCCCTTTTCTGTACTGAGTGCCAGAATTAGGTCCTGTTCACTGCCTATGGAAACCATGGCTCACAGACTCAGGGCCTTTGAAAGCCTTAAGTTTCTCTCTGTTTTAGAGAGAGCAGCAGCTTTAAATGAGGCACTTTGAATTCACTCTGAAGTTCACGGTGTGTTTTGTCACAAGCTGAATTCCCCAGTGACATTGGGAGGAATGGGAACTGGGAATTCTTTCAGTGGGAAAAAATGAAAAGCATACATCACTAATACATGGATGTTTTCATGTGATGTATTAATTTTGAAATTGGGATAGAGGGATATAAGGGTCACACCAAATACAATACAAAAATGAAACACTGGTGTGTATGCATAGAAAGTATGTTTATTAATAAGTCTCTAGAGAACTGGTTATTAATTGTTGTATTAAGTACTCCAAATCATCAGATTCCTTCTTGTCTCCTTTGGTAATTCTCAACTGTTTCCTAATACCCCGTTTGCAAAAGAGTGAAGAACATTGAACAGACATGTTTCAATAATCTGGATGACAACCAGAGAAGCCTTTAAAGTCAGAAGTAGAAAAATAGCTATCCTTTTATGACTTCCCCCTAGAAACTATGCATTAGAAAGTACAGCTCCTCTTCATGGTACATTAAGAGCAATTATATTCTCTAAATGTATTCCAAGACAAAACTGACATTCACATATATTTTAAAGATTTTATTGAGTCCTTGGTGAGAATACTATTTTATTAATTTAAATCCTCAGAGACATGGAAAAAAAATTAGTCTCATTAAAAGAGCAAATTACTTTCTAGCACTTTTCTATTTAGCAAAACAGAATATATATTAATATAATAAAATCACATAAGAAATTATATGTAGAAGTCACCAAAAAAAATCTTGTACCTTCATAGATATTTCTTTATATGAGGAAATATTCGATGTAGGCTGTACAGCTTTTCCTTTTTTCCACTCTGGTGAACAATCAAAACTATAAAATCTTCTATGGAAATGGAAAAAATTAGTAGAACAACCAGCTCTGAGATGAATAAATGACATTTCTTCAGATGAAAAGAACTTGAAAAGCATAACTTTATTCTCTAAAAATAGAAAACCACCAGAAGTTTATGAAGTGGTGTAGATTACTAAACCTGGTGTGTTAGCCTCAATCCTCTCTGCTGGAGGCAGCTCCCTGCTCTGCTCTCCTCCATTCACCACTGTTAACAGTGCAGGTTGCTGAGTGCATATTGAACATGTGATAACAGCAGTACTGATATTTAGAGCTCATGTAAGATGATGGAGCATTCAGAGCCTTTTCAATCCCTTCATTTATCCTTGCACCAGCCTTTGAGGGAGTTGGGAAAGTGCTATTATCTTTATTTTCCAGCCAAGAAATTGAGGGAGCAGAGTACTGAGGTGTAAGTGCAGGCAGCCCTGGGGAGACAGGAGGTGCCCTCCCAAGGAGACAGCTCTGCCTGCAAGAGTGGAGTCCAGCAGTGCCCAGCAGCAGCTCAGGCATCCTGTTTGCCCTTGTTTTGCCCTGGAATCATAGAACCATAGAATGGTTTGGGTTGGAAGGGATCTGAAATTCATCCAGTTCTAAACTCCCTGCCATGCACAGGGACATCTTCCACTAGACCAGGTTGTTCAGAGCCTCATCCAGGCTGGCCTTGAACACTTCCAGGGATGGGACATCCACAGCCTGTTCCAATGCCTCATCACCCTCACAGTACAGAATTTCTTCCTAATACCTAATCTAAACCTAGTCTCAGTTTGAAGCCACTATCCCTTGCTCCATCTCTACATGCCCTTGTAAAAGTCCCTCTACATCTTTCTTGTGGACTCCTTTCAGGTACTGGAAGACAAACATGCATAAGACTTTCTCCTTTTGCAATTCTTTAAAGTGAAACCTGACTGCTTCTGTCCCATGCTCCAGCTGTTAGATAACTAAGCAGATTTTAAAGACCTGAGCAAGACTTAAGATTAAGATGTTTGGAGAATGAATTAGGAAAAGGGAAATGGGAAAGGAAAGGAAGGGAAAATGGAAAGGGAAGGAAAGAAAGGGGAACGGAAGGGGGAAATAATTATCTCAAGTGCTTGTACAAAGGGTCTGAATGAATGAAAAAGACTCCACATATATATACATGTGACTCTTCTATTTAGTTCTGAGGAACTGTGGGGTCCAGGTCCTGTCCCTGTGCCCACTGAGCCTGGCCTAGGAGCTGATTTTATACTAATCACTCCAAAGTGCTCTTTTACTGGAGCATGAAACTGCATGTTATAAATGATACTGTGCCCACTCCTGCACAGAACTTGAGGTCTCAGAAGGCAAAACAGGTGAAGGAAGTATAGTGTCCCTAATTTTGCTTTTTGAAAGCAGTCAGGAAGTTAGAGGACATCTTCCACTTTTGTTAAAATCAATTACCATGCATCTTGCTTCCTTGTGTGTACCTAAACACCCAAATTCTATTCCTTTTCTTTTAGTAAGAAAAGATTTTTTTTCCCCATGGAAGAACATATTAAGCAATAATTAGCTTTCAAGGTTCATTAAATGCTGAGCTTCTGTCATACATAATCACATGTCATTTCTTAAAAACAGCTTAACAAAATTGAAACTACTTTAGTCCAGCTATTAAACAGCTTTTTAAAAGTTATAAATAACTTCAAGCCAGCCAAGGGACTGCAGAAAATCGAAGCAGAAATCAGAATAAAGCCATTGTCTTTCAAATGTAACTGTGGAAGATTTAAGCTACTATTAAACAACTGTTGAAATTCACATCCTAAATTCAAGCATGCAGGCTTCTTTAGTTTCAATGGTTTCTTGTAACTTTAAAAAGGGTTAGCTTTTCTGACTAAGATTTAAGACAACCATTTAATTTCACTTTATTGCCAATCATATTTCATTACAATACTAAAAATAAAATAAAAATTAAAAAAAAAAAAGAGAGACCAAGCTGATAAATACTAATTGGCAGTCCCAATTTTAAAACTTTTATAACCAATTCCTGTACAACAGCAAGATGATTTTGACCCTATTCGGTTGATGTTCACATTGAAATAAAAATTAGTATTACTATTACTACTTTTGAAAGTGTTGCTTTTGTACCAGTGACTCCTCCTACACAGCAGATACCCAGGTTATGTACACTGTGACACAGAAACAGCAGGAGTGAGCACTTGCTCCAGATCAGCTCTGAAATCCTTTGGCAAGCCTAGAGAAATAATTCTTTAGTATCAGTCTTTAACCTAACTTTTTGTCTCTCGACCCTAAACGTTAATGAGACATTTTAGTAACCTTTAGGTACTATTTAATTAGTCCACATAATTAGCTGCAATTGGAGTCAACTGAAGATGAGGTAAGCCTTGCACCTGAGACAGCCTGAGACATACAATCACAGAATTTTGGAATGGTTTGGGTTACAAGGGACATTTAAAGGTCACCTAGTGCAACCCCCTTTGCACTGAGCAGGGACATTTTCAACTAGATATGGTGGCTCAGAGCCTGGTCTACCTTGACCTTGAATGGTTCTAGGGATGGGGCACCCACAATTTCTCTTGGCAACTTCTGCCAGTGTTTTACAATCCTTATTGTAAAAGAATTCTACTTATATCTAGTCTAAATCTCCTCTCTCTTAATTTAAAACCATTGCACCTTAACCTATTGCAACAGACTCCACTAAAAAGTTTGACTCCATCTTTCTTATAAGCCTCTTTCAGGTACTGGAAGGCCACAATTAGGGCTCCCCAGAGTCTTTTCCAGGCTGAATAAACCCAGTTCTCTCAGCCATTCCCACAGGACATGTGCTTCATCCCTCTGAGCATCTTTGTGGCCTCCTCTGGACTCCAACAGCTCCATGTCCTTCCTGTGCTGGGATCCCAGAGCTGGATGCAGCACTGCAGGTGGGGTCTCAGCAGGGCAGAGCAGAGCTGCCCACGCTGCTTTAGGCACAGCCCAGGACACTTTTGGCTTTCTGAGCTGCAAGGGCACATGGCTGGGTCATGTCCAGCCTCTCACCCACAGCGCCCCCAGGTCCTTTTCTTCAGGGTTTTTCTCAGTGAGTTTTCCCAGTATTCAAGGAATATTATCTTATGATTTACTTCATCCTTTTTCTAAGTACAATTATATTGATAGATTTTTATATGCCACTTTATTTGCTGTGGTGTTAAATTTCCTATTTACAAAACTAATGGATTCCCTTGGTTACTGCTCAATAAAACAAACAAGATGATGATTTTCCTCCTATACATGTCATTATAAAAATTATTTTTCTCTCAGGGAAGCTTTCAGTGCTTCCTTCTGCATTGTAATTATTGTAACTATAGAGTGGTGACATTTGCATGAAGGAGCAATTCAGTCAGGAATACCTAACTTCTCACCCCAACGACTGAAAAGGTGAAATGAAACAAAACCGAGTTGTTCTTTTGATTTGAAGTCATAACACTATTAAAATGACCAGTAATAGTTGGGGTGCAATTGAGAACAGGAGTGTCAAAAGCACTGGAAGTACTCTCCCATGCCCAAGATCCAAGGTAAATCACTGAGATGCAGCACAGATGGATTTGGCAGGCAGGCTACCAGAGGGACTTTCACCTTACACGTCCATAATCCTGAAGGGAAGCAACCCAGACTTTCCAAATGCAGTACACAGTAAATCTGTGTGTCTCCAGCTGCTGCCATCCATGTCCTGCTGCTGGGGTTTCAACACTTGGGCTCAGCTGTGCTAAGGACCAATCTCCCAGTCAGCTCACAGCTTACCCTGGTCAGGCACCAGTACAAAGGCATTCAAACATTGCACTGACAACTCTGTTAAGAGCACTTTTATGGAAATGCACTTCTATTAAAAGTGTCATTGACCTAATAACAGCTGCAGAGCTTTATGCAAACGTTGGAGGAAACCATCAACAATTCACTTTATTTATTCTTTCTCCTTGAATTATTTTTTCCAGTGAGTAAATAATTTTCCACTAAACTTTAAACCCACCATGCTGTGAATTTTTCTGGTTTTCCATAAGGTCTTCAGACTACCAAGTTAAAAGAGAAGATCCTGCCTTTGGACCTTACCTGGACATCACCAGATGGCTCTGGGACATCACCTGATGGTTTTACAAAAACGAGTTTTCCCTAAAGAAAAAGGCTGGGAATCATTCAGTTGTGCAGCCAACCTTCATACTGGCATATTATTAAATAATTTATTGCCATGAGTAAAGGCAACCAGTAGGAAGGGAAATTTTAACTCAGTTGTAGGAAAATAGACTACTTCAGTAGAGGAGGGTACATATTTTTCATTCATGCCCTAGACATGAATTATTGAAAAAAATATTTAAAATCAGACTCATTTGAGAAGCATCAGTTTGCAAATTCTACAATTCCAGCTCAGGTCTGACCATTGCTGGTGCTCAGTTCTGCCCCAATTGTGCTCTGGTCCCTTCTAAGCTGTCTGATACCTCCTCATTCTTTGCAAAGGCTGTGGGCAAGGGTCTGAGCACCAAGCAGTGGTTGGTGGTTGCACTGAAAAGACTTTGGCACCCTGGCAGACACTTGGGACCTGAATTTGCATCACACAACAAGGCTTTATCTCCTTCAAATTTCCAGGCTCTTCAGCCTTTCAGTTGGAATTACAGCTGTAGGAATCAATCCTCAGGTGGGAATAGGCAGAAGAAAATTCCCTATAAATTTACAATAGAGTAATCTTTTTACCTTCTGCATTTAGCATCGTAGAGGCTGCAGATGTGAAGAGTTTTACAAAAGATGCTTTCTAGCACTGTGATTTTAACTTCAGAGCTCAGTTGGCACTTGATGTCTGCATGTGATTTGCAGCTTCAGATGCCCTTAAAAAAGAATAAGATTTATAATAATTGGCACAGAGGCATTTTTGTCTCTACTGAGATGTTCTTGCTTGGTAGCTGAGCTGGTGACCTGGAGCACACCCACGTGAGGAGACATTAACAGACCTCTGCTACATAACCTTTATGAAGACTTTGGGCAGCAATGCAGCCATTTTCAGCCAAGCAACTTCTTCCTTTTTCCATTTTCACATGATATTCCTAAATTCAGAGAATATTTAGTTCATAGTCCATTCTGAATATCCTCAATGGTCAAATCATGAAATATTTGTGTGTATCTTGAAGGTGCTGATGTACAGCACTCATTTTAACTGGTCCAGCCCTACTGAAGTCTTGGGGAAAGAAACCCTTTTTGGTTATTGGGCTTGTCACCATGGCATTCTTTTTCCACCTTGTTACCTGCCAGCTAGGGAAAGAAACATATAGTGCACATAGTCCCTATGTGCCTTAGTGCCAAATGACTCCTCAGCTCCCTGCCAGATCCTGTCCCCCTGCTCTCCACACCATGTGACTGGCATTTTGGTCCAGGGCTCTCCTTTTGGGACAGTTTCTACGTTCCCCAATACCACATGAAACAGAGCCAGGGATGATTTGGGTTCACAGTGACTGAGCCCACACATTACCTTCCCATACTGTCCTGGCAGGTCTCAGAAATTCATGCACCCAAAATCTCTACCAAGCTGTGCCTTACTCATTGCACCAAATACTCTCAGCATCACAGCACGAACTACTCCACTTCCACAAGTTATGATAACACCTTCACTCTTTTTTTTCAAGTTATTGAAATTAAAAAATCACATAAAGTCACAGTAATGTTTTAAATCTCTCTGCCCAGAGAAGATCCAGGGTGGATTCTCTGCTCTGTGGATAGGGCTGTTTGCTGGATGAGGGGCTGGTGTGTAATGCATATAGCTGTTGAATGATGATGCTTTTTCCTTAGCTTTTTTAAGCATTGTATAATTACCCAGGACATACTGATAAATGGAGACTGAGTTTACACTGCAACTATTTAAAGTGGGATTTTTAAAAAGAACAAACATATTGTGTATCTTGGTGACAACAAGAAGTCAGAGGCTCAGTGGTATATAATGTCAAATTACGTACAAGAATTCTAGCATTAAATGGGCAATTGTGTAAAGCACAGCTTTAAAGCTCATTCTCAGTTTATTTGCTTCATAAGCATAACAAAGGGAAAAGAAACCCAAGGGCAAAAAATAGCAGAACTTTGGACTAGCAGTACAGTATAATGCAAACCAAAAATACTTAATTTTAACTTATAGTGAAGAGATGTACTACACACAGTATTGGCTCTTTATTAAAAAAATAGAAGCTGGAAATAAGTGGTTGCTGAATCATGCTGGCTCTGTTGGCTGCCCAGAAATCCTGTTGGCTGCTGAATGCTACCAGGAGCTTTCCAGGCACCTCGGAAGTGTGAAGGAGGATTATTGCTGTAATTGCACAACGCAGGCAGAGCACAGCTCCAAAGAGACTTTGGGCCTCTTGGGACTTTATCATCATCATCTGCAATTCCAGAGCCTGGATTCAGAGGCTGTGTGAGGTGATTAATCCTGAGCCTGGAAATAGTTGGGCTGTATCACATGTGCTCGCTCAGTTCTTATCCTTCTCTATTTATTTTTGTGTGCGTAGTTCTCTGTGCAGAGCTTTGCACTAAATATTGGTCAAGGGATGTTTTCATGTCAGATTGCATTTTATATAGAAAATAGCTTCCTAAACTCCACTGTTGCACAGAATAGAGACAGAAGCAGTGGGTCTGCACTTCTAAATCCCAGGTGAACACAGGAAGAATTTAATTTCCTTTTAAATCTTACAAATAAGTCAGTCTCACAAAGTTTTGAAGACAGATGTATGTATTTAGGTAATTCAGGTAATATTGGCTTGAGGCAATCAGCTCTTGATATCTTAGCTTGTTTCAGGCAATTTAGATTTTTAACTTACTTTTCAAGATATGTTTGCTCTAGAAATTGCATTTAGTGTGTGTCACCATTCCATTTATGAAATGAATCTTGGCAGACCTCAAGACCTGCTCTGCAAAGGGAATCACACCATACTGTGGTAGGTAATGTTTTCAGTTTAAATTTGATCAATAAATAAGGCACATGAATAATAAGCTACAATTTCTATCTGCACATGAAATGCTTGTGCTCTTGGGGCCATTGCACACAGTTGGCTAATATTCTGAAAAGTGTAACAAATTAGTAGCTTCTAACACTGGAGATGTTATCAAGAAGTTAATTCCCCGGTGACATCTCCTTGAATTCATGTATCTCAAACATTCAGGACTCTGATTAGGGATACACCCAACAAGCAGGACAATGACCCTAAGCACCTCACACTGGTGTATGCAGTTATGACCCTGGATCTTCCCAGTGGTACTAATTTCTGGAAGTAATCGTTGCTTCCCTGTGGATTTTTGTGCTCAAAAATGCCATCAATCAAACTTGGCTTTTCTGCTCTACACAAGGCACATTGTGCTGTACAGTGGTTGTCTATTCTGAAGAGACATTTGATGGGCACAAGTCACGCTCTTGATGAGAATATCTGATCCCATGGCTATTTTCATCACTTTTTGAGTGTAAACCTGGATCAGTTAAATTTCAGGTATCCTGAAATTTTCTCTTGTTCCTATCTCTAACCTCCCAAGTTTGTCCTTACCTCTGACAACTGTGTCAGTGTTCAAGCCTGCACACGAGAGCTGTCAAGTCAACTGCACAGAGCCCTTCTTCCCAGGAGTTTCACTGATACATCTATCTATGGTTTCCCCTCATACAGCTAGAATCCAAGTAAATCTCTGAAATTCATTATGTCAAATCCCCTACCAATGTCATGACACTCCCTAACCCAAAGGTGAAAGAGGCAGAGATCACTAGCTTGGTACCAAACTCTTTTCTTCCAGTCTTCTCAAAACTCCACAACTTTTTGTCTCCGCCTAGCAAACAGTAAAATTTATGGCTGTTTCTAAAAGGAATTTAAGAACATTTTATTGATTTTAATGTGTACTCACCAGTGATCACTTCACCTGTTAGCAGAGCATACCCATTTCTAGGAAAATACAGGAGCTCACATTATGTACAGCAAAGCAATTTGAAATAGGAAATAGACTGTACCCAGTTGAAATTATAAAGATATTTAGTCAGGAAGAATGTAATTACCTAAGATGAAATTTGGCCAGGAGATGAAAGCTAATCTTATTCAATCCAGTGTCTACTTAACCTCATATCTTTATGGACATATATCTAGAGATAAGAAACTTCTATGAAAAATAGCTGATTATTCCCATCTCTCCCAGCATACACACACACACACACACACACACACACATACACACACACAAATTTACTCTTTGATATCAGGATTTGCTCTTATTTACTTGGCAGAGTTGATTTTTAATGTAGGATCAGGAAAGTTGCAAATATAAAATATAAGCCAGATAAAGCATCAAAGAGTGCAGAGGCTGAAGAAGGAGCAAAATGGAGGAGATAATACAGAACTGAGCTGCAGTCTGGTGGAGCTGTCAGTCACTGAATCCTCTGCTAGAGAAAAGGTATCAGCTTTTTACCCTCTCCTCATTTCCACAAGCATCTTTCTACACCTCTTGAATTTTCACACTGTCCCAAAGCTCACCTTTATTACCCACAACTACCCTCCTGTGCACAAGTTACTACTTTGCAGGAAAGGGAAACCTCTCACCACGGGAAGGATATCCTTCTGCCAAGGCAGCTAAGGCTCACACCAAACCTTCTTCTCTTTACTTTTGCAATTAAAGCATTGTTTCCCACTGCACTTTCTCAAATTATTTAGGACATTTTTGGATTTTGCTCCTCTCTACAGAAATGAGGCCCTCAGTTTCCCTACAGCATGGGTAACAATATGTACCTTGCCTTTAAAATGTGCTTTTTAGCACTTACCCTTTCATTTACAAAATTTGCTACAGTACTAGTCCAACTGAGTTTTTAGAAAAGAACATCCTTTTGTAATTGTGAAATAAAATTGTACAGGAAAACTCTCGTATATGAGCAATTGCATTTATTCTATATTTCTGACTTCACAGCAGCCAGAATGAAGGATGAAGAAAAGGACTAGACATCATAAAAAACCATTTCTAGCCATAGTTAATATCTCCTATCTTCTATTGTTGCATGGAAAAGTGGAAGTAGAAACATACAAAGAGAGTCCAAAATTTGAATAACAAAATTTGAATAACAAATTGATTTTTTCCTCAGATACTAATGGTTACAACAAGGAATATTGAGAGAATGTGCAAGTGTTATACAGCGTTACCTACGGCAACTGAGTGACTAAGATGCTTATTGTTATGTTAAATAATCAAAAGTAGCTGCAGTCTTAAAAGAGCAGGAGATCAACCGTATTTAGGCATACTTTTTAAAATAGGTGTTCATCAGCTGTTTTCTTGTAGGAGGAATCAATTAGTAGAACCAAATTGTAGAACTGAGTAGTACATCAGCAAAAATAGATGAAGCAATCACAGCATCAGCAACTGTCATCTTCTCTCTGGAGAAAAAAAGGCAGGTTTTGGCATCTTCATGGGCTGCAAGGGGCAGCATGGAAAGGAGTGATCAGTGTATTTTTCTGTCTTTTAGCCTTTTGGTAGTAACACAGAAGAACTGAAATCTAGTAGCAAATTGTATAAGCACCACTGGTTTTCTCATTGATTATTGAGTTAAAGTTTTGTGCAGTGCAATCAGAGAATTGACAAAGAAGCTTTGATTACACAATAAACTATATACTCAGCATGTCAGTAATAAAACCCTGGTTAATCAAGCTGATGCCTCTTCCCCTCTCAATCTCACACTAATAGCTCTCTAAAGCCTTCACATGTTTGAGCAGAGCACTGCCATAAGGGCTTCCTTGTTTTGTTCTACTGCTGCTGCTGCATGGTGCAGGAGCTTTCACCAAGGGGGAAGAGAATGGCAGCCCAGGAGCCATCTCACACACCCAAATACCTGCACGGCCCAGGGAGAGGGGCACACAGCTATACCAGAAATTGCTCTTGACCTCTGAAAGAGTTTGTGACATGACAGTCACTGGACACAGAGAAAGGACTATAGATGTGTAAGGTGATAACATGCCCTCATATCTGTTATTTACTTGACCTAGTTACCTGTTCTGTGTTACATTCAGCCAGGGTAGAGACAGACCATGCACTCCAGGCGTCTTACTGAACATGGCAAAGGTAGGCAGGGGGAAGGCTTTTCTTATGTGCCACTCAGTCCTACTGAAGACCTACTTAGCACAGGTGAACCAGTGAATGTGGAATGAAGATTTTACTTTGGTAATTAATAAAGTATCAGCTCATTATTTTCCATATCATATGTTATTAGCCTTTGATACACAGAGGTGCTGTTGAAGTGCAAATCCATTGCTGGGTAGACTTAGAAAGGCTTAAGTCTTGAACTATAATATGAACCTGGCTTTTTTGCTGAGAAGGTTTTGGCACTATGAGTTCACATGGCCTGTTAGTTCCTTAGACAAATTTTGCAGCGTGCAGTTTGGAAATCATCTGTTACACAACTACCTGTGTTTTCACAGGGAAATGGAAGGTTTCTTACTAGCTCTTGCTGGAGATCTAGACACGGGGGTAGTGAGACACCCTGGAGTGCAGCAGTGCCTGTGATAAAATCACACTCTCCTCACAAGTCTCTGGATTCAGGGAAGACTTCCACAGAGAATTGTGAGGTGAGCTGCTGGGATGGGCACTGCAGGAAGTTAGCAGAGGCTAAGTGTGATGCAAGTGTACCCTAGCTTACCCGTTCAGCAATGCACATCTGCATGAGCTCTTCCCCATGGTATTGTAAACTACATTATCTCTGTTTTACAGAAGGATAAATAATCTCACATTTATTGTGGGACAAAGCCAGCTACTGCTAAAAAATTATTTGATTGTGTAGGTCCATCTTATTTCCAATGGCAAATCAGTTTTATTAAAAGTCTGTAATAAAAGGCTCACACAAAGATACACTTTTATAAATGTTTATCTTGTTATCTGAAAATGCTGCAATGCTAGTACAGGTAGTAAAAGATAATGGAATATTTGTAATGTGTTTGTTTAGCAAGCACAAACAAAATTGATAAAGCAGATTTGTGCCAGGAAGATGGCTTTGTTTTGGTAAATTATCCACAGAAGCCTTGTTCTCTAAAGGTTGGCTGATCAATCAAGGTTCTCTGTGTTTTTTACAGTATCTGTGTACACAGATATCTGTATAGTCACAGAAATGCTACCTCAATAGCCATAGCATGCTTACTCTTTGATATTACTACTTCTCACAGAGTCTTTCACCAAATCGTCCATAACAATTCAGAGCAGTAATTGCTCTAACAGCAGTCTTCTTTATTACCAGCTCTGCGTTTTGTAACTTGTAATTAATTTGTAATTAGTTTGCTATTGGTCCACATCAATGCAGAGGACATCCAGCTCTGCTCCCCAAGCTCTGCTCAAAGGACGAGGCTGCAGTTCAGAGCCTCACCTCTTCCCTGGCAGGGAGGGGAGCTCCAGGCACAGGGACCTCCACTGGGCTCTGCAGAGGCCTGGGATGTGTAACCACTTGAGAGATGAAGTCAGAGCTGGCAGGGGAATGTAGAGGAGCATACTCATAGCACCTTATAAGTACCTAAGTTAAGTGGTATGTCTTCCATGGCATCTAAGTTCAAGAGAATGTAAGAAATCGAGAGGATTTGTTCTGAGGGTTCAGCTCCTGGCTGGGGAAGATGCTGTGGGAAGAAAGTGTTGTAACCCCTAAATCATTGTTGCCAGCACTGTGGCCGACTGAGCTGTCCATGCTCCGTGGAGCTCAGGCACTGAAGTGGTCACAGCCTCAGAGAGCTGTCTGCAGATGGAAAGGTGTCTGTGCTCAGGCCAAGAGCTCTTTTTTCTGTTTGCTTAAATCCTGTTTGTGAACTAGGAGCCTGACATTTCGGGTGTGGCTGTGATGTATTTATAACTCAAGAGAGTAAATTTGAGGTGCCCTTGCAAGGAATCTTGCATGAAGGAAATCCCCCAAATTCTTGGAAGGTGATAGACAAATAGCAACCCAAATTACCTTCTATTATTTAAACAGAAGACAGCTACTAGGAGGAAAAGCTGATGTCCTGGGGACTGCAAATCACAAGCAGATGCAGTGCTTCACTAATTGTTAACTGGTTCAACCTCTTCTGCCCATCTCTAATGCCTTGGTAACTCAGACACCATAGGAAATACATTTCTGCATAGCAAACAACTGGGAAAATGTATCCAAATTAACTATAAGTCTATCTGAGCTTTTGGGTTTTTTTGACTACTGCTTTCTCACACACAGCACAATGGATTTATAAATAGGATGTGGTGAACAGTATATTCATCTAGGGCCTGCAACATTGAGGTCTGAGTAGTTTATCCTACAGAATAGGTTCTGTGCTGTGATTTGTATTGGCAAGACTGGACCAGAAATATGAGTCATAGTATGTAAAGCCTAGACTGCTTTAGAGTTACTGTAAGGTTACATTTCTTGAGAGACTCTCCAAAGGGAAGAAATTAGAAGTATCATTTCAATATCATTTGTAACTGTACTTACAAAATTTGGAAATATAAATGTACAGTACATGCAAGGTACAAACAGGCTGAAAAACAACTATAAATAGTGTAAATCCTGTTGTGGATTCCCAATTCCTTTGAATTATCTCCCTGGCCATTTATAGCCATCTGTTGTGGTTTGACGCTCGCCAAACACCAGGCACCCACCCAGTCACTCACCCACCCTCCCCTGACACAGCTGGGCAGGGGAGAGGAAAATTTAACTAAGGGTTCAGGAGTTGAGATAAGGACTGAGAGAGAACACTCCCAGGGCAAAACTTAAAGGTACAAAGTGAGTTTATTACTAACAGAATCAGAGGAGAATAATGAGAAGTAAAATACACCCTTAAAAACACCTTTCTTCCCCCAGCCCTCCCACCTTCCCACAGACCGCACAGGGAGACAGGGCATGGGGGTTTGATCAGTTCAACATTCAAGATTTTCTTCCACTACTCTGGGAGAGGAGTCCTTTCCCTGTGACACTGTGGGGTCCCTCCCACAGGAGAGAACTCTCCATGAACTTCTCCAACGTGGCTCCAATCTCACGAGAGCAGTCCTGCCCAAACTGCTGCAGTGTGAGTCCCCCCCATGGGGACACAGTCCTGCCAAAACTGCTGTGCTGTGGGTCACTCCTCCATGGAGTGCAGTCCTCCAAGGACAGGCTGCTCCAGCTGGAAGCAGGGCTCCTCTCTTCATTGATCTCCCGCTGGATCACAGCCTCCTCCAGGGATCCACCTGCTCTGGCATGGGCACCTCCCCATGGGCTGTGGGTGGATCTCTGCATCCCCATGGGAGGATGTGAGTGGATCTCTGCATCCCCATGGATCCCCATGGGCTGTGGGTGGATCTCTGCATCCCCATGGATCCCATGGGCTGTGGGTGGATCTCTGCATCCCCATGGATCCCATGGGCTGTGGGTGGATCTCTGCATCCCCATGGATCCCATGGGCTGTGGGTGGATCTCTGCATCCCCATGGATCCCCATGGGCTGTGCATGGATCTCTGCATCCCCATGGATCACATGGGCTGTGGGTGGATCTCTGCATCCCCATGGATCCCATGGGCTGTGGGTGGATCTTTGCATCCCCATGGATCCCATGGACTGTGGGTGGATCTCTGCATCCCCATGGATCCCATGGGCTGTGGGTGGATCTCTGCATCCCCATGGATCCCATGGCTGCAGGGCACAGCTCTCTCACCATGGTCTCTCCACAGCCTGCAGAGGAATTTCAGTTCTGGCACCTGGAGCACCTCCTGCCTTCCTTCTTGATGTCTCCATGTTATTTCCTTCACATGTTCTCACCTCCTCCTCTTCTCTGACTAAAAGAAAAAACTGTGATTTTGTTTTGATTTTCTTCTTAACTATGTCATCACAGAGGCATTACCAGCCTCTCTAAGTTCACCACTTTTGGCCAGCAGCATGCCCATCTTCAGAGCCATCACGGATTGGCTCTGCTGGACATGGGGGAAGCTTCCAGGAGCCACCTCTGTGCCCCCCCACTACCAAAAACCAGGCTGTGCAAAACCAACACACCATCCTTGAACTTTCTGCTTCTATAAGCAGCCTCTTTGTAACAAGGAAATGGTACAAATCTCGGCAAATAAGTAAATAACCTTGTGACTTGGGTTATTTTAAAAATATTACAATAAATTATCTCTGTTTGCGTGTTGTAAGTGTTGTGTTCTGAATGCTATGCTTGTCCTGTAGTAAACGTTCTGCAGGACTGAGAAGGATTTTTCAGGAGTAGAAACTGTAATTTTTTTGATCAAGTGAGAGATCTTCAGAGGGCTAAAGTTTCACTAAACCAGGTAGATTTTCTGCTGTTTCTCCTGAGCTGGAGTGGAAAGCACACAGCATGGATGGCATGATGTTTTTCTGTCTCACTGAGCAATGCTTTGTGCATTTACTGTACAGAATCCAGGATGCTGCAGTCAGTCAGTGCCCCATTCTCATGCAAGTCCTGACAATCACAGCTATCTGTGTGTGACAAGTGAACTTGTTAAGCTTAGAAATAACATACATTTTTATTTAGTAAGTACTAAAATGATTAAAAGTACGAAAAAAAAAATTTCCTCTCCAGGAAGATAATTTCTAACTAGTAAATATGTTTTGGATTTGCTTTACTGCATCTTTGCCTCTAGGAGGAGACCTAAAGGGCAAAAAAATCTATAAATTCTTATATGGAAACATGCTCATAATTGCCTTTAAGGAAGAGTAATAGCAAACAGATTGTGACTTCTCATTTCTAAAATCTGGATATTTCTTGAGCACAAGTAGGGAATTAAGACTTGGGATTTAAAGCTGTTACCCTGTACCAATCACCAGTCTCAAATACTGACATTGTATCCAGTAGGAATTTCCCAGACTTGCTGTGAGTTAGTTATAGTGAAAATCTCCTCTACAATATCTCCAACTTCTTTAAGCCACTATTAGTTTCTTAGAAATGGTTTGGAGTTGAGAAATTACTATTTACAACCAGTGCATCCCCCAGTTTCCCCTAAGGAAATGCTGAAATGTGCTCATGTGGGAACTATCTGTGCTTTGCTAGCTTGTGAATTTTGTTCAAGGAGGTACTGGAATTTATATTGCCCATGTAAGCTAAAGAAGTTCCACACATCCTGCAATTTGTAGGATTGGGTCCCTCAACTGCATTCTTTTCCATACTTGTCATCTAGAGAGAAACAGTGCTGCAAGGAACCTGAGATTTTCCTGAATATTTTAGTTCAAGTTTAGGGAAGAGAAAGATGTTAAAATAAGTAACTGTATGTTACAACCTTTTTTTTTTCTTTCTTTCTTTTTTTTCCAAAACCAGATATTTATTTGTTACAAATCTGTAACAAGGAAAATTTCAGTTTATTAGCATTTGGGAGAAAAAAAAGGGATTAAGAATGTCCACTATTTTTTTTTTACTACAGAGTACTGGAATCTGTTCAGCAAACTCTTCCTTCTTGGATGTCTCTGACAGCTGTGGCAGAGACCTAAAGTGATTCTGTTCCATCCAATGCACCCTAAATTTCTTCCTGAAGTATCTTCACCAGATTTCCTAAAGTTTTTGCCATCGGTTCACTACCCTCATGGTACTCCCATCTATAGCAATAGAGTATTTACCTGTGTCTCTTTGTACCCAAGCCTGTATTTACAAAACATCACAAAATTTCCAGATAAAACTTGCTCTTGGATGCAATTTCGAATAAAAAACATGAAGGGTAGGTGGAATTCTAACATAAAAGCAAATTATTGAAAAAGAACTACTGGAAGTGAGGATTATTTCAAACCATATATTTGGTCAGATTAATTAGTCAGGATTAGTTTCTACTGCAAATTTATGCAGTGGTTTGATCATTGAACTTCACTGATAATTACTTACTTGTATCCTCATAAAAAAGAGGAGATAAATGGTAGTTGATGAAAGGCTCTAATTTATTGTCCCTGGAGAAATGAAAACAAACTTTGCTTTTAATGTAATGGTCACACAGAGAATTTCTATTTTCTTGCTTTGAAAGTGGGATTTTTATTAACTGAAAAGGATTATTTAACATAAAATAAGAGGTAAAATGTTCTCTCATACTGGGATCAAACTGTTCATTATTGCTTTGATATATTTTTTTAATAAAATTAAAAGGACTCATTCTCTTTTGGATGCCTTTAAAGTAGACTTTACAGAATATATAGAAGAAAATTCCTGATAATTTCCTTCCTTCCTTCCTTCCTTCCTTCCTTCCTTCCTTCCTTCCTTCCTTCCTTCCTTCCTTCCTTCCTTCCTTCCTTCCTTCCTTCCTTCCTTCCTTCCTTCCTTCCTTCCTTCCTTCCTTCCTTCCTTCCTTCCTTCCTTCCTTCCTTCCTTCCTTCCTTCCTTCCTTCCTTCCTTCCTTCCTTCCTTCCTTCCTTCCTTCCTTCCTTCCTTCCTTCCTTCCTTCCTTCCTTCCTTCCTTCCTTCCTTCCTTCCTTCCTTCCTTCCATTATATTCAATATGAATATTTTCTTGACTTCCCCATATTTAGGACTTCTAAAATAGTTGAAGGAAAGGAGAGGAATCTCAGTTTTACTGCATATTTCTCAGATGCCCCCTGTTTGCTGACCCTGCTGGGTTTTGATTTTGAATCTCTAGGAAATCATAAACTCAATGCACATTTTAGGGAGCAGGAGAACATTTCTGCTTGATTCTTTGGAAACTCATATATAATTTGTAATACAGGGGAACCCAGGAGCTGTGCCTGGCTGTGCCTGAGACACAAGGCACTTACATGATACAAAGAAATGAGCCTTTAGTCTTTTCTCCAGAGAGTTACATTTCATGTTCAACAGCACTAGTGGAACAAAACAAACCAAATGGGATTGAAAGAGGCAACTCCTCCAGGTGTGTTCTGAATAACAGGTTGTATGTGAATGTAATCAGCAGATTAGGAGTGGTAACAGATTTGCTTCCAGTTTGCTTGTTAATTTTTGCTATAGTTTTCTGAAAGGCAAGCTAATTTTTAAGGCTTGGTCAGGAACCATTTATTTAGTCAAGTTTTCTTTTGTTTTCCTTTCTTATTTGTGCATTTCTGGTTTTGGACTCTTGGAACATAAAGTCATGGTGATTCTTTTTCCTCCTGTTTCAGATGAAAGAGAGAAACAGTCCATTTTGAAATTTTTTTCAATGGCTGAATTGAGCACAGAACATTTTCAGCTAACAGTCCTTCCGAAATCTGCTGGTTTAAATTTTCAATAGCACAGTGCTGCTGTTTGTATGCCAAACCACTAATTATGTTGCTCCAAATAATCACCTGCAAATACAGAGGGTGAAAAAAAAATGCCCTTTTGCCAAGGATTTTATGAATCTTGAATCCTCCTGGGAAGGAGCCAGGCAGAATATGGAGTCAAGGAAGAAAATGTCTTAAAGTAATTTTTGGTAATGGTTTTGTCATTTTCAATTATTTTTTAAATGATAATCCTTTGACTATATTGGAGAAATGGAACATCTTGTTTGTCAATTAATGTAGAGTGCTTTACAACAGATGTTATTAACTTTGCCTCACCCTGTCTACATCAATATGACAGTCTCATTAATAGTTCATTGGGGTTTTTTTCTCATGTTTTTGCCATGAGGACAGGTATAGAGTCACCACTCTTTCTGTGGTGTATATTTACCTTCTCCCCATGCAGTATCTGTCTAGCCTCTCACGACTCAGTTCAAACAACTACTTTGGATTTCTGTTTGCTGCAGAGAGTTATAAATATGGATGTATGAAGCCTAGTGTTTATTTAATGAATCCGGTGCTCATTACACTGGAAGTGAACTGTTAATTGCCTTTTCTGTAAATATGTTTAAAATAAGGGCCTTAGTTAACAACTGACTTCAAGTGTCTCATTTTTGGGGTAGCTGAGAATGAGTCACTGAGATGGGTACTACCCAATGTGCTCTGCACATCCTACCAGTGATTATGAATATTCAATATCACTATGAATTTTTAAGTAACAAGGAGCAGAACATTCACTCTTGGTATGACCCTCCCTGCAGCAGAGGAGCTGTCACAGAAGAGTCAACCAGAAGAACTTAAATTTCTCTTCCTGTGAAGGGCTGTGTGAGACAAATGCCTCCAACAGCAGGAGTTACCTGTGTCTGCCAGTCCTCATGGACGTTGGAAATACTGTGCATTGCAGAGGAGATTGAACACTTCACTTAGGAATTTAGGAACAAAAATCACTGGGATGATTTGATATAGATAAATATGGTAGGAATTACCACTATTTAAAAATTACAATAATAGTCAAATGTATATATGCCTAGGCCAAAAGGTTTGGATGCTGGTAGATTTAGTTTTGAATTGTTTATATATCCTATCAAATGAACCTCATCTCCCATTTAATGCAATAGAACCTAAGCAATAATTCTGCAAAACAGTTAACTGGCAGAGACAGGTGGATTTAAGTCCATGTTTACTGTTCTGTAGTAGAGTGAAAACCACACAACTTTATTAGCACAAGAATAATGTGATTTGAGATAAACCTAAGACAAGATGCCAAGAAAACTGTGCAGGATATATTTCAGTGATGAGATGACAGTGCTAGGATCAATACACACAAAATTTCTTTACTTAATATTTTCTTTAACTGTAAGATTAAAGACAGTTAAATGCTGTAATTTTGTGAGACTCACTAGATTGCTTTATTTTCCTTTTTTATAAAAATCCCTGCTCTCTGATCCCGTTCCTGAGGAATTCTAGGTCTATTACAGTGCTGCAATATCCATTGCTAACTAATGCTCTGTCCTGAGATCCTTCCAAACCTGGCAGTGAAAGGAGCCATTCCCAGATTCTTCTGCTGATAAAAAATTTGATCTGACAAAGACCTTCTTCTCTATCTGACCTGTTTGGGACCAGACCTGTGAATTGAAAAAATGCATGAAAATACGTGAGCTCAAAGTAGACTGAGTTTTTCCTCACTGCTGCATAAGGAGGGAAAGTTTGTGAGCTCCAGGTGTACCAGGGGGACCAAAAAGGCTGCTAGAGAGGGAAGTCCTTGCCAGTTTGTGCAAAGTGGTAATGAGGACCCAAGACACTCTGACAGTTCAGCCTGCAGTCTCTGAGCAACTGCAGACCCCTACAGCTGCTCTTTAATTCTCTCATTTAATCCTCTCACCCTTGTTCCCAACTAAGGTAAGCAGGAAAACAGCACCACAAAAAAACCCAGAATAATATTTTTTGTTTGGTTGGGGATTTTTGGGGTTGCTTTTTTTGGTTGGTTGGTTGGTTTTTTTTGCATTTGTTTTTTGTTTTTTTTGTTGTTTGGTTGGGTTTTTGTTTGTTTGTTGTTTTTTGTGGTGTTTTTGGTTTTTGGCTTTTGTTTTTTTTGCTGTAGCCTCTCTGTCTTTGCATGGAAGTTAAACCAATAGGCTCAAGCACAGCTCAAGAGAGAAGCAAGAACATGTGATTCCATGTGTGATTGTGTGATTCCACAGGGTAGTTTCTCTCTATGTTTACTTGAGTTTAGAAAAAAATCACTCACAAAGAGATTGATTGGTGCCCACAAATTATTTAAGAGAAGTGCAGATAAAGAAATATGCATTTTAGGCAAGGAGGAGTTGAATTTTTAAAAACAAAAACCACTTCCCCATGAAATAACCTGGCATTACTTAATAGCAGATCTGTACATGAGCTTTGAATCTGATGCTTCCATGCCCCATGGTTCAAATTGAGCTCTGGCTCATCTGACCCATACAGACATTTGATGTTTGCCTGATTGAGAATGGAGCCACATCAAAGCATTGGCATTAACAATACTAACTCTATGTCATTAGCAGAGGTCTGCATTAACAATTCACTAACCCAGAACTTGTAAAAAGCTGATGGCCCTGAAGACAGGCTGGTGAGTTCAAGCTGTCTTTGAGAGACAGAAGCTCCCCATGGGGCTTATTTCCTGATCCACTGAGGTCTCCATGGATGGTTCATTGCCATTTCACCCCCTGGTAGGAGCTAACATCCTGCTCTTCCTTGGGAAGCTCTGAAAACCACAGCCCTAGGTTCTCTTTGCTGACTCAACCACAGCTCCATAAGCACTGCCATAATCAGTTGTATTGCTCAAAGATTGAAATTGTTCCAGCCTGTTGGTTTCTTTTCCCCACTAAAAGCATATTTAAATTAATGTTGTTTGGCACAAACAGTAGTTGAACTAATTTCTTGCTCTCTCACAGCCTTGTTTGTGGTGCAGCATAGCACTCTGTCCTGTCTGCTCTGGCTGCTTCCTCAACAGACTGCTCAGTGGAAGAGAAAATGCTACAATCAAAGTAATCCTAGTGAAAATAGCATTTTTTTGAGTCTTCATCTACAAGGAGAAGCCAAACTTTTCAAATATTTGCGCATTATTTTTCCACATGCAGCCTTAAGCTGGAAGGATTATAAAGGAGAAAGTGAATTTTTCCTTCTACAGCATTAAGTTTAAGAAAGATACAACTACGCAGTACCAAAATTACCTGAGGAAAAAACCGGTTATTTTTATATAAAACATTAAATAATAATTAAAGGCTAATGTACTTTCTTATCAGAAGGGACTATTCAGCCTGACTTTTCTGGAAGAGGACTAATAGAGTCAGTTTAAAGTAACTCATGCCAAAATCCAAAATCTCTTGAAGTCAATACCACCCCTCTTTTTCTTCAATGCTTAGCAGGTCCCCTGAGCCACCTCTTAAGTGAAAGTTTTTAAACTTGAATTCGAATGTATCTCATATTTCTTGGTCAGACATCCATTTCGGAGGGACAGTACAATTGTGTGTGTGTGTGTGTGTGTGCGCGTACATATGTATATAGAGATAGCTAGCTAGCTAGATAGCTAGATATACACCCCAAAATGATGACAGGTTCATTCCATATGTTAGGCACAAATAAGACTGTGAAATGCTGCTCTGCATCCCAGTAAAATAGCAAGAAGGCAGAAAAGACATGCGCTGATTCTGTGGATGTTATAATTGTGAATTGTTTTACTGAATATGACATTTGAGAGTGTCTCTGCTTTGTGTTGAATCTTTAGGTTACCTGTAAAGGCAGACACCTGTAACTAAAATCTTCACTGTATCCAGCCCCAGATGGGTTTCTTGGTTGATGCATGTGATAGGAATCATCTTTTATCCCTATGTGTCCATAGATTATACAAGCATGATTTCCTTTTTTCTGTCTCAAAACAACCCTACCAAAGATTCAGCGAGCCTGGCTTGTTTCCAAAAAGCATCCTTTGTGAGAATTAAAAGAGAATGTTTGGAACACTATATAATAAAAGCAAACAAAATACAGAAGAAATAATTTTTGATCTCAGCAAGAGCTGAAAACGAAAATAAATAAAGACCGAGTGCTGCTTAATGAAATTTCTCTGCGGTGCACAGAGCAGAAAATAAAATAATTTTGTTGGTTCTATTATCATTCTTGAAAGCACAACACAGAGCACTGCTGATATGGTACAGGTCCATCTGCCAGCTGGGAAAGAAGAAAAGAAAAAGCAATTAAGAACATTATAAATTTGGTTTGTTGCTCTGGGCTGGAAAGATCCAGTTAAGCATGCTGTGATTCTGAACAGAGAAGTACAGGAGACAAGCCAAGAGAGAATTTCTCTTGATATTATCACTTGACCCGTTTCCATTGCCTTGCACAGCTCTTCCAGCCAGGGATATATCTGTAGCCAAATCATCACTGGCTCTCAAGGCTAAAATCTGACAGTCTGTGTATAAATCCACACTCCTGAGGATGTGTGGGCTAAATACCAGCCTGGACAACTTACTCTTCCAGTCTGACCCAGTGAAAGAGCACAATTCTGCACACCTCACTGAAGACACCCAGCCCTGATTTCTGCAGCACGAAACTAGGTGACTATTTCTACTAGTCCTACTCTTTCTACCATCCCCTCGTTGACACAAATTTGCTTGATGTGTGAAATCAAGGACTAAAAGTAACTCCTGCTCTGTATAGGGAGTGAGAAATCCATACCTCTTCCAGAAAGAAGGCTCAGAATTAATTGTCTTGCAAATGGTCTTGTATGTTTTGTCTGTTTGTCAAATGTCAATTAACCAGGACTGGCTTTTTGTTTGGGGACAACAGAGGCAAAGAACTGCTTTCATTGCACGTTTTGTACTCTGGTTTTGGTAGTCTCAGTGTCCTTTCTCGGTGATTCTCCACAGGACTCCACTGGTATGCATGTAAAACAGCAGTGGGAAATGAGTCTATGAGAAATGAATCTAGACCACATTACTCTTAAGTAAACGCATCAGGCAGCTGGTACAGGTCCAGCCAGACACAACTCCCTTGAAACTAAACCTTATCTTTATGTGTCACTGTAATCTGGAGGAAATGAACACAAGAGAGCTCTAAAGTTATATCTGTAGAATAACCCATTTCTCTGTGTCTGTTTCTGGTTCCACTGTTCCCAGAGCTACCATGACATGGTGCCTTGCATACATCTGTGAAGCACAGCCCATAAACCTGCTACCACTGCCTTAAAATCATTGCACTGCCGTGTGTAATGAGCTTGCACTAATTGTACTGACCTGCAGTTATTTTTGTATGACTTGTTTTTCCATCCCTTCACATCTCGCACCTGCTTGGTGTGCAGCCAGAGGCTCGCACACAGACAGCCACCCTGTGCCAGGAGTGGATCTGCCACATCTGCCAAGATACCAGCAGGCACAGTTGCACCATTGGTGGGTCACAGCTTTGGGCAGGAGCAAAGCAGTCAGCTGCTGGTGGCTGGAATAATGTCAGGCCACTGTAGGCTTGGTGGTGTTTTGCAGCCAGACTCAGGGATCTACTCTGGACTGGCTTAGTCGCTCTTCTTTTCATGCTCACGTACAACACAGAGAGACAACAAAAAGTTGTGGCAAACAAAGGTGGCCACAGCCCAGTACCCTGGCAACAACCTCCACTGGCCATCAGCCACCCAAATCAGCAGTAACTTGGAGAATGCCATGTGCAGAGAACCGAGAATCAACCTGCCAGCACTCAGCTGAACAGCTGCAGGCTGGGCACATTGGATATTGCTGCAATCTGATGTGAAATTTGTGCAAGATTATCTCCATTCATTAAGTGAGAGAACAGAAAAAGTGGGCATTTTAATGAGGGTAGAATTAAACTTGAATACAGGAAAAATGAAACTGGTTGTCTAAATGGAATAAAACTTTTAGAGTGTTCCCAGTGGTTTATAAATCATCCCCAACTAGTTCATATTTGTGTGGAAGCTTTTTGTGAAAAGATTATTTTCTCTTACTGCAAGCATTTCACTCGTGTTCTATGGGGAAAAAAGGTTTGGTTCTGCGTGCAGAACGAGGTTAGAAATACAATTTTGTGGAGAAATGGTGGGATTCTCGACACAGAGAAGTAATAAAGAAACCTCAGATAGAGAAGGTAGAAAAAGGTCATTAGCTCCCCAGTAACGAATCATTTGACTCAGGAAATGTTGATTTGCTCTCTTCTTTTGTATGACACTGGAGAAACCAGAATTGTTTTTTAAATATAATGATACAAATTAGAAATAAATTTCAAAGGTAAAATTAGAGGTAGATATGTAAAGAGCAATGCTGTACCTTTGTACTGATAAGTTTAACTAAAAGACTGGTGTATCTGTAAGTGTTGTGGAAGAGCAAAGGTTGGGTAAGCACTTATAGTGCCTCTCAAATTTGGTTTATTCCTGTTATTAGAAATGGCTGAGCCTTCCTCATAAGAGGCTTGTTCTTACTTTCTCCTTTACTGGGCTGCCTGCTTTCTGAGAGCTTGGGAAAATCTTTGTCAACCCTATAGGCACTTTGAATGAGGCAAACGGAATTTTGGAAGGACTTTATTTCTTGGTCTCTTTTGTAATTTTACCTATTTATTTAACTTGCAATTTAAAACCTGTTTAAATGCATCACTAAACATTTTTGTTTACTTCCAGGATAGATGCCACTATTTCTCATTTAGCAAATGAATGAACTGAGGCACAAAGTGTGTAGCTGAGACAGGTGATGCACCTACTAGAGAACAGAGTAATCTGTAGTACTCGCTCCTGAGCATGAAAGGACCTGATCTGTGGCTGACAGGGACTGAGAATCACATGAAAAATGAGTCACTAGAAGAGGTGGGAATGATCTCAGGATCTTAGGAATTGGGTTTGGCTCTGAAAGCAGATGAAAAGACTGCAAATATTCTACTGGCCTGAGTGGGTTGCTTGAGGTCCTTGCAATTTCATCAGTTTCAGCAGAATGCAATTCAATAGTTTCTAGTGGAGTTATCTGAATGGAAATAAAAGGCATCTCTTACTGCAAAAACCCCTAAAATAATAACTTTTCTAAATTAATGCTTCAGCCAGTTCAACATCCACTCTTGAATAGTATTTCACTCACAAACAAGCAAGATAATATTTCTGAAATATTATTGATGTGGAAAAAAGACAGACTATTTAGAAAAAAACAAGAAAATTGTGCAAATTGATGCAAGGGTGCAACTTTATCCTGAGATTGTGAAAATACTTCTCCTTATTGATTATTAATAAGTTATTTTATTTATTCTCAGTAGATGTATGATTGAAATGGAGTGCTGATTTGTTTCATGGAATTTAGCAGAATGAAGAAGCACAAAAATAATTAGTTTTGTTGTGTTCCATTTTAATGTTCCATTGCTTTTTTGAGTTTATTGTTTGAACAGGTTGTTACAGTACATTGCTTCAGCTACCCTAATGCTTTGATTTAGTAGTAAATTACATTCCAAGAATACTTGTATTTTTCCTAAATTTGCTAATTTTAGAATTCATTACATTCAAAATGTCTCTCGTTTGAGCAAGAGATCAGTATTTTTATAGCAAATGAAAACCAGTTATTGAACATGAGACATAAAAATTCTGAGAATGTATTTATTGTATTTATTTGTAACCAAGTAAACTGCTTTAAAATAAATATGAATATAATGGGAAGCTTTTTGTTGTTCCTGTTTTTCATCTCAAATTATTATTTCAAACACCAGATACTTAACTCCTTAATTCTTTTCCAAAATCCAATAACTGAAATAAAATTGTGTTCCAAAATGGTAGCAGAAATCAATATCCAGAGCTATGAGTGGATGCTCATTGACACAGATAATACCACTTCCATATTGCCATGATGTTGGTCCAGATGCTCACATTACAGTTGAGGCTGGGAAGCTCGAACAGTTCAGGAACAGTTTTCAGCAGGCTCTGGAGTGACTGCAGATCCATGAGGTTATTTATGACCTATTACTTCAACTCTACTGTTTAGTGTATGTTCCCACCATGCACAAAATCGTTATTTCAAAATGATCCTTTGTGCACATGGACAGTGTGGGCTTCATTAGGCATTTCTGAGAACTTAAAGAACACAAAATCCAGTGTTCTGTTTCCTAGACATTCAATGTTTCTGAAGGAAGAAGAAATGTAATTTGAAACTCTGTTGTTCTTTTTATAGATGACCTAATATCACAGGCTGGGTGTATACAAAATTTTATTAAGTTCTGAATGATGAGTTCCATGTCTGGTAAATAGCTCTTGCTCTGATCCAGGTGTACTGAAGAGCTTGGTTGCTTTAGGATGTGAATGCAAATGGCAAAACTCATTCTATGAGCTTCATTATTTCTGGAGTGAGGCTTCTCATACAGCTTATTAATGTACCTGATTTTTATTATCTTTTCCTCAATAAAAGCCTCTTTTGTAATAGGTATTTTGACATTGAGGTTTAACGGCATTTAAAAAGATGGCAGAGCCAGGCACAGAAATTGCAAGTCATATGTATTAAATTGTTCAGTCACGAAAAGATCATTCCATCCTAAAAATGGAATCTCTCCTGTTCTTTTTCCATTTAGGTTCTAGTCTTTGCTCTGGTAGTTTGAATGTAATAGTCTAGATAAAATAATTTTTTTTGCTTTTAGGAATTATTTTTTTCCCTGCTTGTCCACAAACTAGAAGAATGAGAGAGACAGCAGCTAGAGAATCCCAAGAACATTTATGTTTTTGAGCACTTATGAAATCTGTATCCATCAATTTGATAAAACAAAGTCTTCCAGCATGAATGCCCCTAATAGTACATTACTCTATGGATAGCTATTCCTTTATTTGTACAAGCCGCTCTACCTTTGAAAATACACTGGATCGCCATACTGGTATAAAATTTTACCAGGTGGCCTCCCAGTTCCAAAGGACAACCAGGTCAAACTTCTTATTGTCAAGATTCTACTCCTATTCTTCTCTGCTTCTATTCCTCTCTGCCTCATTGACTTGAATCAGTAATTTAAATAAGACTTCTGCTGTGCATTTATAACAGAATATTTTATCTTTGAATTTCTTTTCAATATACTTTTCAGTTGCAAAAAGTTCTCTACGTTTTAAATGTATGCATGTATTTAAGCTGACATTAATTTTCATAACGAACATGAAAATGTAATATACATAGCCAGCTCAAGCTCATTACTGTGCTATTTTAAAAACTTTCATAACCATATTTGTGCTAAAATAAATATTCTCTTTTTCTTAACAACCTGCATTACTTACAGACAGTGATATGCTCTTGCTGTAGGCAGAAGAAGTACCAATTTTTCTGATGGCCTGAAGCTTTTCACCCTGTAGATTTGATCGCAAAGGGATTGGGGATGTAACCCTGTGGAGAACATACATATTTCTGCCATGTACAGAGCAGTATAAACTTCATGCATGTGTTCTCTTCTTGGAAATGTCTGTCTGGTTAGCACATGTTTTCAATCTCTGAAATGCTGCACTTCTCCAATATGTTCTCAGCATAATTCTGGATGAGTGCCTGTGTGAATGGAGGAGCTCGCAGTGAAGGAGTAATGTGATCTTCAGAATAGATTAATATGAATGGGAGCACTTTGGAAGCAGAGATCGGACAGACTTGTGAGGGATTTGCATTTCATTTGCAGGAATTATTTGTAGTCATTACTCATTTTCCAGGGTGTTGCACCGCTAGATGTAAAAGCCTGTCTTTCTGCTGGAGGACGGGCTTGTGAGAGGATTTAGTCTTGAACAGTAAGCAGCACTTTTCTCCCTGGTGATTTTATGGTGGTCTCTAGGTTCTGATCATGAATATGCCCAAGCAGTTTGTTTCTTTGTAAGGACAGATGTAGTTTGAGCAGTGAAGATCATCTTATTTGTGTTTAGACTGTGAATATTCTTTAGAGGTCCTGAAAAACTGCTGTGGAAAGGGAAACAGGATCACAGAATCAACTGCTTTGGGATAGACTTCAGGTACCCTCTGTGCAGCCTCTTGCTGCAAGCAGGGTCATCTGTGAGTTCAGGCCAGGATGCTCAGAGCTTTGCCCATGGGAGTCTTGAACTCTCCAAGGCAGAAGAAGTTCTCCAAGCAGTCTGGTTTCCTCACTGTCCCCAGTGAAATTTCTTTTCCTGTATCCAGCTGGAATTTATTCTTTCAATTTATGACTCCTGCCTCTCATTCTCCTACTGTGCATTATGGTGAGGAGCCCATCTCAGCTCCTTGATAATCCTCCAGGTAAGCAGGTCCAGGCTGCTGAGACCTCCTGAAGCTGTCCTTTACCAGGCTGAACAAGCCCAGCTCCCTTCAGCTCTACTCACAGGACATGTCCTCCAGCCCTAACCAACTTGGTGGCCTCTACTAGACTTTTCCAAGTTTGTCAATGACTTTAGATACCAGACCAGAAATACTGCAGAAATAATTGCAGAAACGAGATCTTGAAATTGTGTTTGTCACTTGAATGTTTTAATACCAATTATTTCTCTTGCTGTCCATGGAGCAAGAACCTGCCACTTTTAAGAAGGCAAAAATCTATTATCAGTCCATAAGGTGCATTGCTTATGAGAGCGATCCTCTTGGAATTTCATTAAAGACATTAGACTCATTTTTCCTAGTGTCTTCTTTTCATCTTCTTTGCCAAACTCCACGGATGTCAGATGCTTTTCAGAATTAATGAATAGTGATAATATCATTAGTCACTATCTCAAGATTCAATAATCCTTTAAAGGAGTGATGTGAAAGTCAATAGGTAAATGAGAAAAGGCTTTTATATTGCTTCCTGTCTCTAACAAGTCGATAAAGGCCCTCAGTGGGAGGGTGAGCATCTCTGTGTCCCAGTATATTAGCAGCTGAGGATTCTCAGGATAGGACACAAGGACACACAACAGACAGGAGTGTTTCAAGCTAAAGAGGTCTCTTTCAACTCAGGGTGGCAAGCTGCATGGAAAAGATAGTGCCTTCCCTGTCTTTATTTCTAATCAACATTTGAAAAATTATGTCTGAGCTCTACCTCACCACCACTATTAAAGGCGGAATTGCAGATGATAACAAACTGGGAGGAACAGTCACTGCACTGGAGTACAGGCCTGCTGGTCATAAAGATCTTGACCACTTTTGTCTCCTTCAAAATGGGGTAAATGGGGTTGAAGAAGTGGGGAATGATGTGGAAGTTGGAGAGCTGGGCTAGCATAAACAAAATACTCAAGTCTCTTTCCAGCCATTTGCAACCCCACACCTTTGGCTGTGGAGCTTTAGGATTAAAGTAGGATTAAAACATCAGAGAAAAATAAACTGCCATGAAGGCATAAAGAAATATTTCTGCTTGTTTAGAAGCAAGCATGTTACTCACACTTGTCCCTTTCTCCAGGGCTTTTCCTTGACAGTTTGAAAAAGCTCCATTATTCCATGTGGCTGCAAGTGGCCCTGTGTCACACTCGGGGTCTCTCCTTGCAGGAAAAGGGGCCTTTTAGTTTCTGACTGCGTCTAAAGTGAAGAAAGTTCATTCTTAACAGTCTTTTTTATTTTTTCACAGAAGACTAAATTATCAGGTCAGCTTCTTAGGACATTTTCCCTCCCTTCTTCTCCCATAGGCAATTTGGTTTAATGTTTAGCTTTTCTGGAATTGCCCAAGAGTAACTACACACTGGGAAAGCTGGGACATCCCTGAAGTCCAGCCTGAAAGGTAATTTGTGTCAATGCTTTAGGAACAAGAGAGAGCTCTCCTGCTGCCAGTCAGCAGGCAGGATTTGGCTAGGATGAGTCTGCTGGGCATGTGATTTTGCTTAGGGAAGGGAGATAAAGGATTTTTATAGCAATTTGTGCAACCACCTACCACCTCCTTTGCTTCTGCATGTCCAGGCATCAGCCTTAGACACCAGCACATCTATGTCTAGCTCACAACAGGGAATGGAGAGCTTGGATCCCCTTTCCATCTTCAGGACAGTCAGAAAACAAAGCCCTTTCAACACTTATTTGTGAAAATCCAGACATGCCATCTCTTAGTATCCACTTTCCTTCAAGAGAAAGCAATAATTCTTATATCGACCTCTTACTTAATATTACATTAATGAACTTCAGATCACTTGGCATTGACAGGTATTTTTATAACCAATTAAATAAATATGCAGGTGTTCATCTACATTTATTTCACAAATCTTTAAAAACAATTAACTCTTTTCTCCTTTTCTTAACTTTAAGATCAGAAACCAGAAATCAATTGTTATCTCACAGAGGTTTTAAACAAGAAGTATTCACTGTAGTGATTTATAATGCCATCCCTGACCTTGGATTACTTGGAAGCAATTAAACCATGTGTTTAAGTTCCTTAACTATTAGGAAATATGCTAGAATGGAAGAATGTTTTTTTATCGCATCCTGTACAAAAAATATTCTTTTAATTAATAATCCACAACCTTACCACAATCTCCTTGATTTTTTTTGCAGGTACACATCAGAAGTAACCACAGAAGACCAGTATATCAATGAATAATACAGTGGGTTTATTTCATTGCACTTGTTGGTGTTTTCAGTTTCATAGAGACTTTTGCTGTAGGAGTCACTAACAAGAATTACTGGCTGTAAATTAAAGGGACAGGATACATAGCCATAAATTTTCATGAACATGGAATATCTTCCTGTGCTGGATTATTTTCCAATTAAGTGCATCAGGTCTATGCAGGTTGTGGAAGAAATAACAGAATGTCAATGTCATTCTGAGGTAAATGGGTAAATAGGGATATGGGAATAGATTGGAGCTCATTAAGGAGTTGGCTTCTTTGCTTCATAGTTGTCAACCTCTGGATTGTAAATGGGTGACACTCTGCCAATAAACATTTTCAGCACCATACAGAAAGTAACTAGAAATAGAAAAAATGTTTTGGACATAAATTCAAAGGAGAAACATCTAAATATATGTTAGTTATAGATATGCCAATGGTAAATTTAATTATTAAAAGATTCGTCTGTTACAATTGTAGCAAACTTTTCTGAAAGTACTTAAAAATATTTTTCATCAATCCTACAAGACTTTCTGTATTCATACGCATATATATGTATATACAAACATACACACATACACTATGCACCATCACTACTCACTTTTTTCTTAGCAAATGACTGGGAGTGCTAAAAGTACTAAAAGGACTTTCATCATATTGAATTAAAGTCACTCAAAGGAAATTTGAAAATGGAGCTTTTTGAGAAGACAGAATGGAATAAAAAACGTGAAAGGTCTTTCACCCCTCTCCATTTTGCCTCTCCATTCTGTAGTGTCTCTCTCTGTACTGCTTTTCATTTTTCTGCTCTCTGTTGCCTTTCTAAATCCTGTGCTACTCCCACCTATTCTCCTCTGCTAACTAGCAGTACGTCCTTTCATGTTCCCATCAAGCCTGGACAAGTGGCAAATGCTTTCTCTCTCTCACTGACTTTTCTCATTGTTCTTAGCTGAAAAGGTGCAACTGTGCTGGCTTTTCAAGACATTTGTTTCAGCAGGGATTTTTCAGGGTGATGAATCAGACTCATTTTGTTCTCCAGTCACTGCACTCCAGCTTTGATGTTTCTGTTCTCCCAGTAACACTTGTCTACAGTGTAACACCATACCAGGCAGGCTGATGGAGGGAAAAGTTCACGACATGACTACTACCAAGTTATTGTATTTTGATAGTAGTGATATCTGCGTCTGTCATTCCATCTCTAATAAAGAGGAGATGATGTCACACCATTTCTATGCAGGGCCAGAGAGTGGACTAAAGAACATGGTGCTAAACTTATATGTGGCACTAAACATCATGGAGCTGCACCACTACTTGAGCTTCATCTGATTCATCTTATGATAAAAAATGAGCATGCAGTAATTGAGTAAATGTTTGCAAATATTTTGTCACTGAATTTAAATCACAGATTTATTGCAATAATAAACATGAGTGTGCATCTTGATAGTTTGTTAATTGAGTTGTGTGGGTGGTTAGGCTTTTATTTTTATTCAGATAATTTTGTATGTGAAATCACATGATTTAGTTATTTAGTCTGTAGTAAGAATACTGACTGTGGTGATCAGCTATCCCAAGTGATCTTCACTCCTTTTGAAATCCCAGGACAATAACATCAGAGTTGTTACACAGATTTTTGTTTGTTCAAATCGAATATTCATGAGAAGCTGTCTAGAGAAATCTAGGCAAAACAACACTTCTGTTAAAATGCTATGAAATCCATGGAGTTAGAAGCAATCTTTAAATATTGTAACAGAGCAAAATTTGGTGCTGACATGGTTTATGAAAATGCCATTCTAACATTCCACTATCAATATTAAAACCTGGACGGTAAATCTCCTTTCAGACCAAGAGAAAACTTCATTGGCTTGATCTGGCCTCATCGGTTGGAAAACATTAAACATACTGCTCCCAGCCATTGTTGAGAGACCCTTGAATTTACATTTCTAGAACAGGAGATGACAGCACAGTTTATAGTGCTGTCTCCATTTACATGAGGGATCAGGGACTTGGAGAGGAAGGCTTTTCAGGGTAGGAGAACAGATTTACAGGTAGGGGCTCAGCGGCCAGATCCAGGCACCTCCTGATCTAACAGGGAAGCCTGACAGTCATGCTTGTGTCACAGACTGTGGGACCATCCTTAATGCCATGTGATTAGGGTACCTTTATTCATGTCTGATAGATTTTTTTTTCTAACCAAGCAGCAAGGGAGAAACTCATTCTGTGATTCTTTTGTAGCAGAAAATTATCCAACTGCGTGGCTTTTTTTTGTAAAACAAGACTATTGTCTTTGCATTTCCTCAGCAGAGTGCTCTGTACCTCACCATGTGATTACAAACTCAGGAAGCAGACAGCAGACAGCAGAAGTGAAGATTCAGGTCAGCATTAAGACCCTGTGTACTCTCAGATCCCTCTGGAGTCAGTTGAGATCAACTCAAAGTTGATGGAGCCCAGCAGGCAGCTGAAGTTCCAGGAACCACGTTCAAGCAGACACAAGGGCTGGGGATTCATTTACCCAAACATAGGCATCAGTTATCAGTTCAGGTGTGGTGAAGCACCTTTCTTGGCATCTTGAAGGCACTTCAGAAAGGCTCATGTGTATTTGCCATCCCTTGCAGATGTCTCAGACAGCTCACCCTGTCTGGAGGCACTCCTGGACAACCTGCTTAGAATGGCTGTTCTTGAGCAGAGGGATTGAACGGGGGAATTTCAAACGGTTTCTTCCAACCTAAATGACACTGTGGTCTCCGCTGGAAACAAATTCCAGTTCTGCTCTGCCAAAATCCACTGACAGTGATTCAGCGTGATTCATTTGAGGATGTTTAGGAATTTCATACCCCATGAGATACTCTTCACCTCTCTGGGGCAGATCAGCACTTGTGGGAAATATGAATCATTTCATGGCAGGCCAGGAGGGACACCCTCACCATCTCAGGTACACTGGGGGCTAACATTTGAGTGACTGACTTCTCAGTAGTCACATCCTTTGAAATATTAGTAGCCAAGATTCCAGGTGGCAAAATCTGCACATCCAAAATTGATTCCTTACATGGTAAGATAATTCCTTGCTATGATATTGTGCATCTCCTCAGAGTATGCTACACTTAGCACTTTATGCTTTTGTCTGTTACATTAACAAGCCCTCAGCTAGCTGGAACTTCCATGCTATGCTGGTACTTGACCAAGCCATCTCTAAACCTTTTCTTGGGCAAACTAGGAAAAAAACCAAACCAAAACACAAAAACTACCTTTTTTATTATTATTATTTAAGTCAGATCTTTCAGATTGCAGCCTTTAATTCCTGCAGCCTTTACCATGAATTTTTTTTGAGTCATTAAATACTAAAGTGTGGGAAGATCCACTGAATGCTAGAGGACATGGCTTACTGTGATGGTGTGTCTTTTGTCACTTGATCAGAGTGAGGCAGATGAGCCAGCAATTGAACTCTGGTGATCTTTCACTGGAGTAAGCATTGTTTTCCACTAAATTGTAGCAAGGGTACAGTCTGAACAGGAGAGAAAGTAGTGAAGTCTAATTAACAATGAAAAAAAAAGCTGTTTTCACTTTAGTTTCTGTTTATAAAGGAAGAAATACCTAGAGACATGCATCCCAAATGTCCATCACCCTCCCTCACTGACTGTTCAGCAGGAAGAATTCTCTTTTTTTGTACAAAACCTTTTCTCACAGAGTGATGGTGCAGCACAGGGGAATATTCCATACCTTCACTGTGCATAAGAGAAGCTGCAGCACTGGGTTGCAGATGGGGGTCCTTGGGTAAAATCTCACTGTAAAGCATATTTCCAGTCCTGTGGCCCACTGCCAAGATCCTTGCCTTCCCACTGCAGCTGGAAAAGGCTTCTCCTCATCATAGGACCAATGCACAGAACATCCTTTGTTTTTTGTTGCTTCATCTGTCTTGGATTGATGTAGCAGTGAATTAGGTTGAAATCTGGGATTTCAGATTCGTTTGTTGTACTCCACTTCTAATTGTAGGCTTCCCAAGAGTCAGCAGTGTTGAACTGCAACATAATATTTTTGCCTTGCTGCTCAAAATTAAATTTTTCAGTCTACAAAATGTACAAATTTGGATGAGAAAGCTCAACCCAGAAAGGAGCAAATTATCTCCCTCTCCCCCATACCTATGTCATCACTATTATCTCATTTACCCTGGAACAGTGAGAAATGTAGAGGAATCCAGTTATCTCACTCTATTTTCCCTGGTGGATGTCACAGAACATCTCGTGACTTATCAAGTGTCTCAAAGCAATGTGGGGATTCCAGCAAACAGCCAGTTTGCCTACAAGTGTTTGCAGCTTCTTTAGTCACATCGAGCAAGGCTTTTTATTTTTCCTCTACAAATCCTGACAATAGAGAGCCATGAGCATTTCAGGGTGGCACAGGTTATCAAATGACAGCTTAGGCAGCAAAGCTAAGTGTCACTGTTAATGCACTGACACCTCTGAGTCTCAGTTGTGGACCCGAACCTTATCACACTGGGGCTACAAGCCTGTGATTTAAAAAATGCTCCCCTGAAAAAAAAAAAAAAATTGGCATCCCTAAGGTTTAGCTGAGAGAAAAATATTGAGTCTCCAAGGCTGCTCTACTTACCTCCTATAATATCTCTTGTACCTGGAGACCCGTGGAATTTTGGGCAATAATGTTTTCTGTCTGTGCAGTAGGAAGAGACAGACCTTTTTTGAGGGAGTATCAGACACAACCATCCTTTGCTACCCACCTGCTCACTGCCAGGCAGTGCTTAGAGGGCAGTCAGAAGAGTGGAGGGAAGAAGAGAGCCGTGGATGCCTCTCCTGATTCCTCCTGGGTGGCTGAGCCAAGCTCTGCTCTGAGCCAAGCCTGCATGCACCCTCCCCAGTCAGTCCCCAAATGCCCACTGAAGATCTTTATCCTTTCTTTGCACCTCTTTTTCAACTCAGAAACACTGTGCAGCCCCTTTGTGCAGATGAGTTGCATGAGATATGGGAGAGGTCACTTTAATGCATCTTTGAGATGCTCAGGTCTCGTGTGAACAGCTGTGACAGTAAGATCCCCAGCATGAGGAGGACAATAACAGCTCCAGTGTGCAAAGATGAAGTCCAGCTGGCAGCTGAGGTTCACTCCTCCAGCCAAGGCAGTACAAGTGTGCCCTATGTGAGTCACAGCAGGGATGATGTTGTACGGCAGCAATTAATTTGTTTCTAAGGCAAACGAGTCCAAATGGTAAAGGCTTTTGCGAATGGAATTTACTGTTCCAATGTAAATAAGGAACTGGCAAACAATAACCACTCCAGCCTGAAAGCCCAGCCAGCAATTGGTTGACATTTGGGATACAGAGAGTTTGCAGATTCCCCACGAGCTGGAGAGGAGCTGTGTTTTGCAGAAACAATTGATTTATTACTGTGACAACGAGTAGAAATAGAAGGACCTGCTGGCAGACAAGGGTGTGATTTGTTCCTTTGCAAACAAGCAAGCAGTGTCCAGCTGGCCAGTGGCCATTACCAAGCAAAAGCCATGGGATGCAGGTTTTATCTCCTCTCTGCTTGAGTTTCCCCCCCTAAACAGTGATGGAATTAGGGTGGTTTTTTGTGGTTTTTTTTATTGTACAAACCAGACTTGTAATTAGTAATGTTTCTACAAAGTGAGTAAGGAAGGGGGAGGCAAAGGTCAGACTGTCTTCTAGATATTTCACTTCTCAAGCAATAGGATGACACTTTATCTGTTATTCATGAGCAGAAAGTAATTCTCATTTGTATTGCAGCAGCCCCTGTAAGGACCAATCAAGGTCCCATTGTGCTGATGCCTGACTGGGGGCCGTGAGCAGAAAATTGCTGGTGCCTGCTTGGATGCAGTTCAGAAACATCCATTTTTTTGCCATGTAAGGTTTAACATGAGCCCATTCTGATCAGCAGAGCACGTAAGTGCACGTTTTAAGCAATCTCTTTCCAGCCAAATGCTTCAATGTTTCAGTCCTCTCAAAGAGAGGGGAATTTAAACTTGTGCAAAAATGTTCAGCTGGGGCTGAGCATTCAGACAGGGCTGCTGCATATGGATCTCACATCTTCTGAGTGTTCCATGCATAAAAGAGAGCTTTCTTCTTATGCAGGGTTTGGGGGAGGAGGGGACAACATGTCCAAATGAAGTTTCAAGCCAGTTTATTCTCTCTCCTGGGCATGTTCTAAGCTGCCCCACTGAGCTGACACCATTCAGAGAGCTGCACTTAGTGGGACCACACGAATCGTTTGACAAATGCCTCCTGGGGGTGAGCATCAAGACAGAGGAATCATTTTCATTTTCTGAAACAAAAAATTGAAGTGTACTAGCCTGAAATTAAGGTATGAAAAATGAGGGTGAATGAAAATAAAAATACATCAGTGAGAAGAGCTGTCTGATTATGGAGTGATCATGATGGAACAAGAGAAGAAATCAGAATGAACCATTTCGTGGTGGTTAATCTGATATAGACAAAGTCAGAAGGGTTAATTCTTTACTGGTTGACAATGGACAAGCAGACACTTAAGGGATATGAGTAACTAAAATCAGTAAGACAACAAATACATCATTTATGTGAATAGGGAGAAGAACATTTGTGGTATATAATTTTTACTGCAAAAGTAATAATAAGAAAAAATCAACAGAAGCCAATAGCTGGCTGCAATTGCTTCATATTCTGGATGTTGTGTAAAATAACCATTATTTACTATGCTAGTAAGCCTGGAAAACATTGACTTTGTAAAGCTGATAACAGTAATGCAGTGGAAACATTGTCTGGGATCAGTGGAGTGCATCGTGCTGATAAAGAATTTCCCTGTAATGCTCTTATAGTACGTAATTGAAGCTGCAGTTGGTTTCTTGCACAGTAAAACAGTCTGAGGCTGGCAGAAGGTTTACAAAAACTTCCCTTTGCAGTGCTGAGCAATTGCTGCCTTCGTGCAGTGACTGCTCGCCTGAGTTTCCGTGGCTTTGAGAGCCCTAACACAGAACCTGTGAGCTCTAGCACAGATTCTAATGAATATTTAACATCTAATATTAAATATTGAATGTCTAAATATCTAATCCCATTTTTAATACATTTCACTGCTGTGGAGTGTACAGGTTATTTCCTTATACAATAAGGAATCAGAGCATGTTGTACTTAAAACCCAAAGCACTGGGGTCAGCATTACCAGCAAAATCAGTAAAATGATGCACTGAAAATAAGAGGATTTTTGTAGGGATGTACAGCCTAGCATTCAGTCCTTCTTTCCATTTTGACATCTTATTTTTAAAGAAACTTGTCTACTTAGACTCCTCTAAATGTCTACCTTCCTTTCTGCTTCTATTATATATCTTTAACTGACCAGGATGATTTAGCAGTACTTTACTGTCCACATGTTAAAAAGATACTTAGGGTTACCTTTACATGGGAAGACAAAAAGCAACTTTAAAACACTGGTAGCTTTCTCACCTATATATGAAAGCAACAAGAAAAGAAACAACTAAATGGCACAGCTTCTCCTGGAGCTCTCAGACCTTTCCATCATTTTTATTTTCCTCTTAGCAATTTACACAAGCTTGCCTTGTACATTAGCCTGCCTCACTTGGCTTCATCATTCCCTATGAAATTCCTAAGGCAGGGAAGGCTCCCACTGGATTCAAGCCTAATACGGTTCATTGCAGGAAGAGAAACCAATTTTGGTTTTAGTGAGATATCTACAGCTGAAGCAAGTATGTTTAAGATACATTGTCCTGAGCTGACTTTCACACTAGTGTTATGGTCCTGAAACTCCCAGTGAAGTTTGGCTTACACCAGGCACTGCAGAACTTATTGCCCACATCATTTAGGAATCTCTCCTCAAAGGGAAAGTGTCTTGTGAAAGTTGGTGTGGAAGGAAACACTGATATTCCCAAATGGACAGTCTAGGTTAAATAGTTGAATGGAGAGAGAGCCAATTCCTCAGAAACCTGGGTGGGTAACAAGTGCATTCTGCTGTGCATGTGCCCAGTAACTGTTCTACCTGTGCAAGTAAGGAATTATAAGGTTTTTTAGTGGATATAGGACCAAGGGCTGCATTGAAAGGGAGAAAAGAGGAAGTAATTCTGCCTAGCAGAATTCACAGGGGACTCTGTTCTAATTGTTTGAGCATATCTGGCAATGGAGATGTGGCTGAAAGAGGGTTGTGGGTTTTTTCCACAGAATCACAGAATATTCTGAGTTGCAAGAGACCCATAAGGATCATCAAGCCCAACTATTAAGTGAAAGACCCATCTGGGAATCAAGCTCACAACCTTGGCATTATTAGTACCCTGCTCTAAATGAGTTAATCTCAGTGGATTTGTGTCTTCTAGTATAGTCAGTTGTAAATTTCTATTCCTTAATCTCTACTTTTTATTTGAATGTTCTGTTTGAACAAACACCTGTTTGTAGGTCTTTTATCCAGTCTGTGAGCATTTTGGGTAGTTATTTGAAAAATCCATATCTAGAGAATACTTGAGACTGAAAACAATCTTGGTTTCTCCTCTTTAGCATTTTTATCAGCCGCATTCAAATAGTACTTTAGGCGAAAAGAAATCTGCCCAAAGGGTTACTGAAACAGCGTCACTGTCAGCTTCACCTGCAAAAAGTGATGAGTGACCTTAGCACAGAGAGGGACAGGTGGGCCATGATGCCTGGTCCTGAGCCCTCCTTCTCTTTGACAGGAGCTGGCCCTGCCTCCACATGTTCCCATTCCCCTCGACCCATGCACACACCAGAGAAGCCATTTCAATTAACCTTGTGTGGCACCGCCACAGCTGCAGGACTGAGAGGCTCTCCCACATGAATAACAGCAGAAAACAGTGCTGTTCTACTATTTCCCATCATTTTGTTGTTTTTTTAAAGTCTCTTCAAATAACAGACACATGTCAGTCCAGCAATAAAACCCCAGCTGCTGATGGCTGTTTCTGCCTGAACCTGATCCTGTCTCCAAAGGAGGGTGGCTGTGACATGCCAGCCTGAACGTGGTGTGGGCTGATATGTTAAAGACCTATCACTTCCCTAAGACTAATTCTGTGTGCCACTAAATATTCCCACACTTCTAAAAGCAATTTTCACTCTATTATGGTGTCCAGGAAGCCAGAAACAGGCTTCATTTTACCTAAAGTTAATAATCATCACCAATCTACCATTGGGTGGGTTATTAAATTAAGACTATTGAATCAGATTCTGCTGGGAGCTATTTGATGTTAAACCTGGATTAATCTTGAATTTACAGCTGTGAGTGATGTTATTCGGGAACAAAAAGTTTTCACTTCAAGTTTTAACTCCTGGTATTACAGGCTGTCTTAAAGATTCAAAGTTTTCTAGAAGTAGCCAGGGCTGGCTGCTAGGGCAGATGTCCCACAGGATAACTTCTCCAGAGGACAGTTTGATCTTCTCACTGTGCTCTGAGATTGCTTGCATGGTGAACTGAGGAGTTTCTGTATGAGAAAGCATGCCTGCTAAAATTATAATAGCTCTATTTTGTTCTCCATAATTCTGGTCAATGGGCTTTCCATAGAAGAGTACTACATTTCTTTCCCAGACTCTCAATTTCCTATGTAGACAGTGACCCCTTTTCTTCATACATCTGTGAGTCCAAAGAAGAGTTCTTGTGCAGCAAGAGTAGGGAGACATTCAGGTGGTTTATTCATATTTTTCTGCCCTTGGATGTATCCTGGCTATGCCAGTCTTGGTTCTCAGGTGAAGGGTATTAAATACTAGGGACAGGGCTCCCCTGACAGCTGTGCTACAGAGTTTCCCACATGTGCCTGGAAATGCTCTCACTTGGAATGCCTTGCATTCATTAATTTAATTGCATAGACTCAGCCAAAGTGCCCACAAAGTGCTTGGGAAGAGCTGGATGTGGGCAAAGCACTGCTTGGTTGAGAGGTGCACCATGTGCCCACTTCACTTAGGGCACAGGAATGAAACCTGCAATAAGCATGGGGCAGTTTCCCCTTTGGAAATATTTCAGAGCTTGTCCCAACTTTGGACTTGAGAAAGTCCCGTCTCAAAGACTGGGGACCCCAGAGCCTTTGGATTGTGCTTCTTACTCTCTGAGAAAGGGCTGATCTAACCCTCCTCTCTGACCTCCAAGACTTCCAGATTTTTAAATCCTTTTATTTTTTTAGACTACCTTGTAATAAAGGAAAATCAGCTCTGCTGGGTTATGTAGAATATTAAAACAATAAAAAAACAAACAACCCCTAGGTCGTTCAATTCTTGAAGGAGCAGAGCTTTCTATCCAGCCCTGATTTCAAAGCCAAGTGGTCTATGGTAGTTTGATGACCTGCAAGAGGTGTCCCCCCAGGGACCCAAAAAACCTCTTGTTTTGCACCTTCAGGATTACCTGCTCCTCTCCAGTCTCACCATGTGGTGCCAGCCTGCCCTGTCCTTCCACCAGTGCCCCTGTCTCCCCCTGCTCCTGCAGGGTTTCCACACCACGAGCAAGGAAAAAAGGCAGGAATCCATCCTGCCCACACACAGCCTTTTAAGAACACATGACTTATAGCAACAAATCCAACAAATAAGGTCCCTAGTGCAGCAAGACACACTGAGACTTCTCTGGGCTATAGCGGCACCAAGGTTGTCTCAGAACTCTTCACACTGTCAGAGCATAGGCAGAGCCCAGTGCTCAAAGGCATAACTCACTGGAGAAATTAGCCCATAAACTTATTTCTGATAAAAGAGGCTTATTCTTTATTTAATGTCAGGTTAAATAAATCACAAAGCACAGCAGTGAGGATTTAGCACTTGCAGTGCTAACCCGTATTACTTAGCATTAACACAATGCTTTCTTCATTCAGGAAAATGCTTTTGCTAACTTAATTCACTCTCAGCTACCCTTTGTATGTCACAAGTGAAGTCAGGAGAATTTAACATTCCTGCTGGTAGATAAGGTTGGACTCACACAGCTTTGTTAGTCCCTCTTCTCCACCCTCAGCATCCTAGCCGAGTGGTCTGCTGCTGGTTTGCAGCCCATACTTGTAACCTGGAAGCCTTAAGCGGTGCAAGGGACAGGACCCTGTCCCTTAGATGAGAGCCAGCTATGGTCCTGGCCAGGCAGCCAGGGAGAGGAGCTGAGGCTGTTGGCAAGCAGGGAACAGGTCTCAGCAGATGAGACAGAGTGAGAGAGCAATTCTAGAGGCTAAGAGCTGGGATGTGGAGAGCAGGATGGAGGTGAAGGGTGCTTATGAGGAGGTACTTATTACAGTGGCTGTTAGTCTTAGGCAGTAGAGAATTTGGGACAAATGCTGGGTACAGAAATGTTTAGGCATTGTTTGAATTATCTTACTTGATGGAGGTATGTAAGGAAGGACATTGTAACAGGCTGGGGAAAAGGACATTAGGTCAGGCATAGGGCTGTGGCATGAGGATACCAAGTAGGTGTCCCTGGAGATGAGCAATTTGAGGTGTGAGGGGTAATGTTGGGAAAGGCTTTCAACCTAGGGAAGCAGGGGCTGATTTCCATGCTGGGAGAGGTACAGGGTGGGTGGTGTTCCTGAGGAGTAGCACAGGGTGGGTGGTGTTCCTGAGGAGTAGCAGTCCTTCACTCCTCACCTGCCCAGCCCCTACATGCCACAACCTGCTCCCTGCTCCCAGCAGGACAGGGTGCTCCCCCACCCTGCATAGCACTCTGCCAGGGAAAAGACACAAACAAGGTGCCAGAGAAGAGCACAGAGCCCAGCCCTCAGCTCTAAACGCCTACAGTCACTGCTCCTGTGGGGTGGATGCCACAGGCCCACTGCTTGCCCACATCCCAGGAAAAAGCTCCCAAAGACCTGCAGGGGGATCTCGGGTACCAGGTGCCCAGGGATAGGTCATGGCTCATGTTGCTGCATTTCACCTGGGCAAGGGGCTGTGCAGCATGAAAGGCAGCAAATAAAGACAGCTACTCTAGCCCTTAAAACATTTGGGATCCTACTTCTAATTTATGTAAATACATCTGTGGGCCAGTGCTCCCCTTCCCTCCAAGCTGACATAACTCCCAGTTTCAATGGATTCCTCTGGTACACACCAGACCTATTACACATACAATTTTTACACCAACCAAATTTAGATTTACGTAGATGACACTTCCTTTTGGAAAGGATAGTACCTACACACTGGTGTTGATTAATTAGTACATTAATTAATTAAGAAGATACTGGATAGTGCCTACTACTTCTGCAATTAACATTTAGAAAGTTTGCACTTATTGAAGGGGAAGGATATGTTAGTTAAAAAAATAACCTAATAATATGCTAGATATTTTTACCATAAATCAGTTGAAGACTATACTATTTTGTTAAACTTTCTGGGCACTTACTTTCAAAAGTTAAAGTTTCTTATTTAGAATTACTCAATTTAACTTCCTTATAAACTTGCCTTGATTTAGTAGAGAATTAAAGACACCATGATTTAACTTACAGTTTTAAAAAGCTACTTAATCATAAATCCTTCCTGAAAGATCCCTGCGTATATAAACCATGCTGAAATAAATAGCTAGAACAAATATTTTTAAATTTGCTCCTTAAAATACATTGAGTCTGTTCTGCATCTCTGCCCAAAATATAGTTTCATATCCCACTGAAAATGACAATTTTTCTGGAAAGAGGAACAGAAACCTATCCAAAAAGTTGACTCCAAAGTACATTTTACAAAACAAAGCCATTTATTCACTCTAATATTCTGCACACAGTATATGCTGATACTTTCAGTATCTCTAAGCTCAAACTGCTTGTTACATTTTGCTGTAAGCCTGAATCTAATACAAGTGAGAGGCTATTTTAATTTTTTTAAGGAGCAGTTCCCCTAGCTGCAAAGGCATTGAAGAGAGCCTGGAAGACACAATCTGTGTGATGCTGCTCTTTATTGTCACAGATACAAAGTTCTGATGTGGCAATGCTGCACATTCAGGTCATTGAACATTTATGGATCAGGGAGGACTTCTGAGTCTCTGAAATGGTTACAAATGTTTTTTGTCAGAACACACTCAATATAAGCAGTCTGATCTCAGTGGAGTCCTACTGTGTTATTTTGGGTTAATAACGGTAATGTCTTACCAACTGTTGATGGAGAAGCCACGGGGTTAATTTATATTCATGTTGGAAAAGCAAAGCAGTGCTCCCTCCCAACTCTGACAGATCTGCGAGTCCCTTCCATAGTTGATTGTCAGGTTGTCCCGATGTGTAGCTTAGCACTGACAACAGCTCACAGTTTATTTGCAGCTTTGAAGCCTGGTCCTATAGTGTTTCTCTTCTGACAGGAGATGAATAAAGGTGTCACTGTGGGAGACTTTTATCCGGCTGCTATAAAAAGGACCCTCTTTGCCTTCCCGTGAAAGATCCTCTAGTTCACTTCTGGAGCCTGCGGTTTTCCCCTCAGCAGAGTTTAGTTCCATCAGCTCCAGTTCATGTTTGGCAGCTGTTTCTAAAACTCTCTGTTTGTTGTAATACCTGACAAAGTTGTTAATGATGGGATGGATGGGGAGGGCTATCGCTATCACTCCACAAAGAAAACTGATGGCAGCATTCAGCTTTCCTAATGTTGTTTTAGGGTAAATATCTCCATATCCAACTGTGGTCATGGTAATGATTGCCCACCAAAATGACTGAGGGATGCTTTTAAATAAAGTTTCGGGGTGACTCTGTTCCATGGTATAACCTAGGGCAGAAAAGACAAAGATTCCAACAGCTAAGTACATGAGGAGCAGCCCAAGCTCCTTAAAGCTGCGTTTCAGGGCATAGGTTAGGGTCTGGAGCCCTGAGGAATGGCGTGCAAGCTTGAAAATCCTTGCGATCCTCATGATGCGCAGTGCCTGGACAGCCTGCTGGACATTGCTCAGCTCCATCAGCTTGGCTCCCAGGTGGGTCAAGGTCAGGCTGACGTAGAAAGGAAGTATTGCTAGCACATCAACAATGTTCATGAAAGAAAGGGCAAAGTGGAGTTTGTTGGGGGAGGAGATCAGCCTCAGCACATACTCCATGGTAAACCAGCCTATGCAGGCGGTCTCGATGCTCTCCAGGGTCGGGTGCTCCATACGGTTCCCCTCTGCATCTACCACCTGCAAGTCTGGGATAGTCCCCACACACATCACGACAGAGGAGATCAAAATAAACAGAAAGGACAGTACAGCAATCACTCTAGCTGGATAGGATGATTCTGGCTTCTCCAGAAATTTCCAGATGCATTTTTGGCACCTTTTCCAGCGACTTTCTGAGGCATCTATTCCCAAGTCATCCAGAATAAGTTGCACCCTTCGGGCTATTTCTTCTAGTTCCTCCTTTTTTTCACTTAGATGGGCTTTGCAGCAGTCATCCAAAAATTTCAGATCCACTTTCCAAAATTCCATTTCATTCTTGAAACATATGGGGCATATTCCTTTCTTCATGTGAATTTCCCCGAAGTAGTACACGTCAACAATGCATTTGAAAGCATCTGGATCTCTGTCAAAGTAAAACTCTCTCTTCCCAGGATCATAGTCGTCACAGAGGGAGAATATGCTATCGTATCCCCCCGATAAACAATTGACCAGCTCTGCCAGCCGTGTTTCTGGGTACTGATTCAGGCTATCTCCATAGAACACCTGCCTTACCCCACCGACATTGACTACAATCTCCATTTCTTCACTTTTTTCCGATCCATCAGTGTCCACATCTGGAAACCTAGAGTCACCTGCCATTTTATAACTGTATTGGATTTTGGTTGATTTTTAGCCCGTTGTTTGGTTTCACAGCTTTGTGGTTTCAGTCTGACATGAAAGCAGATCAGCACTGAGCCAGCCCTGTTACAAATGTCACCAAACTGACCTGGAGTCTTGGTGGGAAAGGTTACTGATAGAAACCTGCGGTCGGGAAAGCCTGGTGAGGAATGCAACAAGCTGCAGGGAAAAGACAAGTCATCGGGCTGCTGTGCCTGCAAGCAGGATGTTAGAAAGCTCCAGCAGACTGGAAAGAGAAGAAACCATTTAATAAAACTCACCACTCTGTTCAGTGCTCGAGAGTCTTTTCAGGTCCCATTCTGTCTCTACAAGTGATATCTATTCACAGCTTCAAGCCCCGGCAGAGGGATGAATCCCGAGCTCTGGTTAAGGAGCAGTGAGTGACAGTTCTCGGACACAGTCGGCGGGGTGAGCCCGCGGGAACGCCGCGGCTCCAACCTTCGGCTCCTCAGATCTCCCTAGAAAGCTGCTTTGGAATTTTGTTTCTCTTTCCGTTTTCTGTTTACTTTAAGGTCTTCCAGAGTTCATCTGCCGACTCTCGCACATAGTCAGTCGGTGCAAACAGGCAGAGGAGAAACTTGTGCTTGTTTTCCCGTCGCTGTTTCCCAGCACAATAGGGAGCCTGGGCTGCCAGGAGTCCTTTCCAAACTCTACCCTCTCCTGGTGAAACACAGCAAAGCACCAGCTGCACAGAAAGCACTTCGCAGCTATTTATACGCCTGCCCAGCGGTACAATCATGTGTTTTTATACTGCCAGGAACTTTGAGGAGTTTTTCAAACCTTTTTTTTTTTTTAATCACATGAAAAGCTTAATAGTGTATAAAGTATTTGGAGCTGCCGAGAGACATAGAAATATGTTCTCCAGTCAGAAAGCAGAAGCAATACTGTGTTTTGGGAATAAACCTATGGCATGAATCTTGTTCTCAGTGACACTGAAGCAACTCTAGAGCATATCTGTCCTATGTCAGAACATTGAGTTAATTTGGATTTGTACTGGTGTCTTTGAGAAAGAAGCAGAGACCATAAAGTTTCTTTTGAAGATGTGGAGCAAAACTCCTCTGCACTCTGTGTTTCTCAAGTCTCTGGGTCCCCAGTTTTAGCCAGGTTTCTGTGACCTGAGGAGGGTTTGAGTAATTTACATTTATACTGATTTCTCAGTGACTGCTACTTACCAGAAGCAGTGCTTTGTACTACATCCAGTTCTTTAAAAGTAGAAGTAGAATAACAAGTATTTCCTTCTAACTTTGTTTTCTCTGAATTCTAGGATTTGATGAAGATCTTTTCCTTGGACTTCTACATGCAGCAAACCTATCACTCTGTTCTTAAATTATTAAATCTGACTCTACAGCTCATTTTAGTGGGTCCAGGAAAACCTACAGTTCATAAGTTAATTGTTTCTGGTCACAGCAGAATTATCTGTATCAGCAAGTTATGATATTTTTCAATTTACTGGCTTCTGGAAAGCTTCCTGGTAAAGGGGAATAAAGAGGGGCAAATCCAACTGACTGATTCTCCATGTTTGTGTCCATCCTGGGAGGAAGGTGAGATCTGTGATGTGCCTGCTGTCCTCCTGCTGGTGTCACACAGTGAGGGGGACCCTGTTGACCACACAGTGCTCCTGCTCCACTGCCTCAGAAGTTTATGGGTGATTAATAAGAGGTTCTGCACCAGACCTCATTTTGACATGAAGTGTGCTCATAGCATCACATACACAGGGGAAAGGGAATATCAGGTCCCAGGAAGAGAGTAATATCTATTAGTCTACACCTGAGTCACACTGTGAACCTCTGGAGGCCAGTGCTACCTTCATGTGCTCCAGAGTGAGCTGCATAGTTTGGGTATAGTACAAGAAGTCCCTTGAGATTTTTTCCAGGCACATATAAATTTACTGAGACTTGCAAGCTTCTTGGGACAAGAAATACTTTGGAGACCTGGAAAAACTCAGTGTTTTGGGTTCATCAATAAATAATTACCCACCTGTGGCTTTCCTGCTTACTAACCAACTTGATTCTAGCAAAATAAATTTTAAGATGCCAATCACAGTGACATGCTTGCACAGGGGAAAATGCAGATGGGATTACTTATCCAATCCTTCAAAACAAAATCAAGATCTGGAAAAGTTAGGCTTCGAATTTTGTCACGCTGCATGAGCATAGGGAAATATATTCTGTAGATTTACATCCTCAGATTTAACCATCTCAGATCCTACTGTCTTTGATCAACAATTCATTCCAGTGACCTTTTGGTTTTTCTCAAGGTAATAAGAAATCAGTGCAGAGTCCAGCATGATCAACACAGAAACCTTCATTTCCAAAAAGGCTTTTCTCCCCGCCTTCCTCCTCCCCGTCCATTTTACAGAACAAATACCTACAAAAAGGCACACAGGACATTGTTCCATTTGAAAGGTGAAATCAGCTCCCTTCAGATGATAAAGCTCAGCACATTCTCAAAAGGTTGAGAAGAAACTATTTTTGAAATGCCAGATCAGTCCTTATAAAGACTTTGCTTAGCGTGTCTGCTAAAATCCTTGTGCTTTATTCTCCCTCGTCTTGCACCTTTTCAGAGCTCTTTACACCTTTCAGTGTGCCTGTGAAATGTTAGAGATCTGGTAGCATTTTAAATCCACTTGGGCAAATGTAAATGATCCAAAGAACGGTCAGGGAAATCATAATGAATTAAATCCTTGTTTTTGTAGCTGAAAAGAGTGACACAGGATTGCTTGATGAATCTTTCATATCAGATGTATCACAGATCAGCAAACAACAGAAGAAAGAATAATTTGCAGCAAATAATTTATTTCACTAATTCATTTTTCATCCATGAAAAGAAAGCTTCTCTAATCTAAAAATTTCAATAGCTTCTCTGATCTAAAAATTTCAGTAGATAATGGTTGTCCTGTAATTCATTTATTACCAGATTGCTGCAATTATTAGGGCTCCTAAATTCAACTTCTGTTGCCTGTGGGAACAGGTCAAGCTGTGCTGTGCCTGCTGGAAGCGATATGTGCTGCCAATTGAATTCCTACAGACCCAATAAGAAACACGGAGGGGTTTTTTTCTGTCGGTGCTTTGGCTCAGAGAACAACACATGGATTTGAGCTGACAGTTGTTTTAAGTTTTGGCTGTGGTTCAGACAGGCTTCTTCAGGGAGGAGGAGGAGGCCCAGCTGGACACCAAGCCCTGCAGCTCAAGGGAAGGGCTCCTGGGTTGCTGGGCAGCCCCACCAAATGCAGCCCCTGCCCCAGCAGGGATGCCCAGCGTGTCCCAGAGTGCAGCTTGAACGCCAGCAGGGCTTGGCCCACAAAGTATGGGTGGAGCTCAAAGGCTCCCAGTGACACTGTCTCCTTATGAAGGATGTGGGTGGCACAGAGCACCCACAGGCACCTGCAGTAACAGCAGTCCCCAGGGATGCTGACATTCAAGGTTTGGCTCCCTTGTTGATCACTCTTTTGGGAAAGGACATTTACCCCTGAGTGGCTTTGTGCCAGTCTGGGAAGAGAGATTGCTCCTCTTGAGCACTAGTCTGGCTCATGCTACATTCCTGACTCCCAGCCAGCACCTCTGTCCTCCTGTCAGATGCTCTGAGCTGTTCCCCATGGAGCTGTGGGCAGTGGGGGTACATGAAGGACTGTGAATGGGTTAGGAGTCAACACTGGGGAGATAAGATTGGATTCCACTTAGAGACGGGTGCTTAACACAGAGGCAGGACTTACACAGCCTCTCTGCAAGCAGTCAGCCCCTGCCTGCACTGGGCACAGCCCTGCCTGCAGTGCCTGGGACCATCTGACTTCTCCTTTCTCCCAAAATCACAAGCAAGCTCAAGAAAATTTAGGGATCTGACTATGACTGCCCAAGTAAGAAAGCTAAAGCATGTCTGGCACAGATCCAGCCCACACTGACCAGCTAACAGGGACATTTCCCAGCTGTCATCTGGCCAATGGAGACCATTCCCAACAGAACATTTGCAGGCAGCACCAGTACTGCAGATAAAAAGGACCTCTTTAAAGAGATAGAGACCAGTTGTCAGTTTGCCTCAATGCCCAGAGACATCCTTGGGCACATGTAAATCTGCCTATACTCAGTATAACCCTCTCACACACTTCTGTTGTGTCATATTTGGGTTTTAAATTGCACTCACAGTACTGGACTGGTGATAGATCCACTAAGAGATCTCAGCATTTAACATATCTCTTATTTCACCATTTATTTTCAGCTAGATGCAGACTATGGAGAGCTGCTTGAAACATGAACATGTCAGCAAAATGTATTATAGAAAAGTCAGTCAGGGACCTAAAGGAAGATGGGGAATAGAAATATGTTATTCTTCCTCCCTTCCTTGGGGTATTGAGGGGATAAAGTTTTCAGCCAGTTGCATGGACACTACTTCTTCAGCTGATGCTACAAAGTTCTGTATGGAAAAAACACCATGTAATTACTTCATGCCAATCAGAAGAAATAGGAAGCAGATGACCTGGAAGGAAGAAAAGCAACGAATGATGGCATTCTGGGCTTCAAGAAGAGCAAGTCATCCAGAGCAGCTGTTCTGACTACTTTACCACTTTAGTGGTATATCCAACTTTAGTAAGAGGTCCAGGAAAGATTTTGCTGTCAGAACCCTTTAGGGTTTCCAAATTCAAGGAGGATTCTACTGGTTAGTGCAGCAACATCACAACCACACTGGAAGATCAGCCCACCTCTTTGGCAAATTAATCCAGCTACTGAAACATGCTGATTTATCCTTTGTAACTCAATATTTCAAATCTGTTTTCAAATCACGCCTTTTTTATACTTATAACAGGCTGTACAATAAAGTCAGCTATTTTGACACATCCAGAACACATGGATTGCCTTCCCATGGGCTCTGTGGTTCCCAGGATGGATGTGGTGGCACTGCCATAGCACCAGCACCAACCTCATGCACCTCCCCAGGGTATCCAAAGGGCAACTTGATGACATGGGCTTTAACAGCAGGGCCTGTGGGAGAGGAGTGCTGTGGGCACTGACTGTCTGCAGGAAACCTTTGTGATGCAGTGGCAGCAGCTCATGGTCAGAGCACTGATGTGTGTGTCTTGTGTGTGTAGCCATGGAGTGAATCTGAGCCTCAGCATGAAACATGTCCTTTGCCCACTGCTGCCATTTCCAGCAACAGTCTTAAATCCCTTCATATGGCAAAAGTCCCTGTAAAGCTAGAGAAACAAACTATCTACTTCTTTTTAATACATCTCTGTGCTTTGTATGATGTTTCTCAATACAATAGACTTCCTTCAGATTGATACACTAAGAACAAAATATTATTGACTGTCTGAACTGAGATGGGTATCTGGACTGTAACAGATACATTCACCTTTCAAATCGGGTTTTATGTATCTCTGTCACAAGCATATTTACATATTTCTCCAAGACTTATTTCAAAGTAGTTTTTCCCAGTTTATTTCCCCCTCTCTTAGCAACTTTGGTTTATTTTCAAGTTCAACATTTATACATAGTCAGTTTATTGTATCAGATCTTTTAATTAATACCCAATTAAAGGGCTAGTAATAGCTTGCTCCAAATTTCAATTAGCTTTGCTTTCCACTTGACATTAATGACTCTGTTTTCCTGTACAATTAGACCTGCCTTAAGTGACCACTCAGGAGAACAGCCAAATCTCTGATGTAATATAAATTACTTTAAATAAATAAAATGCAACCTTCACTTTAAACAGCTAACAGATGGATTCAAGTTAAGCATATCAGTGAGCCATGAATAGGATGGGAGTTGGAGATGCTGTAAAAGATTTAAGAACCTTGGCTTGTTGACTGCATCACTGTGTCTTGAGGAAGAACTGGAATTCTGTTTCTTGCCCTTAAACACTGCCATCAAGAGCTTTGAGTGTGGTTGCATGTACAAAGATAAGCAAAAAATGAGATTAAAAGACTTACTACAGTTGCAGAGACAATGACTTAAAAACTATGAATTGCATGCACACTGAGTATGGCCATGGTCCAAGAATTTGCATGCGCACATGTAATGAGGGGTAAAATATCACAGTAAATAGGTACAAGGTGATCCAATGCAGTTTGCATGGGTGATCTAAGCTCTGGCATTTCCCAACTCTGCCTGCCTGCCTTTGTACTCCCACTGTTGAGTTTTATCATGTGTTGCTGTAAATAATTTCCTGCGGGACCCATGACATGCTGATGCTGCTTGAATGTGGGAGGCCCAGAAGAGAAGTGTAAATGGCACTGGGGTAAGTAAGCAGGTAAATGTAATGGTACTGGAAGAGGGTTTTGGTGGTGAAGTGATGGGCCTGGCCTTCCCAAAGCTGAACATTCCCACCACCAAATGATATCGTTACCAATAACTGACTTGAAGAAAAGACCAAGACCATGGCAGCAAAGAGGGAGGTACAATGGGCAGATTGTCTCCTAAATTTTGGCAGCCAAGACACAAAGACAGACCTAAGACTGATGCAGCAGAGATTTTTAACGTGGTTTTATGTGTTTTCTTTTAAAAAATTCAACACTGCAGCCCTCTACTGTGCTTGGAGTTTGAATGGTGATTAATAATACTTTGTACAATCTATCATTCCAGTTCTTTGAAAGAGGAGTATGTGTAGCAATTCAATGTGTACCATTTAAAAATAGAAGTTATTTTTATATAAACTAATATTTTTGTGTCCAATCAAAATTAGGAATATAATCAAATAATTCATAGTAAATACGGTCAACAGTGCTCCGATATGTGTGCTCAAAGAAGAGGAAAGTATATGTAGTATTTTTAGTGTGAAAAAGCTGTAAATAAAACCTGTTAAAAAAACCCAGAAAACATTTCATCAGTGCATTGAAACAGAAATAAAAAAATAAAATATTTTCATTGATTCTAGAAAACATGGCGGCAGAGAGAAAAATACAGGTTTAAGCAAAGCCTGCCGTTCTCAGAGGCTCTTTTAAATACAGCTACAATTTTCCTCCTTTTAGTGAGGAGTAGAAGATGAAGGAGAAGAAGACATGTAGGCAGAAGCAGAGGCAGAGTTCATATTTTCACAATTATGCAATTACCCATGGAGGCACCCTGTGGACATTTGACTCCATTAAACCCTGCAGGACTAAGGGCTGTTCAGGATGCCCTGGAGCCCCTTGCTGACAGTGATTCCACAGCTTGCAGGCTCTCTGGACTTCCTCCCTCCATCTCCTGGATAGTGACAGTCCTGCCTGTGGCCAGGAAGGCAGTCAGGGACTGGAGGATGTGCTATTTCCTGGCCAGTATCCTGCTTGCACAGCCAGCATAGACTGGAAACATTAAAGCATGCAAATTTGTGGTGATGAAAGTAATTTTTTATCAGTAAACATTTCCACTATAGATCAGAGAAAGGAGAACATCAAATGTGCTTTCCTCTTCCCTTGGTGTTTGAATCACTGCTTTCAGAAGTGATGGGACCATGTTCTTACTCTTGTTCCCTTTGAAAAAAGAAGTCCAAACCTCTGTGTGACCCTACCTTGACGAACTGCTTTCAGCATCTCCCTTTTTGCTTGTGTTCTTTAGCTCTGCTTAGCAAAAGTGTTTGCTGAATTTAAGTGGAATTTACAAAAAGTTGTAAATCAATCAAAACTATGTTTTCTGGAGGACAAACAATCTGTCAGGTACTATTTCCTGGCCCTACTCTGGATCTGCCATCTGCCACTGGGCAAGTCTTTTGCCTTCTTGCTACTTATCTCAAGCTGTTTAGAAACAGACCATATTTCCTAATAGCTTACAAAGGAGTCAAGTAAAAAAACATTTTTTAATTTGACAAACAGATTACAAATAAGCTTTTACATTGTCTGAATGGTTCTAAAGCTAACCCACATATTTCTAAGTGACTTGTCTAGACAATGGATGAGTCAAGCCTTTTATCCATTCTGTTTTATACAATAATCAGTTCTGCTGAGTTAAGATTTCATTTAACATTACTAAATTAAATGCCTTTCATTACTATGTGCTGTTTAATTTAATGATGTATTGACATCTTGCATACTAATTCACTTTTTGCTCAGGGTGGAGTCATGAGCCCATTTGCACAATGTGATAAGTACAGCACCATCCATTGTATGCAGTAGTACTGCCCTCAAAGATGAAACTACAGAATCCAAGATATCCCACTGGGTAAAATAAAAAAGGGCTAAGAAGATGAAAGGAAGCTCAGTGATGAATGGGAAATGCTGCTGCTGAAACCTTTCTTTATTACCATTCTCTGTCATTTTCAATTGCTCTGTCCCTTTGAGTAACGAGGACTTCATTGCTTTTGCCAAGCTCCACTGCAAGCTGCTGCTGTGACTAACACAGGTTAATCACAGGACAGGCAGGGGCTCCTTACTGCTGGCAGCAGGAGGATTTCAACCCCCCTGTGACTTCTCTTGGGTGACCTTGAGAAAGGAGCTCCTGACTATCACAGCAATGATGTTAAAACTTCCCTTAATCAAAAACATCTCCCACATGCTCTATATCCAGCTTTAACTGCTCAGTCCTCCCTGCTGTTTTCTTTAGGCTTCTGTGTATATTATTGACACTACACACTAACAGAACCACCAGGAAAAGGAACTGCTTCCCTGGTCACAACATCCACAGTCACACCTGGCCACAAATCATTGGGACAAATCCTACAAATCAGTGTAAAAATTCCTATCTATTCCTATCCTATTTCCTGACAGAAAATAGCCCTGCACTAAAGATCAGAGTATAAACCATAATGGCTCCAGCTCTTCAAATCTAAAACTTTATCCCAATAATGAGAAATACTTCAGTATTTAGCTGATCTCATAAAAACATAGTTACAAAAATAGCTCAAATCTCAAAGCAGATTTCCTGTATTTTGCAGTAAGTGTGGGTGCTACCATACTTGAGAGGTCAGGTGGTAGTTGTAAACCTCCCCATAAATGGGGCCAGAATACATAATTATCAAATCTTATACATACTAATAGTAAGGGAATTAATTGCCTTATCCTGTGTTTGGAAATGGTTTTTCACCTTATGGTTGAGGTTTTAAAAGCAGTTGTCAATGTCTCGTGATAGGGAGGTTTGTCCTTAGCTTATCTGACAACAAAGCCAGATACAACAGTAGCACCATGAATATGCTAAATAATCAATCGTTACTCAGTACATGGCTGAGTTCTTCTTTCATATTGGTCTTAGACTGGTTGTACAGAAAGCAAAATCAGGTACCTTGTATGTTTTGCAATAAATTCCTGATGTATATGCATGAAGAACTAAAAGGTGACCCTGAAAAGGTGGGGAACCACAACCCTGCTCCCCAGTTTCAAAATCAGCTTGAGACTTCTGTTTCAGAGTTGGAGTGACCATTCATTTAATAATCAACCATTTATTGTTTGGTCTTCAATCCTCTCTTGAAGTCTTTTTCCTTGATAAGACTGACTAACATGAATTAATTTTAACTAGACCTTTACAAAATACAGAACATTTTCTAGGAATTTCTGATACCCTGACATTCTGTTGAGATGCAGAAAGAAGGAAAAAGTAATCTGCATTTTAAAAACTTCCCTGCAATGTGTCAAACAAATCTAAAGATAGGACATTGGAATCTTTAGTTTAGCAACACTAAAATTTTACATTGTGAAAATGTTTATACACTGTATACCAAATATTGCATTCTAATATTATGCTGTAAATACAATGCTGCTAGTGCAGTACAAGGCCAAATTTTTTTTTAAATGCAGATTACAAACCTTAACTAAACATTTTAGCTACAGAGATAAATATATTTTGATATTATGAAAACAGTTTCTTTCAACACAAGGATGTACCTTGATTAAGTGTTTTTATAGCATTTTTTGGCAACTTTCAATTCAACTGAACTGTGTTTATCTGACATGAATCTCTTCTGTCAAAAAATTATCTGTTCTATTTCCATTGTACAACACCAGCAATTCTAACACTCATGAGATTCTTCACATTTCCTTGCCAGACCCTCTCTTAGAAATTGGAAATGACAGATGGGATTTGTGAGAGAAAAGGATACTTTCTGAACATATAGCCCAAGGGCATGAGAAAATGTCAACATTCTCCAAATAGATTTTCACTAGCTACTGCCTTTGTTTTCTCTGTAGCCCTTCTCATCTTATTAAGCCTGAATCATCTTCAATTGTTGTCCCTGAGTACATTTTTCAAAAGGGAAGAATGTCCTTAATAAAACCTTCGGGGAACCCATGGGTGTAAGGAGAGCGCCCTTTACATCAATGAAACAGTAACGAAGCTGATCCACCCACCATGCATGGACTCCCACCCCAAAAGTGGACAAAAATCTGTAAAACACACATCAAAATAATTCCTTTTCTGTCAGAATGAATGCCATAAAAAGTGGAATTAGGATCCTATAAAAAAAGAAATATTTCACTGTTCCAACCACAACTGGTTTCTAACTGCAGCACTGCAACATTAACACTGATATTTACAGTATGTAAATGTTACACTTGTAAGCCAGAACAAAAACTGAGGTACCAAACACATGACACATCTCTGCACACCTTGTACATTAATATGTTTTTATGAGAACATCTGAATTTCCCCTTCTGGAAACTAATTTCTTCTACAGAGAACCAGAGCAGAATGGTCCTACACCCCTGCATTTCAGATCAACAGGGTAAAAGGATGGAGTATATTTTAATTTCCCTCTGTATTCATTCCTTAATTGGAATAATGCTGTTAATTCCTCTTCCCTTTTATATTTTAATTTCCAAATTTGGTTTTAAAGAAGTTGGCATTGGCTGGGTTTTAGACTAAAATTTAACATTCCATGAAAATGGGCGATTTTTAACAAGCTTATCAAATATGTAGTTGTAGCACACGCAGTGAGAAAAATTCTTCTCTTAAACTGAGTCATAATGTAACTTAACTCTAATAATGAGGTGCTGTATTCTGGAAGAACTCTATCTCAGGTTACTTGTTGACAGCAATAAGTTGGTTTTTAAATGATACAAAATCTTCCAAATTTGCATTTCAAAAAGCAGGTAAATAATCTGTAGACTGTAAGTACAGAATATAAACACAAGTGGGTCCAGACAGTGTTTCACAACATGCTGCATATTTCAAATAACTGAGGAAGTGATATTCCCTTGTCTGTTTACCATAAAATTAAAACAAAGATTTCTCTCAATTTAAATACAGAATATTATTGCAGTCATTTTGTTCTTTTTCTTGCTCACAAATTTCTTGCAAGATGATCCTGGTTTTCTTCAAATATATACACTATCTACCAGTATTACAATTACACACAGAGGTACCATTGAATCATTGGGGGTTTTTTCACATAGCTGGGAATTTTTTTCCAGCAATGAGCAAGAAGCAGACAAGAATGCATAGCAATCAAGAGCAGGGACAGGACAGGAGACTCACCCTGAAGAAAGACCTGGGTAGGTTGGAAGAGTGGAATGACAAGAACCTTGTGAAGCTCAAAAAAGGGAAGTGTAAGGTCCTGGAAGAGCAAAGTCCAGGAGTGCAGCACAGGCTGGGATCTACCTGTCTGGGAGCAGCTCTGGGAAAGGGACCTGGGGGCCCTGAGGGACAACAGCTCAACACTGTGCTGCTGCAGCAAAGAAAACCAACAGATGTTGATCAACAGGGGCATCACCAGCAGAGAGAAAGAAGTCATTGCTCACTCTGTTCAGTGACTGTCAGGCCACATCTGGAACACTGTATTCAGTTCTGGTCCCTGCTCTGCAACCAAGGGTGTGGACAGGCTGGAGAGGATTCAGAGAAGGGCACAAAAAAGGTAAAAGAACCAGCCTGCCATATGAGGAAAGGCTGAGAGAGCTGGGTTTGTTCAGTCTTGAGAAAAGAAAGTTCAGGGTAGACCTTATCACCATGTTCCAGTTTTTAAAGGGAGGTTACAGAGAAAATGAAGATTTCCTTTCCAAGGAGTCACATGGAAAAGACAGTGGGTGATAGGTACAAGCTGCTGGGGACATTCCAATTAAACAGAATTGGAAAAATTTCACAGTGAGAACAATCAAGCATTTGGATAATCTCTTTGGGGCAGTGATGTGTTCCCCAATATTGAACACTTTAAAGATTCAGCTGGACAGGGTGCAGGACCATACTGTCCAGACCACACTTTTGCCAGGAAAGGCTGGACCAGATAATCCTTGGGGTCCCTCCCCACTTGGTATTTTATGACCTCATGATTCATGCACTAAACCCTTTTATCCACATGTTAACCTGTAATATTTTTCATATGAATAACAACCATCTCTTCAGTCTGTAAACAAAACTCATGTGAGTGTGTCTGCAAGGGAAGATGTATGGATTATTTCCAATGATTCTTTGGCATCAAACAAATTTGAATTAATAAATACCCCTAAGCCCAGCACTGACACTATGCATTTTAGAGTTGTTGAGTCACTAGAAATTCCAGGTTCTGAGGATGAGAGTGAAAATACCCATCTGAAATTACATGTGGGACAGCACAGTATCCTGAGGCTGCAGCCTCCTCACTCATTGCCAGACTTGTGATCTGGTTTTGCAGGGTCCAGCTCTGCAAAAAACCATGTTTTACCACTGTTCCACATTTAAAAGGGATGTCTCATGTCACAGTAATGAGGAAAAATTAACACTGGGCATGTGTGTCACAGAGATTCTGTGTCTCAGATTGATACCTCTGGTTTGCACACTCACAGAACAAGACAGTTTCTGCCCCAGAAGGAAACAGAAATCACTGATTTCCTCTTGCAAGTAGAAGGATGGAGTCAGAAAGAAGACTCAGCCTGAGGTTGTGCATGTCCTCTGACCCCACCTGGAGTCCAAAACAGGTCAGCTGCTGAACTCACCACCTCCTTCTCCTTTTTGCACTCAGGGGAGCATCTCCCTTCTCCCCAGCCCTCCTGAAGGCTCTCAGCAGAAGCTGGCACAGGTGCCAGAGGAAGGAAAAATCGCCAAAATAAACACTGCTCCCACACACCTCTCATCTGTCTTCCCACACACAGTGGGCATTAGGAAGGAAATTTTCTTTTGTCATATTTGGAAAGCTTTTTTTCTTTTTTAAAGTGTAAAGCTTGATATTTACTGTCAGTTGTGGGATGATTCAGTTGAACAACATAATTTCTTTGCTTTGGAACTATAAATAACCTTACTGAGTAACTGAAAAACATGAAATATACATTTTATCCTTCCCAAAATATGTACACTTCTTACCACTAGGTGAACAACTTTATTCTATTTGGAGCTAGCAGTGAATTTCCTAGTGTGTCTGGTCTCTGGTTCGGGAAAACAACAAATAAAAAGTAGTTAGAGGAAGAGATTTATTTTACCAGATTAAGCCTAAGAAGCCTTTCTTGCCTAAGAATACAATATTTGGTAATTTTTAAAATTTTTCTTCAATTATACATCCTCAGCAGTATTTTGGAAGGAAATCTGGTGGTGCACAGACATCAGCATAATAATACAGTTTCAATTCCTAAATCCTCTCTGAACATTCAGGTGTTACAGTCTCAGCATTTCTGCAGCACAATAAATTCCCTAAGCACACCACAGGGTTCCATACACCAATTCCTTCCTATAAAAGGACACTGAGTGGCCACAAGAAAGGTACTGTCACATGAGGAACTGAATGATAAAGCCTTTTAGGGGAAAAAAACTAAAACAACAATAAAAAACCAGCACAAAAGCAAACAAACAAAACCAACAACAACAAAAAACCCTAGTAATCTTTGCTAAACAAAACTAGTTGTCATGACCAGTGCCTTTCGTATTCACTTCATTTCTTTATCGGATCAAAATTTTGATTATTTTTCTTTTATCTTGTCTTGGACCATGGCACTTGCTGTATGAGGGAAAGCACTGATTGTCCTTTTAAATTGTTCACAGAGCAGCAGCTTTGAGTGTCCTGTCACTGCTAACATATCTGTGAATCTTTCTGCAGCGACTCAATATCTTGCCAAAGTGAAAATATTTTCTTTTTCCCATTTCATGGTCCCTAGTTTTGGCCTCCTCGACCTGCTTCCCCAGGTCAAATGAACATGCACTGATTTAAAGCTGAGAGGATGTGCTGAAGAATTACAGTTAAGAAGCTGGGCTACACTGCATATTTTAACCACTATCCACTGCTGTTATGACTCTTTAGTCACATTGATAAACTACCATCATGTTTTAACTGAGGTACTAAATACTCCAATGTAAAGCTGCTTATTACCAGGATAACTTCACCTTCTCATACAGCAAATATTCTTTCACACTAATACAACTGCAGAAGGGGAACAACAGTATCATTGGTAATACCAGGTTTTAAAACTGGAAAATGCTGCCTGATGATGACTTGGTTAATCTGTCTGTAACAAAGAAAAACTAATGCAGTGACTCCTTAGTATTTTCCATGAGTTGGGATTTGCTCTGCATCTGCCACTCTTCCCATCACCACAGAATTTGCTCAGACTCAAGCACAATAACAGTTGCTTAAGGAGCACATGGGTTAAACATGCTGAGTTTTTCTGGCTCACTCATGTGAGATTCTCCTTTCAGTACCTTCCTGGCTCTCATTCTGAGTGGACCCAAACAGTGGTGGATATAACAGTTTTCACTCAGGTTTGCTCTCACTGCCCTCCAGCATGCCAGGGACAAGAGTTACCTAGGCAGGCTTCAGTTCTGGCTTCAGCGTCCTGCTCATACCACATGAAGGTGCCAAATTTGCATTCACTGGTTTGTGGACCAAACATTACAAGTGACAGCAGTCTCCAAAAACAATAGTTGGGGCAGAGGATGTAAGGAATAAGAAGAGTATGTAGCTGAAAACAGTCTACAACCTCACAGTGCTATTAGCATTGGAAAAAAAGTCCCCATTCATTTTGTCTTATCTGACAGCCCCAGCTTTACAGTGTCTGGAAGCCAGAGGAGGGGATCAATAGACATTTGCTGACAACTGAGATTTTGATTTAATCCATCCACAAATGGCTGTGTTTTGGTAGCAAATGTTTCTATACAAGTCTGAAATCATAAAGAGAAGGCTAGCTAGCTCTTCACAGGACTCATGGTTTAAACAGAAGCAATATTGCTTGTTGCATAGCAGACTTCCAGTTTCCACTGGCAAAGTCCACCATGGTGACAGAGACACAACTGTCATGTTCAGGGTAAAATAAATGTATTCTGTGGGTAGGCTTTTACACAGATAGTGTGTAATTTATTAGAACAAATAAGCTTTCAAGGATGTAAACCATCTTCTAAATGTAGTAGTCAAGGCATGATGAATTGTGTGTTTGTAAATACCACTTGGAGCCTAGATGTTGAAGTTGCTGAATAGGAATATCAGCTACTTTTAATAATTTCATGGTCAAGAAGTATCCAAAAGCCAATGAATTCACATTAATTCATGTCTACACTGTGTTCATTTCGTTTTCTTCAGGGACAGGTACACAGCATATTTCTCTAAACCTTACATTAGAATGGAATTGCTAATACCTAAAGGAAAACTTAGCCTGAGAGAATTGTTGGCTACACGTGTCTGAAGCATCTGACCTGTGTTCATGATAAAGATGTGAGGTTTCAAGTAGGAATGAGCAAGGAAAAACCAACCTATCTCAAATCTTTAAACCAGTCTAAAAGCTTTGATTCTAGCCAAAATGGCAAACAAACACAGTCAACACAGATTCACAGTCAAGTTATGGACAGCAACATTTGGTGAAACCTTTTGAGATGCCCACACAAATGGCTGGACCTCTCTCCTTCAGGCACCTGACAGCTGTGTTTGGTGCCTCAGTGTTCATAGTTCATTCAGTCACTGCAATATTGTGGGCTGAAAACCAAAGACAAGGAATTTTTGAAAAAGGTACTTCCATTAAAACAAAAAGTTGTTTTGTTTGTGCTCCCAGCTGACTCTAAGACTGCCTCAGTTGTAATACCTGTGCTTTACCTCCTGGACTTCAGTTACATTATAGATTCATTTTTTGGTTGGTTTTTTGTGGCTTTGGTTTGTTTTGGGTTTTTTGTTAGACTTTTTGGCTTTATTGCCATTTTCTGTTACTTACACAAAAATGTCTCCATAAGAACCTTATTCTCCAATCTTAACATTCCTTTGGTCTGTATGAGAAATTTCCTTCCAATTTCTAATTTCAGTAAAGGCCCTGCACAAAAGCTGCTGAATTATTCTGAACTATATGTAACTGGTACAAATTCTCCAGGTTCTGTCTAGTTTAATTAAAGGTAAATCCCAGCAGACATTGTAACTGCAATAGGGAGCAAAGAGGAAGAGTTAAAGAACCTATAAATGGAAGATAAATCAAATCCTCACCTTCTGCAGATAGCTTTCCCCCCTCATTTATATCAAAGCATTCATCATAGGCTTACCTAAATCTTGTTCATTTTGAAAAACCTATGCCATTACATGCAGATCTGATTTTATGATGACAAAGCAGAAGTAGATGGCTATTCACAGTAGCTTGTCAGAGTAAGAAATGAATAAATTTATTATTTATCTGAGGGCTGATCTCTCTGAGGCATAAAAAAAGCTGGAAGCACTTGCCTTAGGAAGTGTTTTCAGTATGGCTGTGTTGCCAGTGCAGAAAATAAACCTGCCATGGGATTACACCAATCACCCTGTCAGATCCAAAGCATATGGACCCCTGAACTTGGGATGTTTTTTCCCAGACTGAATCCCACGACTTTGTCAGTGTCAAGAGGGGCTGCAGGTCTGTTCTGCACAATTGGCCAGGCACTGAGGGGAATATTTACATTCCAAAACACTGAAGTTGAAGAGCAGTGTGAGGCACAGCTGATTGTGAAGAACCTGTTATCATCAGAAAACTCAACAGAATAAATAAAACTTCTAACAACTGCCATAAGCAGATGTTAAAAGCAGGATCTCTTGAGAAATGTAAAGCAAACATTACCTACAGTATGCTGACTGAAATCAAGTGTGTGTCATGAGTACTCTTGAGCTAAGTCCACTATAAGAAGGAGCTGGGGAACCTCTGAAATCAGTTGCTCAGGAACACTTCCTTTTACCTTTGAAAATGTCACTTCCAATCCTATTCCTTGGGATGTTTGCATGTTGCATGGTACAACCATTCAGCTCCTGTGCAAACTGAGACCAACTGAAAGAGTTGCCTTCTCCCTGCGTTGTTTGTGCAGGTGTCAGTAGGACAGTAGAGGTGAAAAAGAGAACTCAGCCATGGGTAGAGCCAATCCTCCATTCCCAAGACAAAGTCCATTTGGGGATTCCATCTGGCTTTCTCACACTGCCTTGAGAAGATGGCATAGAGGCCTCACGCTCTCAAAGTTGGGAAAGCCATATCCACCTTTGTTTCTCTACTGGTGGGATGAGGGGATGGATTCCTTATCAATTTATGTCCACAACAAAGCACGTGGCAACCCTCTTCAAATCAGATGTCACACTCTGAGGGGAAGTGGGAGGAAGTTCTGCCACTTTGACTGACCATCTCTCATTTGTATTGAATTTCAGGACAAAGTTCTCTTGCCCACACACAAGCACCTGGAGCCATTTTAAATGATTCAGTTGTATCTGCTTGACTTCCAATGCCAAACATACAGAACAACAATTAGCCCTGCATCATCTTAGTCAATCTCATACCAATAGCTCAGATGTCATTGGGCTCCTCTGACAGCACAAGGGGCTCCCAGCTTAGAAAGGATAAGTAATCCCATAAGAGGACAGAAACCCTATTAAACGGATCTTTTATAGAACTGCATTTCCACATCCTTGCTGTCAGAAGCATTAGATAGCATTCAGGCTAACCAATTTTTGAAAGCCAAATATAAACAGATTTGCCCAAAATATTTATTAGATTGCCTAAAATTCGTAAAATTTCTAAGAAATAAACCTATTTATAAGCAGTTTAGAAGCAGAGTGGGGCATTCAATTCATAAAGTCTTGGAAAGAAAAGTATTCAGAAAGAAAAGCAGAGAAGAGAAACAGAAGTACTAGTCATATCTCAGTGGTTTGTGCATAAATAATACGTGGAACCAATATGTGGTATATTTCCTTTTTTAAGGATGCTATTACCCTACAAAGTGCAATATTTCATATGGTCTAGCAGGGAAGACTACTGCTAAAATCTACAGACTTGTAATGAAAGAGACAAGTCCCTGTGCACTGAAATTTTGAATGTCTGTGGCAGTGCAGTGATAATGAATGTAAGCAAGATTTGGAATACACTGGATAACTGAAATTAATGCAGAGCAAGTTGTTTCTGCCCATTGACAACTTAGTTACAATTTAAGCAAATGGGCGGGGACAAAAGGCAGGAGTGGAACTCAAGAACCTCTTTCCATTCAGGAGAAATGTACCCATAGTTTTGGAGCAATATTGGGCAACACACAATACATTTACCACTGGTTTCTTTTTCACTATCTGAAGAATGAAGTGAATAGCATTTTCTTGATCTCAGCTGTTGGCTTGGGATGTATCAGAGACATGGTCTAAGAAAAAGGCTAAAATTTATGGGGTTATTTAACAGAGACTGTTTATTCTGTTTTCCAGCTAGTTACAGCTAAAACAGCCAGTGTTACAGCTTTAAGTATGATTTTTAAGGAGTTAGTATCTTCTCTTGAAAGTCTGTAATTCTGCAGTAACAATGACTTGTAGTTGAACTAATGCTACAAGTCAGTCCTAGTGGCCAGAGGTATAAATATATTATTAGCACTGACATTCTGGCTCTCTTTTATCACCCAAACCAGCACTGGAGTGGGAATGTGAACTGATCAGCACCAGGGAGGGCACAGGAAGTCACCCCCACTTGCACAGTAGTGACCCTTAACTGTGCTGTTGCACCATTGTGTTGGATACAAATGTGGAATCCAGTGTTTTCAAACAGATTAATTTAAAGGTAGATATCCAACATCCTTATCTAGACAGATCATTTTTTCCATTCTGAGTAGTTTGACATCAGCAGTTTTTATTCTAGCTAGGAAATCAGACTGATTATACCAGACTACAAGGCCAGCTGTTCAATGTCATATACTTGAGTATCAAGACTTTGGCTTCTGCAAGTCTGATTGCTTGCTATGCAAGTAAATAGCATTACCTCTTCTTGGAATTTCATTAAACATGAGGAGCTACAAGGGAAATGAAGGTTCAAGGTTCATATTTAAAAGGAGAAATGACTAGCATGTCTATCCCGACAGTTGTTTAAAATCACTCATAAACACTTCCTCATTCAGTTTTCCTATCTGTATTAGTATATTTATGCTCAAATGTAAGTATCTGCATTTTTAAATACACGTGTTCTCTCATCTTGTACAAGTGCTGGAAATGCTCCCATACCTTGCAGAGGAATACAGCAAGTGGGTGGCAATTTTCTCCAAACATTTTATCAGGCAATTTTCAGACAGCTTGGATTACGGATTTTCTTTCCTTGCTAAAGAAGGACAACAATAGTGCTATTAAAGCTATTAAAAGATAATAGCTGAAACCTACAGAGCTAGAGAAGGCTGGGAAACTGGGAGAAAAATAGTTCTGGTTTAGGCCACTGAGATTAATCCCGTAATATGCTGAGCTACCCCAGCTCTTCTTTCAGCAGTGGACAGAGCCCAGACTGGTCGCAGTGAGAGCGCATGAATTTCAGTTCTTGGTGCCTGATCACTGAGATATGGCTGGCTGCAGCACAACTAGGGCATGGTCCTGTATTAGCGCTCTCAGAAATCCAGACTTCATCTGTTCCCAGAAAGTAGGGGAGACCTGTTGGGATGGTTGTCCCCACTGAGCCACATCCCTACAAGGACTGATAAAGGGCAGCTCAGCTGTCTGCATCACCTGAGACCGTGCTGTGCTACCCTAAGCACTTCTGCATGAACTGCTACATCTGCATGGCACAAGGGCACAACACAGCTTTGTTTAGTTTGTGGCTCATCACAACATTCTCTCACATCGATCTACTGCTGGTAATTGAAATACAGATCAAACTGTTTCACCCATTTCCAAAAGGTGTCATGATTGTAGAAGAAAATAATGAGAAGAATTGGATCCTGATCCCCCAGAACTCTGACCTAAGCAAGAAGCAGCTCTATTTGTAAAATGCTCTTGTTACTCTTCATTAATATAGATACAGGAGTTACCTGGTTATCAGATGTATTAGTGAACAGTGAAGAAACCACAAATTCACCAGTAAGGTTGGTATGAAAGAAACTGCTGGTTTTTATGCTTTATGATAAAGAAATTATTGAACAAGTAAAAGTAGTTTCCTTCATTTAGTTATTAAAATTGGAGCATCACAGTTCTGATGAAGTGGGTGCATGGAGCAAGAATACTGACCGTGAATAGAATTTGATCAAGAGGGACAGAATAAGCCATGCTGTATTTTTGAGCTAATAAAGCCCTTATGCTCTTCAGAAATATCTTGAACATATCTTCTCAAATCACTGTGAAAACTTGGAGCTTAGTGCCATGTCTTGCACAAACGCATCTACCACTCTTTGAGATGACCAAGAGTGCTCCTCTTGGCTCAGTCCAGAAGGAACCAAGTCTTGTGTCTCTGTCACATGAATCCTCTGAGCCATGAATCCTCAGGCACACCAAAGGCCACTTACTAGCTGCCAAAGTATGGCAAATGAGTGCAGCCCTAAGATTAGACCTGGCAGATCCTTCTTCCAGTTCTGCTACAAATTTCCTCTGGGACTTGGGTTAAACTACCCGAGTTAATTCCTGTAAAGGGACTCAATTTCCATTAACTTCACTGGGAACATTGATTCTTAAAGAACTGGACACATCTAGCCTAATTTAGATACCTTATCTGTGCCTGCAGTTTAGATGCCTAGTGAAAAAGTCCTCCAGAAATCCAAGCAGACAGGATCTTCCTTTGAAGACATCTCACCACTGACTGTACGGCAAATATCAGATCTTTTTTTAGAATGACTGTTTTGCTTTAGCATTTAAAATGCAGCACATTCGATGTCTGAAGTTAGATAGACTGGATTTGATAGTTTAGATATGTGGATGTGGATGTGAATTGTATAATTTAAGTTTAAAAATCCCCAAGATGCCCAGACTTTGCAGTTAACTTGTACAAGCATTTCTGAGCAGTCTGAGCATAATTGTAGAAGCCCTATGCCCTAAAGGACTATTTCAGCAAACACACCATTTTGGTAGCACAGACACCCAGATTGCAGGAAGAAGAGCAGTGAGTGGAATTTATGGCAGACCACTGAAAATGCTGGCATTAAGTTGCACAATGTATTTAACTGGTATGATAGTATTCATGTGACGCAACTGCAAGATAAACCAATGTTTAGAAAATACACAGTTCTGAAGATGGAAAGTGAGCTATTAACTGAAAATTATTACTGTAATCTAAAAGCACTGTATTCATCAAACTAATTTTTCTTTTTCTATCATGATAATTAAAAAAAAAAAACTGAAAATACCATGAAATTTTCAGTGTGCAAAATTATCTGCTCTTAAGCAGAGCAAGTAGCAGACTAAGAGAATGCAGCAGAAATGACTCAGTGGATTATACCAAACAGCATCTGAGAGAACCATTTTTTTTTCTGGAACATATAGAAACAAGGTGAAATTTAAAAAACAAATTTTCCAGTGTGAACTGGTCTCCTAGTTGTATTTGAATGCTCAAAAAAGAATAAAGTCTAAGCAAAGCTACTGCACCAAAAAGTTCTCCAACACTGCAGTAAACACAGATGAAAGATTTGGGGATTTTATCCTTCATTCTCATATCAAAAACAGTTGTTTGGTCTATGCTCTTCAAAATTTGTGACTGGGATTCATCTCACCTAGCTTTACACTTTTGCAGTCTCGACAGCTACATCTGAGCCCAATGCCTTTGGCTCGCTTTGTACTCAAAGGAGAGCAATAGGTAATCTGGAGTGCAATTCGACTGTCCTATTTAGGAGGCCTAATTTTAGGTTAAGATGAATCACATTCCAGAAGTGTCTACATCTCTCCATCGACTAGAAAGGGAGCTCAGATGTGAAATTCCTGCATCGTATTTTTTTACTCAGTGAACACTGCTTTAGAAACTGAATCTTAACGCTCACCAACTTCATTTTTTGCTGTGTAAAAAGGGAGAAAAACAGTGTATAAAAAAGGAAAGAAAGGAATCTGGTGGAAGCTGAAAGAGTTTTAGAAGACTGAAGGCAACATTGAACCCATCTGGAGCAAAGGTTAGCTGGTGTTTAATATCAGATTAATAGAAAACAGAATTCTACCTGAAGAGTCCTTGGAAGGAATTAGCTTGTGCCTAAGACTTCTGTGTCACCAGAGAAGCTTCTCCCGTGGCCATACCATTGATCTCTGAGCTATCAGGTGTAGAAGGAGCAATTCTGGCTTCTTTCTGCATCAGCATTAGTGACAGGTGTGTTTCAGGTAAGGCATCAGCTGAATGGCACAACAAAGGGCATAAACAATCAAAGCCCTTCAGGAGCTTGTTTTTCAAGTTTCCCATAAATCCTTTTAAAATCTTCAGTCTAATTGCACTGGCCCAATTTTTGCCCCCAAGTTCCTCCCACCATAAACATAAATAACTAAGAGGAGTACTGGGCCTGTTCTGCTCAAGAATTTTCATGGATGATTGTATACAGTAGAAACCCCTGCTTTTTTCCCTTCCTTAAATACACACTACAGAAGAAACTTCTCAAGGAGAAGGAAGTGCTGACCATGCTCCTGTGGCTCCTACATGCTGCAGCCACCCCTGTGCACAGAAGGTGTTGTGACAGATGATGTTCCACAGCTGGGACTGAGAGAGTATCAAGCACAGCAGAAGTACTGAGTGTAGGGCCTCCTGTGGGCAAAACCTGTTGAAACAGAAATGTAATAGATACTAATAAAATCCTTTTCTGGATAGCAATGAAGCTAAAGAACAGACTATCGTCCATGAGAAGAAACTAAAACCCCAGAAACTGCATAATTAAAACTATTCTTAGGCTACAAGTAAGGAGCACTAGTGCACTGTTGCTGGGTGATGCGTTTCTACACGACAACTTTGCTCCAGTCCTTACCAGACTATGTCCTTTAGATGAGAAACAGGCAAATCTGATCGAGCTTTACAAATCAAGATGTGCTTGCATTGCCTGTCAGCACTGTAATTTTGGTGTTTCTGCCTGCAGCTATTGTAAAAAATGGACACTGCCACCCCACCAGGGTCAGAAGCAAGCAGTGAGAGCTGTCCTTGTGCTTTCCATTCTTCTTCAGCCAAAACATAGTTCTTCTGATACATAAGTATAACTATCAGTGACAAATGCCATTCCCCTTATCTTCTTTTCATCTTACCTCCTAAATGATCCATTCTATTTAATAACACCCAATTACAGTTCCTGTTATTCTTTGAATTGCTGTAAAACTGAACAGTCTCCATGTGCTCTGAGCAGCTTGCAATTAGCATACCCTGATCTTAGAAACTGCAGTCTATTGAAAATATGGACATATTAAAGCACAGCATCTGGAAACCTGCCTATGTTCATCTTGCACAGGTTTCAAATGCCAGGGCCAAATGATTCCTAGATATCTTGTAAAAGAGACTGTGTCACCATTCAGGTGGAGAACTTTATAGAATTTTCATACATTCTTGAAAAATACTATATTACTTCACACTTACCTTTTATGCCATTTTCATATGGAGAAGATAAAGAAAATAGAAAGATTTTTTTTAAAAAATAAGATTTGCTTTATATAATCACTCTGTTGGATTTTGTTATTAGGCTTCTAGCCACAGCCCCACTAAAACTATAGAGACATGAACATGAAAATTTTAATCCAAACTCAGATGTATTTTGCTATGCAAATTGTCTCATATTTTGATGTTATCTTCAACCCAAGGGCCTGCTTGGGAGACCCATTTCTACCTAAATGCATTTTTTTTCTTTCCCCTAAAAGCTGTAAGAAGCAATGCTTTCACAGGAATATAGAGATTAAGACAGGGTTTACATTGCTTTCAAAAAAGAAGATCCTGAAGTGGACAACATAGTTTTCCTCTTCAAATAGCTGTGAAGGCAAAGACAGGTCTCTTTTTTATCTAGATTCTCATTTAAACAAATATGTGCTGTAGCTGGAGACTGGTATGAATTTTAATAGCAAATATTCCATCAATAACAACCTTGTACATGAACAGGAGCTTTTCTATTTGTATTAGCCAAAGTAATTGAATCACAAAATGTACTGCTAATGAATAGACACAGGACAACAGATTCTACTAGATCTGAAGTGTTTCTGGAAGCAGCACTAGCAATGTAAAAAAGTTAATTATTCATTCTGTTGTGTACAAGACTTGAAAACAATATTAGGTAACAACAAATACAGCCCTGTGCCTTCACTTTGCTACCTAAGGGATGAATTTGGGCCAAAGGATGGGATTTGGCTCCACATTTAAACATCTCTACTGTAAAGGCACATGTTCATAGGTAAGGAAGGTGGCTGAAAACACTGTAGTCAGTAGAGAATTAGGATAGCTGCATCACACTCACAGCCCAAGCAAACACAAAAATGACCTGGGGAAGATCTGCCCCTTTCTGCATAGGGCTGCTGCAGCCAGGAGGGCATCTCAGGGCACAGCTAACACCATAGATTTCAGAGTTTCTTAGCCAAAAGAGTCAATGAGACTTGACTGAGCTGATGTACGTGTCCACTTTAGGATGGGATGAGTCATTCTCTAGATTCTTTTGAAGGCTTTGAGTAGTTCCCCATCGACTATAAGGGTATAGTAGGATCTTAAGCACCTTGCATGTAGGAGGATCCCTACATTGAAGATGGCTACATGGATGCATCTGAAACCAGTGCAAAGACTCCAGCGATGCATATATTTTTCCTTTAAATACAGAGAAAGCTTACCTCCTCACTTTAGACTGGATACCTTACACAAGATAGGCAATATGCTGAGTTGAACCACACACTCCCAGCTTGCCATACACTGCCCAGTTTAACATGAGTACCCTTTGTATCAGGCATTCTTCTTGTAAAATGAGAAATAACATTATTATGCTATTCTCCAGCAAAAATAGAGTGGAAATCTTATCTCCTAACAGGTACAACAAGCTAAATTCAAAAATCCAGACCCTGATTCAATCCTTATGTCTGTGCTGTATCAGGACTCTGTATTTTTGGCTTAGAGATAAAACTGTAAAAAAAGTCTGTTCAAATGTCATTTATATAGCTCTAAATGCTCTGAGTTTCTAAATGCTTTTATATAATAATCATGGTTCCATTGTTCTAGAAAAAGTATAGATGTGTAATGAAATTTTCTTTTGATCATAATGTAGCTATTACCGGACTTTTATTTATTACCTTCAGAAGAGTAGTCTGCTTCATGTGATTTTAACCACTGAAGATAATCAGGAAAACTTGGAAGATCTTTTATTTGACAATTGATTTTAATTACTCCCCACATACTGCATTTGGTCTCATAGATCTGACCAACAAATACTATTTTTATCTAGATGTTAAAAGCTTGATGGAGTGCTGAGGAAGGTTTGTTTCCTCAGAGTGTTTGGCAGCTGCAATTACTTAGACCTCAATGACTCTACAATCTGTTGTTTGCAAACAAACAGTCTGAGTGGCAACATGCATTTTCCATACCCCACATATCTTGGTAAAATCATTCCATTTTTCTTCACATACTTCAGCAATACTAATCTGATGCTTCAGCTGCACTCTTCCCATGTCATAAATATTTTGACAACATCCTTCAGAGTATCTCAATCTCAAATCTCACTCAACTTCTTCTGTCATTTACTGGCATTTTTGGTTCATTTGCTTATAATGGGTAGATTCTGTGTTTTCAGTAACAGGAGTCATTAGAAAATACCAATATGATTATCAGAAAGCATAAAGAAGACTAAGAAGGAGCATGAAAGACCAGAGGAAGGTAAATTATACAAAGAGAGCTATGGAGATCATCCTTTCTCAGAAAAATGAATTCAGGAGAAAAATGGTGAAATTGAGAGGCAAAAAAAATAAAATTAGAGCTGCTTTTTCTTGCAGGTTGCAATTGCCAAAAGATGCTCTTAAACATGGATTTCCATTTAATTTGTCTGTGTGTGGTCTCAATCCAGAGGTGATTTCCACTCATTTTGAAAAGACAATCGGATCCTGCAGGCAGCCTTTGCAAAACATAACAAAAATAATGGGTTAGTTTGGCTTAGACATCCATTTGTTTAGTAAAATATTACATGTGTCCATGAAAGGAATCAGAATAATCATTAAGATGATGCTTCATCAGCAAACAGGAGAAAAAGCAGTAAGAAGATTTTAGGGATGACTGATGTGAGAGATGATTTATACTACTGCATAAGCAATGCTAGGTTTGTGCTTCTTATTTCTGTTCACTGGCAGTTCTGCTACTGGGAGGCCAAAGGAAAAAAAGAAAAACCCACACAGAATACATAGAAGTGATTCTCTGGAGACTTCAGCCATCCACTTTGCTAAGGAATAACTCATCAGAGGGAACAGAACATTCCTGATCCTTGTGGCATAACTGTAGATACTGGTGGAGTTGTAAGTCTTTGCTGTGTATCCATTTTCCTGTATGAGGCTGTTGGTTTTGGTTTTTTGGGCATTGACAATGTGCTTTGAATTTAGAAAACAAACAAACAAACAAACAAACAAACAAACACAAACAAACCCTATTGACTACTTGCTGAAAATGTAACAGAAGATTAGATTTGGTGCTCACTTCTATAAGGAAGTAAGCAAAAACAAAAACAAAGTGCTCCTCCCCTTCATTTTCTGCAGCAGCGATCAAGTTTCTGGGCAGTGAAACATAATTTGCAAGGTTTCCTACTGCTTATCCACTCTTGGAATGGGAAAGAGGGCACTATTCAGAACAGACAGAGCACTGGATCCATGCTTGGACTACCCACCCTAAAACATGAACCAGGAAACGTCAGATTTATTTGTCTTTATTTCCTTTGCCTTCTCTAACAAGGAGGAATTATGATTCCATGCGTCAAAGGGAATAACAGTAGTTCAGAGGCCATGGATTCAATATTTTAACCCTGTTCCATGCTATGCCTGAAGTCTGAATTTCTGTTGGCTTTGCCATTCCCAGATATGCTGAAGATGCAGTGTCTACATTTTCTGCCCACTTTCCAGAGCAAATTCTTTCCTATCTCCAGTATAATGATGGGACAAATAATGATAGATTCCTAATCTTGAGGTGGGAAAACAAAAAGGGGTGATAAAATTGAGCACACAGAGCAAATGAGTTATACTTGTAATTAATAAGCAGTATTAAAATATAGAGTTGTACTTACTATCACATTCTGAACTAAAACAATGTTGATTGATAATAAAGAAAAAGTCAGTCACTGGTTTACTAAAAGACATGAATGTGTCCTAAGAAATAAGGCAAGAAATTAAAAAAAAAAAAAGGTTAAAAAATATTCCTTTATTTGTTTTCATTTCCTTCTTCTGTATTATAAAATAGATCTCAAATAAGCATTAACCCACTGCTAACACAGATCTGAGCAGTGTCTGCCACATTTTGGATGCATCATACATACATGTTACAAGACTGGGTCACACTGTAACACGACCAGGAGGAAAAACTGTCCTGTTAGCAGTGATGCTAGGAAATACTTCTGCAAGCTAGCTGTGACTATATAAATTATCTACCTCATCACAATCAATATTTCTGCATTTAGACATGAATCAATCTTATTTGTTCATTTTCTTTAATAAATAAATACAGAAAATTATGTATTTTGAATCATTGCAAAAAGTTCAGCACAAAAGACTGTAAACTGATCTTTAGGATACAAAAAATATCTCAGTTCATCCAAAAATCTGAATAAAGTATGTGGAACTGTGGTTCTGTGAGCCTGAACTCATTTTTAATGAGTCAAATAGCAACAGAGCAGCTTCATCTCTAAAGATGTTTTTCAACTGCACAAGCTGCAAAAAAGACTCAGTTCTGCCCCATACCGTGTGCTACAACTAACATGAGCAAATGAGCAAGACATGTTCTCCAGGAATTAACGAAGGAGGAAAACACCTTGGCTTTCATTAAATCACTTGTTGGGATAAAACAGTGGAACAATAATCAAACCCCTCCTGATCTCAGCCTGTGGGACCACCAGAGTGTGGCTCTCCAGAGCAGCCTTCTCTTCTGTCCTGCTGGGAGAAGGAGGGAGCTGGAGAGGGAATTTCCATGAAAGAATGTAACAGAGACAGCGATAAAATCACTGACCACCCCTCCCAGCCCAGAGGGGAACTCTCTTGTCTGTGTTGGTCTCCATGATTCGGAGTTCCCACCACCACTGCTCTCCAGCAGTGGTAAAGCTGAGCAGCTGTGACCTGCTGGAGATCTCTCCCGACACCACCACACTGTCCTGCCCTCTGCTCCTCAATGCACTCCTGGCTCATCCACCCACCCTGCTGAAGGAGATGCCTGCAACAGAGTTTTGCACAAAACAATCCTGATGGGAATGATCCCTTTAAAGGCAAGAAAGAAACATTTATTGGTGGCATTGTGAAATGTAGCCAGGGAATATAGATGAATATAACAGAAGCTCTTGGGACAGATTGAAGGATTTCACTAGAAAATATGAAAACATTCTTAATTCACACAAACAGCAAGAACAAGTAAATGTTATAACTTTGTGCAATATTAGCCTGTGATTTTTGGACTTTACTTAAAAGTAAAAATATTGCTTAAATCTCTGCACTTGCTTACCACATGCAGAGAATCATTTAGTCTCTGGAGTGCCATTACCACCACTATTGCTTTTCCTGGGAGCATGTGCCAGTCCGGGAGGAGCACAGCACAAAACAGTAGTTATTCAGCTTTTCCCATACATGTGCAAAATAAGACATTCATTTCACAGGCCTATGCTGTGCCCTAATAAATACTACAATTTGAAATTTTAGCACTTATGCATGCAAAGGTTGGTTGAAGGAGATATTCACATGTGGGGCTTGATTATAGTATTTTGTCACTCAGCAGAACATCTAATGCTTAGCACAGTAGTTGGAGTGCTTCTTTTCATGTCATAACAAAGGTTGCCCTCAGATAGTAATTACAGCCTTCCTAAAAAAAAAGTAAAGGCATTTTGAAACAGTCTGAAAAGTTCAGAAGCTAAAGATAAAGTTTGGAGAAGGAGTTTGCCATCATTTTGCATTTGGCAGGTAGTTTGGTGCCTGAGTTATACGGTAAAATGGCAGCAAGAGCTGCCTTGAAAACCTTCTCTCAAAACTGTGATTAAAAAATCACAAGCTGAAGAAAAAAGAAAGTCTCCAGGATTGCAAAAAATTGCAGCAAAGTTAATGTTTCTGTACAAAATGTACAAAACCAGTGTGATGAATTATTGTATGATCTTTTAAAAGTGTAGAAAGGCATAGGAACATGGAGATGTAGAGCAGAGCACAAGCAGCAGAACACACTCAGAGCAAAGCTTCCCATACTGACGGCAGTGGTTAAGCATTCGCAGCTTTGCCCCAGGGCACTATGTGCCAATATGGGTCATATTTTCTAGTGACATTTCTGAATGCATCTTAAAGGGCTTCTCATGAACTGCTAATGAAGTATCTCTGTGCTTTATGTACTTTCAGCATAATAATAATAATCAGTTTGATTTAAATAGTTTGGAGAGTTTATGCAGTTTATGGCACTAAATTACAGATACACTTTTCATCTGTCTTTGAAAATTCCTGGTCAATTTTACATCTGATTTTTTGATTTCTCTTTTTTCTTCTTTCTTCAAAACTACTTATCAGTGGCCAGCAACCTCATTAGCAAATATCTTGTTTATTCCAACAAAGGGAACTGTTAGTTTTACCTTCCTAACTTACCAGAGATTCTATTTTCTCTTAAGCCAACAGTGGTATTAACAGTTCTAAGGCCTCAACCACTATCATCTTCTTCAGAGTTGGAGAGGACTGTCCATGTGTCATTTTATTTTCAGTACATTGGTAACTACAATTTTTTCCTAATTCTCTTAGTTGGGTAATAAGTCTATTTTTTTGCTGTCTGTCTCCTTTCCCTACAGAGATTGATTAAATATGCTTTTCTGAACTGTATGCACTTTGTTAGCTCCTTTCTATTGCCATGGTTTTGCATCTACCTTTTTCTGGATTGCAGTTTTGTCTTCAAATTAAGGTGTCAGATTTTGACATATTTCTATGTGGATAAATTTGATTTTCGTTTTCTGTGGTGCCTAGGCACTGAAGCTACACCGTGCAAGTACTATTCCATCATAAAATTAGAGCTTCCAACCCGTTTTGAAAACATGCCTTCCCTCATGCACAACTACCACGTCTCCTGCTAAAGCTGTGCAGCTCTGCACTAAACTGATTAGCCCTTGCAGCTTGATCCGCATTTCATGCTTAAATAAGCATTACTTTATTAATATGTGTGGTCACAGAGATAGTTTGACACCCTTCAGGATATGTGAAGGCTGTTTTTTCCTTGCTGTGAAGGCTGAAATAGTCACCCTTCTGTGGTTAGGTAGCAAATGAAAGGTATTTTCAAACTCTTTGAACCAGTCAAGAGTGTACCACGGGAAATATCATAGGGGAAGAATGAAGAGAGGAGGAACATAGGCTGTCCCATTAGAAACAGCCTAGGATGAAAACTGCTAGGCAGCAAGGCACATTTTTCTTGTATATCCTGGAGACAACAAGAGCTCTTGCATGTGTTCTTGCATGAAAGCTGATGGTCCATGTTCCCATCTGCAAGGCTTGGAGGGAGGGAGAGGAGAGCAGCCACTACACCAGATTTGTGACACTTGGGAGAGCAGGGATAAACAGGGCCTGGGGGGCACTGCAGCTGGAGGGTTATGAAGTAAAAATATTGAAAGCTTTAAAAACCACAAACCAGGCTTTTTCACTTTTATGATCTAAAAGCATCACAGTAAAAATCAGGACCTTTCCCATCTGGGAAGAGGATCTTGATTTTTGTGAGTGTTTCAAGATCTGGGTGCTGATTACAGGCTGCAGAAGGGAAATATCTCAAAGGAATAACCATAGGGAGCAGATCTTCAGGAAATGGAGGGGTGACACCATCAAAATTGCTTTCTACAGGTTCTTGCTTTTAAGACAAGCAGTTAATCAAAAATCTGTGGCCATGATGATGATATCTAATGCTTCTTTGCTTCCTGTTTGCTTTTACGGAACATGTGAGCTCCTGTTTCCAAGCTACAGCAGGGACTGTCTGCTTCTCCTCAAAAGTGTCCTTCAGCCAGAACTGTCTCTGAAAAGCATGCCAGGATTTTTCTCAAAGAGGTTCTGTGGGGACCCCCAAGGTTGTGGCAGGACCCACCAGAGTTTAACTGCTCCTTGCAACCCTCTAAAACAGAGGACAGTAGGCATACAATTCACAACAATTTAGGAACAGTGTACACCATGTCACAAGAGGACCAGAAGGATGTTGCACATGTAATATAAGCTGCAAAGCTTTTGTAGGTGAAGAAAGAGACTGCTTGGAGACTTCATTTATCCTCTCTCCTCCAGACCATGCAGAACATGAACAATTGCCCTTGCTGACAAGACTCATGATTTGGATCCAGATGTGTATTAGCAGCAATGCACTTTGCAATTAAAATAATGGGTAAGACCCATCATGTGAGTTTTTCATAAAGCAGGAAATGGGCTATATAAACCTTGCTTTGCTCTGGCAATAAATTCTGTGTTTCTACCAACTTGTCTTATGCTAAGTTTTTCCCTTAATCCTGTGGAATTAGTACTGACAACACAAACCATAGTATCCTCTTGTGCTTCCCTCTTCTTACACAGCTGTCTTTTTGGGTATCTAAGCCAATTATCTGAGGCAATATTGATGTTCCCTGGAGAACACTGAATCTACAAAGGAGAAGGATTTTTTTTTTCTCAGAGATTAGACAAGTCAGCTGCAATTATAACTGGATGGTTTTAGCAAATAACTGAGAAAATCTTTCCAGCAAATGTGGGGATCATTCACTTTCACTAACCTGATATTTCTGCATGACAGAGTGGAGGGTTGGGAAATCCACCATTTTGGGCACTATAAACAGCATCCCAACATCAGTATCAGGATATTACAGCTGCTGCTGAGAAATGGCCCTGGAAGGTGTCTCAAAGCCAGACAAAACTTTTACCACACCATTTTAATGTCTTCCCTTTGGACAATACACAGATATAGATGTCACTACTGGTTCAGGGATGCACAATAAAAACAGTAAACAAGAAAGTGCACCTTTTTGAAAGTGAATCAAAATCTTGGGATAAAAGACTTTAAAACTGTCATTGTTTACTTGGGTTTCATCTAAATTCCAGCAGACTGCTGGTTTCCAAAAACAGCTTTCCTATGTTTATTGATTAATAACTGTCATTTTTTAGAAAAGCTATGCAACAGGTTGTATTAATCTGAAAGCCCAGTTTAAGGTCACATAAACATTTGCCTGACCTTCTCCATCAGGATGCCAGTTGATGGCATAAATCTGAAGGATACAGCTTTAAATTCTAAATATTTTCCACTGCATTTTTGTGGGGATGGCTTTTTAAGTTTGGAACACTTAAAAAAAAATTACTGAAACTGGAAAAAAACCCCAACAGTAGTTTGGAAAGTGTGTTTGTTCTGTTTGGAAAATTTTCAAATAAGGCAAATTTCACTTGGTTTAGCCTTTGCATAGATTCTGTCCCCTCTTCCTGGCATCCTTGCTGCAGTCATTAGGATATTCCAATCATCCACAGCCTTCCATGTACTGAGAACTCAAAATCTTGGAGCATCTAAAATAGCTGGTGACTGTACAAAACAGAGCTGGAAAACCTCTTGAGAATGTCAAATCCAAGTCCCTGTCTGCAAGAGGAGCATCCCAAATACCTTCAGACAGAAAGTAGTTCAAGATACTGCTTAAGCTCCAGAGAGGGAACATCAGTATCCCTAGCCAAACTGTTATCTTGTTTTGCTCTTTTTATCTGTGGGAAGTTTTTCGTAGTGCTTAGCCTACATCTCCCTTGCTGCAGTTTAAGCCCATTAAGAAGAATTATAAGCAAATGAAAAGCATCTCATGTTTCATCCTCTAGAGAAGATAGCAATAAATTATTGGAAGCACCTTTAGGGTTTCTCCATTACGTATACATGATCCCAGCCTAGTTTAACATTCAGGAACCACTCCTGTTTCCCACAGCCAGTGTTCCTGGCTCTTGAAGTAGTGTAACACGGCTGCTTGCTGTGCTCCCAAGGCACCTCTAGGAATCTCAAGAAGCCCATTGGAGCTCAGTGGGAGTAAGCAGCGCCCCTGGGCTCAGCTGGGGAGGTATTTAAGGCCACTGTTTCCAGCACACATTTAAAAATAAAAGGGAAAAAAGAGTGGAACAGACAGCTGCACCTGCTCTCCCTGTGGCTTCTCAGTGCTATGACCCCACGCCACAGCCCAGAACCTGACATGACCTGACAACACAAGCAGTCTACTGCACTTCTAACATGCTGCACTCAGATTTTTTTCTCCCTCCCCTGGCACTGCCCTTTTCAGTGTTTTCTCTGGCCTCCCTCTCCCTCAGCAGTGAGGAGAAACTGGTGGTGCTGGGGAAGCCCTTGGCAGGAGAATTTCTGCTGGTCTCTGCAAGAGACATCTCCCTGCTGCCCCCATGCGTGCGTGCTGTGAATGCCCCTTCTTGTCCCCAAACCACCCCACAAAATGTCACCACTGAAGTTTTTCAATGGGATCAAGCTGTAACTTTCACTACAATTACCCAATTACCAATGAGAAAACAAGCAGATACCCAACCTGATTAAAAACAAATCACCAGGCAAAAATCAGAAACAAATTCCCTCTTGTTATTAAAGCTTTGAGTCAGGCTGACTGCTTTGGGATGACTAATTTTGGTCTCTTAGCACAGGCTTAGGCTCCAGGTTGATCCATGAAACAGGACCCCAGGCTTCCCCAAAGAAGGAGCCCAGAAGGAGAGTCAAATAAATTGCTTAATTTATTTAAAAGCAAAGAGGAAGTCAGGGGTGTGCAAACCAGGCCCAAGACATGAATTCCTGGCTGGTCCTAAAGATTCAGAGCCACCCCTTTTGTGTCTCCATGCTCATGTGTGAAGGCATCCGGCAATGGCACCACTGACTGCACTCCCATGAGAAGTTAATAAATTCAGCTGAATCTTGCACTGGGAGTCCCTGGTGCCTCCAGGAGGGTTAGACCTGAGGACTGAGACAATTAACACTTTCAGGGGTGATGGGACAAGAAGCTCAAAAGGCAACAAATAGGCAATGCCCTGCTGAGAATTTTGCTGCTGCTGTGAATTACACCTGAAGTGCCCTGAGCTTTGGCAATTCCCCTCTTCACTCCTGCATAAAAATTAAAGCAAAGACCCAGACACAGGCAGTCTATGCTCCTCTTGTCTGGGCTCTCCAGATTTTCTATCAAACCAACATCAGCCCAGCATGATTCTCCACTATCTGTCTTGGTCTTGGAGTAACAGTGTTTGGAGTTGAGAACTCGGACACCTACTAAGTCCAAACCCCTACGAAGAAGAAATTAGTTTGACAGTTGTGCATGATATACAAATTATCCTCATATTGTCTCACCCATCTATTCAGATTATAAAAAATAGTATTAATTTGAGCTCTACCATTATCCTGCATTTATTGAGGATCTGGGACTTGTTGAACACTCTTTGTTCCGTTTATTCCCATTTTCTCATTAAAAATTGAAACCAGGCTGCACACTAGAATTAAGTGTGTTGCTCTGAAAGGCCAAATACTGCTCTCTGTTCTGGCAAATGACAAAATTCCCATTACTTTTATTGGCACAGCACTGAGCCCTAAAGCTAAAAGTAGCTCTGTGAGTGACAGGACTGAAATGAAATGAAATGCTGCTCCTGATGCAGAGCTGAATTTCTTGCTTTACTGTCATTCATGAAAAATAATAATGATCTTTGCAGATGCCATCTGAGTAGGGTCTGCCTTTCTTCCAAAACCTTTTGTGACTTGGATTGCTTGATCACCATCACAGGAATGCCACTAAGCCAGAAGTGGCCACATCCAAGCCACAGGAGGGTGGGCACAAGGTCAGCTCCAAGTTTGGGTGCCAAGGGGGTGACATGTAAAGGATTCCTCTTACTAGCAGTCCTGGGATGTGAACTTCTTTCAAATTACAAGATGGGAAGATGTACAGTGCATTTTCTGGATATCTCATGTTCTTTTTCCTAGGAAATCAAATTCACCTGTGCAGCTAAATCTTGAGAAAAGGAACATTATGTTTTCTTTCCAGATAAACTGTTAGATCAGTTCAGTTCTTCATGTGTTCCCCTAGCAAATGTGCTAAAAGTAGCAATCCAAAGATTTCTGTTAAATGCTGGACTTGGTTGCGATAGAACAGCTGACTGGATAGAAAGTCCTGGACAGCAAAGCCTACTCCCTTTGAAGCAGACACCTTGGTACAGCCATTTTTATTGCCTTCCTGCTAAGCTTTTTGATGCCATAGCTCTTCAGCCAGGTGAAGGAGAGAGTTGTCACACCCTCTCCAGCACACACCAAGATGCTGTGAAATTCCTCCTGAGTCTCCTGCACAGCTACACTCAGAGAAACAATTCTCCCTTTCTTTCCTCACTAGGGACTAACCTGCAGACTAAGACTAGGCAGTCAAAACTTAGAGCCAGCATCTCAGCCCTGTTTATGCCACAAGCCTTTGCAAAGCACTGCTTGAAATCTACTGGTAAGGTCAAGCGCTGGGGAATGTTTTCAAATGTCTAATTATCTCATTTAAAGCTCCATCTGAAGTACTTTATTTCTAAATTATGAAGAGGTTTAATAACAGCTTTCAACTTCATTAACTGTTATATATACCTGGAGTTAGAAAACCCACAAAAATCTTGATTAATTGCCCAGCAGTGCCGTCTGACATAGGGTAAGGTTTACACCAATGTTAAAAACCTTTCTGAGAAAGTGATATTTTACATGATGTCAAGTTCTAGTTTGTGAAAATATAGAAAACTGTCGTATTCTTCTTTTTCTGAAAAATTTCACAGAGCAGCAATTTGGCTGAAGAGTGCAGCAATGCATTCAGCTAGAACAGAAACTTTGAAAACTGTGTGAAAATGGAACCTTGACAGTATTTCCCAAGTATCTACCCAATGTCAGAATTTAACATAATAGGCATATTTTGTAAATAAACATCTCTTTTTCTGATGTGGAAATAGCATGAGATGAGTTTTAAAACAAAGCAGCATTAGGGATGGTTGCTATGCCCATGGCTTCTAAATCTTTTTCTTGCTGCCCAACACCCCTGCATTTTGATGTGCTCAGCACAATTTGGGTTCCTTCTCAAATGGTCTGTTTTACATGCAAAACTCTGAACTTTTCATATTCAAAAGCCTCGCTCCAGTCAGCATGCATTTGGGGTGTGTGAGGAATGGAAAATGAGCGACTAATATCCTGCCAGTTGTCATTTAGCCAATCTGACCAATCCATTTAAGAACAGGGTGACTTCCAAGGACATCCAGCACAGTGTTAATGTTGAAATTTTGAGGCATTCTCTTTGAAAAGAAAATGAAGATAAAAGTAACAAGATGTCAAAACGCATGAATTATGAATTACCCTTTAATATTCCAGTGAAGAGACATATGAATAAAGACAAGGGTGCCTTGCTGCTAAAAATAACTTCTTGTTTTTAATGCTGATCTGCAGCTGTAATGAGAGTGTTCAGCATTTTTTAAGTCTATAAATTTTTAAATCTAGCAGATTTAAAAATCATTGTGAAAGAAGAAAATCTCACTCTGACTTTTAGACAAAATGTAATTATTTTTCTAACTCTGATTTTGGAAACAAAGTATATCCTTCAAACAAAGGCAAACCAAAGGCAAGCTATCACCTTGGTATTAAGCAAAGCATGAAATCACAGAGCAGTGAATAGAGCCCCTGGGAGATAAGAAATACTCAGTGTCAGGACCACTTCAAAGAGTGTAGGATCATCATCCTGCTCTATTGTACAAGCGGCTTTTCACACACAAATCTGCCACAATTAAATAAATATTTGTGAGCTTAACTGTGATCCTTTCTCCTTTGCTTAGTGAAGGATTAATTCCACAGAAGCTGAAGAAATTATTCACATTTGACTGACCCCAGAATAAGGCTTCATACATGGTTTGGAAGACTGATTTTTTAGGGAGGGTCTGTCAAGCCTGCTCTCCCAAAACTTTCTTTTCTTCCATGGAAGCCCCTGCAACAGTCAAAGGGGGCTTAAAGTGAATTTACAAATGGGTATCAATGGGAAATTCTTAGATTCTGTGGGAGATACATCATCTTCACTCAGGAGCAAAGAATATAGCAAGGTCATATTTCTAACAGGCTGTTGCCATTTCAGCAATGTTTTCAGGGCAATTTGGCACAGTGTCCAAATATATTTGTCACTGATAAGAAACCTGTTCCAAAAGTTTTGGAAAAAAATATGTTAGACAATGAAAAATGAGAAAGGAATAATACAATATAATGGACAAGGAGAAAGGGAACAGTGGTATCTTGTTTGAATGACAAGCAAAATTTCTGCGTCTTCGCTGCAAGAGAAAAAAGGGTTTTGTGACTGAGAGACATTTCAAAGAAGCTGTCACAGCTCAAAATCCTAGCAAAGGCAAGCCATAGGTCTCTGGTACAGCAGTCAAGGCAACCTTTATATCTTTATCTCACTAGTTACAGTGAAATATAAAACTACAGTGCCTTGTATCTGCAAAGGCTGCCTGTTAACCTATCTTAATGTCAAAGAACATCTTGGTTTTCCATAAGAATAGCTGTGAGACTAAGCACTTTTCAGCATTCTATCAGGTCATCCAGCTACATTATTTTTATACGTTGAGAATACACCAAGCAGATACTTCAGAACATAAATTTTGGCTGCAGGTTAGGGATGAAGTGGGGGTTTTATGGCAAGTTCATATTTATACATTTCTTGTTCTATCTTCTCCAGCATCCAGCAACACTTAACAGCCATAAAAAAGACGCAAAAATTCACTGTCTTACCAGATAACTCTCTTTTATTTTTTTTCTGTTCTTTTTTCTGCACACCTCACCACTTTTTGAGCACCCATGCTATCGTTCTGTAAATAAACAGCATAACAAAATGGCTTTTGTACCCAGGCCTGAAGAATTTCCATTAATAGATATAATTATATATAAATATACATTACATTGACAAGATTTAATTCCAGAGCATGGTGATCTTAGAAAAATAAGTCCCCTTGTTATCCATATGACCAGTTCAAGATGAGCACAGTACCACAGAATCACTGCATGGCTGTGATTGGAAGGGATTTCTGGAGGTCACCTGGTCCAGCCCCTCTGCTCAAGCAGGACCACACAGAGTCAGTTGCCCAGGACCATGCACAGATAGCTTTTGATTATCACCAAGGATGGAGGCCCCACGACCCCCCTGTGCAACTTGTGGCAGGGCTGGGTCACCCACCAGCAGTATTGAGTAGAAAATATTGGCCCTGTGGTCAAAGGACAACTTCTACTTCCAAAAGAACATTCAGACCCCCTGGAGCTCCAACAGTTGTAATGGATTTTTTATGAGAAATGGGACATATTCCTAGTGTCCATTGGGAATTATGGATCAGCAGGGGACAAACTGATCATCAGATACCTTTATCTATGGAAATGAGTGAAACTTTTATCCTGTATTGTAAGTCCATGGCTGTTAGAGTGCAGAATTCTTAGCTGTCCTATGGAGTCTCAAATTCCCATAGGTTCAGACAATTGAACTCACTCTAGGACTATTTTGAATACAAAGGCTGCTTAGGCACTTCAGACTCCTGTAGCTACCAATATACAGTCTTGAACTGAATCCAATCCCATCTGTTTACTTCTAAGTAAATTATTATTATTATATTATCATCATCATCATTATTATCATTATTATTGACTACTCTGCACCTGAATCACTTACATTTCTAGCAGTGAGATAAAAATTAAAATCTACTGTTGAGAGTTTTTAAGGAAACACAAATTTAGAGTTTCAGTTCTGTTACCTTTGCTTATGATAGGATAAGGAACTTCTGAAAAGTTCAAAAACATACCATTTGTGATGTTATGTTTTCTAGATGCAAGATTACAGTAGACTGATCTGTAACTAAGGTAGTTGTTAGCCTAGGTCATCCCTGGCACACTACCACTCACAGTAGGTGAAATTGGCTGAAGTCCCCATTGCTACACAGACCCATTCTGGCTTCTATAGAGCATTCCCTGGGCCAGGCAATTCAACATTAAATACTCCTGCATCTAGTTTGTAATTGGTTCTAGACAGTAATGGCAAAACCATTGTGGATGACTGTCTTATTCCCTGTCATGCTACATTACAGGGAATTGCATGGACCTGTTGGAGCAACTCCAAAGGACAGTCACCAAGTTGATTAGGGAGATGGAGCACTTTCTCTCCAAGGAAAGGCTGAGAGAATTGAGTTTACTCAGTCTGGAAAAGAACAGGCTTCAGGGTGACCTATTTGCAGTCTTCCAGCTCCTGAAGGGACCCTACAAGAAAGATGGAGAGAGACTGTTTACAAGGGCACATCGTGACAGGACAAGGGAGGAAATAGCTTCAGACTGAAAGAGTGTAGGTTTAGATTGGATATTAGAAAAAAAATCGTTATTGGGAGGCATTGCAACAGATTGCCCAGAGAAGTTATGGTGCCCTATTCCTGGAAGTGTTCAAGACTAGTTTGTATGGGGCTTTGAGCAACCTGGTCTAATGGAAGGTGTCCCTGTCCGTGGCTGGGGGGTTGGAACTGGACTGTCTTTTAAGGTTCATTCCAACATAGGTCATTCCATGATTCAGTGATTACAGGATACTGACCCTACTGTCTGCTGGGAAGTAGCATGGCATGTGAAGAGCTAAAGCACAGGGTCCATGACCTGCCCTGCCTGAGGGACATGAGGAACTCTGCAGCCACTGATACAGTGACAATTGATGAGCAGAAATAGAGGTACTATTTGTGTGCATTTTTTGAGAAATGGAAGGATATCTCAGCTTTCATTGCAGAAGGGCTAAGAAGGAGAGCCTGGTAATAATGTTTTATAAGTAGTTTGGCACTATGAAAGTTTTGATTCCCTGGGAATTCCTGATGCTACTCAGCACACAATGCTGGGGCCAGCAGCCAGCTTGTCCACCCAACACGTGGCTTTGTCACACTAACATTGTTAGACAAGGTCCAGCATGTCTCACATAGTACAAATGAGCACTTGCTCAAATCTGGACCACCCCACTTTTCAATCCAATGGATGTATGCGTACACAGGAGAAGCCAGGCCTTGGCATAAGCTGGGCCTGGCACACAGGGGCAGAGGAGGTGCTCTCTGGGCTGATACTTCACCCCTCATCTCTCCCTCTGAAATTCCAGCCACTGAAGCATTTGAACAAAGTTTTGTCTTATTATAATGTGATGTCTTCAGTATTTGCTTCTTGACACCACCAAATGTTTTTAATACAATCTTTTTGCTACTTAAGTAAATTAAGGAGCTTAGTTAGCCCTAATCAAATAACTGCAGATTTTTCCAGGTACAGAAAACTAAATTCAGTGATTTCAGGCCATCTATGAAAACATCCACAAAACTTGAATTTCTTATTATTTAAATTATTAATTTTATCTGAACGTCACTTCCATTTATGTTAATTTTAATGTAGTTGGGAAAGTGAGCAGCTAGTGAGGCTATTAATCAAATGTTCCCTGAATCAAAACAATTGGCTAATTACTTCTAGATGCATATGGGTTTTATTATGCATTAATTAGTTACTAATTCACCCACCCTGCTTTTTAATATTCAGCTACCAAGCTCAGATTGGTTTTACAGAAAATTTTGTGTTTTCCCAAATTGAGACCTTTGTTACTTACTGAAGAGCTCCAAAGACTAAATAAATATTTCATGAGATCTTGGAGAAAACATCCTCTTTAAACTTGTTTAAAGAAAATAGTTTATTGAACAGCAGAATAAAATCAAGAGCTGAGCCATGTTCTGCTCAAACTCAGCCTGGAGCCTAGGGAAATAAAGATGTTGCTAATAGTGCAATTTGCTGGTGTCAGAAGTGGAAGGGCTGCCAGAGCCTCAAGCCAGCTAACTCCAGTTGCTTCCTGCTGCGAAGAGAATCTGATCATTGGTGACTCAGAGGGTGCATGCTACAGAAATGAGCCATGTCATGCTTTGACCCCAGCCAGAAGCCAAGCCCCACATAGCCACTCGCCAACTCACTCCTCCAGCAGTAGGGCCAGGGAGAGAATCAGAAGGGTAAAAGCTGGAGAACTCGTGGCTTGAGCTAATGGAAGTTTTATAAGGAAAGTAAAAGCCATTCATACAAGCAAAGAAAAAACAGAGAATTCAAACACTCAAAGTCAGCCATCTCTAGGAGAGCAGGGTCCCATCACACGTAACAGTGACTTGGGAAGAAAACTGCAAGCACTCCAAACATCCCTCCCTCATCCTTCTTCCCCCTACTTTATATACTGAGCATGATGTCACATGGCATGGACTCTCCCTTCAGTCAGTTTGGGTCACCTGTCCTGGCTGTGTCTCCTCCCAGCCTCCCCTGCACCCCCAACATCCTCATCAGTGTGGCAGTAAGAAAAGCAGAAAAGACCTTGGCTCTGTGCAAGCCCTACTCAGCAATGACAAAAACATCTCTATAGTATCAATCCTGTGCTCAGCACAAATCCAAAACACAGCTCCATACCAGCCACTGCAAAGAAAATTAATTATATTCCAGCAGAAACCAGCATAGCCATGCCTGCAACCAGGAGGAAGAGTAGGAGGACAGAGGCAGTAGATCCTGTCTCTCTACATCTAGGGGAGGAAACAAGAGGTAGGGGCTACAAAAATCAAGGGAGAAGCTCAGTCTGGTGCAGCAAATAATAGGATGGCTAGGAGAGATAAATCCCATTTGCTTTTGTTATGAAGATACTGTGTTCTTCGTTAGAGAAGGCATAAATTTTCTTGCCACTGTCACATTGTAGCATGACAGCAGTGGTAAGGTTGGAAACAATCAATAAACCCTGGCTTTTTGTAGGGAGTCAAACTCTCCTAAACCTCTGCTGTAGTCTTTTTACTACAAGCAGTTTAATTCAGAGGCAGTTCAGCACCCACAGGAGAAAATGCAGCTAATGTCTCCATGCTCTTCTGTACTTCTTTGGAAACTCTCACCAGCAGTTAAAGACAGGAGATGACACACAGGGCCAGAGAAGAGTTGGGTCCCAGAATTGCCCTGAGCTGCCTCCACTGCACCATGGGTACAAGCCCCCAGTGTGAGGCTGGCAGCAGTGCTGGTGTAGGGCATCCCATTCACGCCCAGCTTGGGGACATGGAGCATGGCTTTGTCCCAAAGCAGCCTTGTAAACATGACCTGCTCCATCTGCAAGACTGACCACCAACACAGGGACCACCCCTCCCACACCCCTCAGGGCCTCTGTCTCTCCAGGGCTGTGCTTGCTGCAGACATGGGGCACTGGGGAAATGCCTTGGATATTTATTGCAAGGGAAGAAGAACAAGATCTAATGAACCAAAATACAGAACTTGGGATACAACAACTAACCACTTGCAAACATGACAATGACATTTTGTTCCTGTTATGGAGCCTTGAAGATCATCTATTTCTGTATTTTTAATATGTGTGTTTGGTACTTTGTGTTCCTCTCTCAGATGTAATTTAAATCTCAGCAGGTATTTCCCTTTAATAAAGTGGTATTGAAAACTCCTCAAACCACTTTGCAAAGTTTCTGGTTGCAGATATTTAGGGACTGTGATCTTTATGCTCCCATGTCATCCCCTCAGAACAAGGTGTTTGATCAGCCACAATTGTAGCTTTTTTTCTTCCTAATTTTTCCTCAAGCTGGAGCTCTACAGCCATAGAAGATGCTGACTGCAGCAGACAAGGGTCTGTGCATGGGAAAAGGGTCCCTGGCACTGATGCAATGCAGCAGGTGTGTCTGCCTGCTGCCTCTGGCTGTCTCTCCTTCAGATGAAGGGACACAAAAATAGGAGTGTCTTTTCAGCAGAGAATGCCCCAATACTCACATATTGTTCCACATCTTGACAAGGGACAACATTTTGAAATTTCACAAGGACCAGAAAAAGAACAAAATATATCTGGGATCAGTGGAAAAAATATATTCTAAAAATATCCCTTTCAATTTTATATTGCAGGGAAAATGCTACAAACTTAACAGGAAATATATTTCTGTTATTATAATGAACATTTCACTCTAGTACTCGAGATTGCAGTCTAGTATCCTAATGCACTAATAAAGTTGCAATGAAATGTTTTGGCTTCTCTTCAAAGAAAGTTTTAGAGAAATCAGTTTGTTCCCATAAAACACTGTTTCAATTAAACAGCAATTTTCACTGCAAGATTGTTCTTTGAGAATTTTGAGGTAGCTTTAGTTATGGCAGAGATTACAGATGCTGCTGGTCTGAATTTGTCTCCCATATAATCATATTTCCTGTGCCATGCTGGATGTGCAGATAAATCTTTTTTCCCAGTATAAAATAAGGGAGAAAAAATCAGATTAAGAGAGATTATTTTAATCTTAGAACTGTTAGAAAATAGATTGATGTGTTGTCAGAGTGAAAAAGAAACCCAGAAAGTGAAAGCTAAGGCTGAGAATGTCAGACTTAAAATAAACCTAGCCAGGCAAGTTGAATTTCAAATTGTTCCATAATATTACAGTGACACTCTGAGCAATAATTAAGTTCTCTACTGTTTGCATTCTGTGAAGAATCTTTTAATATCCTGCAATTTATCATTCTAAAACTGCATAGCAATATAATCCTCTCCCTTCTAAATAAAGCTGTAATTGTTAAAGAAATGGTAAAATGCATCAGGAATTCACCTCAAAATACTGGCATCATTTTTCTTGGGACTTGGTTTGGTGATTTGTGATAAGTTATTGAGAGTAGTTCACTGAGAGACATAATCTGAAGGATTACTAAGAACTGAGCAGAACAGAGATGCTCAGGCCCCTGCCAGATGAGGAGGTTTCGGATCTCTTTGCTGCGTCTCCTTTGGACACGGGCTCAAGGTCTGTTCCTGTCTAGACTTGCAGACTGTGTTTGTTTCAGTGCGTTATCCCCACTGAAGCTCTTCCTGGTGTGGAAAACAGCAGAACTGGACCCTTGCAGGAGTGCATAGAGCAGCTGCATGTTGCAGCCGCTCATGGTTTGTGAAATTTGAAGCTTGGTGCTACAGGTGAGATCATGACTCTCTGTCATGATGAGGTACTAGGATGGAGTTGCCCTCACCCAAGTTTGGACACTTAAAGATTTAAGTTTTAAATTCTAAGTTTGCCCCAAAGCTTACAACTTTCCTAGGTCATAGGACTTCTCCTATGTAAAACTACAGCAGTCTTCAAAGAAGGTGATGCTTAAGTTAAATAGTTGCTGACAGTTCCCAATTCAGTTGTTTGGACTGAGAGAGAATGTCATAATCTCTAAGGCAAGCCATTCTTTCACTGCTAAAATTCATTCTCTCCTAATGCATGCCATTTTAAGACATAATTTTAAGCCTCTTCAAAGAAGCAAGTCTCTTTTGTCCCTTCTCCTACTGAGCTTCACGAGTTTTGTCTGCAGAGACCTCCTGGTAACACCATGTGGTGCCCCTTCCATCAGGAGCCTCCTTTCAAGCTGTTCTTCTAGGGCTTGGGAGGCCTAGAGATGAAAACCTTTAAGATGAGAAGTAAGTGCATCATCTGCAGCATGGACTAGTGAACAAACACATGATGACAAGTATCCCAGAAAAAGGCAGTTTTGGAAAAGCGTGAGGATGTCAAAATCAGGAGAAGCTGCTAATTCCCGGGTGTAAAAGATGCAGGCAATCTGCTAATGCAAAAGGCATTCATTCCCACAGCATTATTTATTCCTCAGAAAGTGGCTGCATGCAGGCAGTTGCCCACCACTCCATTTCACATCCTGGAGAGCTGAGCCAGAGGTTCTTAAACATGGCCAAAAGCTGGAGGACCCCTGTCCTCAGGAGGGTGCCCCTTGTGAAGGCTGATGCCTGAACAGAGAATGCACAGCAGAAAGAGGAGCCACAATTCTGCCCTCACACAGCACCTACTGATTGCTCCTCTCCTGGGCATGTAATGGTCTATAGGCAAACTTCCAATGAGTATCTCAAGAGACACGGCCTTGAAAAAGGATCTGTGTGTGGAGAGTGATAGAAGAGAGAAATCATATGGTAATGAGTGATAAGAAACCAAAACAGGCAGCTGCTGAAACCTGAAATATCCATAAACACTGACTATGGAGACACGGTTAAGATAAAACATAATGTTTTAACATAGGGTTCAGTGATTTGCAGACAAGAACCTTTGTTTGCTTGCTTGAGTAGGAGAGCATAAAAAAACCCTGAACTTCTCATAATGAAGCAGCAAATAATTACTTTGCCTCATTACCCAGTCATCTTCCTCTTCCCCTCAGCCCTCATGAGTCATCACTCATCCCAGTGCCAGTGTCACAGATCTGCTAATGGAAACCACATTCTGCTGGTCGTGCTAAGGACCAAGTTCTCCTCTGCATAGGAAGAGCAGGGAATGAGCAAACAGTTCCAAATGCCGCTGTCTTCTCTCCTTGGTCCTGCTGGCATGGGGAAAGAAATGAGCTGTGTTCAGGCAGAGAAATGGAAGGCAGCAGCTATCCAGGGGGGCTGCAATGCCAGGATGCAGGAAAACCAGGGAAAGGCAGTTAACATTAAAGAAACGGTATGAGGGCTTGGGGTTTTTTCCTCTAAATATCCTACATGCAGACTCTTTGGGCACTATATTTCCAAACTAGCATACCTATCTATAAATAATTTTCCTAATTTCTAGGCATTTTTTCAGGAGGAAATCTAGTATTGTAGGGAAAAAAAATGCTCCTAGGGTTCTTTCTCTTTAATTCCACAGAATTTACTAGAGACAGTAATTAATGAGACATGGGAGTCTGATAATTATTACTATCCTTTCTCATTATTGTGTCTTAAAATATGAAGTTTGCTCATATTTATTATAAATCCTCAGCTGCTCCTACCCAACCATTCAATTTAAGGACATAAGCACCACAGGTGGGTAAGATGCTCTATATTTGTACTACCACAGGTTTCTGAATCTCAGCAGTATCAGAAAGCAAACTATTCTACCCTTTTCAAAAGCTGATTTATTACTGTCTCAGAAAGAGAAGCAGCATCGTTAAAAATGCACAGTAATTTGCTGCTCTTAAAATCAATCAAGCACAGCCAGCACTGGCTGCTATATTGACAGGATAAAAACATGAGCCTGCCTGCTGCACCAGCTCCAGCACTGCTGGCTGCAATCTCATCAGGCTGGAGACAAGAGTGAACACTGCCAGCCATGTCCCCATGGAGTTCACAAAGACCCCACTAAGAGTAACTCAGAGGCAAGCAGAGAAGTATTTACCATTTCCTTAATATCCTCCAGAGGTGCTCAGATGAACTGGAGGTTGAAACCCTGCAAAAAAATGGGCAGCTGGGAGCTGTTAAGATGAGAAGGAATTGACTTCAGAGGGACAAAGGAAACTTTTTTGCTTTGAGTGACTTACAGAAGGAGCTGGGAAAATGAAGGTTTCCTGCTGTTTTTGTTTATCCCAGGGGAAATAGGTTGAGCCAGTGCTATGCAACACTGTCCAGCCCCTGTGAATCCCTGGTCTTCAGAGTAACAAATATCACATTTCCCAGTGCCTCTTGATTCCAACAGGACAACTGAATGAAGGAACCCCCTTCATGGCTTTCCGAGAATACTGAGTTCTCTATCCACCACAGGTCACAAGTGCTGTTAGCCCTTGAGTCCACACTGTAGAGTCACATCCCCTAAGTGAGATGCTCTTGGATGACAGGCCAAAAACATTAAGATCCTTTTAACCAGGACAGCCTGCCAACTGTGACACACTACTGGGTGCTGTTTCATGGCAGTCTTCTGTACTGATGAACGAAACAATGTCAGAGCCCCTCTTCTACCCATAAGGCCAATAGATACAGTTGGCTGTTTTCCTTATTGACAAAAATAAAAATGTGTGTGACCACATCCCAGCTGTCTACTGGGAGAATTCTCTAGCTCATGGCACTTTTTAGATCATGCCCAGAAGCCCTTTGCGAGAGTTCTAGCTGGTCTTGGATAAATCACACTACGTTTTCCTCTGCAAACCTATAAATGTTCATGCTTAAGGCCGTGTACCTACTTAATTGAATAGTGTAGAGGTAGCCTTCTGTAATGCAGATAATCAGTATCTATTGTGCATCTGTGACATTTTCATGTTCAGCAGAGGTTTTACTACAAAATTACTAAGAACTACTCTGTTAAGGGATCATTTACTGGTTTAGAAGGTTATAAAAATTCCAAAATATAGAATGCTCATGTCATATTTTCAGGGTGAGCCTCATTAAATCTGTAGCAGTTATCCTATCCTCTACTCTGAAATGAGTTTACAGTGAAATAACAGTCTTGAAGTCATCCTTCTATATTGTAAGAAGCCACTCAACACAGAGATTCTGCACAAATTACCAAAACTAGCTACTGAGGTTTTTTCCTATTCATTCTAGGGACAAAAATCTCATATGGCAGCATTCTTCAAGAGTAGGGAAAAATGAAAAAGAAGAGTAGGTTTAAAATATTTTTGTGCATTCTCAAGGAAATTTTAAAATATAGAAAATTTAAGGAAGGCATAACTGTTGATTTTGTTTTTTCTTGGTTTAGCCTTTCATTGAACTTCTAGTAATCACTGGTTAATGCACAGTATTCTCTGTATAGGTACTAAATCATCATGGTGATGTCTATGGCACAGAAGCTGAGATAAGGAAAATGAATTTGAGGCTGTGGTAGATTGAAAGGTCTGTTATTCTGCTGTGATATCTTTGCTAACATAAGTATTGTAACCGTGAAATTCTTGCTACAGGGATAACATTATCCATCCTTCCATAAACCCAATGGATAGTTAAAAACTTTCAGGGCAGATTTACTTCCCAGTACATCTCCAGTTTTTAGAATATTTGTGTATAATAAATGGTTAGGGGTAAACTATGAACAAAATACCTAATTAGTGTCACAACTGCATCTGTGCTACCTCAGAAAAATCCCCCCAAAAGCAGACATCCCCATTTTAACGATAGAAGACATTGCTCTAAGCTGCAGCAACGTGAATGTATCTCATTCATCTTTGTACTCCTGATGAATTGAGTCTAGACTACCAGTCAGGGGGTGGGGGAGAATCTGCCTCATGCAATTATCTGTATTTAAAAAGTGAGTGTAGACATTGGGACTAAACAGCAGGAAAAGGCTCCTACTCAAACTGTGCAATAAAGGGCTATCACACTTGTGATTTGAGTTTCTTGTTTCTTACTTCATGAGTCAGCTTTGCCTTCACTGTTACCAGACAGACCAGTGAAAACATTTTGAGTATACCTCACTTCTCCTTCACTTTATGCTGCATTGAATCCCCCCAAAATAAGTATTCTTAATATGATTAGATACTAAAAGAGGTTTCAGGTTTTGTCCATGCAAGATTAGAGCCAGCTGATTTTAACAAGAGTTTATAAGGGGTTTGACTCAACTCCACTACATTAGCTCCGGCTAATAATGGATGTAGTTTTATGGGGAGCATTTAGATTTACCACATAATCATTGTTTCAGATCCAGACAGGCTCAATTTACAGAGCCTACTTGTCCTTAGGAAAGCTACATTTACTTTTCTGAGCAAAAAGTCTGAATATTCAAAAGACATTTCCCTGGGGTGTGAATGAGACGCTATTAGGCAGGAATGGAAGTGGCAGCCTGAGAGCCAAGGTCTGCAGAAATCTTGGATCGAAATGTTCTCTCAACCCTCTGATATCCAGGACTACTTTCACATACAGCCACAAAAGGAAAATATTTTGCAAAGGAGTATAGCGATACAGAAAATATTCTACTGCTAGAAAGTGCTCTAAAGTGTCCCCAGAAGCTACTCTTCTCTAGACTGGGCAACCTCAACTCTCTCAGCCTGTCTCTGTAGGAGAGGTGCTGCAGTCCTTTGATCATCTTCATTGTCTCCTTTGCACCCACTTCAACAGGTCCATGTCCTCCTTATGTTGGTGGCCCCAGAACTGGATGCAGGTGGGCTCCTACCAGAGCAGAGCAGAGCAGAGGAACAGAATCCTTTCCCTCACCCTGCTGCCCACACTGCTTTTGGTACAGCCCAGGACACTGTTGCTTTCTTAGCTGCAAGGAAAATACTACTCTTCTTGACTTCTGTGATGATGCCCACAACTCATGTTCTAACCCAAGTCTCTCTGCTTTAATAGGAATATTTCCACTATCTTCAATGGAGCCATTACAGAAAGCAATGTAATAAGCAAAGCTGAGATTTCAAAGTCTATATTTAATTTAGTGTTCTAATAACATTGCTTTGCTGTGGAAACTGAGGGCAAAGATCTCAGTCTCTTAAATGAAATCTTCCTGTAGCATTTGTGTGCCAAATCAAAATAGTCTGTTTAATCAATGAAATAAGTGCAGTTAAATACAAATAACTTACAGACATTCACCTTCTACAATCAAGAGAACTGGGAGAGCAGATGGTGTTAAGTGCTCAGTGAATTCTTTGGCAGATCTTGTGGAAGAATAGTAAAGCAGGAAAGGAGACAGCAAAACATATTAGAAAACAAAGAACATACCACATTTGAAAGTTTAGTGCTGCACTTTATCCTGAGTGGACCAACTTTTAAAAGATCAATTTAATTTGAAAGAGTTGAGCACTTATGGGATTTCTTAATGCAGTGAAGTAACTATACAGGAAGAAATTATTTACAGTGAGGTTAGTTAGACACTGGAGCAAGTTGCCCAGTTAGATTGGCAATATTCCAGTTCTGGAAGTGTTCAAAGCCAGGCTGGACAAGGCCTTCAACAACCTGATCTAGAGGAAGCTGTCCCTGCCCACGTCAGGGAGTCTGGGACTAGGTGGTCTTTAAGGTCCATTCCAACTCGTTAACATTTTATAATTTTATTACACAAATATCAAAGAGAGCTGAATAATAACAATATCTGGGACATCACAATCATTTTATTGCCTATGCATTCTAATGTCTTTGTGCTGGCCTGAAATCCCAGGTATCTCAGCAGCTCAAGCACAGCAACTTTGAACAAGTTCTGTAAACTGCTGCAGGCACTTTAGGAATCCAACAAGATGTTGCTACCAAAATAATTTGCTCCTAAGGCACTACAAGAAGGTCTCATGTCTTGGAACAAACTTCTTGCTCTCACATTTGCTTGAACAGAGGCCATTTACTCTGTGTATCTGTGAAAACAGAAGAGACCTATAAACTGTTGGTTTACCTGTTTCATGTGTCATCCTAACCCATAGCTGCCTCTAAGACCTGCCCAAAAACAGAAGTGGAAAAAACCAGACAGGTATAAGACATCTCTAAATAAGACTTTCCGAGGCAGGGAGCATCAACCCATTCTAACCATTGGTTAAAAACATACTATTTTCAGCTGCCAGCTATAATTAAACAGCTCATTTTCCTAAGGCAGAAGAAGATCACAAGCTTCCTCCACAGAAAAAGGTTTTGGTTTTTAATTAAGTTGCCAAGGAGCTGCTCTCACAGACAAGCCTGTGAGCTCTTGAGATTGTGGGGTCGGTCTGAGGCTGTCAGATACATCCACATTTCATGAGAAAAACTACATACTTTAATGAAGACTTAAATGAGCAGCCTTTCATTTAACCTCTTTTCCTGCTTCGTATCTTTGGACAAAATAGCAGTTATTTGAGCAAAAATGCTTGGAATTATCATGGTCTGCTGTGAGTCGCTCTCTCTCAGAGGGCATTTTCCCAACAATGCAAAGCAAACCAGGAGGGCAGGCAAGAGGCAGGATCCCAGGGTGGCCAGAAGGGTCTAGGAGGAAAGACAGAGGGCATTGCAGTCAGGGAGGAGCAGCTCACCCATGGAGTGGAGGCTCACCCATGGAAAGGGCCTCTCCACACCACATGTCCTGCTGGGACCACCTCTCCTCTCTAACATCTGCCGCCACCCTGGGCAGCCACTTTGCATCTGCTTGCCACCTCCTCTCTCCAGAGACTGAGAGCACATGGAGAACCCTGGACAAGCTATAATATAACAAATAGCCATACCCCACAATGTTGCAGTGAGAGCAAAGGTAGAGACAGAGACAAACACCACTGCACAAACCCAGTGTCATGGGTGTCTGGTGATATAATGCTATTTTTCCCCTCTCTCCCCAGTCCTACCGTTCATTATTTACTCTGATTTTATTGTTAAGGTCTCTAATTGCACTGTTTTCTAAAGCATTTGTCTAACAGGCAGAGAGCTAAACAAAGATGTGTTACACGGCATAGTACTGCTGCCTTGAGCACAACTTTAAAAAGATGGGCTCTCTTATGCCCTAACAATCCTTCCTTTTCCAGTAATGTTTAATGTATGTAATTATGTGCCAGATAACAACTTACCTTATTTGACATTTGAGAAATGCCAGGGTTATGTTTCCTTGAGTGCTCCCACAAGAAAGGCAGCACTTCTATCAGACCAATATGCTGAAATGCAACTCAGCACTGGTCTGATCGAGGAGGGTTGCTGGGATCATCCCCAAATGCTGCTCAAAAGCTCAACACCCTCATGCATGGGATGGGAGTCTGAGGGAAGATTAGAAGCCTATTTTAGAGTTGTGTAGGTGAGGGTCAGAGAGGAGAGGCTTACCTAGAGACTAGGTTTACACAAGGTATGGAGAATTAAATGGAACCGTGACATTTCTGTCTGTAATTACTAATTTTTTTAATTAAGAGCAGACTATATACTTGCAGTTCCAGTAGGGGCATAAATGCCTCCCCTTATTATTTTCAATAATCCCTTTATTTTTCTAAGGATGACAACATTATTGCATTAAATACATGCTGCTCTCTAACACCCAAATCAATATTTACCCTTTACTGACAATGCAATCAGACCCTCTGCTTCACTTGACATCCATTTTTCTTCCTAACTTCTCCCCACCATTGCAGAGCTGCTATAGCTGCAATCGCAATGGCAACTAATGTTGCCAAACAGTAGTGACAGCAGTCAATGCATCCAACAATCTCTAAAAGAAGTATGGGAAAAGAAGGGCTTTCTGCATTCTCTTCTACCTTAGTAACCCTGATGCATCCACTGGGTCTGCCCAGGGGAACCTTATGACTGGGAAAATTCAAAACTTGAACTTTGCAGGTAAGATACATAATTATGATGCTTTGCCTGCTGGTTGTTTTTTTTTTCTGGTATTAGGAAGCTGAAGTTTGAGAGAAAACACTTGTACCTCTCCATATCTCTCCATTTTTCTTGTTATATCTTATCCCCATAAATAAAGGTTTCTTTCTATGGCAGCAACATTAAAAATACTGCACAAGGAAAAAGCATTTATTTTCCTATAAACCTTTTACATTCAACTGTCTCCCCCTCTAGGAAGTGGAACAGTTTGCTTTATTCAATAACCCCTGCATAGTCTGTGCATTCCTTTGAAGTTTTGTATTTGTAATACTTTCTAAATAAAACACCAAACATAGTCATCAAATAAAGTGCATCCAGTCACCACCTGAATTTTAACTCTCCATTTCTGAAGCATTTTTTCTGCCCCGTGGAGTTCTATGTTCTTATTGCGTGCCTGTGCCATTGCTCTGTGCCCACAAACTGTATAAAGCCAGAGAATTAAGTGGCATTCCCTGACCTAAAGCTTATTTAGAAAGAAGGAAAGCTAATCACATTTAAATACTCAAAAATGAGAGAACTGCCTGGATTAGATGTCCCTGTCATCCAGGAACATGTCTCAAGAAAGAAGAGGGTAGACAGGATTTAGATGTGTATACATTTACTATTCTCACAGAATCTGTCATGCAGGTATTTATGGACTTCCTGAGCTAGAGGCTACATCCAGACAACTATGTTTAATAATTTCTGGTGGGCCTGGCCTCTACTAATAGGTACAATGCTTTTCATAATCATGACATCCTGCAGCAATGAGTTCCACAATTCTAACTGCTTTAAGAAGACATGTCTGTGCAATGCATCTGACAAAGTCACAGGAGTGACCACTATTTTTTGTAGCATACCTCTCACCTGCCTTCTCTCACAGCTTTCTGTTCTCTCCTTCTGCTTTACCTTCTAAGGTTAAGGAAATACTTGACTCCACTAGGTAGCAATGGGTGCAGCTAGTATTGGAGTTATGGAGACTGATTTCTATTGCATTTTATCCTCTTTTTGCCAGGGTCAGGATTAAATGCAAGAGAGATGGCATTTCTTGTTTGACTCAGATGTTTATTAATTCTTATCTACATTACAGCACTTCTAGGTAACAAGCTAAAAAGTGGAGACATATCTCTCTCTCTGTAAGGCCTTTTAAGGGCCAACTGTCCAATTAAGAAAAGCCACCTAAATTAGTTTTACTTTTAACCCAGTAACCAACCACCTGCAATGTGAATTTTTCTATCCAGTAAAACAAGATCACCCAAACCCATGAAGAAGGTGAAGAAGGACAAAATCTCCTCTCCAAAACCTCTATCTTGCTTTCTATATATTGCTATAATCTAAAACCTTAAATTCTAAGTTTTCCACCATGTGATATTACACACTTCTATTTAAACTACACACCCATGATCCTAGTTCCATCATTCATTTTTGGAAGCTTTCTCTATGGCCTCAGGTCAAAAGCATTGCCCATCTAAAATTCTCAGTTTTCAGGGTTCCAACAGATTTCTACAGCACCTAAATGACTAAGTATTTTGTCCTCTACTTTTTTTTTTTCTTTTAATTCCTAATATTCCCTTTCCCTTTGAATTTTAATATCAGCTATTCCCTGACTGCTGGTAGCTAAATCAGGTATTTGTGTTTAGTTAGAGCCATTCCCTGCCTTGTGCACTACCTGCCTTGTGCATTACCTGTAGTCACTGATAGAATTTCACCTGTCATTTTCTTACCAGGTCAGTCAGCATCATGAAATATTGACTGCAAGATGAACTCTAGAAACAAATTCAAAAATTTAAACTGAAAACAAACCAACTTTGTCTGCTGAAGGGTGAAAATTGGAGTAAATAGCTAGGTGAAAGCACACTGCTTTACAGCACCTCTAAATGAGCTGCTGTTCAGCTGCCTGCTTGGTAGCACAATTTACAAATCCCTTTATCTTACCAGAGATGAAATTTCCAACCCTGGAAAGGATTGGTGTTCAAATGCTTCCCAGGTCCTTAACAGCGACATTAAGAGGGACTTAAATAGCAATTAAATTTTATATTAATCTCAAGACAGAGAGGAGTCAGCAAATTCGTATTTGCTTAAGAAGCTAGAGGCTTCTGCAGGAAACCTGTATCCAGGACAGAGGGCACCAGCTGAACAGAGGCTCTGGCAGATTCTACAGACAGTTGTTTGTGGTTGCTGTGACTCATACCTGCGACCTGTAAATGGCTTGTGGAGCGACATCCTGCCAAGGGTAGACTGCAGGCACCCTAGGAGCTGAGCAAAATCATGTGCTTTCAAAGAAGTGAAATAAATACAAAAGAGGCTGCATTTTTTGAGCCACCCTAGGGGAAAAAAAAACAGCCAGATGAATCTTGGTTTGTGTGTTAGTTATTATTTTTAAAAATGACACCAGAAAATATAATGCTGTACATAGCAGAAGCAGAAAGGAAAAATAGAAAGTGTTTCTGTGAGCAGCCATAAATCCCAGGAAATACAAGCCCTGGCAGCTGTAATGGCACCGAATTTTTAAGATGGCTTTAGAAAGCAGAGGCTCTACATGTGGAAATCAGGTTCTATTTAATTATTAAAGCCTCTGTGGAATAATAAGAAAACAGATCAATCAACCAGATATTTAACAGTGCACAGGCAGTGGGACAAAAAAACATACTCAATAAAATATATTTAACCCTCTGTATGCATGTACATACTTTTTATAAGAGTGCACCTTCACAGCCTACTAAAAAAAGCATTTACAGTAATTTCACGATTATAAGCTGCACCATTTTGACTAAAATTTTGGTCCGAACCTGAAGTGTGGCTTATAATCAGATGCGGCTTATATATGGACAAAGAACGAAAAGTTGCTGTTTTAGTTTGGAGGACAAGTGTCTGCTGAGAAAGGCAGAACTTCTCTTTGAAATGGAGAACGTAAACCCCCTCCCTCCAAATTATTATAATTTTGAAATCAAGGGGCTTTCAGGCAAAGATATGGGAATTAGGAAAAACAGTTCTTTACTAGGGAAATTAAAATAGAAATACAGTACTACAAAGAAACAAACTCCAAACCCTGACAAAGTCAGAGTAGAACCTGACACCCCGTCAGGCAGGGTGTTGGTAGCAGTCCCATTAAATGGTGGCTGCATCCTCCTGCAGTGACAGATGTGGCTCAGTTGGAGCAGTGCTCCTGCAGAAGTTGCAGTTTCCCTCCAGAGGTCCAGCAGTGATGTGGAGAAATCCGGCTTTCCTCTGGAGTCCAGTGGAGAAAGGGGCTCCCTTAGTGTCCCAAAACCTCTGTTTTTATCTTGGTAAGAAATGTTGGGCTCTTCCCCCTGGCTGGAACAACTTCCAATGGGATGCAGTAATTTTATCAGTCACACAGTGGGACTCAATGGGCCATTAGCAGAAAATGACTGGCTGCAGGAAGGATGGGTCCTGAAAAGATAAAGAACAATGCCCTGCCTGGTTTCAATGGATGGCCCATTAGCAAAATATCTGCTGTTGAGATAAGGATCATTGCCCCCATCCTCAACAGATGGTGATAGAAAAGATACCTTTAATCACACCCTGTATTGTAACGTGTGGCTTATAATCAGGTGCAGCTTATAATCATGAAATTACTGTAATTTTCCAGCTTGTGCTGGCAATGGACTTTCCTGCTATGAGTGTTCAGTGCTTGGGCACTTCTGGGCAAAATAGGTCATCGCTTATACCCAGGCATGTAAATAAACTTCTCCTTTTCCAAAATGCTACTTGATTCCTCTGAACTTGAGCATTCTAAATTTTTTTATCTCATTATGATTAATTATATAACTGTAACTCCAAATAATGTTATACAAATATTTATATGGAAAAGCAAAATGGCTGCTTTTGTTCAGAATTCAATTTGGCTTCTTTCCAGCAAACAAATTGAAAATTTTCAGTTTTGATTAACTTTTCACTTTTTTTAGCTATTACTCATTTCAGCCTTTTTACTCAAAAAACCCTTTAGTTTCAGAACATTTTAGCTAATTTCATTAAGTCTTTTAATGTACATCTCATTTGACTAGATCTAAATAAATTGCTGAACAAACAAAAAGACCAGATACCTAAGGAAATTGCTTCCCTGAATTTAATTAGACATACAGGCTTCCTCTGGACATCCTCCTCTCCACAAAGTACTTTCTGCAGTGACTTCACTTCCATGTTTTAAATGACCAGCTTTTACAGGACATTCAAAGCACACAATAATAGAGTCACAGCCTTAATGACTGGAAAGTAATTGGGCAATTGTTATTCCACATGCTTGTATAGAAATATATATTAAAAGAAATTCAGATAAGCAATATTTAGCAATATTTCCTCTTATTTGTACCCAGAACTTGTTGCATCAGCTCAACTGCAATAAACTGTTGCTTATTACCTATGTCTTCTCCATGCTGCTGTAACAAAGCATCACTGCAGTCTGTGAATAAATGGGTTTCAGCCATATCTTAGACTATGGACTGTACACTCAGGACATAATTTAATTATTCTGCAGTATGAAAGTTAGTTTTAATACTTTAAAGAGTGTGGATTGTGTAATTGTGAAGGTATTTCAACGTTCATTGGGACTTCCAAAAGCATCTAAGTATATGAAATTGTCAGGAGTTCAGCCCTCCTACACAACCTGCACAGCACCCATTTGTCTTGTTAGGCACTGAAATGCTTGTTAAAGTCTTGCCCCTTGCTAAAGAAAACTTTAGCCCAGAACTGATTTTTCAGTCATTCAATTTAAGGTAACTATAGTGCCAGTACTGTAGCTGACCCACCTTCCAAAGCACTGCTAGAGGTGAGAACTCATTCCTGTTATGAGCTTCTAGCCTGAACACTGAAAGTGGTGGTGTAGTATTATTAACTTAATTTCAAATATCAGGCAGAAATAGCCCAAGCCCACAGGTGTTAGGCTGACCCTAGACTTTCTAACTACTGATAAAACAGACTCTTCCCCTGTAAAAGACACTGGGAGATATTTACCGAGGATGTTTTGGAATTTGTTCCACTGTGTAGGAGTTTTACCCCAGTGCGAGCACTGACAGCTCTCTCAGCAGTAAGGCCTCAGCAAAGCTTGATACTGACTCATATTTGTAGGTGGATTTAGCCAGGATGGTTGAAAGACCCCCTGCCCTGCTGTTCCCAAGGGCTGCTGCCCACAGAGCAGAGCAGAGAGGTAGCACTTATGTTCCCCCTTGTGCAGAGCAGCACAGAACATCTCTTTGTGTATCAGCATAGCATGAAGTGTACACAGCTCGCACTGATACATCAGGCTGTGACTCCTGGCCTTTGGAGGTAGATAAGCATCCTGTTCAGCTTCTCCTCCAGGGGCACCAAGCACTGCAAGTAGAGTGGTCCAAAGAGTGGGAATGGCTGCAGCTACACTCACAGCTCTGCCTGTGAACACAGGCAGCAAATGCAGCTGGAGCACAGGCAGTCAGGGATGCAACAGTGACCAGACTTCAGAGGTATGGCTAAGAAGAGGTTTTTAAAAGCAGAATTCATCAGAACAAGCAAAAAGCCCAGAATGGGCATGAGTCTTGTAAGAGATACGGACAAGTTCTTTCTCCTGCTGTCCACTGTGATGAAGAGCTGATAAGGAATAGCTGCTCTCTGCAACCCTGAATTGAGGATGAGGGACTTTGTGACTGCATTAATAGATTAAACAATGCTGGAGGCCAATCTCCAGCAACTGGAATGGCACTGCAATGTCCCCAGTGTCAAACTGGATCAGGAGACTTGTTAACAATTTAACTGAACAGATGACTGGGCTTCTGTGCTTGTATCTGTTCTGTAGCATTGTTTTATCTATGTCTTGAGTGTCAATACAGGATGTGACCAAAAGTATCTATTCTATTACCATCTGCTAAAACCACGTGGGGCAGTGTTCTTTATCTTCTCCACAACCCTCCTTCCTCCAGGGAGGTATCTTCTGTTAATGGCCTATTGAGTCTCACTGCAGGACTGATAAAATTACATCATCCCATTGTGAGATAGGATAAGAGCTACTAGAGCTTTCTACAGGATCACTACTTCAACAAGACCACTTCATCTGGACTGCTACCACCACCCTAACTAGCAGGGTTTCAGGTTGTATTCTGGCTCTGTCAGTAGTTTTCTTTTGTACTATTGCATGGTTTGTTTTGGGGGAGGGGGGTGGTTTTGCCTATTAAACTGTATTTCTTACTTGGAGTCTCTCCCTGCTGCTTTCAGACCAGTACAATCTACCTCTACAGTCCTCCCAAAACCCTGTACTGATATTCTTCAGTGGGCACTTATTCACAGGTGTTTTTCAGCCCCAAAATCCATTTTTTTCCTTGGTTTGGGAACTGCCTCTGGTGTTTGTTGCAGTCATACCTTCATGGTTTCCCACAAATTTCCACAGACATTCAAACCCAAAGTGCTGGCACACTTGCTCAGGCTCTTGAAAAAGAGCTCCACAACAAATTACAATCCCCTCCACACAGCAGGGCCTGTCATTACCTTGCAATCAAAGCAAGTACTGTCAAAGGACCTGCAGAAAGGAAACTTGCATATATACGTCAAGCTTGTTCCAATTAAAAAAATTTCTCATTGCCTAATTCATTAAACAGTAGGAAGTAGAAATGAAATGTTAAATTTAGCAGAGATGCTACTGCTAATTATTAACCACAGTCTCTCATTAAGCACTTGCCTATCATTCTAATATACAGTATGAACAAAAGAGGATAAAATATAATCTACTAATCAAATTGAAACCTAATGATATCCAATTGAACAAGCATGTGGTAATTTTCTCAAAAGATCAACTGGTGGCTTTATCTTGCTGTTGTTAATTAACTGGGGCCTCATTGCTTGGAAATAGCATGCATTATTTTCCATATCACATTTGTTACTTTCACAAGTAAGGACAGAAATGTACTTCACACCTGAACAAGACGCGCTGCCACAGGACGTAGCTTCAATTGCTATCTTTGTACTGCTTTATTTGATCAGGGACAATTATCTTTACAGGACAAAATCTCCCCATGTGACTTAGGTTTGACTCTTCTCATGGTCAAAGGACCTGCTTTGTGTAGGCATGACATGATTTACTGCTCTGTTTGCTGTGTTCCAAAGTAAAACTGTGCAAGTCTTAACTGCCATACTCATCAACTCTGAAAGACAGATCAATATCCAATTGCTCCGTCCTGGTAGCAAGTTAGTAATTTAGAAATCACCTATTCATGCTTGTGTTGAGGCCAGTGTTTCTCACTGTGAATGATGAAATTGCTAAGGTAAATGCTGCCTGTGTGGAACTCAGGATAACAGCTGAAGGCAACATTTGTGACTGTCAGTCTTCCCAAGATAATACAGATTATAATGGCCGATTTTTTTTTTCTGTGAGGCTTGAATCAAGCTGAATCCAATGGATAAGATCTTTTCTATGGCTTTCTCAGTTTTTCTATCTAGCTTTGCAAATCTGAAGTGGGTACTGGGGAAAAGAGAATCTTTGCGATCTATGGGAAATTCTGCTGTTGCCTTGGCCTAACTCAGAGGAAAGAAAGCATATTCAAACTTGAGCTCGCTTCTAAAAATACAGAAATGGCAACTGCCTTCCTCTCAAATCCATTCCCATCTCCTAACATTTAGGAAATCAATTAGAGATGATCCCAGCTGTGACAAACCATGTAAGACTAAAAGCAGTGGATTTAAATGAGATAAATGTAGATGTTGGAAAGTTAGTTGACTACATATCAACATGGTCACTTCACAACCAAATACAACTGCAAAGAGCAATTCATTTGATCCATCTCAGTCTGAGAGAAATTGCCTTCTGGACAAGCCTGGTTTTATCCACTGGCTGCAAGAGTGTCTCTGGTAATTGCCTTTGCCTCAGCCACCTTTTAGGTAGACAGTTAAGTAGAGATGCATATCCATGCCACCTTGCATCTACCATTCAGGATATGAAGATTATATTACATATTGATACAGTTTTCAGTATACAAGAATTCTGGGTTTCCAGCCTGCACATCTACTTTCTAGGCTGCCTCCATGATTATTTTCCAGGTTGCCTCCAGTATTTCTGCCCTTTGACAGGAACAAATGCCCTTTGATTCTCCTTTACTTTTCAGCTCCACTGAAATGCAGCAATATTTGAGCATGGGTTTCACAATATGTGGGGGGTTTAACAGGCAGCTTTAAAAAGCCCCTATCCTTCATTGCTTTGTTTTGCAGTTGTGAGCACACAGTTGTGAGCATCCCTAATAGCTAAGAGTTATCATTTTTCCTTGTTCCAGAAGTTCATTTTAAGACAGATCTAAAATGGCTAAAAGAGGACCTGAAGATGGTCTTTTCTGGAAGAGATTGTCAATTAACCTTCTGATTTCCTGTGTTTTTTAAAATCTGCACTGCTCTTTTTGCTAATTCCTCATCTCTTAACCTGCCATTTAAGTTTGTGCCCTTGGCCTTCAGAACTACACCTTCCTATTTCTTGATCTCGCAAAAAGGTCGAGGGGCTGATTCTTTAGTTCTTTCTATCACCCTCATAGACTTTGCTACAAGAAAGATTTTGAAAACTTCTGTGAATTGTCCGCATTTTCCCTGGTTATTGCCCCTTCCCTTTATTATCAGAAAATTTCTAAATTTATTACCATTGCAACATCTTAATTTCTGTTAGATTTTGTGACTGTCTAATCAACATTAGTGATTTAGTATAAGTTTGTCCAAAAGGTAACATTCATTTTGTCAGGACAGTTAAAGGAATAAAAATGAAAGAATTGCCTTCAATTACCTGTTACATAAAGATTTGCTGTTCATGCTGCATTCCCAAATTAGGCTATTCCTACTCCTTTCCTCTACCAGGAAATGCTGTCATAGTCTCCCAGTCTGTTTCAATATTGTAATATTTTTCTGCAACACTGCAAAACAATGCAACCCAGCACTCACCAGAATCTTACCTGCAGCTTTTGGCTGATATCTCCCTCTGCCAAGCACTCAAATTTGCACCCCTTGTTGCCTGCTGCCTTCATCCAGCATAGTTTTACCTGCAACCATTCTCATCACTGCTGAACTCATCACAGATTGTTCATGTTAGTTTGCAATTGACTTTACCATGCCACCCGATGTCTTGGCAAGTAAGTTGCTGTCTCCAAAGTCCAAGACAGTGGGATATTTGATAGTGGTTTTTCACAAAAGACTATCACAGTTTTTCAGCTATGACTACTTTGAAATAACACTGTTCAGTTCTGTAGTCTGACTACATCTGTGAATAGCAGTGTTCATGTATTAGGTCTGGGAAAAAAATTAAAATATGTCAATGATAAGAAAATTTAATAGTAGGATTATACACACAAACCTAGATATCAAATCTGTTGGATGTTTACCTTTTGAAGTGGGAAGGAATGTCTTCATGGTTGTCAGTGCCTCTCTGCAGCAGAGACAAGATTCCAGCTCTACTCACACCATGGTCCTGTCTCTCTCCTTGGCCTCAGAGGCCCTGCTTGCAGTTGAACACTATGGCCACTGGGTATGTACACACGCAGGGAGGAATTTGTCTGGACTAATGCAGGTGGCCCTCCATCTGAATTAGCTGGCTATGCTGCCATCATCAATGGCATGTAGAAGTTTTAGGCTCTGATTCATCTGATTCATTTAGATGTCTGCATTAAGATAACATGAATCACATCTTAAAATTGTCTCTCACCACAGAGCTGAGAGTGACGGTGATTTAAATGTACATAGATACAAACACCTAGAAGTAACATCCATATTAACATTGTATATTGTAAACAGTAGCAGGGCCAGGCGGCAGGAGCAGGCCAGACAACTGCTCTCTCCACCTCCAAGAAAGGAGGGTGATGTGTGATCTGCCCATGGGAAAAAGCCCTAGCCTGGGATCCCTCCTCAGTTCTTCTCATGAGCTCTTAGGGGGAGTGCTAGTTGAATGAGACCAAAACTACATCAGTGACTTTTCCAGCAACTTTACAGTATAGACAATCCATTTCCCAGTCCTTGGTCTATGGCTTGGCACTGTTTATTTAATGCCCCCTCCCAGAGTGTCATAGCTACTGTTTAACAGAATGCTGATACCAAGCTTCTCTCTCAGCTCTAGGTGCAAAAACGGACTTAAGACCAGGAAATTTTGGTACCTGTATTATTTCTCTCTTTTCTCAGGACACCTAGGAATTTTCAGGATCAATAACTTCTCACAGATTGTATTGCTTTGTTGAACTGCTTTACTGTTAGACAAATCACAGTTTAGTATCACATGCCATCACCCAGTAACTTCAATGACTGCACACATCTCCATCTGTTATTAAATGTTTACTTAAGCCTGGAGGGAATGAGGTGCCCAAAGACACACACATAGAAAGGCAAACTGCATTAGTCTGTGATGCTGTTTCCATGCAAGACTGCCAAAAAAATTACTGAGCCACCATCCAGAGCAGTTCTACAACCTTTTCTCCAGGATGGGAATCAGAGCTTCCCTACCCACACTAACCTGCTGTCTGCTTATCCAGCCCGCTTACAGATGAATGTTACAGCCCCTTGTACAAGGAGGAACAGCTTCAATAGGAGTGGTTCAACACCCTCTCTTTTTCACACAGAACAACATAGCTCAAATCTTAGTCTCTATACATGCAGCATAGGTCTGAAGCTGTTCAGTCAAAGAAGACGACAGAATAAATAAGCTCCCATATCTTGTTTTATTGCTTTGGTTAGACTGAGCTCTATTGGACATCTATTAAATCTGCAGAATTACTGGGTCCTGTCAGGATATGGTATGAGATAAATAACTCTGCACAGCCCTGTAAAAAACAAGGTTATTCTGGCGTGCACAGGAGTCCCAGTTCTTGTAGGAGCTCTTATAGAAAACTGTGCTGCCTGTGAAGCTCAAGCATCTCTGGCAACATCCCCATGGGAGTTTTGAAGATTTAAGTCTTTGTTACCCAAGATACAGATGAAGTTGGATTTATGCTCAAAGGTCTCAGTCGTTTGCCCAATAGAGAAAGAGTCATTTCCTCATGGTAGTGTAAAAGGCTGACAGGGATACCCTAAATCTTGATGATATATTCATAACTGTGGATTCTCTACCTTCCAGCAAGTTACTTGGCTATGCTTTGAGGGTGGAGGTGATCTTGGGCCACTGGTTACAGAATCTCTAAAATAATCTTTATAATGATTTTTCAATTTGTATAATGTGATGATTTCAAGAAAGACAATTCGAATATACCAAATATCTTGAAGTTACCTGATAGCAATGTCGTAACAGATGTTTCACTGAAAATTGCAATTAATGCAGCTAAAACACCTTTAGTTCATACTTTATTATTAAATTTTCTCTCCATAACCCCTGCAATAACTCTTCAGGGGACTGTAAAATCATCTGTACTGTATTTTTAGAACAATGTTCCCCAGCTATTGCTAGGGAACAATTTAAATTTCTTTATCCTGGATTTTAGTATCAACTTTATGGATTTCTTATATCATCTGCAGCACAAACTGCATGCATTTTTATACCACTTCTTCAAATATAAATAATTTAAAATTCATCCACAAGAATGTTACCTCTGTATGTTCACCTGGTACAAACTCCAGAAAAAAATTTCCCTGTTGGGAAAAGCTCAGACTGGGGTATCATTCCCTTTCTGACAGAACAGAGCATCAAGTTCATAGCTTTTGTTGAGACTTCTCTATCCACAAGTTCTCTTGTGCTGCCCCCTGCTGGGCTCAGGGAATTTAGCAGTGAAGTGTCAGGATTTAGCCTCTGCCCCACCGGAAACTCATTCTCCCATCTTCGTGACTTATTTCAGGTGCAGCCTCAGCCTATAGCAACTTACAAGACTTGCAGTGACCTGTCTTAGGAGGAACAGAAAGTAAGATGTGGGCAGAGGGATGGAGAGAGAGTTTGCAGCCAAGCTTCCATACAGACTTGCACACGCAGCTCCCTTTGCCTACCCAGCCCAGCTGGAGAGCTCTCTTTCTTGGTTCCTCACAGCATGAACAGGAAGAAGAGGTTCTGAATGACATCTCTTTATTTCCCTGTCTTCAGAGTCTGCATTAATGAGATATGCAGATTAGCAAACCAAAGTTAATTATTTTCTGACACAAATTAGGGGAGATGAATCACTGATTACTAAAGCAACTTTGAGGTCTCTCTTTGCATGGCTTATATAAAACAAAGGGAAAAGTGACAGGCACACAAAGTTCTGGTGATGTCTGTGTAACACCCTTGAGGAAGTAAGTAGGGGTAGATGTTTCCACAAGTATATTTCATAGTTGCCGAAATTATGGAATCATGTAGGTTGGAGGGACCTTAAAGATCATCTAATTTAAATGCCCCTGCCATGGGCAGGGAACCTTCCACTAGATTAGATTGCTCAAAGCCCTATCCAACCTGGCCTTGAGCACTTCCAGGTATGGGACATGCACAAAGCCTCTGGGAAACCTGCTCCAATATTCTGTATTTAAAAAAAAAAAAAAAAAAGGGGTGGTGGTGAGGAACACCAAAAAACTGAGTTTCCTATTTTTGCCGAAGTAGCCTAAGTATCTGGAGGAGCTTGATATTAGTGGACAGGAACAACACACTTGTTCACATTTCAGCTGCCTGAAGTCTCAATATGGCATTCAACCATGTTCTTTTTACAGTTTCTGATAGAAAAGACATAAGTGAGATTAGCAGTTATCTCTGTTAACTACAAAGGCAGCCTAAGATCCCATCATGGTTTAAATAAATGTTGGACATAGAAGTCAAGCAAACAGCTCCCATTCTAGATGCTACCTTTGGCACATTTGTCCCCTGGGCTTTTCTAATCACTCTGACAAATGGCTTTAAAAATACAGACTAAATGTTCTTACAAAGAAGTTATTTGGTTTTGTGGAAGGAAAAGAGTCACATGGACATTTAGCTTTTCATCTTGATTCCTGGCTCTAGAAGTCATGGATGAACTCTACTCCCTGAAAAAAAACACTATGCTTACACCTGTAGACTCTATCTGTATTAATAAACTAAGCTAGAAGCATAGCCTGACCACTGGATTTTCTAGGGTGGCTACATCATTAGAATAATCCATGCCACAATTTTGTCTCAAGACAACTAGCACTTTCCTACACAAGCCTCAGGTACAGATTTGTAGTTAATGTAAACCAGAGATTTTTGGAGTTAATGCATGACAGGGATTAATCAATAAATACACAATATTTTTCAGAAGCTAAAGAGTTCTACAGTGTGGTCATGGCCAGATAAGTCCAGTTGGCTTCAAGGCCAAAAAGGGCTGCAGGATTTGCTGAGTTTACCACTAGCAGTATAACTGCAGTATATCAATAGCCAAAAGGAATGAAACCAAAAGATCCATACTGTCCCCTTAACCATGCTGCAGAAAATGCATAGAACATAATCCATTTGACGGCAAAATTAGGAAAACTGGCATTAAATATTTAAGGCTAAAAATATACTATAAAACTAACTATTAATTAATCCCCTTGGTGAAATCTAGACTGGATTTTGTTCACTCTTGGTGTCACTGTTTTCACATTCAGAGTGTAAGGAAAGCCCTTGGGGTTTTTGAGGGGTTTAACTGAAATAATCTGGGCAGGTTATTGTGATAGGAAAAAGTTGTGGTACAATGCCAGAGCTGCACAAGCTTAGAGGTTCCATCACAGGTTCTAACAATAGTGATACTTGCCCAAATTACACTGTGCCTCCTGCTAATATCTATTTGCACACTAACCTTTCACTTATCACACTGTCATGTGTAGCCAGCTGGTATGATCATACTGTTTACTACTCATGAGGTACCTCCAGAGGCTAAGGATATAAATGTGAAATGGAGATGGTATAAAATAGACCTTTACATCCATCCAATCTGTCTACTGTATTGCTGCCCTCTCAGTGTGAATTCAGAAGCTTAATAAATGCAAGAGTTGTGAAAAACAGGCTTTTGCTCAGTGTACTGTAGCCTTGACACCTGAGTCACCCCAATCCATGCACGGTAGATTTTGTGACAGTTAAAATCAGAGTCTACAATGGTGTGGCAGTATTTCCGACAACGATGCGACACAATATGTGAGCTTATTCTTCCACAGTAGCCCTGTAAAATTCAAAGCTCAAAATTTAATGGAAGTCGGGTGATTCCCTTTCAATCTCTTGGGTTTCTTTTCTCTTCTCTTTTCTGTTTTATTTTCTCTGGAGTGTCCAGGGCATACACTGGACTGCATCCCCTGTTCCCTGCCTCACCAGGGGCCGCTGCAGGGAGGTGGGGAGACAATTCAGGGGTGAAGCTGAGCCTGGGAGGCTGGAGGAGGGGGAACAACATCTTTCAACCTTTGCTTTTCTTTCTCACTACCTCTTGTCCCAAAGGCACGCTTCTTACCTGGTGGTAGTGCCAATTCACACACACAGGCGATGTATTTCTCTTTCTTGTAGTTCGTGCAAAGTAGAGAGCTAGGTGGTAACTCAGAAAAGCATAATTCTACAATAATCAAAAGTTTACACTGTTTTTACACTTACATATGCAAATTTATACATTTTTACAGGCAAATGAATTACACAGGCTAAATGCCTTATTGCTGAGGGGACGTGAAAGTCATTTGAGGGGGAGGTGGGTACTCCTTATGTGACTGAGGAACCATGAGGGTGTTGGAGAGGCATACGGGTACCGTGCGTGTTTCTGAGCAGGTGGCAGGTGCCCTGCGTGCCACTGAGGGAACGCGAGAATCACTGAGGGGGGGTGGTGGTTTGCCGTGTATCTCTGAAGAGATGTGAGGGAGACGGAGCGGATCCCGCCCGCCCGCGCTGTGAGTCAGCGTCGAGCCGATCCCCTCAGCGGAGCCAGCGGGACCTCCAGTCCCTGTGCCCGCCCCTCTCTCTGCCCTCAGCGGGGCCCGGGCGGGATCTCGAAGTTTCTGTGCCCGCCCCTCTCCCCTCAGGGGACGGGATCTCGAAGTTTCTTTGCCCGCCCCTCTCTTTCCCCTCAGGGGACGGGATCTCGAAGTTTCTTTGCCCGCCCCTCTCCCCTCAGCGGGGCCCGGGGGGGATCTCGAATTTTCTGTGCCCGCCCCTCCCTCTCCCCCCCTCAGAGGGGCCCGAGTGGCATCTCGAAGTTTCTGTGCCCGCCCCTCTCCCCTCAGGGGACGGGGGCGGGATCTCGAATATTCTGTGCCCGCCCCTCTCTCTCCCCTCAGGGGACAGGATCTCGAAGTTTCTTTGCCCGCCCCTCCCTCGCCCCGGAATGCAGGAATTCCCTGGCATCACCTGTAGGGAACAGACTCGAGATTTTCGGGTCAAGTAAGCAGTGTGGGGTCGAAAGCGGCTGTAATCTGTGGAAGATGTGTGGCAGCTATTTTGCTGGGAAAATCGGAAGTGATCTCTAGTGGGGAAAATGTTTTGGTTTTTTTTGTGGAAAACTCTGAGGGGATTTGTGGAGGTTAGGCAGAGAATATTACCTGAGGAAACCTCAGGTAATTTTTAAGGCCCAGAAGGAACATTTTTGCCATTGCTCAGGGATTGGCTAGGCATCAGTCTGTTGATGGAAAGTATTGTGTGATTGCTTTTCATTCTTTTTTTCTTTTCTTTGTCTCTCTGTTTCTTACCTTTCTTTCTTTCCTTTCTTCTCTATTTTTCTTTCTTCCTTCCTTCTTTTCTCTTTTTTGCTCTTTTTCCCCCCCCCTGCTTTTCCACTTTTCTTTTTTTCCATCTTTCTTTTCTCTCCCCTTTCATCTCCCATTTTCTCTTTCGTTTTTCTTGTTTCTTTTTTTCTTTCTCTCCTTTTATTTTTTCTTCTCTTTCTCTTCCTGTTTCTTTTTCTCACTCTCATTCTTTTTTTCTTTCTATTTTTCTTTCTCTCGTCATTCTTTCTTTTTTTTCTTTTTTCCTTTACTTTTTTTTCTTCATTTCTCTATTTCTTTTGCACTTTTTCTCTCTTTCTCTGGAGTGTTCAGGGCATACACTGGACTGCATCCCCTGTTCCCTGCCACACCAGAGGCTGCTGCAGGGAGGTGGGGAGACAATTCAGGGGTGAAGCTGAGCCTGGGAGGCTGAAGGAGTGGGAGCAACATCTTTCAACTTTGGGTTCTCTTTCTCACTACCTTCTCTCGTCCCAGAGGCACGCTTCTTACCTGGTGGTAGTGCCAATTCACACACACGGGCGATGTATTTCTCTTTCTTGTAGTTCGTGCAAAGTAGAGAGCTAGGTGGTAACTCAGGACAGGATAATTCTACAGTAATCAAACGTTTACACTGTTTTTACACTTACACGTGCAAATTTATACGTTTTTACAGGCAAATCAATCACAAAGGATCAAATGTCTTTTTGCTGCGGGGACATGAAAGGCATTTGAGGGGGAGGTGGGTACTCCTTATGTGGCTGGGGAACCATGAGGGTGTTGGAGAGGCATACGGGTACCGTGCGTGTAACTGAGCAGGTGGCAGGTGCCCTGCGTGCCACTGAGGGAACGCAAGAATCACTGAGGGGGGGTGGTGGTTTGCCGTGTATCTCTGAAGAGATGTGAGGGAGACGGGGCGGATCCCGCCCGCCCGCGCTGTGAGTCAGCGTCGAGCCGATCCCGTCAGCGGGGCCGGCGGGACCTCCAGTCCCTGTGCCCGCCCCTCAGCGGGGCCCGAGGCGGGAACTGGAAGTCCCTGTGCTCTCCCCTCAGGGGACGGGGGCGGGATCTCGAAGATTTTGTGCCCGCCCCTCTCTCTCCCCTCAGCGGGGCCCGGGCGGGATCTCGAAGTTTCTGTGCCCGCCCCTCTCCCCTCAGGGGACGGGATCTCGAAGTTTCTTTGCCCGCCCCTCTCTCTCCCCTCAGGGTATGGGATCTCGAAGTTTCTTTGCCCGCCCCTCTCTGCCCTCAGCGGGGCCCGGGCGGGATCTCGAAGTTTCTGTGCCCGCCCTCTCCCTTCAGGGGGGGCCCGGGCGGGATCTCGAAGTTTCTGTGCCCGCCCCTCTCTCTCCCCGGAATGCAGGAATTCCTGGCCTCACCTGTAGGGAGCAGACTCGAGATTTTCGGGTAAAGCTGAGCAGTGTGGGGTCGAAAGCGACTGTAATCTGTGGAAGATGTGTGGCAGCTATTTTGCTGGGAAAATCGGAAGTGATCTCTAGTGGGGAAATGTTTTGGTTTTTTTTGTTGAAAAGTCTGAGGGGATTTGTGGAGGATAGGCAAAGAATATTACCTGAGGAAACCTCAGGTAATTTTTAAGGACCCAGAGGGAACATTTTTGCCATTGCTCAGGGATTGGATAGGCATCAGTCTGTTGATGGAAGGTATTGAGTGATTGCTTTTCTTTCTTTCTTCTTTATTCTCTCTGTTTCTTTCTTCTTTCTTTCCTTTCTTCTCTATTTTTCTTTCTTCCTTCCTTCTTTTCTCTTTTTTGCTCTTTCCCCCCGCCACTGTTTTTTCCACTTTTCTTTTTTTCCAGTCTTTCTTTACTCTCCCCTTTCATCTCCCATTTTCTCTTTCTTTTTGCTTGTTTTTTTCTTTCTCTCCTTTTCTCATCCTCTCTTTTATTTTTTCCTCTTTCTCTTCCTGTTTCTTTCTCTCACTCTCATTCTTTTTTTCTATTTCTCTTTCTCTCTTCGTTCTTTCTTCTCTTTTTCTTTTTTCCTCTACTTTTTTTTCTTCATTTCTCTATTTCTTTCGCACTTTTTCTCTCTTTCTCTGGAGCGTCCAGGGCATACACTGGACTGCATCCCCTGTTCCCTGCCACACCAGAGGCTGCTGCAGGGAGGATGGGGAGACAATTCAGGGGTGAAGCTGAGCCTGGGAGGCTGAAGGAGTGGGAGCAACATCTTTCAACTTTGGGTTTCTCTTTCTCAGCTACCTTCTCTCGTCCCAGAGGCACGCTTCTTACCTGGTGGTAGTGCCAATTCACACACACAGGCGATGTATTTCTCTTTCTTGTAGTTCGTGCAAAGTAGAGAGCTAGGTGGTAACTCAGAACAGCATAATTCTACAATAATCAAACGTTTACAGTTTTTACACTTACACGTGCAAATTTATACGTTTTTACAGGCAAATCAATCACAAAGATCAAATGTCTTTTTGCTGCGGGGACATGAAAGGCATTTGAGGGGGAGGTGGGTACTCCTTATGTGGCTGGGGAACCATGAGGGTGTTGGAGAGGCATACGGGTACCGTGCGTGTAACTGAGCAGGTGGCAGGTGCCCTGCGTGCCACTGAGGGAACGCGAGAATCACTGAGGGGGGGTGGTGGTTTGCCGTGTATCTCTGAAGAGATGTGAGGGAGACGGGGCGGATCCCGCCCGCCTGCCCGCGCTGTGAGTCAGCGTCGAGCCAATCCCCTCAGCGGGGCCGGCGGGACCTCCAGTCCCTGTGCCCGCCCCTCTCCCCTCAGCGGGGCCCGAGGCGGGAACTGGAAGTCCCTGTGCTCTCCCCTCAGCGGGGCCCGGGCGGGATCTCGAAGTTTCTGTGCCCGCCCCTCTCCCCTCAGGGGACGGGATCTCGAAGTTTCTTTGCCCGCCCCTCTCTCTCCCCTCAGGGGATGGGATCTCGAAGTTTCTTTGCCCGCCCCTCTCTGCCCTCAGCGGGGCCCGGGCGGGATCTCGAAGTTTCTGTGCCCGCCCCTCCCTCTCCCCGGAATGCAGGAATTCCCTGGCATCACCTGTAGGGAACAGACTCGAGATTTTCGGGTAAAGCTGAGCAGTGTGGGGGTCGAAAGCGGCTGTAATCTGTGGAAGATGTGTGGCAGCTATTTTGCTGGGAAAATCGGAAGTGATCTCTAGGGGGGGAAATGTTTTGGTTTTTTTTGTTGAAAAGTCTGAGGGGATTTGTGGAGGATAGGCAAAGAATATTACCTGAGGAAACCTCAGGTAATTTTTAAGGCCCAGAGGGAACATTTTTGCCATTGCTCAGGGATTGGATAGGCATCAGTCTGTTGATGGAAGGTATTGAGTGATTGCTTTTCTTTCTTTCTTTCTTTTATTTGTTTCTCCGTTTCTTTTCTTTCTTTCTTTGTTTCCTTTCTTCTCTATTTTTCTTTCTTCCTTCCTTCTTTTCTCTTTTTTGCTCTTTTTTCCCCCCCTGTTTTTTCCACTTTTCTTTTTTCCCATCTTTCTTTACTCTCCCCTTTCATCTCCCATTTTCTCTTTATTTTTTCTTGTTTTTTTCTTTCTCTCCTTTTCTCATCCTCTCTTTTATTTTTTCCTCTTTCTCTTCCTGTTTCTTTCTCTCACTCTCATTCTTTTTTTCTTTCTATTTTTCTTTCTCTCTTCGTTCTTTCTTTCTCTTTTCTTTTTTCCTCTACTTTTTTTTCTTCATTTCTCTATTTCTTTCGTACTTTTTCTCTCTTTCTCTGGAGCGTCCAGGGCATACACTGGGCTGCATCCCCTGTTCCCTGCCACACCAGAGGCTGCTGCAGGGAGGTGGGGAGACAATTCAGGGGTGAAGCTGAGCCTGGGAGGCTGAAGGAGTGGGAGCAACATCTTTCAACTTTGGGTTTTCTTTCTCACTATCTTCTCCCGTCCCAAAGGCAGGCTTCTTACCTGGTGGTAGTGCCAATTCACACACCCAGGCGATGTATTTGTGTTTCTTTTTCTAGTTCGTGCAAAATAGAGAGCTAGGTGGTAACTCAGAAAAGTATAATTCTCCAATAATCAAAAGTTTGTACTACTTTTATACTTTTACATGGAAGTTTACACATTTTTACGGGCAAATGAATTACACAGGTTAAATGCCTTATTGCTGAGGGGATGTGAAAGTCATTTGAGGGGGAGGTGGGTACTCCTTATGTGGCTGGGGAACCATGAGGGTGTTGGAGAGGCATACGGGTACCGTGCGTGTAACTGAGCAGGTGGCAGGTGCCCTGCGTGCCACTGAGGGAACGCGAGAATCACTGAGGGGGGGTGGTGGTTTGCCGTGTATCTCTGAAGAGATGTGAGGGAGACGGGACGGATCCCGCCCGCCTGCCCGCGCTGTGAGTCAGCGTCGAGCCAATCCCCTCAGCGGGGCCGGCGGGACCTCCAGTCCCTGTGCCCGCCCCTCTCCCCTCAGCGGGGCCCGAGGCGGGAACTGGAAGTCCCTGTGCCCGCCCCTCTCCCCTCAGGGGACGGGGGCGGGATCTCGAAGATTTTTGCCCGCCCCTCTCTCTCCCCTCAGCGGGGGGCCCGGGCGGGAACCCGAAGTTTCTCTGCCTGCTCCTCTCCCTTCACGGGGGGCCCAGGCGGTATCTCGAGGTTTCTGTGCCTGCCCCTCTCTCTCACCTCAGCGGGGCCGGTGGCACCTCGAAGTTTCTTTGCCCGCCCCTCGCCCTTTCAGGGGGGCCGGGGCGGGAACTGGAAGTCCCTGTGCCCGCCCCTCTCTCTCCCCTCAGCGGGGCCCGGGCGGGATCTCGAAGTTTCTGTGCCCGCCCCTCTCCCTACAGGGGACGGGATCTCGAAGTTTCTTTGCCCGCCCCTCTCTCTCCCCTCAGGGGATGGGATCTCGAAGTTTCTTTGCCCACCCCTCTCTGCCCTCAGCGGGGCCCGGGCGGGATCTCGAAGTTTCTGTGCCCGCCCTCTCCCTTCAGGGGGGGCCCGGGCGGGATCTCGAAGTTTCTGTGCCCGCCCCTCTCTCTCCCCTCAGCGGGGCCCGGGCGGGATCTCGAAGTTTCTGTGCCCGCCCCTCCCTCTCCCCGGAATGCAGGAATTCCCTGGCATCACCTGTAGGGAAGCAGACTCGAGATTTTTCGGGTAAAGCTGAAGCAGTGTGGGGTCGAAAGCGGCTGTAATCTGTAGGAAGATTTGTGGCAGCTATTTTGCCTGGGAAAATCGGAAGTGATCTCTAGGGGGGGAAATGTTTTGGTTTTTTTTGTTGAAAAAGTCTGAGGGGATTTGTGGAGGATAGGCAAAGAATATTACCTGAGGAAAACCTCAGGTAATTTTTAAGGCCCAGAGGGAACATTTTTGCCATTGCTCAGGGATTGGATAGGCATCAGTCTGTTGATGGAAGGTATTGAGTGATTGCTTTTCTTTCTTTCTTTCTTTTG